>NC_073627.1:10310000-10935000 GCF_029407905.1 Bubalus kerabau | reverse complement strand
CTCCCAGAGTTGCTGGGTGGCAGGGGGCTGGGCTCCAAGGCGCTCAAGGGGCACTTGCAGCCACCCCACCCCCATCGGTTCCCAGATGGTGGCAGACCTGAGACATCCAGCTGGGGTGCCAGGGGCCTCGGACAGGTTTGAGGGAATCTGTGAACGCCCAAACAATGCAAAATTGCACGTGTGCCTGTGAGTGTGCACACTCGGGTGTTATTGGACGCTGACGGTCTAATGCTTTGATCAGATTCTTAGAGGAGGCTGTGATCCAAAGGTTAAGAACCCTGGCTGGGGGTGCAGACTTTCTGGGTGACATGTGAGCCAGGGTGGGGCCAGCAGGGACGTCAGCGTTTCTCAGTCTCTATCGGGCCTTTTATTCCTTGATACGAAAAACAGACGTTTTCTCCATCTTATACAAAAGTTCTTTTGCAACAACATCCTTTGCCCCCCCACTCCTTCCCTGCATCCTGATAACTGCCCTAGGCTTCTCAAGAGCTGCCCCTGGTCAAGCTGGTCTCCAACCCCAAAGTCTGAGTCAGACCAGATAGTTCTAGCGTCTTATCATATCAAGAGAAGTAGAACGATCTGTCTTGAGAAACACAACTCTGTTGTGGCGATAAAATTTGGGGGGGAGGGATTTCTCCCCGTCTCCCACAGTCTCTCCAATCTGTCTGGATGTCCTCCCTGTACTTTTTGTTTTGTGGTCACTCCTCCCAGGACCTCTCCCCTGGCTCTACTCAGACAGGAGATGTAGAGGCAAGGATGATGGATTGGGGTGCTCGGGGCAAAGCAGAGAGACTTCTTCGCCACCTCTGCGCTCCACGCATCTGCCTGGAAGGCTAAGACATTGAACGAGAGGAGGAGGGGAGTGCGTTTCTGACATGCACCTGGCACAACTTCTCACCAGGGCAAGCTGAGAATGGTGGTGATGGAAGAAGACAGAGGGGCTCTGGGTAGTGGAGAGACCCTGGCCATCAACTCGCTTCTGTGGGAGCAAAGTCACGAGTGGCCCTGATCCTCCGTAGCCCTAGAGAACTTCAAGGACACCATGGAAAGATTAAGTAAATGCTCTTCCCCTGGAGATACGGTTTTATTTCAGCTGGCATTAGAAGACTCAGAACTGCTCACGATCTTTGGCATGTGTCTGAGACTTGGCAAACCCTACATCCCTGGTAGCTTATCCACACAGGAAAACCCAGAGATAAGCTCGTCTTCGTTCCGTGCATAACCCGAGGACACTTCCCGGTCAACAAGACCCCAGGCCAGCACACCCACTGACCTTCCCCTAGTTGTTCTGTCCTCGAATAACCTTCAAAGCAGGGAGATGGCAGTAACTGAAGAGGCCACCCTGTGGGTTCTTCCTGGATGTTAGAGGATTCAGGTCTTTCTCAGAACTCCTGTGAACTGGGAGCCACCTGAGTGCAATGGGAAAGCCCTCCTTTGTCCTACTCAGGAGACTCAGACCTGGGAAAATCCTGGACCAATACCAGAATTCAATGTGCACAAAGCTAGGCACACAGCTTGAAAGAGACACAGACGTGGAGATGGAAGGTTTGTTCCCTTCCTGCCTCCATGCAAGACAGCTTTGGTGTTGAAGAACTAAAAGACAGTTACCTCTAAGATCATTCCAAGGCATGAACTCAGAGGCCCAATATAGAGCAGAGCTCTAGAAATACAGCCAAAGAAGGACCGTCCCTTTCAGCAGCAGTTGGCTTGTCCTAACAGGAGGCTTCAAGTCCGCAGCCAAGGGATGCTGCCCTACCTCGGTGGGTCTTAGTCTATAAAGCAGAGCCAGGTCCAGAGTCTCTTCCTGGAACCCATGAAGACAGATGTGTCTGGAGTACGATGCAACTGTCAGAAGAGCATCCTACCCAGTGGGCTTTGGGTGGGGCCCCTTCATCAGACACCTGTATCGTCTTTAGTGGGATAAAGGAAAGACATGCATAGTCACATAGTCTCACATAGTCTCACTTTAAATCACATTGTTCTTTCAAATTTGTTTCATGCCAAATTTAGGGGAACACTGTGTTTTCAGAGTGTTTGTATTGGGGGGATTTGGGGTCAAGTGTGAGAATAGTCATGATAACTATCATTACAAGAATGGTCTTCTTCCCTCTTTCCTGTTGGTTTGAGCCCCCAAATCTCCCAAGAGTTAGAAAGAGATTACTTTTTTTTTTTTTTTTTGAGGCAGAAACTGGGGGGTGGGTGTGTTGATATTAAATGTGGCAACAAGAGTCTGGGGTTTCCCAAGATATTCATGAGAAACAGAAGACTCTGAGGCGTGGGAAGTTCCGGAGAAGAGGAACTAAAGTCTGAGTACACGCGAGGTAGTGCCATCAGGGCCCACAACCCAAGCCAACAGACAACTGGGCAAAGATTCGAAAGTCTACACTCCCAGAGAAAGCAAAGTCTGCCCTTAAGAAAAGAAATATTATGTCACGCAAACACAGAGCTGGCCGGGGCCTTCATGCCCTTTGTCAGGTATTTCCTTAAAGTGGTAAGTAGTAAAGATTTTGGCGATGCTTGATTCTCTCCATCACGGGTATAGCCTGCCTCCCCCAGCCCACCCCAACCCCACCCGCAGCAACCAGGGCAGAATGTTCTCAGTTCAGCAAATATCTTCTCCTAGGACAGACTGGGCCAGGGCTAGGACAAGATTGATAGTTTAAAAAAAAAAAAAGCTAACAAATCAGAACTAAAAGCCAGCAGTCATGCCTGGGGAGAGTTCATCAGCCCTGTGATGGGTCAGAGGCCAAGGCCAACCAGAATGATGACCCTCCACCCTACTGGATCAAGGTCTCTTAGGTTCCCAGAGGAGCCATAGACCACGCCCATCTTGGAATTCCCTAGGAGCCCGCACCTCCTACACAAGGATGTCTGGGCCAAACTTCTAAAGTTTTCCTGAACATTCCCAAGTGGCTCCACATTCTCAGACAGGGGTTGCTCATGGGACGTAAAACCCAGCAGCTCATGGTGGGGGGGAGGGGAGCACACTGCCCGGAATCTCTGCCCAGAGGCAGCACATTCTGTGCACTCTTTGGCAATTCCTTCTCTCTCCCTGGGCACGTCACGATGCTCACTCTGTTTTCTCCTCCTTGGAAAAAACTACGTGACCTCAGTTAACGTCTGCAAGACGCGCAGTTCTAGATAAGCAAAGCCTGTTATTAGCAGCTCTGTGATTTTTTTTCCCACTGAGGCCTCTCCCAGCTATTTTTGGGCCGGGTTGCCCAGCCATCCCGGTCTCAAGGGCAGAGATCGGTATTGCAAACTTTTGAATTCTGTTCCAAAGGGTAACGAAAGGCAGGCAGGCTCCGGTGGTGGTGTCCCACGGCCAAGGGATGGGGGTGGGAGAGATTCCGTGGAGATCTGGAGAAGGAGCTGAGATGGAAACTTGGCAGCCAGACCCAGCTTCCCTGGCTGCTGGCCCACCCTCACTGCTCCTGGATGGTGCTGCCCGTGTTCTGGAAGGCTCCAGGACAGGTGGGAATTGGACTGATAGCTGCCAGGATGGAACAGGCTAATGTGTGAGTGATCTTCAGACCTGGAGAAGACACGCCCACTCTAAGGGGGAGTCCCCTCAGAACTCCACGCCAAGTTGGGCGGTAGGGGATAGAAAAATACAGTCGCTGTCTTTTGCCTTTTATATGCCTCCTGACTCTAATCAAGCCACTTAATGCCTCATGCCTCAGTTTCTCCATCTCTCAATGCTTACTCCCGTTTCCTAGCACTTTCAGTTACACAGAGACAGTCCTAGACAGACCAGTTAGGTAAGACTACTTTACTTGATGCACAAAATTGGAGGCCCTCTAGTGGACGGCACAATTCTATGCCTTGCACTATGAGTGAATGAGTAAGTAGACACATGAATGAACAATTAAAGTGACGAATTTTTTAGTCTTTCATGCAGAGCCACAGAAATAAAAGGAGGAGGGAATTTCCAGGAGAAGGTCGCAGTGAAGTCTCCTGTGATGCAAAGAAGACAAGGACAATGAAAATTAAAGAAAAACCTGGTTGTACCTGACTGCTGACTGGGAGGAGGGCAACTTCATGCCACAGCCTTCCGGGAAGCCAGTGTCTATTCACCAGAGGATGCAAGTCCCCTTTGACCTAGTCATCTTTCTTCCAGGAATTTATCCTGCAGATATACTTACAATTGGGCTCCAATAAGTAACTTCTGCGATATGCCCCCGAAGCATCGCTGTAATGCAGAAAGATCACAGATATCCTAAAATGACATCACTAGGAGCCTGGTAAAGTAAATTACAGAACATCCATACAGCAGATAGCACGTGGCTCCTTAGAGAATGAAGCCACTCTATGTAATGATATAGAACAGGCATTCACGTGAGGTGAAAAATTACAAACTTTATTGAAAAACATTAAAGAAGACCTCAGAAAATGGGCCAACCTAGACAGCATATTGAAAAGCAGAGACATTACTTTGTCAACAAAGGTCCGTCTAGTCAAGGCTATGGTTTTTCCAGTGGTCATGTATGGATGTGAGAATTGGACGATAAAGAAAGCTGAGTGCCAAAGAATTGATGCTTTTGAACTGTGGTGTTGGAGAAGACTCTTGAGAGTCCTTTGGACTGCAAGGAGATCCAACCAGTCCATCCTAAAGGAGACCAGTCCTGGGTGTTCTTTGGAAGGACTGATGTTGAAGCTGAAACTCCAATACTTTGGCCACCTGACGCGAAGAGCTGACTCATTTCAGAAGACGCTGATGCTGGGAAAGATTGAGGGCAGGAGGAGAAGGGGGACGACAGAGGCTGAGATGGCTGGATGGCATCACTGACTCGATGAACATGAGTTTGAGTAAACTCCGGGAGTTGGTGATGGACAGGGAGGCCTGGCGTGCTGCAGTCCATGGGGTCGCAAAGAGTCAGACACGACTGAGTGACTGAACTGAACTGAACAGTAAATGGAAAGGCAAACCATGTTCTTGGGTAGAAGACTCATCACCATAAAAATTTCATTTCTCCCCCAATTAATCTACAGATTCAAAGCAATTCCATTCAAAATCCTAAAAAGCTGGGGTGGGGGGGATGTTGTGGGAGGGGGGGGGATTGTCCTACAACATATAAACACTTATTAAAAAGAGGTAATAATGAGGACAGTGGTATTGGAACTACTGTGAAAAATTACACCAGTACAACCTAATAGAAAGCCCCCCCAAACAGACCCACGTATATATGGAAACTTGATCTATGACCAAACAGGCATTGCATACATATCAATGGGAAAAGGATTATTTCCTAAAAAAACCACTGAGATATTGGGGCATCTGTAGAAGAAGAAATAGAAATGACCAAAATATATGATATACAATCTCTCAGTACTCAGACAGTATCCCAGAGAAGATATTTAATGCCATAGTTGGCAAAATTAATAACCTAAGAATATCTCTGGAGTGACTTGATCTCTCATCCACTGCATAGTTTTATTTCTTGTTGTAAAAGTTATAATAGGCACTGTGAAAGTGAAAGTCACTCAGTAGTGCCCAACTCTTTGGGACGCAGGCCTGAATACTGAAGTGGGTAGCCATTCCCTTCGCCAGGGGATCTTCCCAACCCAGGAATTGAAACCAGGTCTCCCACATTGCAGACGGTTTCTTTACTGTCTGAGCCACAAGGGAAGCCCATGAGTCCTGGAGTGGGTAGCCTAGCCCTTCTGCAGTGGATCTTCCCGACTCAGGAATCGAATCAGGGTCTCCTGCATTGCAGGCAGATTCTTTACCAGCTGAGCCACAGGGAAACCCAAGAATACTGGAGTGGGTAGCCTATCCCCTCTCCAGGTGATCTTCCTGACCCAGGAACTGAACTGGTATCTCCTGCATTGCTGGTGGATTCTTTACCAACTGAGTTATCAGGGACGCCCCATATATATAGAGAGATATCTTAATAAATAAAAGATTTGAAGAATTTAAAGTAATAACAATATATATGGTATATATGGTACTGGGGAAGACGCTTGAGAGTCCCTTGGACAGCAAGGAGATGAAGCCATTCAATCCTAAAGGAAATCAACCCTGAATATTCATTGGAAGGATTGATGCTGAAGCTGAAGCTCCAATATTTTGGCCACCTGAGGCGAAGAGCCAACTCACTGGAAAAGACCCTGATGCTGGGAAAGATTGAGGACAGGAGGAGAAGCAAGTGACAGAGAATGAGATAGTTGGATCCCATCACTGAATCAATGGACGTGAGTTTGAGCAAACTCTGGAAGATAGTGAGGGGCTTCCCAGGTGACTCAGTGGTAAAGAATCTGCCTGCCAATGCAGGAGACTCAAGAGACGCAGGTTCGATCCCTGAGTCAGGAAATGGCAACCCACTTCAGTATTCTTGCCTGGAAAATACCATCGACAGAGGAGCCTGAAGGGCTGCAGTCCATGGGGTCACAAAGACTCAAATACTACTGAGCACAGCACAATCAGTCCAGGAGATAGTGAAGGACAGGGAGGCCTAGCATGCTCTAGTCCTCAGCAGTAGCTGAGTCGGGCACAACTTAGCAACTGAACAAACACAAATATGGCGTACGGCCAGGATTTAGTTTAGCATGATAGGAAACAAATGAATTCAAAAAGGGTCCCCCCACCTTAAAAAAAGGCAGAACCATGTCTAGCACATTTGCATTTTTTAAAAGGTAATTTAATACATGTGTTTATGATTAGTTTGTGCATCGTAAAATAGCTCTAGAAATAACCACAGAAAACTAGTAATAGTGATTGCCTCTGGGCAGGGAATGCCAAACAGGGTAGTGGGGAGGCGATTATTTTTCACTGTGCACCATTAATGTAATTTGAATTTTTCCCTTGTGCATCTGTAAGTTCTGTACACAGACCTTTTGTTTGGAAACGGATCAACATTCTGATGTGGTCGATTGGAAGAGCCAACAAGAGGGGCTCTGGGAAAATGAAAGTGTTAGTTGCTGAGTCGTGTCCCACTCTTTGCGACCCCACGGACTGTAGCCTGCCAGACTCCTCTGTCCATGGGATTCTCCAGGCCAAGAATACTGGAGTGGGTTGCCATGCCCGTCTCCAGGGGATCTTCCCAACCCAGGGATCGAACATATATCTCTTAGGTCTTGTGCACTGGCAAGCGGGTTCTTCACCACTAGCGCCACCTGGGAAGCCCTAATGAATAAGGAGTGGGGGAAAAGAAAAAAAAAAAAAAAAAAATACTGGAGTGGGTCGCTATTTCCTTTTCCAGGGATCGAAGCCTGCATTGCAGGCGGATTCTTTACCCTCTGAATGAGGGTGGCAGAAAGGGGTCCAAGCTTCCCTGCCTCCAGGAGAGGGATCCTGCAATCTCAGCTGGAGGAATGACAACTCCTTCCTCATAGACTTCATTCCATCCCCCGCTTCCATTTTGGCCAAAGTTCTGGAATAACTCGCCGAAAACGGCCTGCGGGTGGAGCACACCGCCCTCGGGCCCCCTCCCAGCGAGCGGCTCCTCCCCCCGGACCTGCTCTCTGAGCAGCAAAAAAAAAAAAAAAAAAAACACACACAAAAAAACCCACAACTCCCAGAAGCCCGCAGTGGGCGTCGGCGCGCAGCCGCGGAGCGAGGGCTGCCGGGAGCGTGTTGCCCGGAGGCGGGGCGAGCGCGCCGGGCGGAAGTCGGCCTCCCGCTGGGTCCCCGGCGCTACCCGCAGCGAGGCCCCGCCGCCCGCGGGCCCCGGAGCCACCCCGCACCGGGTGAGTGACGGCCTGCCGGCGGCTCGCCGGCGCCTGCTGCCCGCTCCGACCCCGCCGCGTCTCTCCTCCGACCCCAGGCTCCATCCCCCTTCTCCCTGAGTGGGGCCCCCGCCCCCCTTGACTTGCTGACTAGGGTGGGACGCCTCCCTCTCCTCTGACTTGTAAGACTCTTACCTCCTCTGACCTACGGGACACTTCCCCCCTCTGACTTAGGAGATACCTCCCTCGTGTGACTGCAGGACGACCCTCTCTGACCTGGGGGACTCGTCCACCCTCTGACTGGTGCGGTCCACCACCCCTCTGACTGCAGGACTCCTGCCCCCTCTGACTTGTGGACACCTCGCCCCTCCGCCTAGGTTGGGACATCACCCCCTCTGAGCCTGGAGGATGCATTCCCTTCCTGAGGCTTAACTATCCTGGAGGACATCCCTCTCCTGCTCGCTGTGATTTCATTACCAGCCTCTGTGACCTCTGCAGGGTTTCTCCTGACCAGTTAGGGAACCCCTCCCCTCTCTGACTGGCACTCTGTCACACCTGCAGCAGGTCAGTGTCCCCCCACCCCAGCAGGCCTTCCTCTCCTTCCCCTCTTTCCTTTTGCACCCAGACTGCCCTGCCCCCTCTCCATCCTCTCCTCCCCACCTTCTGGTCAGGATGGGCACCATTCCTAGGACAGGCACTTTGCCCATCCCTGTGGTTTGTCGTGACCCTTGCGCTCATGTCCCTAGGCTTGGCAGGCACCTGAGGGTCCCCCAGGAGATGGGTGCCTCTTTGCACTCCAGCCCCATTTCCTATGCCTGCCTCAGGGTATGTGCTTGACATCTTTTCCTACCCATTTCTGAACAAATTGTAGATGTGGGAGCCTGCATCTATTGAGGTCAAGTGAATCTTGCTGGCCCTTCTGTCTAAGGACCAAACGTTAACAAAAGCACGGGGTATCCAGGGGTCCATGAAAAGGAAGCAGGTGCTGTAGCCCTTCAGGAGCCCTAGGGTCTCTGCAACCTCCCCCTCCTCTCCCTTGAGGAGCTTGATTGAGAAAAATCTGCCTGGGCTGGGCTGCGGGCCTTCCTCCAGCCCCCAGCCTCACCCCACAGGCCTGCCAGTGACACAGCCCAGCCTGCGCCTGTGGACTTGGTGGGGCTCCTCCCAGAAGAGCCAGCAAGCAGCCAGCCCCTGGGGCGCCTCCCTGCCGGCCTCAATGAGCCCTCTATTCGGCCTGAGAGGCACACCAACCAGCCAGCCACTCCCTCTGCACTTGGTAGGGGCCTCCCATCCTGAGAGTGTCTTTGGGAGAGGACTCAGGGGAGACGGGTCGATTTGGTCAGGCACTGTCACGAGGCCTCTGCAGTGGTGTGGGGCCAGGATTCTCCATCTTCTCACTTTTTCCCGTCAGTTAACCTGATCACACAAGGCGCTGTGATGTCACAGGGTGGTGGAGGAAATCCCCTACGGGCAAGTATGCTTTGTGGCACCGTATGATCTGATTATTCCATTCCTTCTGTTAGCTGAAAGTCTGCTTTCTTCCCCCTAAAGATGTTACCCAAATGTAATTCACCCCTTGTTTTCATAGCCCGCAGCAGTGATGTGTTTAAGCTGTTGATACTTGAGGGATTTCTTACCTGCCAATCTGACTGCACCCTGCACGTGTGCCCAGCCTCCCTGAGCCACAGATGTGGGGAGGAGGGACCCAGGGTGCAGGAGGAGTGGCTGTGTCCGCCCTACTCCCTGACTCTGGCCTTTGAGGTGAGCACTGCAGGCTGCCACATACACACGCCCCTTTCATCTGAGTCTCAGGACTTGCCAGCAGCAACGTGGCAGTCCTCGTGGCAGCTGTGGAGGGTGGGTGGACACATGCTCCAGTGTGGTGTTCTTCAGAAACAGAGTACTTCAGATCTGGGAGTGTGGTCTGGAGTCCTGAAATGGGTCTACACTGTGATAAGTCATTTCTCTATCGTTCAGATGATTGTGGAATGGTACCTAGGACACTGCAGGGAAAATGGTAGTGATGTTACTTTTCCCTTCAGTAACACCCTGGACTGTGGAGATTCCTGGAAAGATATTATTAAATGCCAACGTTAGGGGAATCTAAAACTTTCATATTAATCTTTAAGGACCTCTGTTGATTTCCCGTTTCACTAGACTCAAGATGATCTATTAGAAAAAAATAATCCTGGTGATAGAGAAATCTGTTTGGGAGGGTGTTCAGTTTTCTCACTTCCTGTATACCTTTTTTTTTTTAATCCTACTTGTTTACCTGTAGTAGGTCCAGTCATTAAGTGGAACTCACAGCTTCAGGTTCTGAAGCAGAGCCCGACTTGCATTCTTGTTCAGCTGGGGGAACAAGCCATGGGGAATGAGGCTGGAGTAGGGCCCCAGACAGCAGGGGTCAGACAGGGCCAGACCAGATACTGTTACGGTTACTGACGGTGTGGGGTGAGGGTGAGGTTGGAGCCCCCACAGAAGGGCTCCAAGGGTTGAGTGAGTCCCAGCGGTGTCTGCGGGTTGGAGCCCCCACAGAAGGGCTCTGAGGGTTGAGTGAGTCCCAGCGGTGTCTGCCACTGAGAAAAGTGCCGGGAGGAAACAGCTTCTTGAAGTTGCAGCTCCACTGTCTGGGAGCAAGCCCTGATTCAGATGGATCATGGGATGATTGTGTCCTCGTATTTGTGGGCTCTCTGCATAAACAGCCCCAGTGACGTGTGGTTTTGTGTATGACACCTCGCTTTCAACTGGAAAGATCACTTTTTGCTAAAAATCCTCCAAGTATAGCTTTAATGATACAACTGAAGCACACGCAGCCCTCCCATGATGGCAGTAACTACAAACTGTGGGCGATCCTGACACCGTGTGCCCACCCCGGAGACAGAGCCGTGTGCCCACCCCGGAGACAGAGCCGTGTGCCCACCCTGGAGACAGAGCTGTGTGCGAACGGCCCTGCCCCTTTGGAAAAGCTGGGGGTTCTTTCTCTGTCTCTCTCCTTGTGGTTGGCAGAATAGTGCCCCCCCAAGATGTCCACATCCTGACCCTCAGAATCTACAAATATATCACGTGGCATGGGGTTATTAGGGATTCCCTGGTGGCTCAGATGTACAGAATGCCTGTGATGCTGGAGACCTGGGTTCGATCTCTCGGTCGGGAAGATCCCCTGGAGAAGGAGATGACAACCCACTCCAGTATTCTTGCCTGGAAAATCCCACTGATGGAGGAGCCTGGTGGGCTACAGTCCATGGGGTCGCAAAGAGTGAGACACAACTGAGCGACTTTACTTTCACAAGGGGATATTAAAGTAGCAGATGGAATTAAGGTTGTTAACCCACGACCTTAAAATAGGGAAACCATGCTGGGTTATCGAGCAATCACAGAGCCTTTAAACGCGGAAGAGGGAGAGAGGAGAACTTGAGAGGGAAGTGACAGCAGAAAGGCCAGAGCAAGACAGTGTTGTTGCCGGCTTTGAAGGTGGAGGAAGGGGCCGCAAGCCAAGAAATGTGGGCAGCCGCGAGAAGCTGAGAAAGGCCAGCTCCTCAGAAAAGGACACAGCCCTTGATTTTAGTCCAGTGAGACCCATGTCAGACTTCCGTCCTCCGAGACCCTAAAGTGAGTTTGTGGTGTGTAAGCCGCCGAGTCTGTGGTGATTTGTTAATAGCAGCAACAGAAAACAAATTCACTCCTCTTGGGTAGTGACCTTAAAACAAGCCAGAGGGCTGAAAAATAAGTTACCTCGAGCTGTATGTAACCGGATTCAGCATGCAGTTGTGAATGCCTGTATACAGAGTAAGAGGAGCCTGGGAAGGTGCAGACTCAGGTAGGGCCCGGAGTTTCAGCTCTGACCTTAGTATTCATTGGAAGGACTGGTGTTGAAGCTGAACCTCCAATATTTTGGCCACCTGATGGGAATAGCTGACTCATTTGAAAAGACCCTGAAGCTGGGAAAGATTGAAGGCGGGAGGAGAAGGGGACGACAGAGGATGAGGTGGTTGGATGGCATCACCGACTCAATGGACATGAGTTTGAGTCCTCAAACTCCAGGAGTTGGTGATGGTCAGGGAGGCCTGGCGTGTTGCAGTCCAAGGAGTCGCAAAGAGTCAGACATGACTGAGAAACTGGACTGAAAAGGACATACTGGACTGCTGTGGACCTTTCCCGTCCTTCCTGGTTTCCTTCCACTGTCTACCCTGTCCACATTTGAAATGGCCTAAAATAGTACAAAATAGTAAGCCTTGGCAAGTCCAAAACAGAAAAATGCCTTGAATCAGGTCATATTTTCCAGAAGCTGAGACACACCGTCTGCATTCTTTGAGATGCCGTCTCGCTGGAGCTGTGAAACCCTTCATGCTTAGTGCTGTCAATGGGATGAGTTCTTGACTTTCTAACCAGGAAGTGCCCTTTGGCAGTGAGCAGAGCAGGAACTCGCTCTCTAGGAGCCAGGTGGGGCCAGGAAGGCAGTTGCTCCCCGGGGAGGAGAGCGGCTGCCCCCGAGGCAGCAGGGAGCAGGGAGGGGCCTCCTTATCTCCACACTGTGCTTCCTGCCTCCCTAGATCCTGAAGGGGGGTGGGGGGCGGATAGCCTTGGCAGCTGTCGTTAAACCTGTTTGCCCTGCCACCTGTCACACCCCTGTCCTGAAGGAATCTACAGAAAAAGGCTCTTGGCTGTGTCGGGTGTCGCCACCCACTTTCTTTTAAGTCTTGGTAGAGTCCAGTGATAAAAGGCCCGTGAAAGTAGGGGTGTCAGAGCCTGTCCTTCTCCTTAACTGTAACCAGACCTCGGAGGGGCTGCTGCTGCTGGGGTGATGTACAGCAAGAGGTTGGTGCCGCCTCCCTTGGGTCTGGAGTCCACTGCCCAGTGGATAATCACCAGCACCCCACTTGGCTGTTTGCAGCCTGTCTTCTAAGGAAGTGCTGGTTCCACGGACACCAGAAAAGCAGGAGTGTCAGCGAGCCATTCTTGACACCCGCCCCAAAGAGAGGGGACCGGGAAGGAGATTAGAACGCGAACCTCCTGGGTGGTGGTTGCCCCTCGACAGCCAGAGATGTCTTTCCAGAGATGTTTCAGTGGGACTGGCACGGGAGAAAGGAAGCCCGGAGGGGTGTGGTTCCCAGGGGTTTCTGAATGGGAGCAAAGGCAGGCATGCCCCCTGAACAGGTGAGCCTGGCCGGCCAAAGAGCTCATGACTTTCTACCACAGCGACTTGATTCCAGTTTTCCTGGTTATATAAAATCAGCCTGGGACCTCCTTTGTGGTCCAGTGACTAAGGCTGCGCACTCCCAATGCAGGAGGCTCAGAGTCAGTCCCTGATCTGGGAACTAGCTCCCACGTGTGCAACTAAGACCCAATGCGGTCAAATAAAGAAAAACATTTTTTTTAAAAATCGATCCATTATGATGGCTCAGTGGGTAAAGAATCTGCCTACAATGCAGGAGAGGAGATGTGGGTTTGATCCCTGGGTCAGGAAGATCCCCTGGAGAAGGAAATGGCAACCCACTACAGTATTCTTGCCTGGGAGAATCCCAGGGACAAAGGAGCCTGGAGGGCTACAGTTCTTGGGATCGCAAAGTCAGACACAACTGAGCGACTGAGCTCGAGCTGCACGTGGTGGGGTTGACAAACTTCTCATCACGTAGCGCAGACATTTAAACCGTTTAGTGTTCGGAGGTGTGTGGGCAGGGGGTAGGCCCTTCTGGGAACGGCTTTGTCCATTTCACATCTCACCTGTGCTGGCTTGTCTCTTGGTTTTCATGGATGGCAGGTTTTTGTTTTTTTTAATGAAAATGCAAGCTCTCTCTCAGAGCCAGGCCTCCAGCAACAAGAGACTACAGGCAGCTCACCATCAGTTTTAGATGATAAACCGGCGGGTCGTGGCACGGCATGAAAACGAATCTGATTGGAAACTTTCTTTTTCTACAAAATAAAAATAATCCCTTGGGATGCCAAAGGAGGGATGGACACCAAGGTTGGGCTTTGATCCAGTGGTGAAGCTGAAGGGGCTTTCTGGAAGGCAGCCCAAACTCTCTGGTTACCGAAAGCAATCAAATAAGTGTTGATGTAGCAAAATGTGATTGAAGCCCAGGCCTCCTTTGGTCTTGGGAGCCAACCTGACTGAGCAGAGCCCCTGGGCTCCTGGGGCTCAGAGTCAGTGGGGAGGCTGAGACCGGGTCGCAGCCAGAGAAACGGCAGAGCCCCAAGAGGTGCAGCCGGCATCAGGTACATTGATTTCTAGGCCTGGCCTCATACGTCGCCACAGACTTCTCAGCTGAACAGAGCACACGTGCCCTCATTGTTCTGGAGGCCAGAGCAGGTGTCATTTCACTGGGCTGAAATAGTGTGGGCAGGGCTGCGCTCCGCTGAAGGTGCCGGGGACAGTCCATCCTCACCTCTTCCAGCTCCTCGGGGTCCTGTGTGTTTCTCGGCCGTGGTCACATGGCCTCCTCAGCCATCACATCCCCCGCCCCCCCTTCTGTGAGGACACGGTCACACTGAGGGCCCACCTGGGCAATCTCACCATCGCAAGGCCCCTGACTGGCTCTCGTCTGCACAGTCCCTGTTGCCATAGAAGGGGACAGTCCCAGGTCCTGAGATCCAGCCCGGCTGCCTTTGGGATGTCAGCCCCTCACAGGAGGGACACTTACGGGGGGGTGGGGGGCACTTCACATGGACGCAGGGCAGGAGGGGGACAGGACAGCAAGTGCTCTCATGGGACAGCCAGGAACTGCTAGGTGGGTCCATGTGGCTGAGGGGAGAAAGCGTCCTGTGTGAGTGTCTGGCATACGGATTGTGGGATCACAACAAGGCGGTGCTGAACGTGTGCGAGGATGCGAAGCTTCGCCTGCAGGCTGAGGAGCTTGTCCTTTGGCAGGAAGGCGCTGGGGCCTGGTAAAGATTCACTTTTCAGGAAAGTCTCAGTCAGTTGTGTGAAGGATGGATTGGGGAGGATCTGTTTCTCTAGGGGAGCAGAGCGTGGGTATTCTCAGCTTTGTGGGCCATCTAGTCCCTGGTTCTGGCCATGCCCACACTCACAGGAGTGGGCTGGCCCCCTGTGCCAGCTTCGCCCGCAGAGCTGGGCCCCCCAGGCCTGAGCACAGGTGCTCATAATGTGAGGAGGGAAGCGCTGGACAGCAGCGGGTGGTCAGTGCCAAGTCCCACAGCGTCTGACCCGGCGGCCGTGGCCCTGGGAAGCCGATCTGTCATGTGCACAGTTTACACGTGGAGAGACGGAGATCCAGAGGAGCAAGGTCACTTGCTTGAGGTCACGCGGCTGATAACGGGCAGAACTCAGGTTGCCCAGAGGTCTGGGTCATCAGGAGGCCAAGGTGAGACAAGACCAGGGCAGAGGCTGGGGCGGGGAGGGGAGTGGTGTGGAGTTGAGAGCTGGGGTGCGGACAGGTGAGGGGCCCTGGCACCCGCCAGGATGTGGCGGCGTGAGCGATTTGACTGCTGCCCAGGCTGGCACTGAGAGCTGGGAGTGCCTCCGGCCAGCGGTGCCTTCCTGCCCAGAACCTGCTGCAGGCGCGGGAGGCTCAGCAGCTGGGCTCCTGGCCTGGATTCCAGGGAGACATTCGGGCTGGGAGGGTGTGGATTCAGAAGGAGAAGCGGTGGGTGACGAGGAAGGAGCCTGCCTTGAGGGCCAAGAAGAGAGGGAAGAGGATCGCAGACAGGTCACCACTGGCGGCCCCGTTGCTGCTGGCAGGAGGTGCAGCGGGACACCCTGTGGCTGGGCCCCAGGAGCAGGCCTGCCTGTGGGTGGGGCGTCTCCGGGGCCAGCAGTGGACCCTAGCTAGGACGGGGGAGAGGACGCTCCTCCGGGATGGGGAGGGTGGGCTCTGCCTTCATTCACAGAGGCACGATGTCACCCTTTCACATACCGAGCGCTACCAGTACCTGAGAGTGTACCCTGGAGCCAAACAGTGGCTCGGATGGGAGATATGGACAAGTACAGACTGTGAGAAGGAACCGTAGAGCAGGCATGGCTGACCTGACCCTGAGCAAGCAGGAGGTCCTCCCCCGGACCGGGGCCGGGGAGCCGGGCGGGCTCCACTGGGCCCTAGCTGCTGGTGGCGTCCTCAGAGTCTGCTGGGAGCGAGTGAGGGGGGACACCAGGACTGCAACCCAGAAACGAAGAGCCCACCAAGGGCTGTGAGGGCACACAGCACGATGGAGACAATGTCTGCGCTGGCAGGCACTCTGCCCACTGCCCCTGCAGCCCTGTGACGGCAGGCAGCTCAACCGTCCGGCTGGATCCAGGGCCGGGGGTTTGCGTGTACCTAAGCTGGGGTGCAGGGGCAAGGAACCTCAGCTGCTCAGGAAGTGGGTGTCCTTTTCATTCCTTCGGCGCAGTATGCTGTGGGGTAGAGAGTGGGCAGGGAGGCCCTTCTGAGGAGTGCGAGCAAGACCATCAGGAGCCGGGACAGGACAGCGAGCCCTGTCTGGGGGACGCGGGGTAGAAGAGTGGTTGGTCGGCAGGCAGAGGAGCCGGCTTGCTGGGGCCGGGTTGGGGTTGACGGGTTGTGTAACTAGCGAGGGTTTGCTCCCAAAGCAGGGAATGACACGCCAGAGGGACTGGCTTGAATGGCAGGTGTCGGTGCCCACAGGGCACCAGTGGGTGTCAGGGTCGGGGGGTGGCAGCAAGAGGGCACCTGCGTGGTTCCTGTGAGAAGGGGCCGTGGGAGCCGATGGAGAGGAGGCAGGCAGCCGGGTCGCTGGGGCTGACAGAGCAGATGCTGCAGACGGAGGGGGATCGGGGCCACACCTGGGCTTTTCGAGGTGGTGGTGGCTCATAACTTTTGGTTGAAGTGTGTTCACACGGAGAGTTGTGTCTCCCAGGGTTTTCATGGAAGTTTCGACCAGGACACCTGTGACGATGGCCGTCCGCCATTGCTGCTTCGATTTCTGAAGGAAGAATTGCAGGCGAATGTGTATCAGAAATCCAGGCAGAATCTTGACCAGGAGGTGAGATGCAGGAGCTGAGAGCTCAGTGGTGATGGTGGGCTGGATGTGGACAGCGGGCAGCTTCGGCCTGGCCGTGCTTTTGAAGCCGTGGTTTGGCGAGACCAGAGGCGGGGCCAGGACTCCTGCTTTCCCTCGAGGTCCCCAGCGACCAGCTCACATCTCCATGGCAAATTGGGGGACTGCTTCCTGGGGGCGGAGGGAGCCCTCTCCCAGGAGGGGAGTCGGGCCCATGCCCAGGGGAGGGGAGGAGGACTCTGAGGCCATTCTGCAGGGCCCCGATGTCTTCCCTGCTCCTTAGAAGTCCCTTTTCTGTACTTGACCCTGCGGCCAAAACCTAAGAATCTATCCGGAAAGCAAGGGGATGGGAGGCCTGTTTCCCATATGGGCCTGTGGCCTTCATTTTCCATCCCAGGAGCCAGACCACATGGTCTACATTGTGGTGGGGGGTGGTTCACAGAACTGCCAAGTCCCCTTGTGAGTCCCCACACCCTTCCCAGCTGCCACCTGGCGGAGTGAGGAGCATCTACGCAGAGTCAGCCGTTAGTTGTTTGGGGGCCAAGGCAGAAATGCTCCGTGGCCTGAGGGACGTTTCTCAGGCTGAGACCTGCCAAGTCACAGCTGAAGGTCGAGACTGAGAGTGGCCATGGGCCAGTGTTCTGCTGCTTCTGCCCCTGGTGCTGCTGTGACCTGTGAGCTGCCGTGGTCTGTGCTAGGGACAAGAGCCGCTGTTCCTGGCCGCCACCACCTCCCCCATAGCTCGGCCTCCAGATACACCCGGGGAGCGGGCTGGGCCGAGCCACGCTGTCCTTGGAGCTGAAGTGCTGACAGGCAGGGCTCCAGGGATGAGGACGCGTCAGCCTCTGGACCCTCAGCCTTTTGCATGACACAAAGGCGCCAGGGGACAGATGTTGCCAAAACCTGCACTGTTTCTGTTTGGCTTGATTGTGTTCCATAGTTGATTTGAATGGGCTTCCCCGATGGCTCAGCAGGTAAAGGATCCCCCTGCAATTCAGGAGACAGAGGAGGTGCAGGTTCAATCCCTGGGTCGGGAATATCCCCTGGAGGAGGAAATGGCATCCCACTCCAGTGTTCTTGCCTGAAAAGTCCCATGGACAGAGGAGCCCGGCAGGCTACAGTCCACGGGGTCACAGCAAGTCAGACATGACTGAGCAACTAAGCTCAGCACAGCACGTTTTTGTTTGGCTGATTGTGTTTTATGCTTTATTGGAATATCACAGAAACGTAACCCAGGAGGACGTAACTCCCGGACTGAGCATGTGTCTGCTCTGTGCACTGTTCTAGTAGCCGGGGGTGCAAATGAATAAACTAACATGATGTCCAGTGGTGACAGGTGCCAAGGAAAGGGATGGAGGCTGCCGTTGGGAGCAGAGCCATCAGGGAGGGCTTCCTGGCCTAGGTGACCGTTGCTTAAAATGGACCTGTACTCTCTCTGAGAGTTTGTCCTGCCCAACCCTCCCTACCTCCCCGCCTGCCACATGCCCTCTTTCCCAAGACTGCAAAGCACCAGCTTATGCAGAACTTTCTCTCACTGAGGTTTGTGTCTTGCCAGCTGGGACAGAGGACATGGAATGGTTCTGCTTTGGAAAAGCTTTTTTCCTGCTGAATAAGAGTAAACAAAGATGCTGCTAGAGTCAGGGTTTACTTAGGCCAAGGGAGCAGTAATGGCTGAGTCGTGGCCACGCCAGTCACCCTGGACGAGGCCACCTTGGACCGTGCGCCTGCTCGTAGGTGGGGCGCTGTGCCTGGCAGGTCGTGACCACTCTCCTTTCCCCTGCGTTGCAGGTCCCGCCGCCCTTCAGTCTGATGCCCGTCCAGCTCTCCCACCCCCCGGAATGGAATGAGTCTATGCACTCTCTCCGGATCAGCGTGGGGGGCCTTCCCGTGCTGGCGTCCATGACCAAGGCCGCAGACCCCCGCTTCCGCCCCCGCTGGAAGGTGATCCTGCCATCCTTCGTGGGCGCCGCTGTCCTCTGGCTGCTCTACACCCACCGCCCCCCTCCTGGCCGGCCCCCCCTGCCCAACACCCACAACTGGAAGCTCGTCCAGCCACCTGCTGCCCGGTACAATGACACCTACCCGCTGTCTGCCCCCCAGAGGACACCGGGCGGGACGCGATACCGGATCGCTGTTATTGCTGACCTGGACACAAAGTCCAGGGCCCAGGAGGAGAACACCTGGGTCAGTTACCTAAAGAAGGGTTATCTGACCCTGTCAGACAGCGGGGACCGGGTGGCCGTGGAGTGGGACCAAGGCCATGAGGTCTTGGAGTCCCACCTGGCAGAAAAGGGGCGGGGCATGGAGCTGTCGGATCTGATCGTCTTCAACGGGAAGCTCTACTCCGTGGATGACCGCACGGGCGTGGTCTACCAGATCGAAGGCTCCAGGGCCGTGCCCTGGGTCATCCTGTCCGACGGCGACGGCACTGTGGGGAAAGGTAAGTCAGGCTCTCTGTCCCCGGGCTCGCTGCGGTGCTGGAGATCAGGTCATCCGGTTGGTTCTCAGCACGTGCACAGCAAAGCAGTCACTGGTCCAGGGGTGGACGTCAGGGAGATCTCGTCTACCCCACCTCTGACCTGCAGCCCCCACAGCCTGAGCAGAGTCCTCGGCGACCTCAAACTGAAGCCGCGCCCAGGAGTGTGAGCTTCTGCTGGGGGCTGGCGGGGAAGCGGGGTCTCTCCCAGAGGAGCGCTGGGCCCTGTCCTCAGGGACAGCCCCTTTCTGCGTCCTCAGCTGTATCAGTGTCTTGAGTGCACGCTGGGACTGCGCCCTCCACATGGCTTGGCTTTAAAGCTGGGGCATCAGGTTTGCTCATTCTGAACTGAGACTTTGTTAAAAAGCAAACTGCTCCTTTCTGAAGACCCAGCAGGGGAGGGTCTGAGTGTGAACAGCAGTGCCTCCCACCCCGACCTTGAGTGGAGTCCAACCTCTGACATCGGCTGTGCCAGCAGGCAGGTGGCAGAGCTGTGGGGGTGGGGGTGGGGGGCCTGCATGCCAGAACCTTCACATGGAGCAGCGGGAGAGTTGACACCAGCTTCCATGCGTGTGGCTGGATCTGCACCTGCCAGAAAGCCAGGCTCCACTGCCAGCACCTGGGGTCAAAGGAGAAATCGCATTAACTCACTGGGCCCTGGGCTGGCTGCCAGGGCCTCCTTCCCTCGAAGTGATAAAAATCTGTCCCGACTTGGCCCGAGGCTGGGCAGGTTGGCATGACTCTCTCTCAGCCACCGTTTTATTGAAGCTTCAGTTGCCCGCTTTCTGCCTCAGGCCGGCCGCGCGTGTCCGGCACCACCTAGCAGTTCTGCTTGCCCTTCGGGTCTGGAGGATAGCGGGATAGAGGAAGCTCGGGGTTGCCCAGTGGCCTGTCCGCCGGAGGAGACCACAGGAAGTCAGTGGGTCCCCCAGAGCCACCTGCAGAGAAGCATCCCGAGGTGAGGGTGGCAGCCACAGCTCCTTGGACCAGCCAGAAGTTTGCAAAACATTTGGGAACAAGCACAGATTAGAATGCAGTGTAGGAACAGGTGAGAATACGCTAGAACAGAGTGCCCACAGAGCCTTCACAACTAGGCTTATGGTAAGTAAATCCATCTAAGAAAATAAACACACTGATTGGCGTGGCTTCTGTGAGCATCTGTGCTGAGCCCCATTATGCTCTGGCCGCTGGCACATAAATCCCTCGGGAGTGTGGCTGTGTGACCAGCACTTTGCTGTGTTTTCCCAGGGTTGGGCGTAGTCTGATGGGGCTGACATGACAGCTGGAGAAACGGGGAGGTTGGGGTCTGCAGAGATTGTGAGTGGAGGGCCACTTCTGTGGCTGGGGAGAGGACTAGGCTGCTCCACTGGGGGGTTCACATGGGTTAAGGAGGCGGGGATCCAGCAGGGTTCCTGGGGTGAGTTTGGGAGGAAGATGCTAGAGGGCAGGGAGAGAGGAGCCAGGAGTCAGAAGGCAGAGGTGGTGCCCGTCTGCCCCACGTGAACGCCGTGGTGTCTGCTCTAAGGAGAGGGGCCCGACCGCCCACCCTCGAACGGAGCTGCGAGCTGGCTGGCCCATCCCCTATCCTCTTGTCATCGCCCCAAGTTGAGTCCAACATGAGTGACCTCTGCCACCTAGAGCTGCCGGGCCCAGAGGGCTCTCTGCTCTGGCCTGACTGAGCCCATGGGCCAGGCCAGCAGAAGGCTGGCCCTCACCTCAGCCCCGCCCCTGTCTCCCTGTCCCCAGGCTTCAAAGCTGAGTGGCTGGCCGTGAAGGATGAGCATCTGTATGTGGGCGGCCTGGGCAAGGAGTGGACCACTGCCACAGGGGAGGTGCTGAATGAGAACCCAGAGTGGGTGAAGGTGGTGGGCTGCAGAGGCAGCGTGGACCACGAGAACTGGGTGTCCAGCTACAACGCCCTGCGGGCCGCTGCCGGGATCCGGCCGCCAGGTGAGAGCCAGGCCCACGGACGGGCACTGCGAGCTTGCTTGTTAGACCATTCAGCTGTCTCTGACGGTTGCTCCCACCAGGCCTCTGGGTTCTGGGGCCAGCGAGCTGTTTTTGCTTTTCACCCAGGCTCACTCAGCGGGCTTAGATAGTAGCCCCGTCCGCAGTGTCCTCCTGGGGGCCGCCCCAAGGTCGGGCCTCGCCCCTGACCTGGCGGTGGGAGCAGGTGCACAAAGCTTTGCTTCTTTGCCCTCATTTCTGGAAGTCATGGTTTATAGTAGGGAGGGGCGGTGCTTGGAGTGGGCTCAAGCACGTGACTAAGGTCACAGCTTCACCTCCAGATAGGCTGACTTACAATCCTTTTCGGCTTGAGAGGCAGCCTCTCCTACCTGCCCTGATCCGTCTTCTCAGATCAGACCTAGTGTTACTCGTGCCTCTTCCAGAAGCTCTCTGCTCTGCGCCCCGAGAGAGGTGAAATAGCACCAAGGAGGTGAAATACAGACAGACCTTGTAGCCGTGGCTACTCAGCAGTGTTGGGGGAGCCGGCGAGGGAGGGTGGCCAGAGAGGCAGCCCAGCAGAGGCTCATGCGGCCCCATGGGCTCTGTCCTGCTGGGTTCAGCCACTCTGGACAGACGGACAGCTAAAGAAAAGAACGGTGCTGCTGCTCGGGCGCCGGCCGCTCGCGGGTCTGCATGCGGGGTGAGGTCGCCCAGGCCCGGGTCGGGCGGGCCGTGACCGGCCTGTGTGTCCGCAGGCTACCTCATCCACGAGTCTGCCTGCTGGAGCGACACGCTGCAGCGCTGGTTCTTCCTGCCGCGCCGCGCCAGCCACGAGTGCTACAGCGAGAAGGACGACGAGCGCCGGGGCACCAACCTGCTGCTGAGCGCCGCCCAGGACTTCGGGGACATAACCGTCCAGCACGTGGGGGCAGTGGTCCCCACCCACGGCTTCTCCTCCTTCAAGTTCATCCCCAACACCGACGACCAGATCATCGTGGCCCTCAAGTCCGAGGAGGACAGCGGCCAGATCGCCACCTACATCATGGCCTTCACGCTGGACGGACGCTTCCTCCTGCCCGAGACCAAGATCGGGAGTGTGAAGTACGAGGGCATAGAGTTCATTTGAACCAAGAAAAGTCAAGATGACGAGCCAGGCCGAGGGGTGGACGGTTTTAAGCTATGTCAGGACTCAAGTTTCATAAAAACCCAACGACTGCACTTTCACGTGATGTTTAGTTGATCCTTTTTTCTTGTTTTGATTTTTTTTTTTGGAACTCTTGAGGTGTGTGCCTGGTTTAGAAATTTCCAGAACTGGGAGCTCAGTCCCAGCCTGAGATGTGGCTTTTCAGAGGGGAACAGAAGTGGCGGGGTGGGGGTGTCTCCCAGAGCTGCAGGCCGGACATTTCCCTGCGCCTCCACCTGGTGGTGGAAGCTAGTCATTGCAGGCATCTTAATTTGGGGCCCATCCTCTGATTCAGCCCTTTCTTCCATCTGACCTCCTTTTCTTTTCTCTCCATTTCTTCTCCTGCTCAATAAATATTTCTTGAGCTCCTACTGTGTGTCAAGCACTGTGCCCTCTCTGGGAACCCAACAGTGAGTCTGCCAAGTGGGGCTGCCAGCCTGGTGCTCCTGGACCACCCGTCTTCTCTTCCTTGTGAACCTCAGGCATTAAATCCACCCCTCCAGGCCCCTGGAAAAGAACCTGTTTACACTGCAGGACCTCACAGGGCTGTGAGGGCAAGGGCAGGCCTCCGGGAACACGTCTGCTCAAAGTGCCCCAAGAGGGGTCACAGGCCCACCACCTGCTCCCACGTCAAACTTCTCCATTCAAGGGTCTGGCCCCGTATATTCTGTCTTCAGGAAAATTCTGTGCCTGCATAGCACTTTGAAGTTTTAATTATTAGCTTATATATTAATTAGTTTCCTTTCTTATAAAATGGAATCGGCAAATCTTATCAAGAGCAAAGTCCTGTAGTTAAGAAATTCATTCCCGGCAGTGAAGAAAATGGTAATTAAGCAGTTATAGTCCATAAGGCAAGTTTTCAAGCATTTCTAAGTCCTTGGCCAAAGGGATACAATGATAAGGATACAATACCTTTTTCTAGCAATTATCAGAAATTGCCATTTCTTTAAAGACTTCCGCAAATGACTTGAACGTGTAATTCCTGAGTCAGAGAGGGGCCCCAGGTTCTGGCAAGCCTGCACCTGGCCCCCGACGCTGGGGCTCCCTTACCCTGGAGCTTGTGGATGAGGCCTACCTGGTCCGGCAATTTCTGTCCTGGCCTTTTATTTCTCTGCTTCCCTGTTAAGAGTTTTGCAGCCTCTTCTTTATAAAAACTTCACAGAAACTTTGGCATGTCTTAGTCCCTGTGGTCTCTTCTCCATACCCCAGAGTAAAGGTGGAGGTTTGGGACACAGGTCAGCCAGAACCGAAGTCTAGAAGGGCCATCACCATTAGCCCACGGTGCCCCTCTCCCAGAAGCTACCTCACCTCTCAGGAGAATGTAGGGTTTGTGATGGCCGGGAAGGGCCGTGTTTTAGGCTCTGGCTGTTGTCTTGTAGACTTTTCCCACTTTGGAATTTTAATACAAATGCTCGGAGGGGACCCAGGAAAGATCCCTCATTCCTGCGCTGGTTGTTTCTTCCACTGTAAGACTAATAACAGAAGAGTAGAAAACAAGGTTTGGAACAGACAAGTCTCTCTCGAGCTCAGCTCCCACTGTACACAGTCTGAAGGCCCAAGTCTTTTCTGACTTAGCTTACCTGGGCTCCCTGACCCACCTCCTTGATAAATATCCACAACATTCAGGGCTGTGTGATATTGAAAATACCAGAGATGAAATTAGGAAGGTTGGAGGACTAGGGACATTCTCTGGGTTGAGATCTAAGCCCCAGGTGCCCAGAAGCTCCATTTTCACACAGTGATTTTCAAGTATTTTAAAGCTAGACTTTCCCCCACCCCCACCCCTATTCGCTGCTGTAAGCATAATGATTGTGTTCCTTCCTACTGGAGCCATTGTTTTGTAAACAATAAACTGAATTCTCTTTGTCTTCTGTTCTGTGTTGGCTTTTGGCACTGCCTCAGGGGATATGAGAGCCAGTTCACACAGGGGCTTAGAGAAGGGTGCGCTTCCTGTGGGGATGAAGAGGGATCCTGGCAAGGAATGAGCCAGAAGCATTCTTGATGCAGCATGGCCGGGGTGCCATGGGAGCTCATGGAATTGGGACCGTGGACCTTTGTGGACTAGAAGCTTTTATGGAAACCAGATCAGCCAGTCCAGCTTGTCCCTAAGCCTGAAGACGCTGTTTTGGTCAGACTGATAAAGAAGATAGGTTCTGGTTCCACTCCAGGTCCAGTCCTGGCTCTGACACTTTGCAACTGTGTGACCGTGGTTGGATCCGCTAACCTCTCTGTGCTTGTATTTCCTCGTCCGCGAAAGGACAGCGATAATGGAGCTACTTCACAGAGCTGTCATGAACAGTAAATGAGTCCATACACAGGTTAGCATCTACTTATCCATTTTCTTGGAGGCTACTAGAAGATTGGCAGTGAGGTGGGCTCCAGCAAGAGTTCTTGACTGGTCCAGATGTCGTTAGGTGTCTGATGAGCCTGCAGGAACCAACTAGATCATTCTGGAGGACATTGGGGGCCCTAAGAGGAAGGAACCTTTAACCTCTAACCCTAACCCTAAGAGGAAGGAACCTGGAAGGAGGCAGGTGTAGGTCAGGGTGCCCGTCCTCCTCCATCCTTGCCCCATCCTGCTCGGCCTCCCCAGAGGCTGACCTGAATGAGCCTCTGCACCTCATCAGCACACTCTGGGACTGACCCCCAACCAGCAGGAAGCACTGATTCCTTCTCCAGGGCTGCCTGCCTCTTTCACTACCTCCAGGAACTACTTCCTGCCTTTGTCGCTTATGGCCTGGGAGTAGCCAGAGCTCCAGATACCAGCTGCACCAGCTCACTCACACCTTGTAAATAGCTCCCCTGTCTTTAAAGCTTCCTTAGAGTATCCTAATCTGGGGCCACCTGCTGCGAGCCTGACCAGGACAGCCAGGGAGGAGACTCAACCATCAAAACCATGCAGGTGTCAAGTTAGGAGGTCGAGTGTTCCCAGGGGCCCAAAGTGAGGAAGCAGCTCTCAGAACAATCCCAGGATGGGAGATGGGGAGCCAGAGCACATCGAGCTGAGGAGGGGAACAGGGTGAGCAACAGCACATGGAGGAGGAAGGCAGAGAAAAGCGGCGCTTGACTGTACCTTAAGCAGCTGCGACACTGGGCTCCACATGACTTGCGCCTGCCTGGCACTCACGCTTGCAATTCATTAGTGGTAGTCACTCAGTCGTGTCCCACTCTTTGTGACCCCATAGCCTATAGCCCGCCAGATTCCTCTGTCCTTGGGATTCTCCAGGCAAGAATACTGGAGTGGGTTGCCATTTCCTTCTCCAGGGGATCTTCCTGACCCAGGGATCAAATCTGGGTCTCCTGCATTGCAGGCAGATTCTTTACCATCTGAGCCACCAGAAGTGAAGTGAAGTCGCTCAGTCGTGTCCGACTCTTCGCGACCCCATGGACTGTAGCCTACCAGGCTCCTCCATCCATGGGATTTTCCAGGCAAGAATACTGGAGTGAGTTGCCATTTCCTTCTCCAATTCATTAGCAAAAAAGAAATTCCCGAAAGTCATCTCAGAACTAGGTGAAAAAATGAGATTAATTTCTTTCCAAATGTTAATCCTGTCTTCTTTGTGCGCTTCTGCTGGCTTCCCTGGTGGCTCAGAGGGTAAAGCGTCTGCCTGCAATGAGGGAGACCTGGGTTCGATCCCTGGGTCAGGAAGATCCCCTGGAGAAGGAAATGGCAACCCACTCCAGTATTCTTGCCTGGAGAATCCCATGGATGGAGGAGCCTGGTGGGCTACAGTCCATGGGGTTGCAAAGAGTCGGACATGACTGAGCAACTTTACTCACTTGTGCACTTCAAATTGGTAAATTATACCTTAATAAAACCGTTAATAGATTTGGGTAAAGCAAAAATAAAATACCTTCACACAAAGAAAATTCCGAGGCCAAATGACTTTATTGGTAAATTGTGTCTAAGACATTTAAGGAAGAAGTTGTAAGGAGCCAACACAAAATCTTCCATAATTTTGGGAACTGGGAACACCCTCAATTCATTCTGTGAGGGCATCACTGCCCTGATATCAAAACCAGACAAATAGAAGAAAAATACAAACCCTCGTGAACATAGAAGCAAAAATCCTTGACAAAAATTTAGCCAGTTGAATACAATGTCCTGTAAAATGGACAATACTTCACGACAGACTGTGATTTACTCCAGGAATGCAGGGTTGGTTTAATATTCTAAAATCCACGTAATCCACCATATTTAACAGATGAAGAAGGTAAAACCGTATGATAATCTCAAAAGATAGAGAAAAAAAAAACAGATGGAATCCAGTACACATTCATGATTTAAAAGCAAACAGAGATTTCCCTGGTGGTCCAGTGGTTGACTCCAGACTTCCTACTACAGGGACATGGGTTCAGTCCCTGGTTTCAGAACTAAGATCCAGCATGGTGCATGGCCAAAAAAAGAGTATTTGTTAAACACTAAGGATATATTTTCTGAACATTTGTCATAATAAAAATGAATTTTCTTAATAATTTAAATATTTTTAAAATAATAAATACAAGCTGGGAAAAAAAAACCTCTTTGCAAACTAGAAATAAAAGGAACTTCTTTAAGCTGGTAAATGGTGTCTGTGGAAAAAACCTTTAGCTAACATAATACTACATGGTAAAAAACTTTGCTTTGAAGGCTGGGAACAAGGCAAGAATCGGCATTCTCCACTTTTTTTTCCCCTACCACTTAACTTTCTGTTTTGAAATCATTTTAAGCCACAAAGAAGTTGCCAAACTAGAATTAGTGTTGCTGTGTTCCCTTCATGGTGTTACACAACCACAGCTCTGTGATCAAACTAGGAAATTGGCAATGTGCTCGTCACTTTTCTTCACCCACCATCTCATACGAGGTCCTGGACAGTGCAATTAGGCAAGAAAAAGCAGAGTCTTTAGATTGGGAAAGAAAGGGTAAAACTGTCTTTTTTCACCAAGGACAAGTTCAACTAAATAGGAAAACCCTATCAGATCAGAAAGGACTCTTCAAAAAAGACCTAACAGCTGAGTTTAGCAGAGCTGAAGGATACACAGTTCACATATGGAAATTAGTTTTATTTCTGTGCAGTGAACAACTGGAAATTTTTTTGAGACAGCAGCATTTATAATAGCGCCCCGAAACATGAAACAGATAAAAGTCTAACAAAATATGTACAAGATCTGTATGCTGAAAGTATAAAATCCTGACGACTGGCGATACCAAGTATTGGTGAGCATTTAAACCACTGAAACAGTGATAGAAATTGCCAGTAG
This sequence comes from Bubalus kerabau, assembly GCF_029407905.1. Classification (NCBI taxonomy): domain Eukaryota; kingdom Metazoa; phylum Chordata; class Mammalia; order Artiodactyla; family Bovidae; genus Bubalus; species Bubalus kerabau. The sequence goes on along the minus strand of NC_073627.1, from coordinate 10,907,515 downwards.
GGATGCAAAAATGGGTTCAGCCGCTTTGGAAATTTGACAGTTTCTTAAGAAGTTAAATATACACCGACCATGGGACCCAGTAATCCTGTCCCTCCACAAAAGAAATAAAAACTGACATTCACACAAAGACTTATCTCCAAATGTTCTTAACAGTTTTATGTGTAATACAGTAGCCGTCCCCCACCCTGACCCCTGTATCTGCAGAAGATACTTTCCAAGACTCCATTGGATGCCTGAAACTGTTCAGTTCAGTTCAGTTGCTCAGTTGTGTCCAACTCTTTGTGACCCCATGAACCGTAGCACGCCAGGCCTCCCTGTCCATCACCAACTCCCGGAGTCTACCCAAACCCATGTCCATCAAGTCAGTGATACCATCCAACCATCTCATCCTCTGTCGTCCCCTTCTCCTGCCCTCAATCTTTCCCAGCATCATGGTCTTTTCAAATGAGTCAGCTCTTCACATCAGGTGGCCAAAGTATTGGAGTTTCAGCTTCAACATCAGTCCTTTCAATGGACAACCAGTGTTGAGTCCAGCTTGACGAGCAGGGTTTCCAAAAGTGCCATACAGCAAGAGAATGAGAAATGAGACACAAGAATTCAGAGAAAAGCAAGGATCAGGGGACCAACACCGCTCCAAGGTGAAGAAGCTGAAACTGAATCCAAGCCAGCTTTATTATACTTTCAGCTGTGAATGAAAGAATAAGCAGGGAGTTAAAACTATAACTCATGTGGCCTTCAGGGCCAAAGAACAAAACGATCATTAACCACTGAGTAATTAGGAAATAGCAATCAATTACAAATCAGTAACTAAGACTAATATTCTTATCTATAGATCTTCCACCAGATATGTAAAACATGTGACTCTGAGACGCCAGTTGAGAAACAGTCTGGGGTCCGTCTTCCAACCCCAGGATCATATCCTGTTTTCGAGACTATGAACTGTTCCCTCTGGACTTGTTCCAAGAGTTTCATGCCTTATAGCATCCAGTTTATCAATAATTATAAATTTCTTTTGCGGCCCTTGCCGGGGCCTGCTTTTCTTTTATTCTCCCTGTCTCCTACAAACCAGGACTGATCTCCTTTAGGATGGACTAGTTGGATCTCCTTGCAGTCCAAGGGACTCTCAAGAGTCTTCTCCAACACCACAGTTCAAAAGCATCAATTCTCTGGCACTCAGCTTTCTTTATACTCCAACTCTCACATCCATACATGACTACTGGAAAAATCATAGCCTTGACTAGATGGACCTTTGTTGGCAAAGTCTCTGCTTTTGAAAATGCTATCTAAGTTGGTCATAACTTTCCTTCCAAGGAGTAAGCGTCTTTTAATTTCATGGCTACAGTCACCATCTGCAGCAGTCTTGGAGCCCAGAAAAATAAAGTCAGCCACTATTTCCACTGTTTACCCATCTATTTGCCATGAAGTGATGGGACTGGATACCATGATCTTAGTTTTCTGAATGTTGAGCTTTAAGCCAACTTTTTCACTCTCCTCTTTCACTTTCATCAAGAGGCTCTTTAGTTCTTCTTCACTTTCTGCCATAAGGGTGGTGTCATCTGCATACCTGAGGTTATTGATGTTTCTCCCAGCAATCTTGATTCCAGCTTGTGCTTCCTCCAGTCCAGCGTTTCTCATGATGTACTCTGCATATATGTTAAATAAGCAGGGTGATAATATACAGCCTTGACATACTCCTTTTCCTATTTGGAACCAGTCTGTTGTTCCATGTCCAGTTCTAACTGTTGCTTCCTGACTGGCATACAGATTTCTCAGGAGGTAGGTCAGGTGGTTTGGTATTTCCATCTCTTTCAGAATTTTCCACAGTTTATTGTGATCCACACAGTAGGAGTAATCAGATCACCAGTTGCCAGGGTTGGGGGCTGGTAGAGGAGATTGTCAGCAAAGGGCCTAAGAGAACATTGAGAGATGATAAGAATGTTCTCTGTATTACGGTTGTCGTTGTTACCGTCTGTATACACTTGCCAAAGCTCATTAAATTGATGCACTTTATTGTATGTAAATGATCAGATCTCAAGTAAGTTTTTTGAAAAAGTGGTTGACATGCCAGCAGTCCCCCTTCTTGGCTGTGTAACTAGGTGGGCTTCCCCTCTCTGCACCTCTGTTTTCTCATCTATTAAAGAGTTAATAAGAGGACTTCCCTGGTGGTCCAGTGGTTAAGAATCTGCCTGCCAATTCAGGGAACACGGGTTCGATCCCTGGTCTGGGAAGAGTCCACATGCCTCGGGGCAACTAAGCCTGTGTGCCACAACTACTGAGCCCATGTGCCTAGAGCCTGTGCTCTGCAACAAGAGACGCCAGCACACTGCGAAGCCCGTGCAGGACAACTAGAGGGTGGCCCCTGCTCACTGCAGCTAGAGAAAGCAACGAAGACCCAGTGCAGCAAAAATAATGAGTAAATTTTTTTTTAAAGAGTTAATAAGAGTTCCTTAGAAGAAAAGCTATGACAGCATTTTAAAACCTAGACAGCAGACTTCATTTTCTCGACAAAGGTCCATATAGTCAAAGCTATTGTTTTTCTAGTAGTCATGTATGGATGTGAGAGTTGGACCATAAGGCTGAGTGCCAAAGAATCGATGTTTTCTAACTGAGGTGCTAAAGAAGACTCTTGAGAGTCCGTTGGACAGCAAGGAGATTGAATCAGTCAGTCCTAAAGGAAATCAACCCTGAATACTCGTTGGAAGTACTGATGCTGAAGCTGAAGCTCCCAAAACTTGGAACACCTGATGCAAAGAGCCGATTCATTGGAATAGACCCTGATGCTGGGAAAGATTGAAGGCAGGAGGAGAAGGGGGCGGCAGAGGATGAGATGGTTGGATGGCATCACCGATTCAATGGACATGAGTTTGAGCAAGCTCTGGAAGATAGTGAAGGACAGGGAAACTTGGCGTGCTGCGGTCCTTGGAGTCGCAAAGAGTTGGACATGACTGAGTGACTGAACAACAACTTCCTGTAGAGGTTGGGAGTACTGAATGGGTCCCATCAAAAACTATAGCAGTGCCAGCTGTCTCTATGTTAGCATCACAGGCAGCGTCCCCCTGTTTGGTGGAGCGGGAGAGGAGGCACAAAAGAAAGTCTAAAGGCTTCATATGGGCTCTGGTCTCTGACAGCCCCCAGCACACTCCTGACTGCATTGGCTGTGGCCGCCTGCTTACGCAGCCGCGTCCACGTAGTCCCCACCGGCCCGATTATCTGTGGAGCCAGGCTTTAACGGATGATCTCCTTATCACAGCTTAGTCACTTCTCTCTGGAGAAGATGGCCTCAATTCCTGTTCCAGTTCCCTTAGTGGGCAGAAGACTGGAAAGGCCGGAGGGGAACAGACACCCCTGCTTTGATCCCAAATCCTTCAGCAGCTTGGGTTTTTCCAACATCGCCACCAGTTCCTCCCCAAGGACTTCCTCCGCACTCTTGACCCTGACCAGCTCCTTACTGGGGCAAGAACCAATGGATGCTAGAAGTGACAAGGCCAGGGTTTCTGTGACAGCCAGCACTGAGGGTCCTTCAGTTGGGTCGGATGTTAAAACTCCAGTCTCTTCTGCTGCTTCTGTTTCTGTGGCTGCACTCCCCTTTTCCCCCCACGGAGCTTTACAGCTTCTTTGGAGGGGATCACATGAGCCCGTAGCCCCCTCAAACCTCACGTTTTGGGCAAATAGTCATTGAATGGTTGACCCGAGGGCTCACTGTCTTGGACTCAAGAGCTGCCAGGGAAACTCGGTCTCCCCACTAATGGTTCTCAGCCCTGGCTGTACATAGAACCACCTGCAAGGCTTCAAGACCAACGCCTGTCCCCACCCTAGAGATTGTGGATGTGAACGCTGGGAGTTCGTGAGACACCTGGGTGATTCTCAGGAGCCGACCAGGGCAACAGCCAGCAGGTTAGAGAGACCTGGGGACATTCCTAGGGGATAACTCTCGTCCAGAACCTGGGATGCAAATGACAGAAAGAAAAGAGGATGTTGATTGCCTCTTTAACCTTGAAGCCAGGGCTTGGCCTTGAGTTCAGGCCTGGGGGACACAGGTGCTCAAACCATAGCATCAGGACCTAGGTTCCTCCATCTCTCAGCTCTGCCCTCACCTGCATCCTCAGTTGGGCTTTCCTCAGGGCACAGTCGGGGGCACCAGGGGCATCAGCACCTCCAGGCCACCTGCCCCCTACAGGGTCCCCTTCCAGCAGTCTAAAACTGACCCCCCAGGTCGGCCGGGATCACAACACCTCCCTGACACCATTGTCTCCAACCTGCCAGACTCAGGCCAGACCCAGTGTGCTTCCCCAGGGGATAATCGAGGTGCGGGCTCTCTGTCAGAGGGAAGGAACGGGAGTAGGTGTGAGATGGGCAGAACAATTTATGTCCACTCCAGAGGTTCTGCCCCCGCCCCAGAGGGGTGAGGTGTTCAGGTCAGGCATGTCAAGTGCTTAGAGCAGAGTGAGCAGCCCCCCACCCCTGCCCCCAGCAACACGTGAGACCCAGGAGACGGGCGTGGGCGTGCAGTGAAAGAGCCCACGGTCCCTGGATGCAGACAGAACCTGTCCACGCCCATCCTCTGCTCTTCTGACCGCTGACTCCTGCTGCCCCTCCTCTCCCCTCCCCCAGCACCCACCCCTGGCGCCGGCTTAGCTTGCGAGAGTGTTGAAATTCAAATACAGCCATCAGCCGCCTTGCTCTGTAACCAGAGCACAATCAGCCAGACTGCAGCCTTGGGCGGCTGCCATCCTCCCCACCGCCATCCCAGCCACCCCCAGTCAGAGCCAAGGGCGGGGAGGGGAGCAGGAAGCCTTGGCAGCAGCCAACCCCAGAAGGAAACAGGGTCAGGTGGTTTATAGAAATTGAAACTAGGCTGAGCTTCCAGAAGCGCTTCTTGGGACCAGCCCGACACACTCTGACCTGGGAGGGTTTTCTGGGTTGGAGGTTCCTCTGCAAGTGGGAGGCCTTAGGACAGCCATCCGCAGGTGCCCCGGGCAGGTAAGCTGGTAACCTCTTGCTCTCAGGTGGGTGTCCCTCTCTTTATACAGTGTAGTCTTGCAGCGGCCAAGTCTCCCAGCCTGTGCTCAGTTAGGGATCTGATGCTCCTCCTGAAACCAGGGCCCATCACTGCTGCTCCTGTGTCTCTCTGTCCAGTTGGGCAGGTTGTTCACTGGTTCACAAGGACACCACCCAAAGGGGCAAGCAGTCCAGCCGAGGTGCTCCCTCCGATCTGTGCTTTCCAGCTCAGGCTGCTGCTGCTGCTCCTGCTAAGCCGCTTCAGTCGTGTCCGACTCTGTGTGACCCCATAGACGGCAGCCCACCAGGCTCCCCTGTCCCTGGGATTCTCCAGGCAAGAACACTGGAGTGGGTTGCCTGAAAGTGAAGTCACTCAGTCGTGTCCAACTCCTAGCTACCCCATGGACTGCAGCCTATCAGGCTCCTCCATCCATGGGATTTTCCAGGCAAGAGTACTGGAGTGGGTTGCCATTTCAGCTCAGGCTAAGCTTGCCCAAAGGAAGAGCACCTTTCCCCAATTTGCACAAGAGTGCCGAATGGCCCCGGGCAGATAATTCTGCCTCATCACTGGAATGAGTCAGGCAAAAATGGGTGGCCACAGACAGCCGGAGGGCAGTGACATTTGCATACCATGAGCCAAGTGCCTGATTGGCCATCTGCCTGGGACCCTGGGTTCCTGTTTCAGGATGAGCGAAGCTGGTGGCCGCCACTCTCTGGGGAGTGCAGAGGGTGACCAGCCGTCCCCATGTGCCTAGGACTGAGAGCATGTTCCAGGATGTAGGACTTCAGGGCTAAAACCGGGACAGACCCCAGTGTGCTGGGTGGTTGGTCATCCTGGCCACTCGGCCATCAGCTGAGGTCAGTGTAATGAAGAGAGGGTGGCTGCTGGGCAGATTCCCCCACGGCCACTCACCACCCACAGCTCCCTAGCTGTGTGAGCAGAGCTGGCTATCCTTCCGGGCTTCAGCCCCCTCACTTGTAAGGTGGGATCAACGAGGTCTTTCTCAGGGTCGTGGTCAGGATTCCATGAACCAGTGGTGTGAGCAGTCCGGTCCAGGGACTCTCTCTGTTCAGTGACAGCGGACCCTCGTGCCTGGGAGCCCCCGGAGGGTCTGGTTACCAGGCCCTGACTCGAGTGGTGCAACAACAGCGGCCACAGCCCTGCTGGCTGGGCCCTGAGGCGGGGTGTGGGTGTCACAAGGCCCTCACTGGGCCAGAGCAGCAGGGACTCTGCACTGCCTCCATGCCCCTCTTCCCACCTCACTGTGCTGGTATGTGGACATGAAGGGAGGGAGGCAGGTGAGGGCCAGGATGCGGGCCAAGAGAAAAAGCGAGCCATGAGAATTACAGAGGCAAGACAGCCCGGCAAAAGTGGAGAGACTTGGGTGCCCCCTGCTCCCCTTCCCCAGGGCTGGCTGTGTGGCCTTTGCGGTCCCCTGCCTCCTCCAGCCTCCGTTTCTTGGGGACGCTGACCTCAGAGGCGGCAGTGCCAGGACCAGAGTGTCCTCTCGTCTCGTTCCCCTGCCCCAGTCTCCCCCAACCCCACCCAGCTGCCCAGGCAGAGGCCTGGGTCTTAGCCCTCAGCCCTCTTCCCCCGCCCCCCATCCACCCCCAGCCCAGTCTCTTCACTGCCGTCCGTCGCCGTGTCGCCCCTGCCCGGACTTCTGTGGCCTCCTCCTGACACATCTCCCCACCCTGCCAGCCCTCGTCCCCTCCCTTCCAGGTTCCACATGGTCCATTTCATGCAAAGTTCTTCAGCAGCTGCAGACCTCAGGGTACTCTCGCAGGCTGGCCTGCCTTCTGAGCCATCCCTGCCATCTCTCAGCCACCCTGAGCAGGGTCCCCCAGGCTCCCCAATCTCGGCCCTGCACCCTCTGCCTCCTCCCTCCCCGCCCTTCCCACCCATGCCCCCTGACAGTCACGCCCAGGGCCTAGCTTTCTGATATGGGCACCTTTCTCCCCCCACTGTCCTCGCTGCCCAGAGACCCCCCCCTCCTTCATCTGGGCAAGTCTTCCTCATCCTCGGAGGACCACCTTCAGACAAGGTGAGGGCCCCCGCTGGGACACCCAGAGCACCCTCCACGAGGAGGGCCCGAGGCCTGTCCAGCTCCACCCTCTCACTCCACTGCCTCCTTTCGCTGCAGGACAAGGGACCCCCAGGCAAGGCCATGGCTCCTCTACGGCTCGTCTGGATATGGCTGCTGGTCGCAGGGACTCGAGGTGAGCTGACCCCCAGGAATGCTGAGAGCAGCCGTCTGTGACCTTGCTCTACAAGGTCGGCCCCTTCCCCTTGCATAAAGTCAAGGCAGTGTTCTGCCTGGCGCCTGGGTCACAGGGGCCAGCCTGGGTCTTTGCTCCTGCGTGAAGCCCTGGCTGCCCCCACTCATGGCTCGGAGATTTGGAGAGGAGGTCGAGGGGCTCCATTCTCATCCAGCCGGAACCAGAGGGACCAGGCAGGAGGGGCTCACAGAGCGGCCGAGCCCCGAGGGGCCTGGGGTCGGTGCCCTTTGGACAGTCAGCATCCAGAGTCCTGGACACCTGTCCTCATGCTCTTCACACTCAGAGGCCCTTCCTCTTCCCAGTGACCCCATGGAAGGCCTGTTACACCCCATCTGAGAAGTGCCCTTTGACCTGGCACCCGGCTCCTGCCTGACCCTGTCGGCTCCAGCAGGGGCTGAGGTGGGGCTGGGTGGGGAGGTCAGCGGGCTGAGTCCCAGAAGAATGAATGTGGAGTGGGACCCTGCTTTCTCTCCTGGTCTGGCATACTCTTCCTGTGTTTCCAGGGCGCTCTGGACCTTTGCCCCCAGGCCTTCCCAAACATCCCTCCCAGCACTCCTTGCCATGGTGCCCAGGCTGCAACCCAAGCCCCAGACACCCACAGGTGGGGCCAATGTGGGCCTGTTCTTCCCTTGGGGTCCTGCCACCCCACTCTCAGGTGGCACCAAGCGCCCCCCTGGCCTGTCTCTATCAATGGCATGAAGGACTCAGACCTCAAGGACTAGAAAGGGGACGTCTACTCTCAGTGTGTGTATGGGGGCGGGGGGGTGTCTATGTGTATTTTTCACTCCTCCCAGGGTCTGATCCCCTCGAGGATGGATGGGGTGTTCAAAGCTAATGGTCCAGGGTTCACCCCTGTTGAGGAGAACTCTACAGCCCCCACGAAAGCCCATGGTCCCCAGGAGTGTGGGGTAGCCATGTTTCCGCCCAGGGATGAAGGCCGAGCACCCAGCCTCCATCTTTGCTAACCTCTGCTCTCCCTTGAGAGCCCACAGGCGTGAAAGACGGCGACATGCGGTTGGCTGACGGGGGCTCCGCCAACAAGGGCCGCGTGGAGATCTACTACAACGGCCAGTGGGGGACGGTGTGTGAGAACATGTGGGACCTGACGGACGCCAGCGTCGTCTGCCGGGCCCTGGGCTTCCGGAACGCCACCGAGGCTCTGGGCGGGGCTGCCTTCGGGCCAGGTAACCCACAGGTCTCCTGGTCCCCCAAAGCAGGATGCGCTGCCAAGGAACCAGGCCCAGGAAGGGGTCATACCTAAGGCGTGCAAATGGCATTCCCACCACTAGCAAAGGTTTCCAAGGGGCAGAAGCCCTGCGCTGGCCAAGAGCTGGCGGCCCAGTCTGCACTCCACTTGCCTGGCAGCTGTTCCCTCCAGCCCAGAAACTCCACTCCAGACTTTACCTTCTTGAAACAGTTTCCCCCTAAAAGAAAAGTCTGTGTGCAGTGCCTATGACTCTGAAAAAATGAGAAATCATCCACGTATTCAGCCAGAGGGGTAGATACATAAGTTACACAATAATTATTTGATACCTACAAAGCCGACCGACCGGGTGGAACAAGGCTAGTTCATGGTACAAAGTTACAATAGTAGATCTGCACCCACGCTCAAGTAGTCACACGACAGTACCGGGTAAAAACACTTGCCCACGTGGACCCACACTGGAGGGGACATCACCAACTAGGCCCTGCTTTACTGGGATGGCAGGATTTGCAGAGTGCTTTTCTCCATCTCTGTGCGTAACTGCGACTGTCCTTTACTAGGCTTCTCAGGGAAGCAGCACTGTTGGCAGCGCCTTCCTCCTGGGGCCGAGAGCCCCAGCTCCCCCTCCAGGCTCTGTTGTCCTTGCTGTGCTTCCAGGATATGGCCCTATCATGCTGGACGAGGTGAGGTGCACGGGGACAGAGCCCTCGCTGGCCAACTGCTCATCCCTGGGCTGGATGCAGAGCAACTGCAGACACGATGAGGACGCCAGTGTGATCTGCACCAACGGTGAGTGGGGGTGGGGGGGAGGGCGGAGGGGGGCGGCAGGGTGCCCCATACTGGGCCCCAGAGGCCCGGCCTGGATCCCAGGGACGGTGGTCAGGCCGGTTCCCCGGCTCCACGTGAATCACACGCCTACCTGCGCAAAGGTTCACAGGTGATGCCCGCTCTCCAGGAGGGGCGGGAAAGCCTGCAGTTCCCACCACCTCGCAGCAAGGGGTGCCCACTTCCTCCCCCTTCTCCCTGAAGCCACTCAGAAATAACTCTGTTTTAACCTGATTCTCAGGCACTGAAGCACTTCCAAATACAGGCCCACCTCAGAGATAGCGTGGTTTCCAGACACTGCCGCAAAGCGAGGATCTCAGTAAAGCGAGTCATGTGAATTTTTTTTCCCAGTGCCTGTAGAACTTATGTGTACACTCTGCTGTCGTCTAAATGTGCAACAGCTTTATGTCTAAAGGAACAATGTACATACTAAAATATTGAATCACTATGGTCCTCACCTGAAATTAAAATAATATTGTGAGCCATATACTTCAGTTAAATGAATAAACAAACACACTTAGAAGCGGAGCTGAGACTGGAACAAAGATTTTCTGATCCTAGCTGAGAGTTCTAGGATTCTCCGCTGCCTCCCGATTTGGCTCCACGCGAATCACACGCGTGCCTGAGCAAAGGTTCCCAGGTGATGCCCGCTCTCCAGGAGAGGCGGGAAAGCCCACAGTTCCTACCGCAGTGAAGAATCCCCGTGAGACCGGAAGCAGCTGTCACCGGGCTCAGGCTCCTGGCCCAGCGGCGCCCCCTTGCTGTGACACGGGGAAGTACAGGGAGACTAACCCTGCTCTAGGCACAAGGGCGGGGCGCCTTGCTGCCGTGGGAGGATTGAAGATGAAGAGTTTTAGATAACATAAATATGCATATTTTCTCTCTCTCTCTTTTTTTTTTGAAGAGAACAAATTTAAAGAATGGCCAATCCTAAATATAATAGAGCAATGCCATGAAATCAATAAACCAGCGCTGTTGCTTAGTCTCGCAGTCGTGTCCGACTCTGTGACCCCGTGGACTGTAGCCCGCCAGGCTCCTCTGTCGATGGGGAATCTCCAGGCGAGGACACTGGAGTGGGTTGCCATGCCCTCCTCCAGGGGATCTTCCCAACCCAGGGATAGAATCCCAGTCTCCCACATCCCGGGCGAATTCTATACCATCTGAGCCACCAGGGAAGCCCCAATAAACCCGAAAAGCCAGCAGTAAAAATAATGATAATAATATACACACTTTATTCTTTTTAAAAAATAATGTACATACCTTAATTAAACAATACTTTATCGGGACTTCCCTGGTGGCACTGTGATTATGACTCCACACTTCCAGTGCAGAGGACATGGGTTCAATTCCTGGTCAGGGAACTAGGATCCTGCATGCCATGAGGTACAGCCAAAAGAACCCAGTACTTGAGTGCTAAAAATTGTTAACTACCCTCCGAGCTTTCAGCAAGTCATAGTCTTTTTGCAGTAGTAACATCAAAGATCACTGAGAATCGCCAACCCATGACACAGAAACACAAAGTGAGCAAATGGCATTGGAAAAAAAAATAGCATAGCTCAAGACACTGCCGCAGCCTTCCGTTTCTGAGAAACGTGGCCACGCACAGTAAAGTGGGGTGCCTCTGCACCCCGTGTCTGCACACTGCAGGCTCACCCCTTGAATTGGCAGCTTTCTGTTTCTGCTGGGAAAGGGGGTGCATCACCCCCAAACCAGGCTGGGAGCTTCCAGTAGCTTCTCTAGGCCTCAGTCCCTTGTAGGAGGCTGCCAAGGACCCCAAAGCTCTAAACCACATTGCCATGGGACCCTCTTCAGACCAGACGAGGCAGGACGTTCAGGTTTTAGAAAGTCACATCTGGGTGATTGATTGACTGACTGATTGGGATAGGACCCCAAGTTCTGGAAGTCAGCCCCTCCAGATCACCCCCAAGATGTGCCATCTGAATGTTGGGGGTGGGCAGGTGGGCTATGACATAGGGGTGTTTGACGGGGTGGAGCTCTGGGCCACGGGGGCCAACGGTACTCTGTGTTCCAGGGCCGTTCTTTCCTTGTCTCCCCAGGAGGCTTTCTGAGTTGATAAGGCAGGATCCACAGTTTAAGGGAAGAATCTGACTCCGGGGAGCAAAAGTATTTTTGGGTCACAGAGGAAGCGAGTGCTGGGGCCCCTCCTAACATGTGTCCCCCTCCATAGAAACCAGAGGTGTCTACACCCTCGACCTATCCAGCGAACTCCCTGCAGCTCTAGAGCAGATATTTGAGAGCCAGAAGGGCTGTGACCTGTTCATCACGGTGAAGGTGCGTGAGGAGGACGAGATGGCCATGTGTGCCCACAAGCTGATCCTCTCCACCAACCCCGAGGCCCACGGCCTGTGGAAGGAGCCGGGCAGTAGGGTCACCATGGAGGTGGACGCTGAGTGTGTGCCCGTCGTCAAGGACTTCATCAGGTGAGTGGCCTCGGGGCCGGGCCCGGGGACTGGGCAGCATCCCCGCCAAAGGAAAACCCCGGGGACAAGAGACGCGGCACCAACCGCAGCTGTGCTCGCCTGAACACATGCGAGGGCAGCCGCATATGTGCTCACACACTTGTGTGCTCACACACCCACACACATGCGCACACGCACCTTCACAGCCACGCATCCTCACCTTTGCACACACATTCTTGTGTATTCTTTCCGCAGGGACTGTGAGAAATGGGTCAGCCCTCACACACACACACACACACAGGCAAACCACACCTGTCTCTCAGGTGTCATAAGCACCCAAAAAAATAACTATCAAAGTCATTCTTCCTCTTCTCACCTCACTGATCTGCTCCTGGGAAAATTTTTTTTTAAAGAAACGGGAATCCAAGTCTGCTGCCTGAAGAAAGTGAGGAGAAAATCCCCAGGCAGCACCGTCCAGACAGCAGTCTAACCAGTGGGCCAGCCACGCCGGGAGCCCATCTCCCAGTTGAGAGTGGCCCCCGAGGGGTCAGCCCCTTCCCCACAGACCATCCTGCTGGGGGCTCACTATGTCACCACCTCGGGTGGGCTTCCCAGGGACTGGCGTTCTGGGAGCATCAATTTAAAGAGAGAACCAAGTGTATGAAAAGCCGTTCCCTCTCATGACCCAAAGTTGTAGGTAGCCGAAAGTGACATTTAAGAGGAATCGGCAAATGGCAGTTTAAAAAGATTAAATGGCGTCTTCTCAGCCAAGGATGAGAGCTTGGCAGCTGTCCTGTGCCCCTCCCAGCAGGACTGAGGTCTGTGATGCATCTGTGCCTAGCTCCAGCCTCTCAGCCCGTCAGTCACCGCCCTTGGTCAGAGTCAGTGGTTCTCTGGACTGTCTAGCCATGTGCTCCAGCTCGCTCTCTCTGCCTCTCTCTGCCTTCCTGTCTCTGTCTGCCTGTCTCTCTCTGCCTCTCACTCCATCTTGGTGTCTCTCCCTCCCTCCCTCTCTCTCTGTCTCTCTCCCTCCTCTAAGGCAGAGAGGCAGCAATGAGCCCCACCCAGGCCCTAGAGGGCCTCTGGAGACCCTTGTTCACTGCCTCCACCGCCCCCCACTCCCCTTCCCTCTGCCCGGCAGCCCCTACGTGGTGCAGAGGACCATTTTTGCTCTCGAGTTCACATTCAACAGCAGGATCACAGGATGTACTGAGCACATAAGGGCAGAGCGGCGGGTGGGACGAGGGCCAGCCCACCCCTGCTGCTGCCGCTGGACTCTGTGGAGTCCCGGCTCCTTTCTGGGCACCCGAGGCTCCGTGTTCAGGTGATGGGGAAGCCAGCAAGTGAGGCTCCCTGGAAGGCTCGTCATTCGAGAGAAGCGGTGGAGAGAGTTTGGTTCTTTCCAAAGCAGGGCCCCACTCCTCATCTCCCAGGAGACGGCAGGAGCCATCGCCTGGCGTTTCCCCTCCCAGCAGGCTCCCTCCACACGTGTCTTCACGAGCCAAATGCCTCTTGTTGGCTCACTGAATTACATGGCGGGTGGCATAGACTGGGTGCCACCCACAGGGCTCACAGCTGGCAGGGATGGCAGACAGGAGGTGACCCATGACGATGCCGATGTCACAGGGGCACCAGACAGGTGCTGGGGCACAGGGGCACCCATGGGCACCCAGTGGGGAACTCATGAGTTCTGCCCAGGGGCATGATAGGGGAAAGGGAAGGGCAGAGCCCCGGATGGCCAGCAGGTCCTGGTGTTGGGGCCCAGCCCATGAAGACGATGGTGATGATCGAGGTGGGACCATCCCCACCGATGAGGATGAAGCAACATCCTCAAGGAGTCTGAGGTCCGCCCAGCTGCCTGTGTACCTGGCTCTCAGCCCCCACATGAGCTTAGAATGGGGGTTGACTCAGGAGATAAGTCAGGGGGCTCCGAAGGCCCCCTGAAATAGCTGACACCCCGGGTATCAGCAGTCAGCCAGACACCTGCACCAGGGCACACCTGTCATCCTTCGGGAGAAGGTGTGGCCAGGCATCAGCCCTCGTCTCCCCTCAGGTACCTCTACTCCCGGAGGATCGACGTGTCCCTGTCGTCGGTGAAGTGTTTGCACAAGCTCGCCTCTGCCTACCAGGCCAAGCAGCTGCAGAGCTACTGCGGGCACCTCTTTGCCATCCTCATCCCCCAGGACCCCTCTTTCCGGACACCCCTGGAGCTCTATGCCTATGCCCTGGCCACCCGGGACCCCATGCTGGAGGAGATCTGTGTGCAGTTCCTGGCCTGGAACTTCGGGGCCCTGACGCAGGCCGAGGCCTGGCCAAGTGTCCCCCCGGCCCTGCTCCAAGACCTGCTCTCGAGGACTGAACTGGTGGTGCCCAGCGAGCTGGTCCTGCTGCTGGCTGTGGACGAGTGGAGCCGGGAGAGGCACACCTCCCACAAGGAAGTGGAGGCCTTGGTGGAGAAAGTGCGGTTCCCCATGATGCCACCCCAGGACCTCTTCTCGCTGCAGTTTAACCTGTCCCTGTACTGGAGTCACGAGGCGCTCTTCCAGAAGAAGATACTGCAGGCCCTGGAGTTCCACACCGTGCCCTTCGAGCTGCTGGCTCAGTACTGGGGCCTGAACCTCACTGAGGGCACCTACCAGCCCCGGCTTTACACCTCGCCCACCTGGAGCCAGTCTGTGATGAGCTCCAGTTACAACCCCTCCCGGTCCTTCCAGACCCCCCAGCACCCCAGCTTCCTCTTCCATGACAGCTCCGTCTCCTGGTCTTTCGTCTACCTCCCTACCCTCCAGAGCTGCTGGAACTATGGGTTCTCGTGCTCCTCTGATGACCCCCCACTCCTGGCTCTCTCCAAGTCCACCTACTCCAAGTCCAATCCCACCATCGGCTATGAAAACCGGGCCCTGCTGCACTGTGAGGGGAGCTTTGTGGTAGACATCATTGACTTCAAGGGCTGGAAGGCCCTGATCCCCAGCGCCCTGGCTACCAACAGCTCCAGGAGCACTTCCCTCTTCCCCTGCCCGGCAGGGTTCTTCAGCAGGTTCCAAGTCGTCATCCGTCCCTTCTACCTGACCAACTCCACGGGCATGGACTAGACTCGAGGCTGGAGGTCAGGGTGGGCAGGAGTGCACAGAGGCTGGGCACCTCCCCTCCTTCACCTCCTCTCTGCAGCCACCTCCAACCACCGGCCACCAGGTGGCCCCCCTGCTTCTGTTGATCTCTCTGAGCTTACGGAAATTACTGGAAGACTTCAGCTACTGCAGACTTCCCTGGTGGCTCAGATGGTAAAGAATCTGCCTGCAATGTAGGAGACCTGGGTTCAACCCCTGGGTCGGGAGGATCCCCTGGAGAAGGGAATAGCAACCCACTCCAGTATTTCTTGCCTGGAGAATCCCATGGACAGAGGAGCCTGGCAGGCTAGAGTCCATGGAGTCGCAAAGAGTCAGAGACAACTTGTTGCAAAGAGTTGGACACAACTGAGCAACTAACACTTCCTTCCTTCCTTCAACTAGCGCACTCACAAGCTGAGAACTCCCACTTCAACTGCCTGGCTAATTTGTTGGGAAGCAATGAGATGTGAGCCAGGAGCTGTTGGGTTTCCTACCTGGCCTTTCACTTTCTCCACCCTCTGCTGTCCCTTGTCTGAGATCATTAAAATTGCACTGTGGTTCCCAAGTTCTCTTGTTCACGCAGAAGAGGCTGTTGAGTCCATAGGGTGTTGGGACAGAGGATGATTCGCTAGGCCCTGGGATCAAGTAATGAGCTGACATAGTCCCTTCTCTGTGAAGCTGCTGCAGTCTCGTGGGTGAGACAGGCCATCACAAGTAAGCAAACACTTGGGGTGAGGACCAGAGGGAATAATGGGTGATGGAAACCAGAGGAAGGAAGGTGGGAGGCACAGACTGGAGCTACTTTAGTGGATCTCAGTGGAGAAATGAAGAGTGCAAGGCAGCAGGCGTGGGGGAAATGGCAGGAGGGTGTGTGTGTTCCAGGGAGAAGGAACAGTAGGTGATCGGAATCTTGGCCCCATCAATCTTCCCACTTGCGCACTGGGAAAAGGGCAGAGATTCTCTTCCCAGCATTGTTTGTAGAAATGGAAATTTGCAAAGAACCTAGAAGGCCAATGGGATGCTTGAGCACAAATAAAAGACACCCACAATGTGGAGGGTCAGGCAGAAGAAGGGTGTATGAGGAGACTGGAAGACCCACCGAGTCTAGGGCAAGGCAAGGGAACCGGGCCTGGGGTCCCATAGGGAAGTTGCGTTAGAATGCCACCACCGGGTTCTGGGCGCTGGAGGCTGCCCCCACCACAAGCGGGGCAAGAATTCTAAACTGTCCCCGCTTCTTTGTGTTACACACGCTCCAGGCACCAGGCTCTGGTGGAAGCATCTGGTTGGCCAGGCTCAGACCACGTGCCCTCCACTCTTGGCCAGGGTCTGAGAGAACAAGCATCTGGACTGCTCTGGCCTTGAGAAGGGAGGCGGCACTAGACTCACCCAGTGGGAGTGAGATTCAGAAGCTGGGCAGCCAGGACGGCAGCTGTCCCCGCCACACATGCCTCTTCCCTCCAGCCCCACGAAAACAAGAGCAGGGACACACAAAGCCTCCCCCTGACCCCACGCAGCTTCACCCTTTGCCAAAAGGCGCCCCCAGCCCCGGCCCCCTCCCAAGATCCAGGCCCACCATCTTGGCCACCTCTATGGTGGTCCTTTGACATCTTAAAAATCTACCACTTTGTTTAAACCACACTGATGGCCATCACCACAGTCGAGGACTGTAGCTGGTAAAGGAAGACAGGAAATGTTGGTTATCAACGTGCTCCAGACACACACAGGGGAGCGGCAGTCTCACTGACGCAATGAGCCACAAACCCACAGCATCCTCCTCTCCTACCCGCTCCCTGGGCCTCTGCCCAGAGCCAGCACCCCAAAAGTGAAGGTACAGGCCTGGTCAGGTAACCGGAACCTTTCCTCCAGAGTGCTCCGGGCCCTGGTGGATCCAGACTATAAGGAATCCTGCAGCCCCACCTCGAGCCATGGGATCAGCTGTTTGAGGACATGCCCGAGGAATCCCCGAGTTCCTTCCATTCTCCTTGTGGGCGTTCGAGTGGCAGGCTTGTCCCCCTGACAGTCAGGGTCCAGCAGCCCAGGGTAGGCCTCCCACCTTCTTTCCTCACCCATCCCATTTGCCTGAACACATGAGTGGTCCCCTTGGTCAGATCTTGGTCTCAGCTTCTGGCCAGCGGAGCCTGGAGGTGTCTCTTAGTGGAAACATTCCTTTCGTGGGTGTAAAAACTCTAAACCAGCAGAGTCCAGAGTTAGGGGGACCGGATGCAGAACGTCTGGCCCTGGGGAAGATTAGCAGGACTAATCTGTCCTGCTCGGCCACCACTGGCTCCCGCACTGGGGGTGCAGGTTGGGGAGGGACTCACCCTGCCACAGACTGGAGCCCAGGGCTGGGTGTTGGTTTGGGGTTGTTTTGTTCTGTTCTGTTCGGCAGTAAATGATGAAAGAATGTATTGAGGAATCTGGAAGTTGGGCGGTTCCAGAATTGGCTAATGTGCTGTTGATGTCTTCAGACCCAGATCCTTCTGTCTTTCGTCACTGTTATCTTGAGCCTTGGGATTTGTCCTCACCCTCCGATTCACAGGCCAGCTCCGTGTCATGGGCTACTCTTACGACAGAAATCCCTTGACCTCGGCACCTGCATGCTCTGGGAGCAGCCGTCCGGCCATCGTGCCGGTCGGTGAGTCCAGGGCTGGTAACGCTAAGGTGGACTGATGGGTGGGGAGGACCAATCCAAATCTAGTTAAATGTCGACTCCTTGGATGGCAGGTAAGCTGCCTACCTTGTGCTCTGACTCCAGGTTTTGGGTCACCACTAACGGCCACAGCAGCACCAAGTGTGGCACACGCCACCTCAAACGTCCAGAGGGGGTGCCCTCTTCTAAGTGGCCAGGGCCACCTGTCCTTCGGCTGTGGTGTAGTGAGACGGCAGGGGGAAGGCACAGAATCAGCGAGCTGGCGCGGTCCCAAAGCAGGTGGGTGTGTGTGTGCACGTGAGAGAAAGAATTGCTCACAACAGCCGCATTCCAGGTGTTGGGCTCTACAACTCTGCTCCAATCAGGCTGTGCCTAGAAAAACAGGAGGGCCCACTGGGATCTTCACCTGCTCTAGTTCAAGATAGTCTGCTAACCAAGCGTGTACAAGAGCCCACAAAGTCTTTCCCGGGAGCTCCCGGTCACTTGGTTAATGGCCAGGAGAAAGGTTGTCAGGACTACACACTGTTGAAGTCCAGGGCCTAAAAGGCTGACCACTTGCCTCTGAGGGGGCTCTGAGTGACCCAGAAATTGGGAGGGGACCACAACCCTCCCATGATGGCTCTGCTCGGGTTTTTTTCTCAGTGATAAGAATTAAGTAAGAGTTTTGCAAGCTGCTCATCTATTTTGGTCCTGAGCATCTCATGAACAGCTAGCCACATCCCTCCTATTGCAATCAGGAAGCCCTCTCAATGGCAGTGTCTCTAGAGTGGGCCCTCTCTGGCCTTCAGAGATAAGCCACAAGGGCACTTTCTAAAAGGCTGGTGGCTCCTTTCCCAGTGATCTCACCAGGTCTTGGGGCAAACACAGCTGTCTGGGTCTTTCCAGATTAGAGGCTAGAGATTGGCTGCTCACAGTACATTCTTCAGGGGTTCTGGCTCCTGGATTCCTTTCTCTATATTGTACCAAGGAATTCTTGGCCCCCAGGGAGGCCAGTTTTCAGTCAATGAATTGAGGAGATAGCTAGCATCACTCTCAGCTGCTCAAGCTAGTGAGGAAGCTAGATCCCTGATAGATGTACCTATATTAGGTATTTTTAGCTTCAGCTTCATATAATGACAACTGAAAACAGCAGTGGCTTATTTGAGATCCTTTCTTTTTCTCTCACATAGTAGAGAGGTAGGCTCCTTCTCTTTCTACACCATTTAGTATGTGACTGCCATTCTCAAGGTTTCCTCGTGGTCCATAATGCTGCTGGGGTTCCAGCCATCATGTCTACCTTCCAGGAAGCAGGAAGGAGGTAACAGAAAAGGACAAAGGGCTTTCCCCAGTCATCTATCCCCTGAGATGGAATGTTTCTTAAATTTTTCACCTAAGGTGCCTCACTTGCTTCTTCCTTGCTTAGTCCCATTAAAAGCAATCATCTCTGACCCTGCAGTGCTTGAACACCTCATTCCAGGGAACCACAGGCAATGACTGAGTCAGCAGCTTCACCACCGGGGGCAATGCCAAATTCCCATCCCTGGCAGCCAGTGGGATTTGGAAAAATGACTGTCCTGGGGTTTAACATACACATATACCTACACATATTTATATCTATGCACACATACAAAAATGAGCTCAGTTCATTTTGATATTACATCTACATACCATGGACCCACCACTCAGACCCAGACAGTGAAACCTTCCCTCATCCCCAGAAGGCTTCCTTCTGCGTCTCCCCCTGGTTAGTACCACCACCCTCAGCACAGCAACTGTTCCGATTTCTGTCAACATAGATTAACCTTTCCTCTTCTTGAACTTCATATAAAGGAATCAGAGTATGTGCCCTTCTGTGGCAGCCTTGTTTGGCTCAATATTTTGTCCAAGATTTACATGTGTTGTTCCAGGCAGCAGAGCAGAATTCCATTTTCTGAATTCACCACAATTCATCAACCTGTTCTGCAGCTTTGGGGCTGTTTCCAGTGTTTTGGTGTTTGGGATAAAGCTTCTATGAGCATTCTTGTGATGTGCTTTGGTGGACACGTGGGCTCATTTCTCTTGGGTGTGTACCTAGGAGTGGACTTGCTGGGCCATGCATTTAGCTCTCCCAGCACCCAGTCTCCCCGGCAGCATGCATGAATCACTTGCTCTATATCCCCAGCAGCACCTCACAGCCTCAGTCTTTTTAACTGTGGCAGCTCCAGTGTGCGTGTGTGTGCAAATGGGTCTTTCTCTGCTTTCAGCCCCTGGTTCCCTGAAGGTCCTTTACCTGATATCCATTTCTACCACCAATTTCTATACCAGCCAACCTTTTTAGTTGCTGAAAATAGAAACCAGCTCTGGTAAACTTAGGACTTCCCTTGTAGCTCAGACGGTAAAGCATCCGCCTGCAATGCAGGAGACCCGGGTTCAATCCCTGGGTTGGGAAGATCCTCTGGAGATGGAAATAGCAACCCACTCCTGTATTCTTGCCTGGAGAATTCCACAGACAGAGGAGCCTGGTGGGCTACAGTCCATGGCATTGCAAAAAGTCAGACTGGGTCACTGACATTTGCACACACACTGGTGAACTTAAACAGAAAAGGGATTTACAGAAGGAATTAGGAAGCTCGCAGAATGAGTGGGGAGGCTAGAGAACCAGGCTGAGGAACTGAGCAGGAATTAAGGAAGGTTAGTGTTCCAGGTACTGGCGACCCACTCCAGTACTCTTGCCTGGAAAATCCCATGGATGGAGGAGCCTGGTAGGCTGCCATCCATGGAGTCACTGGGAGTCGGACACGACTGAGAGACGTCACTTTTACTTTTCACTTTCATGCATTGGAGAAGGAAATGGCAACCCACTCCAGTGTTCTTGCCTGGAGAATCCCAGGGATGGAGGAGCCTGGTGGGCTGCCGTCTATGGGGTCGCACAGAGTCGGACACAACTGATGCAACTTAGCAGCAGCAGCAGCAGTGTTCCAGGTGGGCTTCCCAGGTGGCACTAGCGGTAAAGAACCTGCCTGCCAATGCAGTAGACGTGAGACATGGGTTCAATGCCTGGGTCAGAAAGACCTCCTGGAGGAAGGCATGGCAACCCACTCCAGTATTCTTGCCTGGAGAATCCTGTGGGCAGAAGAGCCTGGCAGGCAACAGTCCATGAGGTCACAAAGAGTCAGACGCGACTGAAGCGACTTAGCAGCCGCAGCAGTGCTCCAGGGAACTTTCCACAAGGAGCTAACCACTCGGAACTTAGCGGCTCACTCCCACCACAATTCATCTGTGTGTGATGCACTGAGCTCGGCTGCGATGGGCCATCTTGGCTCTGCACAGGGTTGGCTGGGCTCACTCACGTTGAGGCTTCATCTGGGACAGCAGGAATCGGGGGCGTGGGGGGGGCGTGGTGTTCCCTCTATATCGTCTCCCATCCTGGTGGACAATGACCCAGGATTAGTCACCTGGTGGCAGGGTTCCATGATTCAAGATGCAAGGCCTCCTGAGGCCCAGGCTTGGAACTCACCCCCAACATCCCGGGGCCACCAGGGAACCAGCAGTTGGCAAAACAGACTCTATCTCCTGCTGAAAGGAGTGCTATTTGTAATCAGCTCCTTGTACATAACCAGAAAGCCAAAGACGGCAGGACCCAGAGAGTCGGGTTAGAAGTAAAACCACCAGAAAGGATTTCCCTGGAGGTCCAGTATTTAAGACTCCAGGCTTCTACTGCAGGGGCATGGGTTCAATCTCCGGTTGGAGAACTAAGATAAAAATATATATATATAAAACTGCCAGCCCATGGATGTGCTCACTGCCTCATGGGACCCCGGCTTCTGGATGCTGTCGCTGTGGCCATTCCACCGCCGCCAGCAAGCTCCCTGGACCAGCTCTGTCTCACTGGCCACAGGCTGAAGACTCAAGGCCCTGAGAGGGCATCTGAGAGCAATGACCTGGTCTTTTCAGCTCACTTGATGTCAGGTTTCCCAAACACAGGAGGGAGACTCAGATGCACTGAGGAATAAATATATTACAGGCTCTCTGAGGAGTGGAAGACTATACAGCTGTGCAAAAGGACTTCAGGGACCCCTCGTGTGCTGACGTGAAAGAGATGCAAGACACACCATCAACTTGGACAAACGCGGAACAATCGTGCATTGAATACTCACTGTTGTCTATTGAGTCTCCGTTTCCCACGTGTTCTTTCCCCAAATGACCCAGAGGTTCCTTTGGGACCTAACCCCCACCCCCTCCACTGGGCAGCAGCTCCGGGTGACCCCTGGGAGGGGCCCAGGGGAGCCCCAGTTACGGGTTTGGGGTGCGCATGGTTGGGGGTGAGGAGCTTGTGGCCCATGTTGATGCTTCTGTTGGGGGAGGGGATTTGTGGGCAACTTTCCCCCCTGAGGACACTGGTGTATCCTTTGGGCAAGGAGAGGTTTTTGTTTGTTTGTTTTCTTGTAATTTATTCAATTTACTTTTTCATGGAGGTGAAAATGTCACATAATGAAGTCTTTTTAAAAAGCCGTTTCCCCCTGCTCAGGCCCTCAGCCTCTAGGTTATGGCCACAGCCTCACACAAAGCAGCTCAGACCTCCTGAAATGGCCAGAATTCAGGAGGACTGGTTGGTGCCTCACCCATGTGGCCCTGGGTGAAGGTGGTAGGCCCCGGGGCCTCAGGGAGCGCTGGACAGGAAAGGTCTGATGTGGCAGCAGCTGATGTGCCGAAGGAATGTCGCTGGTGGGGACGCCAGGAGCTCAGAGCCAAGCATGTGGTCGTTGCAAAATGTCAGGGAAAGAATGCAGAGCCCTTCTCCCAGCTCCCTGGTCCCCACACAGTCGCTGCCCGAGTGCCAGTCCGATCCGTCTGCACAGATGCCCGCACCAGATATATGCGTTCAGGCTGTCAGGACAGGAGGCTCTCCTGGAGGCTCCTCCAGGCTGAGCCAGGGTCTCTGCCTGCAGGAGACAAGCACGTGACCGGCAGAGATGGCAGAGACAGAGAAAGAAGGACCCACACACCCGGAGAGAGGAGCAGTTGGAACCGGTTTGGAGGAATCATGGGGAGCCGGCTGCAGGCTGTGATCTAAAGAGAGAAAAGGTTGGGGTGTTGGGAGAGGGGCTGAACAAGGCTGAAGATGAACCTAGGAGTCTCAGGGAGGCCAGGCAGCCGATCCAGAGGGGGCGGAGGGGCCCCAGGACGGAGCTGTCCTTATCTCGCCTGGGTAAGATAGGGAGGGAGCAGGGCCAGAGTCACGGTGGCCCTGCCTGGCTCCTTGCTAACAAGGGCCAGCCAGGAACAGGCTTGGGGATCTCTTCCTTGCCAAGCTCACCATCACCTCTGATCCCTCTGATCCCTCTGATCCTAATCCTGGAGATGGCCTCGGACCCCAGGAGCATCCCTAGAGGTGGATGCCTCACAAGAAAAGAAGTTTCTTCTCCACCCACCCCCAAATCTTAGCTCTGCTCAGAAGAACTTCTTTTCTTCCTTAGACTACACACAGATGGTTTCTTCTTCTGAAACACTCCCCTCCTCCTCACCAGGTTAATTCTTTTTTATCCTTCAGATCTGGGGGCATCTCAACCTTGGAGGAGCCTCAGATCCCAGGCTCTTACTAAAAGGGACCTGAGCTTCTGCATTTCTAACCAGCTCCCAGTATTGCCAGCACTCCTGGTCTTCAGGCCACACTCTGGGGACCACACTCTAGGGACCAGTGACTCAGATGCCTGAACTCTTGGGAAAGCCTCTGTCTTCAGCCTGGAGGCAGCTACCCTGTCCTGTGTCCATGACACACTCTCCATCCCCCCACTGAATAATCTTTTGTTTTGCCAAAAGGTTTACTTCATTTTAGGTTTGAAGGGTTTGTTGAGAAACCACTCATCACACACAATAAACGATTTCAACATTTAATAGGGGATTATTTGACTTAATTTTGATACACAGTCACTAAAAGAAAAGAAACAGAAACAATAGAAGTAACATCACCAATTTGGGTCAACAACCTACATCCAGACTTTAAGTCCCAGTTAGGAGAGTCCCAGGCTGTGTTCACCCCACAGGTGAGACTTCAAATTGCAGCTTTGGGGATGGGGATCCCACTTATCATTCCAGGTAGCAAACTGATAACATCAATTCGCCTGCAAAACTGCAGCTCTGGCTTTATTTTTGACTTTAACAATGCTGTTTGCTTCACCTGGTGAGTCATGGGATTTCATTTAGACCCCTGGGGGATTGGCCAGGTCCTTGGGAACTTAAGAAATTCCAAGCTTATCTTATCTAAAGTGCTTCCTGACTTGGTTGCTTGCAAGCAGGCAGAGAATCTGGGCAGTGTCCAGGAGAGTCAGAAGCAGGTCAGAGGCCTGAGCCCCGGGTTCTGAAGCCCGAATAAGACCTTCCTCCATTTCGATGTCTCTAACATCCTTCCACAGGGCATGGCCAAACCTCACGTGTGTCTCTGCCACCTCTAGACTGATTTCATCTTTTCCACCATCAGATCCCAGGCACGCCCAGCACAGAGCAGCAGCACGGTAGCCTTTGAATCTTGGTTGAATGAGTGAATCAATTCATGCATTCAGACAAAACGTTGATACAAAACGATGCCAGAAGCTCCCACGTCTACACCTTGGGAGAAAAAAACCCCAACACTTAGAACTTAAATCTTTTTTGGAGTTGTAAGAAGATGAAGTGTAAAATCTGTGGAACAGCAGCCCAGTGCAGCTGGGAAACTTGTTAGCAGTGCAAATGCTCAGGTCTGCCCCAGTCTCCCTAAGTCAGAAACCCTAGGGATTGCAATCTGTATCTCCGAGCCCTCCAGGGACTCTGGGTCACTCAATTGCAAAGCGCCCTGAAGTCTAGACCAGTGATAGCTACTGGCCGCCTATGGGAGCCACCCAGAAGCTTTGAAAGCTCTTGTGCCTTGCCCCTCTGTGCTGCTGTTACAAAACTTCTGACTCCAAATAAGAGGCTTCCCCTCCGAACGCCAAATCTGTATTGTCCTTTCTAACACCACGTCTCCAGCCCTCTGACACTACCTGGAGTTATAGCAGACCCCACAAGTTAAGAGCTCAGTCCCTTAACTGAGCTGTGACTCACCCCCACTTCAGATGCCAGTTGCAAGCTAGGGTTGGGAGTTCCTACCACCCCCTCTTCAGGTGTAGGATTTGCTAGAGTGATTCTATCTCAGGGAAATACTGTCCTTACTAATAGCAGCTTATTATAAAGGATGCACGGAGAAGGCAATGGCACCCCACTCCAGTACTCTTGCCTGGAGAATCCCACGGATGGAGGAGCCTGGTAGGCTGCAGTCCATGGGGTTGCTAAAAGTTGGACACGACTGAGCGACTTCACTTTCACTTTTCACTTTCATGCATTGGAGAAGGAAATGGCAACCCACTCCAGTGTTCTTGCCTGGAGAATCCCAGGGACGGGGGAGCCTGATGGGCTGCCGTCTATGGGGTCACACAGAGTCGGACACGACTGAAGCGACTTAGCAGCAGCAGCAGCATAAAGGATGCAATACAGAAAGAGTCCATTGGAAGGTGTGTGGCAGGGGAGGGGTGCAGAGCTGCTGTGTTCACCACCCTCCTGCTCACCACCCTCCTAGCACCTGCACACAATGATCCCTGAACCCCATCTTTTAGGAGTTTTCAGGGAGACCTCATTCCTTAAGCATGATTGGCTAAACTGTTGGCCATTAGGATTAACTCCAGCCCCGGAGAAGGGAACAACAGAGGACGAGATGGTTGGATGGCATCACTGACTCAGTGGATATGAGTTTGGGCAAACTCCAGGAGACAGCGATGGACAGGGAAGCCTGCGTGCTGCCATGCATGGGGTCGCAGGGAGTTGGACACAGCAAAGCGACTGAACAACAAACACCACTTCCCAGAGGCTAGGGGGGTGGGGCTAAAAATTCTAAGCTTTAAGGAAGCTGGTTGGTTCCTGTGGCAATCAGCCCCATCCTGAGGTTACTGAGGGGCCCACCAAGAGCCACCTCATTCTCATAAGCTCAGTTTTGGTCAAAAAGGGGCTTCTCACGAACACCAAAGGATGCTCCTCTCACCCTCTCATGAAATTCCAAGGGTTTTGGAAGTTCTTGTACCAGGAACTGGGGGCAAGGACCCAGTATATGTTTCTCAGGAGGTGACATTTTACGGTATCACAGCCCGCCCGCCCCCGCCTTTCTGGGGTTAGGTCAGCTCTATTCTGGGTAGGTCAGCTCTGTTCTGGCTCCCCAAACTCCACCTCCTTTTTGCTGAAATGGGGGTGAGGGAAGGATTAGAGAGGAGAAAGCAGGGGTGAACCAGGTGTGTGGCCAGGACAGCTCAATAAAGCGAGGGGGAGGGAGGCTGTCACAGGTGGGAGATGAGGGGTCGCTGACCTCTTTTCCCAGAACCTTGCCTGGAGGGGGCCGGGGCCCAGAGCAGCTCCCCGTGACTACGTGTGTGGTGTGCTGAGCAGCTGGTCCCCATCAGACCAGCCTCAAGCCTTTCCTAAGGAGGCTTTTGCTTCAGTCACAGCAGACCCTGTATGGGGATGGGTAACTCGGGAGGAGCGTTGCCTTGGCAACACAACGACTTAGGAGGGTGGTGCTGGTAACCAGGGCTGCTTTTGACCTTCACCATCTTTCCGGCTGGTGGCTTTATCATTACCTGCTCTGCTGCTGGGGTCTTCCCAAGTCTGCACTGAAAAGCCAGCCTCAGGGGAGACCTTTGGCTACCCCCTTCCACCCACTTTCTCATCTTAGAGGGCATTGCCTTGAATTACATTTCACCAGGAGGTGCCACTTGAAAGCATCTAAGCCAAAGCTGAGCCCCTGTTTGCCCTGGATTTACCCTGTGGCTGCCACGCCAGGCCACCCCTGCTGCTCATCCTGCAGCTATAACCAGACAAGCAAGGTGACCTCCAGTTTCCAGATGGATCCAATATAAAAGACGGTGAAACAGCCTCAGCATCACGTATCCAGGTTTGACTCCTCTCAGCTCGGTGATCTTAGGCAGAAGCCTTCACCTCTCTGAGCCTTAGCTTGATCTCAGTAAAGGGGGGCTGATACCCTTCCTCTCTCCAGGGGATGTCACTTGGGCAGCTGAAGGCTTTCATGGGCCACAGTCCCTCGTGTCATGAGGGTGAGGGTGGGTGTTAGTCTGCTCAGGATGCTCTAATAGAGCACCACAGCCTGGAGGCTTATAAAACAGAAATTTAGTCCTCACTGTTCTGGAGGCTGGAGTCTGATTCAGCACTGGATGAGGTCCTCTTCCTGGTTCATAGATGGCCATCTTTTTTTGCTGCGTCCTCACAGGGCAGAAGGGTGAAGATGCTCTCTGAGTTTCCCTTTATTAAGACATGCATGCATGCTAAGTCACTTAAGTTGTGTCCGACTCTTTGCGACCCAGTGGATGGTAGCCACCAGGCTCCTCTGTCCATGGGGTTCTTCAGGCAAGAATACGAGAGTGGGTTGCCATGCCCTTCTCCAGAGGATCTTCCTGACCCAGGGATCGAACCTCCATCTCTTATGTCCCCTGCATTGGCAGGCAGACTCTTTACCACTAGCACCACCTGGGATGCCCTTTATTAGGACACTAGCCCCATTCCTGAGGTTCCCTTTCCTGACCAGATCACCTCCTGATGCCATTGTACTGGGGGTTAGTTGTCAACATGTGGATTTCAGGGGGACACAAACATTCAGCCCATGTGAGATGTTTATGAATCTTCTATCATTGTGACCAGATGTTTGCGAGGTCCAGTTCAGTGCCAGGACCTTCAGGAATATTGACTCTTTCAAAGACCCCTGTTAGAGACCCCAGTGCCCCTCCACCCCGGCCCAGCCATAAACCTTTCCTCACCCCCTCCAGCCCACAGGTAGTGTTGCAGGATTGGGGTTCAGGCACCCCAGTAATTTGAAGGCTTTGCATTGATTGGGGTTCAGAGAGGAGGAGAGGGGAGCTGGCCCCTGCTGGCACGGAGCCGATGCTGCAGCCGGGCAGGCCCCCGGGGGCACCCTCTCGGTGGCCCTGGCCTTGAGAATGGCAAGGAGGCCCCACCGCTGACTGCACGGCGGGCCAGGCCAGCTCCTCCGCCCCGCTGGGCCGGGCAGCTCCCTCTGACCTTGGCGGGGCCAGTTGGACATGTGCACGGGCAGCCTGCCTGGTCTCATGCAAGGTCAGAGGATTTCTGAAAGTGCTTAAAGCCTCAGCTCCTTCAAGAAGGATTCTCTTCATTGTGGCGCAGTGGGGTATTTCTGGGCTGCGGGCCGCCCAGGCCCGGACGCGCCTGAGTTTATTCACCCAGTCTGGGGGTGAGGCCCAGCTGGGGGGAAGCTTGAATGGCATCCCTGGAGGACTAGGTCTTAGGGACTTCTCCTGAGCTTCCTCAGTGTGGCGGTGAACACCCTGTAGCCCAGGAGGAAAAGGAGGCTGATTAGGTGGCTGCCCCCACCCCGTCAGAGTGGCCTGGCCACCACGGTCCCAGGGCTGACCACCAAGGGAGTTCTCTGGCTTGCCAGCCCTAGCTGTCCCGAAGCTGGCACCTGCACCCCACACGAGATCAAGAGGGCACCTCTAGGAAGAACCCAAGGGAGGGTGTCCCGAGGCCCAGAGGACGAAAACTAGCCGGGCCTCTTTAAGAATCTGTGTTGCCAGAGGAGAGAAAATGCCGAGGGAGGCCTTCAGTAAACATCTGAGAGCTTGCAGTAACAACTCCCAGCTGTGTGAGGGGCGTGGGGGCAGGGAGGCCTGCAGAGCTAGACTGGAGGGTGGGATGGGCTGAGGTCAGGCTGGGTGGGGACCGGCCAAGAACGCATGGAGGGCGGGCAGCGGGCTAAGCGGGGGCAGAGGTTTGTCCAAGCACGGTGGGCAGCAGATGAGCCTCCAAGCTGCTGGGCCTGGAAGCTTCCACTTTCCTCGGGGCCTTTCCTGAATCCTTTTGGAGATCTGTAGCCCCTCCTTGCCGCCAGTGAGGACACTGATGGAAAGGAAGTTTTCCATCCCATGGGTGCAGAGGGGAGGGGGCAGGGAAAGGTTGGTGCAACCTTTTCCAAATCAGGGTCAACAGCTCAATTGCCTGTCTGAGTGATACTTAGTATCTCTATCACACAGAGGATCAAACACAGCACCTGTGAACTGCACTCAGCAGCGCTCTTCTCCAGACCCATGCCCTGGAGCCCCACCTTCTCTGACCCAGGAGCTGACCTGGCTTGTTTCCCTGCCTCCCAGCTCTGTCCAGGCCAGCCCCATAGAGCCGCCACTGTGCTGCTCTAAGATGCCTGATCAGGACATTTCCCTTGGCTTAAACCCAGGTGGTGATCCTGTCAGTGCTGCTAGATATCCTAGTTAGGATGCTTTGGGTTATGAGTAAGAAATACAATTCAGAAAGGCTCAAATGTTGGAGAGGATATTATTGTTCATATTAACTGGAAAGTATAGGGGCTGTGTGGGTATCATGGATGGTTGAGCCAGCAGTTCAGCCCCACTTAGAGGGCGAGGTTCAGGCCTACCTCTTCTTTCTGTCCTCTGGAGCAGCAACTTCAGCCTCCCAGTGGCTTCCCTCATGATGCCAAAATGGCTGCAGTGGCTCCGGCTCTATTTCAAACCTTTAAACGGCAGAGGGAATCTCTTTTTCCAAATTCCTGTTCTGGTTGCATTTTTCTGTACAACGAACTGCCCCCCAAATTTTTATTTTGCTGATAAACCTGCTATGTGGGCAGGGCTTAACAAGAACATTTCATCCTTGCTCCACATGGCATCAGTTGGAGCAGATAAACTGGGGCTTGGAGAATCCGTTTCAAGATGGCTCACTCATGTGGGTGACAAATTGGTACTGGAGCTGGATGGGAACTTGGTTCCTCTGCATACAGAGCTGCTTGGGCTTCCTAAGAGCATGGCACCTGGGATCCAAGGGAACAAGGCAGGAATGCGTGATTTTCCTATGATCTAGCCTCAGGAAGCCCACAGTATCACTTCCTTTGTGCTCTGCTGGTTGCAGTGGTCACAAAGGGCTGCCCGTATTCAAGGGGATGGACCACAGTCCTTATCACTCATGGGAGGAACATCCCAAGGTCGCATCCATGAAGAGTTGGTGGGACAGGAGTTATCATTGTTGCTATCTTGGAAATATGATTGGCCACAACCCCCAGCAAACGTCTTCACTCTCTCTGAGCCACCCTGGGGCACATGCCCAGCACTAAACTGATAACCAAGGCCAGAGGATGGGTTGAGTCTCATCCCTGGAGCTGGGGAAGACTTGGCTCTCCCCAGAGTGTCTAGGCTGTGTGGGAGAGGTGTGGGTCCCCCAGGGAAAGCAAGCAGCTCAGGATGCAATCACTGCCCCCTACAGTCACATTTGTGGCTGGGGCTGTGCTAAGTGTTTGGTCTCATTCACTTCCTTACTTCTCACTACAACCCAATGAGGCTGGTGCTGCTCTTCTCTGGACTTTACAGACACTAAGATTTGTAAATTGCCCAGACCCACAAGACCAGAAGATGGCAGAGACAGAGTTAAAGGTTGGGTTTGTATGACTCTAAGCCTATGCTGGTAGCCATTCCATAGAAAAGTTGAAGGCTTCAGGTCCATGGCTGAAGAAAGCAACTTGAATGTAGAAGCATATAGCCTGGTTGCACTGGCAGCCATTTTGTGACCATGAGGAAATCCAATTTGGGGAAGAAGCAGATGCACAGAGAATGGGTAAACCTTGATCACTCACAGCATCGTCTACCCTCCATAGGGACTCTTCAATTATGTGAGGCAGTAAATCTGCTTTACGGTTTAAGACTGTATGGGTATGATGCATAGTTACTTATAATTGAGAATATCTTAACCAACAAAGGAGGCTATTGTAATATTTTTCCTATTTCATTATAGGAATTGTCTTTATGTCTGTCTGTGATTAGATAACAAGTAGCTTAGAAGAAGAGTCCATGCCTCAAACATTCCTCTATGCCTAGTCCTTAGCACAGCAAGTGATGCTCCATATTTTGAACCATCCTTGGAGAGGAAATAAATGAGAACAGGTATACCCTACTCTTCTAGAAGTTTCAGGTGTGATATGAACTAACATAACCCCCTCCTCTGCTTCCTTATCAGGTACTGTTCTATCACCGTCTCTTGTTTTCAAAGCCCAAACACAGAACACGCATCTCAACTGAGCTCCCCACAGCATGACTCTGGGGAAAGAGGCGAGGAGAAAAGCAAGTAGATGCCTGGTGACTGGAGTGGCTGGGCCATGGAGGTGGGCCTTGGCAGATGGCAGTAGAGAGACTGAGGAGAGCCTTCATGAGAAACTGGGGTGTGGTGGGGATGAGGCGAGCCTGGGTGCTTTTATGCTATCAGCACATTTCATGGCAATAAACTTGGCCTCGTTGCTATAAAAGCCTTCAGCTCAAGACACACAGCCTTTCTTGTTTTCTTTATTGAAGGTTAACTTTTCACAAGTTAAATTTCCTCCTACTCATCCAGCCTCATCAAGGAGCTTTGGCACATAGAGCTTTGCTGAGCGTGATAAAAGAAAGGCTCAAAAAAAAAAAAAAAAAAAAAAAAAAAAGACGAGCATTCCGAGTGTGTTTCTGGGAAAAGCATGTTCAGCCAACTCACTCTGTAGCCTTCCGTTCGCCTGCTCGGCTCCCAGACTCAGGCCCACCCTCGTCAAGTGTGTGGGCAGCAGGGTCTGCCCCACCCCTGCTCGGGGCCACAGAACTTAACTTCAGAGCAGCTGGTTGGAGCCCAGTCCGAAGGCTGATCCCAGAATGGTGGTTCCCAGTCTGCCCCTTCTGTGAGAAACGAGCAAAACAAGGAAGATGTCTCAATCTTTTCAGAGTGGGATCTCTGCAGCTGATGCGGCTGGCTCTTGTTGAGACATTGGGTCTCTGTGCGGTTTGCTTTCCCCAGCGAATCAAAGACAACCCCAGTGCTCACTTCAGAAGGACACATACTACAATTGGAATGATACAGAGATTAGCACAACTCCTGATAATTCCCTTAATGGGAGGGGCTGCCCTTGCACTAAGGAGGACACACATGTTCTTGACGCCTTCCCTGGTGGCTCAGAAGGTAAGGAATCCACCCGCAATGCAGGAGACCCAGGTTCAATCCCTGGGTTGGGACGATCCCCTGGAGAAGGGAATGGCAATCCCGCTCCAGTAGTCTTGCCTGGAGAATTCCAGGGACAGGGGAGCCTGGCAGGCTACAGTCCGTGGGGTTGCAAAGAGTCAGACATGACTGAGTGAATTACACTTTCACTTCCATATTAAAAAAAGAAAAGGAGAGGAAAACTCCAGCTCGACAGGTGTGAACAAGAAGAATGGTTTAAAAACCTCATCTGACACTGAGCCCTGAATCAGCACCCCGGGGTCCTCACCCACACACACAGCCCGGCCACTCACACCTGTCATTGCTGGGTGCGTTTCTCTTGCTCACAGACCGCCACGTGTTTGCCATTTTTTCCCATCCTAGAAGAGACAGAACCATCCTTTATGTCTTTTCTGGGCTGCTTCCCCAAGAAGAGAAGGGAATTGTTGGACCAAATTCTGGATATTCCAGGGGTCAAGAAATCTCTATAAACATGATTCCTGCCACCTGGCACCTTTCCCTCTGAGATGGTCACCCCAATACAGATGAATACAAACTATTGGCAAGAAATTAAAAGTTTAACCCAATTAAATAGTGACTGCATTTTCTTTCTTTCTTTTTGGCTGCAGCATGCATGCAGGATCTTAGTTTCCTGATTGGGGATCAAACCCACGACCCCTGCAGTGGAAGCTTGGAGTCTTAACCACTAGACCATCGGGGAAGTCCCTGCATTTTCTATATGAATAAAATCATCTTTGCAAAAAGGACTGGACAGGTTTTTGAAAAATGGGGATGTGGATTTAGGGTGGTCTGGTCTATAAGACAAGCCTGTCATGGTGGTTGCACAGTGCTAGCAGTCAGGACTAACCTAAGGTCAACATGAGGGAGTGGCCAGGAGGTGTGCCCCAGTGCTGGCAATGGGCATCTCTCCACTGTTCTGGATGGTGGGCACTCTGTGTCTTACTTTGCAGGTGTGTGTCCAGCTCATAACTTAAGCTGTGTGCACTTCTCTGTGTGTCCTGATATATTTGTCCCGGAATAAAAAGTGTCTTTGGGTACCTCTCCAGCCAGGGCACCCATGATGCAGGGTACGTGATCAGCTCACACACAATTCTTGATTGGTCGGTTGGCATCAAGGTGAAGTTTTGAGTATCACTAATCTTTCTGGTTTCAGCTGGTCTGGAGTCCACCTGCTTGTATCAGCAGTTTTCACTGGAGGGGGTCTGCTTCCCATAAAAGCAACTTAGGAATGTGCGTCAAACATTTATTTATCTGTGTCTTTCAGGGAACTGGGAGTTCAGTGATTCGCTACGTGGCTGGTTTATAGCCTAAATTGTTACCAGTTTCCCTGACCAACAAATATTCTTTGTTTCTACATCTTCACATTTCCTAATCAGGAATTCTTGAGCCAGCCATGCTGAGATTCAGGGGAGGCTTGGGAGAATGAGGCAAAAACTTTTGCTTCAAAGGACAAGGACACAGGGCCTGTAGGCTGTTTCAATCCCCCGTTTTATTTGATACTCCTCAATCTTGAGGAAAACAGGTGTTGGATAGGAAAGGGAATCAGGGTTGGTTGGTTGCTTGGGTTTTGGCCATGCCATGCAGCATGTGGAATCTTAGCTCCCTGACCAGGGGTCAAACCTGTGCCCCTGCAGTGAAAGCTCAGAGTCCTACCCACTGGACCACCAGGGAACTCCCTGGGAATCACGTTCTGAGTAGAGAGGCCGGTCACAAACTTGGCAGAAAAAACCGATTTTAGGGGGACTCGGTTTCAATGGGTCTCCTGTCCTCAGCCCCTCACTCACCCTCCCTGCCAACTTCTCCTCAGATGCTCCCTGCCCAGGCCATCCTGTCCTAGCCTAAGTCCATGCCCACAAGCCAGGCTATCGCCCCTCTCTGCACACACCTCCCCACCTCTGCCCAAGGAAATCTTCTCTGCCCTGACTGCCCAAATTTAACCCAGCTTTCAAGATCCAATTTCCATCATTCACATGTCTTTGGGGAGAAAAAATAAGTTATAGGGAGATATAATTCACATATCATACAGTTCACCCATTTAAAGTATACAATTCTATAGTTTTTAGTACATTCCCAGCGATGCAGCCGTCTCCATAGGTAATTTTAAAACATTTTTATCACTTCAAAAAGAAATTTTCTATCTCCCCTGCCTCTCTCCTTCAGCCCTGAGCCTACTCTGAACACTTCGTATAAACGGAATCATACCATATGTGGCCTTCTGTGTCTGGCTTCTTTCACCGAGCATGTTTTTGAAGTTCTCTGTGCTAGCGCTTCACTCTTTGTGCTGTCTAAATCCTAATCTATGGTCCAGAGGCAGCTCGTTTTGCTTATCCAGTCATCATCCAACCGACATTTGAGTGGTTTCCATCTTGTGCTGTGATGAATCCACCATTCACCTTTCAGCTTTTCCCAAGCAGCTGGTCTATGCATTGTCATCTTTGCCTCCCTCGCACAAATCTTGCCGCTACTAATATTAACTACCCTCTACCAAGGAGATCAGCCCTGGGATTTCTTTGGAAGGAATGATGCTAAAGCGGAAACTCCAGTACTTTGGCCACCTCATGCGAAGAGTTGACTCATTGGAAAAGACTCTGATGCTGGAAGGGGTTGGGGGCAGGAGGAGAAGGGGACAACAGAGGATGAGATGGTTGGATGGCATCACTGACTCTATGGACGTGAGTCTGAGTGCACTTCGGGAGTTGGTGATGGACAGGGAGGCCTGGCGTGCTGAGATTCATGGGGTCGCAAAGAGTCGGACATGACTGAGTGACTGAACTGAACTGAACTGAACCAAGGGGCTTCCCAGGTGGCTCTAGGGGTGAAGAACCTGCCTGCCGATGCAATGTATGTAAGAGACACAGGTTCCACCCCTGGGTCAGGAAAGAGGAAAATGGCAATTCACTCCAATCCCAGGAGGAGGAAATGGCAATTCACTCCAGTATTCTTGCCTGGAGAATCCCATGGACAGAGGAGCCTGGCAGGCTACCATCCATAGGGTCACAAAGAGTCAGACATGACTGAAACGACTTAGCACACACACACACGCACCAAGCACTTACTATGTGCCAGACTCCAAGTTGGGCTCTTCTTATGTCAGTAGGTTGAATTCTCACCGTAACCCCATAAGCATGGTGAGTATTGTTTCCCTTTTATGGATGAGAAAGCTCAGGTCCAATGAAATAAAGAGATTGGCTGAAATCACGGTGGAAATGGGACTTGAACCCAGGTCTTGCCTGCCATAAAGTCCTTCTGTTGTGTTTATTTCATTTTTGTCATTTCACCTTTCTTTAACTGGTTTTACATATTTTGGGGTCTCCCTCAAATTGTAAGACTCTTCAGGGTAAGGACCATGTCTCACAGTTCTTTAGTCTTAGACCTACTACCTTGTTGGACATTCTTTCCACGCATATTTATGGGAGCTCCTACTGGCTTGCAGTCTGTGGAGGGATCAGTGCTTTTCGTCTGCTCTGCAGCCCTCCCCTTAGCCTCCTCCTGGCTACAGGATGGGCATGTGCCTCAGGCCTAACCAATCAAAGCCCTCAATCCTGCTGGCCACAGTGATTGGCTTAAGGATGGGCCTA
Source organism: Bubalus kerabau (assembly GCF_029407905.1). Classification (NCBI taxonomy): domain Eukaryota; kingdom Metazoa; phylum Chordata; class Mammalia; order Artiodactyla; family Bovidae; genus Bubalus; species Bubalus kerabau. The sequence goes on along the minus strand of NC_073627.1, from coordinate 10,872,431 downwards.
GGAGCCAAGCCCAGCCAATCATAGCCTTCTTCAAGTATTTTGCCATAGTAACGGCTGAGGACACCTGCTTACTCTTTGGGACTGGGAGCTATAGGGACCATCAAGCCTGGCACTGCCATTGGCAACTTCATCCTGCCTCCTGGGCAGAGCCTACATCAGAATGCCATGCAGATGTTAAAAATAGTATTGCAGGGAAATAATCACATAGAGAGATCTTCGGATACCTTCCTGGGTTTTAAATAAGGCAGCTACAAAGTAGAACATATTATATTACTTGCTACATATGTGTTCACATACATACATGCAAATGAAAAATGGATAATAGATGCCAAAGTACTAACATCACTTCTGTGTGTGTGAATATTGATTATGTAATTTTCTTTCTGTTTATTTGAGTTTTCAAAACTCCAACTGATTTCTATACATCTTAGGGTTCTTTTTTGTTCTTTTTTTTTCTGTTTGTTTAGTTTAAACTAGAGCCCTTCAGTTCAGCCTGAGTCATCTCATTCACCTTTTTAGAGCACACACTTCTCCAACAACCCCATCATCTGCCCTGGTCCTGGGCCTTCCCTAATCTTGGCCACTCTGTTCACCTGGGTCCCTCCTGGCCACCAGGTCCTGCTGACCCAGCTGTGCTCAAGTCATGCCATCCCCGGGTGTCTCCCCAACTCTCGGAGAAAGGCAGGCCTCCCTCCCCCACTCATCCCACTGCGTGTTGTGTTTCCATTCTCGGCTCACAAGGAACCTGCAAAAAATATTTTCTTTGGCAGTCAATTAGAGAGTAGCAGCCCCAGACATGCCTTCCAGGCGACGTCCGAGCCTGGAGCGGCTGCTGCTCTGCCCTGCTGCCAGGAGACACGGTCAGAGACGAGGCCAGTGTTCTGACATCATCGCCTCAAATAGGGCTCTTGCCCCAATCAAGGTGTAAGCGATCTCAGAGCCCAGGAGGTGCAGCCCCCACAGGAATCCCTTGGTGGACCAAACCTCTCCGACCCAATGGCACAGAGCCATCCTTCTGGGTCCAGAACCTGACTGCCTTCTCCTGCTACTGAAAGGTTCAAGGGTACGAGAGTCTCACCATCAGGGAGTCAAGGGCCCGACTGTCCCCTACCCCGAGTGTCTCCCTGGGGAGGGCCTGTCCATTCCAGAGAGATGTCCCTTCCTCTTCCTCTTCTGGGCTAGCCTGTCATTCAGACCCCAGGACCTGATACACAGGTAGTTGTTGTTCAGTCGCTATGTCGTGTCCAACTCTTTGTGACCCCATGGACTGCAGCATGCCAGGCTTCCCTGTCCTTCACGATCTCCCGGAGTTTGCTCAAACTCCTATCCATTGGGTCAATGATACCATCCAACCATCTCATCCTCTGTTGGCTCCTTCTCCTCCTGCCCGCAATCTTTCCCAGCATCAGGCTCTTTTCCAATGAGCTGGCTCTTCTCATCAGGTGGCCAAAGTATGGGAGCTTTAGCTTCAGTGTCAGTCCTTCCAATGAATATTCAGGGTTTATTTCCTTTAAGATTGATTGGTTTGATCTCTTTGCTGTCCAAGGGACTCTTAAGAGTCTTCTACAGCACCACAGTTGGAAAACATCAGTTCTTCAGTGCTCAGCCTTCTTTATGGTCCAGCTCTCACAGTTGTACATGACTACTAGAAAAGAACATAGCTTTGACCCTATGGACCTTTGTTGGCAAAGCGATGTCTCTGCTTTTGAATATGCTGTCTAGGTTTGTCATAGCTTTGCTTCCAAGGAGCAAGCATACCCAGTTAGTATCAGAAGCCATAGTCACTGAGCCAGGTATGGGTGTAGTCACCTGACCCTGGCTGGTCCTTTGATTCTGTACTAATAAGAATGATCTGGATAGAAGGGCCAAGAAGGTAGAGCAGTCAGGCCGAGCGGTGAAAATGCAGAGAAGTTCGAGGAGAGAAAGGAAAGAGAGGCAGGCAAATGGTTGAGATTAGCCATTCCTGGGAGTGAGAGAAGCAAGAGGGATAAAGTAGCTCTGAGGGTTCTCCATATTTCAGACGTCCAGGGGTTAACATGACATTTGCTGCACCACCTGCAGAAAGCCCACTTTAGTCAACCCATCTCATCTGGGTATTTATTCCTTACAGCCCATAGATTCAGGGTTACACTGAGAGCACCTGTTTCCAGGTGGGAAGAGCTGAACCTCATCCAAGTGGAGGGAGATGCCCTCTCCTCGTCCTTCTCCCCACCCTCCCACAGGCTGGGAGACTCTATTTGCTGCTCATCCCCATGGGCCTTGAGTTCTTGAAGAAACCGCTTCCCCAGGACTCCCAATTCTGGTGTCCAAGAGAGGGGTGTTTCAGGGGTTCATCCAAATCATAACCAAAAGTCACTCAATGGGCCCTAAAAACCACGCTGACTGGGTATGCTGACCATGCCCAAGGTATAAAATAGGTAACAGGCTTTGGAGTCTGCAGATTAAGGTTGGTATCCGGGTCCCAGCAGCCTCCTAGCTGTGGGACCTGCTTTGTTTCTTGGCACCTTCATCACCAATATCATCAGGGACCTGCTAGATGCCTTCCTGGAGGGTACCGTAGGCAGTAGTACCAGTGGGATCTCATTTTTCCAAACAAGGAAGCAGAAATGGGAAGAGGTGAAGCCTTGGACATAAGTCACACAGCTGATGATGGAGGATAAACCCCAGCTCATCTGATTCTGGGAGCTGGTTTTGCCCAAAGAGCAGAAAAAAGTCTTGTGAAAAACCCTCACAAAATGAAGTTAACACGCTTCCCTACCTGGGAAGAGAGAAGGGAGACCTTCAACAAAAATGTTCTTCCAGTGTTTACAGAGGAACTACAACGTCTGGGATTTGCTTCCAAACCGTCCACGGGGGCACGTGTTGATGGGAGCAAATTGGATGAGCTGATCGTTTTCAAAGCTGGGCACTGGGGATGTGGGTGAGCATTACACTGTTCTCTTGCCTTATAAACATGTCTGGAAGTTCTCAGAATAAAAAGCTTTTTTGAATGTATCGAGTAGGAACTCAGCCAGAGTTGAGGAACGTTATCCGGCAGAGGAAGGCAAGGCACAGACAGTGGGCATCAAGAGAAAGCTGGGAGCCCAGCCCTGCCGACTATGCTCCCTCCCCACTAGTCTCCCTCTCGCCTCCCATGTGGTCCAGGAACCCTGGGCTGTGAGTAATGCATGCGCCTCTCTGCGGGACATGTGTTTCCAATCATTCTGCTCAGCAGTGAGTCACCACGGACAGCTGCTGGCTGTCTCGTCTCCCACCCCTCACCTCCAGATCTGCCCCACCCCCACCCAAGTCTGAGCTCCTGTGTTCTCCTACCTCCAGGACCTTCTGCCTAGGACAGATGTCGTTGTTGTTTAGTCGCTAAGTCGTGTCCGACTCTTTGCTACCCAGTGGACTGTAGCCCCGCCAGGCTCATCTGTCCATGGGATTTCCCAGACAAGAATACTGGAGTGAGTTTCCATTGCCTTCTCCAGGGGAACTTCCTGACCCAGGGATCGAACCCCCGTCTCCTGCATTGGCAGGCAGATTCTTTACTATTGAGCCACCAGGGAAGCCCATCTAGAGCAGCGCTGCCCTTGGTCTGGATAACTGTGACCACCTCCGGTCTCTAGCCCAAGCCACCCGGACCTCGCTGGTGCCCTTGCTCCTCCACTGAGCCTCTGACACGCTTTGCCATAATCTCTGTCTTTATTTCTACTGAAGGGGGATCACGCTGTAGGAGGCAAGGGGCTACTTTTGTTCCATTCACACCCCCAGCACCTGAACGTGCCTGGCCCACAGCTGGGGCCCAACGCAAACTTGCTGAATGAATGAATGAGCTATAACCTAAAGAAGTCGGGAGTCTTGGGGAAGGCAGACATGAAGATGCGTAACCTGCAAGAGAAAATGCAAGGGGTCTGAGAAATCCAGGTAAATGGGCTGCGGAAGGGCAGTTTCCATCTCTACCCCTCCCTAGGGTGACCTGCTCTTGGCCCAACCCCAGCTGGGCACCTCCCTGGGATGGAAATCAATCACACGCCCCCTTTGGCTGGCTGTGCTGACTCCTGGGGCATGGTGAGGAAGCTCCGAGGCCGTGACCAGGCTCAGTGGGGAAGGAGTGCTGGAGAGCGATGTGTCTGGTGGGGGCCTGGAGTGGGTGGGTGGGGGGAGTGGACAGAGGGTCTCCTGGCCAGCCAGGAGGCCACATCTGGGACATCCCTCTGCTTGCCCCGAGGAGTCAGATCACAATTCAGTGGGAGACCACTGAGGGGGACAGACCCAGGGCACCCTCCACGTCTGCAGGAAGCCCAGCATGCCTGGTGCTGGCTAAGACGCAGCCTCCGCAGTCCTGGTGCCTTCTCTGTGGGCATCCAGGTGACCCGGCTCTGGGGTTGGTGACACCTGTCAGGAGAGGCTGAGCTGGAGGATGCAGGGGCCACTCAGCAGTGACTCGGCGTTGGCTGTGTTCCCAGGCCAGGGGACGCTGGGGCAGGGCCGGGGCCACGCGGGAGGAGGGGAGAAGCAGCGGGACTTGGGGGAGGGCTGCACACGTGGTCGCACTTGTACACTTGTACACGTCTCCCCGGCAGGCCCTGCAGGCAGGCAGGCAGGAGACGGGGTCCCGGCCACCTCTCGCCTGTGGGCCTGGGCTGCCGTCTCGTAACTGAGAAGAGGGTGTGAGTGCCAAAAGCCAGAGAGTCAACCAGCCAGACTCACAGCTCCACACACCAGCTGGAAATGGCGGTGAGGATCCAATGAGTCACTTTCCAGGGCCTTTTTGCCGGCTCTACTTGCCGTCTTCGGATCTCTTTGTTGGTGACCAGAGACACAAAGACCCTGATCTCTAACTTGTCAGATAATTCAGCTCAAGGTTGAAGGAGGGGCTGTAGGCATTCTGCCCCCTCGCCCTCACCCTGGACGCCATGGACAACCTCTAGGGGCTGGGACCTCATCCGTGTGCTCCGAAGCTGATCACAGAGGGAAGGAGGCGGGTTCGAATCTGAAGGTGATCAGAAACCGGACTGGGGATGCAAGGAGCTTAGTGATGCCGACCACCGGCTGGCCCCGCTGAGAACCTGAGGCACCCTCAGAGAAGAGAGACTTGAGGGGGCGAGAAGGCAAGGCAGGAACACAGAAAGAAAAATAGGATTGGGGAGAGGAAGGAGAGAGAGGAAATTCTTGGGCACAGTCCTAATCATAGCCTTGAAATGAAATTTACTGCTGCACTCAGCATGGGACGCCAGCCAGCGCCGCCAAACCAGCCCCCCTTCTGTTTGGATTAGTCGATGACATCATAGCCATGGGCCATCACTCCCAACACCAAAGGAAGAGCAGGATGGCGGGCGGGAAACCTGAGCCTCCTGCCTCTGGCTTCCAGGGAGGGGAACCTGAAACCAGGAAAACTCAACCGCAACCCTCCCCTGCTGAGCTGGGCAGCCAGTCCCCCAGCTGTCCCAACCCCCCCGCTCCTGGCCAGCCCCTGGTCCCCAGAACGCCAGCTGAGGCTGCTTCCGGGAGAAAGGCGGCGATGGAGGAGCACGGATCCCATCTCTGCTCGCTGGCCCTGCTCCCTAACCCGCCCATGAGAGGAAGCACATGACCGCATGCCCAGGGCCAGAAGGAAATGGCCTGGGCACCAGAAAATGCAGAGCAGCGCCCCGAAGACAGCCACTGCTTAGCTCTCGTAATCCTTTGTTTTCCATGGAAAGGAAGCCTAAAGGGGGCTCCAAGGGGAGCCCATTTCGGGGATACCTGGGAGGCAGACAAGTGGGGAGCCAGAGGAGAAGGGCAGAGCTCCAGGGTATGGACTCCTGGGGCACAGACTACGCAGGAGGAACAGCTGTTAGGGAAATTAAAATGGACGAGGTCTTGTTCAAGGCTTCAGAAGCAGGGGAGCAGGCCTCAGATTTGTTTCTGAGCTGCCTGGACACTGCCTGGATTCCATACCTGTCTGCAAGCATAACAGGCCAGGCAGTACTTTAGATAAGAAAGGAAGTGAATCTTGGAATCTCTTAAGTCACCCTGGCCAGGTCCTCAGGTTTAAGAAGTGTTGTGACTCACAAGGTGAAACAGACAGCATTGTAAAAGTTAAAGCAGAGCTGCATTTTTTTTTCCCCAATGTAGATGTGCTGGGTCTTCGTTGCTGTGTAGGCTTTCTCTAGTTGTGGCGAGTGAGGGCTACTCTCCAGTTGCAGTGTGTGGGCTATCTTTGTGGTGGCTTCTCTTGTTGGGGAGCACGGGCTCAGTGGTTGTGGCCCATGGGCTTAGTCGCCCTGTGGCATTCCCAGACCAGGGATCGAACCCATGTTCCCTGTATTGGCAGGTGGATTCTTAACCACTGGACCACCAGGGAAGCCCAGAGCGGCTTTTTGCAGGCAAACTGATGATGATATCAGTTTGTGACCTGGGATGATAAATAGGAGCCCTCAGAACTGCAATCTGAAATCCCACCTGTGGGGTGGACATAGTGCTGGGGGACCCTTTCCCAGTTGGGACTCCAAACTGCTGTTAACGAGGGACCTCCCATCGCTGTTCAAGTCTGGATATAGGCTGGCTCAGCTTGGTGATGCGTATGCTATTACTTGTCTCTATTATTTCTATTTCTTTTCCTTTAATGACTGTATATTGCAATCAAGTCAATCTTCTATAAAAATTTGAAAATTGTTTATTTGTGTGTAGTAAATGGTTTATTTTTTTAACAAATCCTTTGACTCTAAAAGGATTTTGGCTTTACCCTGGTGGCTCAGATGGTAAAGCGTCTGCCTATAATGCAGGTAGACCCTGGTTCAATCCCTGGGTCGGGAAGATCCCCTGGAGAAGGAAATGGCAGCCCACTCCAGTACTCTTGTCTGGAAAATCCCATGGACGGAGGAGCCTGGCAGGCTACAGTCCATGGGGTTGCAAAGAGTCAGATAGGACTGAGCGACTTCACTTTCACTTTCTTTTGAACTTTCTGCTAAACAGTGGCTCCCTGGCCCTCCCTCACTCCAAGAAGGAGACGTGTCCTCGCTTGGAGGACTGGAGACCCCTCTGTGTCACAGAGGCAAAACATGGCCAAACATGGAGAAGAGGCTGAAAAGGCTTCCTGGTCCAGGGGTGGAACCACAGCTGTGCCAGAGCCGTCTCCCTGGAAGAAGTATTTACGGGCTGTCCATCTAGCTGTCTGTCTGCATACTTCAGATGTGGCAGTGTCTTCAAGCCAATGACTTACTTCACCGGCTTCCTGTTCACCACCTCTTTTCTTCTGAATCACTCTAGACGATCAGAGCAGCACGGTTGGTGTGGGGACTGTCTGTGAAGACTGTGCATAGTGGCGAGCAGGGGTTAAGGTGCGTGGAAGGTGCATGCCCGGGTCAAGGCTGCCTTTGCCCAGAGGAGGGAGGGGGTGTTGACAGGTACAGACGCAAGGAGTAAAGGAAAGAGGCCAGATGCCACCTTCTTAAAGATGCCTTATGGGATGGCATAAAGTATTAGCCAAGTGTTAGCCAAGGGTGCAGCCAAAAAAACCCCAATGGGAAGCATGAGTCAAGAGCAGTGCAGATGATGGAGCAAGGGCCCTGGGAAGCCAATGCCTGGAGGGCAGGTTTCAGTAGCGATGTACAGGAAATGTAGAAAACTATCCATATTTCTGCCCCCAGGGGCTGTCCATTTTAGGGTCAGACCATCATCTGAAAGGGCTTCTCTGGTGGCTCAGTGGTAAAGAACCCACCTGCCAATGCAGGAGACGTGGGTTCAATCCCTGAGTCAGGAAGATCCCCTGGAGAAGGGAATGGCAACCCACCCCAGTATTCTTGCCTGGGAGATCCCATGGACAGAGGAGCCTGGTGGGCTACAATCCCTGGGTTGCAAAAGAGTCAGAGATGACTTAGTGACTCAAGAACAACATCATCTAAAAATTGCTCTCCCTACACGACGAGCAGGATCTGACATCTATCCTGTCACCTAAGTTCCTACCACTCAGAGACATGCATCACACTTTTCGGTGAACACCTATTTATACATCTGTCTGCATCCCTGCATATGCATACTGCTGCTTCTGCTGAGTCACTTCAGTTGTGTCCAACTCTGTTCGACCCCATAGATGGCAGCCCACCTGGCTCCCCACTCCCTGGGATTCTCCAGGCATATGCATACTTTTCCATAAACGAACTATCACACATTTGCTCCTGGACCCTTTTACTTTTTTTTTTTTCGGCTGTGTGGCTTGTGGGATCTTAGCTCCCCAGCTAGGAATTGACCCTGGGCCCTCAGCAGTGAGGGTGTGGATTAATTGGAGCGCCAGGAAATTCCTGTGGGCACTTTTTAAACAACAGTCTTCTTCCTATTTCTTGCCTTTCCTCTCTCCCTGGAGAACAGGCGTGGGCAGAGTGCCATCTCCTAACCTGTTCTTTGGGTGATACATGGGTACAGGGACCCCCTGCCCACTCTGTATTACTATCTGCTCTATAGAAATGGAACCTTGTCATTTATATCTTTGCAGTTGGTCTCAAGACCTGTGGTTTTCAATCAGTTTCCCTAGTTGGACAGGGAATCCTGGAGTGCTACAGTTCATGGGGTTGCAAAGAATTGGACATGACTTAGTAACCAAGATCCCCTGGAGAAAGGAAAGGCTACCTACTCCAGTATTCTGGCCTGGAGAATTCCATGGACTGTACAGTCCATGGGGGTCACGAAGAGTCGGACACGACTGATTGACTTTCACTTTACTTAGTGACTAAACACACGACCGTTAGGGGTTCTGCTGCCCCTAGGACATCAGGCAATGTCTGAGGACAGTTTGGTTGGGGGTGGGAGATGCTATCACATCTCAAGGGGAAGGCCAGGCTATTGCTCAGTACTCCACCTGGCACAGGGACAACTCCCCCAGAGAAAGGTCTGGCCCCAAGGTCAACATTGCCAAGGCTGAGAAGCTGGCCTGGGCTGAAGAGGATTAATAATGAAATTAATGAAATGAAAATCAAAATGGCCTTGAGAGTGTTCCTGCCTGATCACGGAGCTGCTTACGCAGACTGTGCATTGACGTGCAGCCTGTCTTCACGCCGCACACAGCCCAGTCATCCTTAGTCACCTTCTTGTCACCTTTGGGATGTCCTATGATAAACAGCCCCACCACAGAATGGAACTTCAGGGGCTGAAGTCTGAGCTGGGTGGTACCACCCACCTACTGTGGCCATGAATCTGATGCCTGGATTTGACTGGGGCAGTGGCATGACCCCAATGCCAGCTGCCCATCCGTCTCCAGGGGCCGCATATCACAAACAGCTGGGCACATGGACACATCTCCCACCCTTGCAAGCCACCCGACCCTGCTGACCCCATACCTTTCCAAGTGACGCCCACAGCCCATGGGGCCAATGTTAACTCTGTATACCGGAGTGTGTCTGGGTCTTCATAACCTGCTGGAAGGAGTGTGGGGGCTTCATCTGTCTCTAGGGAGAGAGCACTCTAAGCTCAGAAGGAAATGGATCGTCTCCAAACTGGGAGAGTGGCTCTACCGAGAAGAGGCCCCTCTGATGCCCGTCTCTGTGCTGAGGGGACAGAACCTGGTTCAGCAGCGCCTCCTGCCTAGGGCTGTGAGGTCATTCTGACTCTGTTTACCTGCCAGGAGCCGGAAGGAGGCGGTGCTGGCACTTCCTCCTGGCCCTGGACGACGCTCACTCTGCCAAGCCCAGCCCAGGACATGCTTGCTGGGCGTGCTCCCACCTGGATGGGACCACCCAACAGTTCCGCTGGGTTCTGCCTTGAGACAGTCTCTTTAAGAAGGAGGCAGGGGCAAAGTGGGCATTCCTGGTGGGAAATAGGGACCATAGGAGTGTGATCTGAGGGTCCTAGAAGCCCCTCCATCCCCAACTAGTCTGGTAGGTGCTGCCCCCTCCTGTCTGTCCTGAGTCCTGCTGGGAGCCACAGACCTAGGCCAAGGTCCGGCAGGCTGTGGTCAGTATGCATATGGGGGCCAGACCGGGGTGTCCGGTGTGATTGGGGTCTCCTGTTAAGGCTCCCCTGTTAGCCTGCCCCCTAGGATCAGGGTTGCGGAGGCTGTTAGGAGAGAAGCCCACAGAGGGAGCTGTCAGCCCCAGGGTCCTCCTTCTTCCTGAGGCTGGGATGTGTCCTGACCCTGACCTGCCTCCTTGTGGCAGTGGTCAGAGCTGAGCCCTCTACCTGCACTCCCCCAGCAGCTACCTGCCCTCACCCGCAGCAGCTGAGCCCTCTTGTCAGCAGAGAAGAGAGTGTATGAAAGGGCCACTGTTAAGTAATCTACTTCTTATGAGTATCTCTGGTAGATTTCTCATCAAAGGGCTCAGTTCCCATGGTCTGAAGATGGGAAGATTCTAGCTGAGAGCACAGGCAGAGGATAACGAGGAAGAACGGAGAGGTAAGGACGGTGAGGCGGGGTGCCCAGCAGCCAAGGCCACATGGGCACCATGAAAAGGCTGGGCGGGTCAGGGTGTGGCGAGCTTTCAGGGGCCATTCTGAGTGCCAAAGAATTGATGCTTTTGAACTGTGGTGTTGGAGAAGACTCTTGAAAATCCCTTGGACTGCAAGGAGATCCAACCAGTCCATCCTAAAGGAGATCAGTCCTGGGCGTTCATTGGAGGGACTGATGATGAAGCTGAAACGCCAATACTTTGGCCACCTGATGCGGAGAGCTAACTCATTTGAAAAGACCCTGATTCTGGGAAAGATTGAGGGCAGGAAAAGAAGGGGACGACAGAGGATGAAACAGTTTGACGGCATCACCAACTCAATGGACATGAGTTTGAGTAAGCTCCAGGAGTTGGTGAAGGACAGGGAAGCCTGGCGTGTTGCAGTCCATGCGGTTGCAAAGAGTCGGACATGACTCAGCAACTGAACAACAAGTGGATTTCTGGGCATGCCTGACCATGCCCAGAAGGTTCTAAAATCTGGTGCTGGTGGTAGCTGCTGTCAGGAGGCACTGAACATTAAATGATTTATTGACTATCCCAAAGCCTTTGACTGTGTGGATCACAATAAACTGTGGAAAATTCTGAAAGAGATGGAAATACCAGACCACCTGACCTGCCTCTTGAGAAACCTGTATACAGGTCAGGAAGCAACAGTTAGAACTGGACATGGAACAACAGACTGGTTCCAAATAGGAAAAGGAGTACGTCAAGGCTGTATATTGTCACCCTGCTTATTTAACTTCTATGCAGAGTACATCATGAGAAACGCTGGACTGGAAGAAACACAAGCTGGAATCAAGATTGCTGGGAGAAATATCAATAACCTCAGATACGCAGATGACACCACCCTTATGGCAGAAAGTGAAGAGGAACTAAAAAGCCTCTTGATAAAAGTGAAAGTGGAGAGTGAAAAAGTTGGCTTAAAGCTCAACATGCAGAAAACGAAGATCATGGCATCCGGTCCCATCACTTCATGGGAGATAGATGGGAAAACAGCGGAAACAGTGTTAGACTTTATTTTTCTGGGCTCCAAAATCACTGCAGATGGTGATTGCAGCCATGAAATTAAAAGATGCTTGCTCCTTGGAAGGAAAGTTATGACCAACCTAGACAGCACATTAAAAAGCAGAGATATTACTTTGCCAACAAAGGTCCGTCTAGTCATAAAAGCAGAAATAGATGGTTTTCTGGAACTCTCTTGCTTTTTCGATGATCCAGCAGATGTTGGCAATTTGATCTCTGGTTCCTCTACCTTTTCTAAAACCAGCTTGAAGATCTGGAAGCTCATGGTTCACATATTAGGAAGGGGCTTTTATCCCCATGTTGTAGATGGGGAGGCAGAGGCTTGACAAGGCCACTGAGGCAGCTGGGCTGCTGCATCTCTGAGCCACAAGGTGGACCCTTTGCCCCCACTCCTGCCTATCCCACCACAGAAAGCATCCTTTCAGAGGGGATCGCTTTGTTCCTCTGCTGTAGAAGCTCTGACCTCAGAAGAAGATGAGATCCCCTCCCAGACCCTCAAAAGTCTCCTCCGTGGCTCCTCTCCCTTCATTTCTTTCCTCCTCCACCAGCTCAGGAGTCTCACTGGTCCAGGGATCGTTGTCTGTTCCGTGGAGGCCTGACCGTCCCACTTTTTGAACAGTGTCCGCTGTCGATGTTTAAGAAAGCACTCCTGATGGAAGGAAGGCCAGCCCAGGCACCTCCTTTCCTGCCTTGTGCCCAGCGTGGACCCTAATCCCCTCCTGCACCACCATCAACCTACCTGTAATGTACTTCTCATCCTCTGTGTACTTGATCATCTATGTGTCTATCTTGCCTAAAAGGCTGAAAGCCCCTAGCTTATCTATTTCTTTCATAAACTGATAAATGGATTTTAGCTTCTGTAAAGTTCAACAGCACTTTGTTCTACCTGCAATAACAAAGAAAGAAGAGGCTACAGACCGCCAACTTGTCATAATTTTCTGCATTAACTGTACTCACTAAGTTAGCATCAAACATCATTTCACAAATGACACTTTATTTTACAGAAACAGAAGCTGAAGCGCTGACTTTGGAATTGTCCGGATTCTAAGGTATTAATAACTGCTCTACCAGTTTAACTTTTCTCTAAGTTGTCTGTTTCCAAGTGATCCGGGGTGGCCACGGCTGCAATGGCTTGAAGCGGGGCTTGGGTTCCCAGCCAGAGATTGGCGCCAAGTCGCAGCAGTGAAAGCACCAAGTTCTAGCCACTAGACCAGTGGTCATTGACAAGGCTCTGGCGCTTCAGCTTTGCAGAAGAGAATCCCCACAAAGACAGAAAGTAGTGACTCAAAGGATTTATCACAAGGAAAAAGAGTACAGTACGTGCGGATAGAGACACAGGCAGACTCAGAGGGAAAGTCCCTGAGTTGCACCTTGTGGCAATTTAAATCACTTAAATGGGGTGTTTCTTTCTGGTTTCCTTTGGCCGATCATTTTGATTTGTCTGCTTCACAGTCTACATTTGGTGTGTCTCAGAATCCTTCTATATGGGCGCATGCATCTCTTAGCCAAGATGGATTCTACCAGAAAAACCTATGGGTAGCCTGGCATTAGGTCAGCATCACTCCGCTTTGACCTCCAACAAACCTTTCTGTGCCTGTGTGGTTGGGAGATCTCCTGACCTCCAGAATGAGAATGACACGGCAGAGCCCAGCCTCCTCTCTTAATTATCCTGCTGTTCTCCTCTTGGTTTTCAGTCCGCAGGGAACGAATCTCCAATCAATTTACTCTGGGGGTGCCCATCTACTGGCTCAAAAGCATGCATAAACAGAAGGCAGCCATTTTTAAAATTTCTTTCAGTATTTTCCCATTTCATATCTCAAGTCAGCATCACATAGTGGAGTGGACAATGATTGTTTGTGTCATTTTCTCAGTTTACAACTCCTGGGCTGGATGACAAGAATGAGGCCCTACGTGTAACAGTGCCCACCACAGAGGGGGCTCAGAGACACAGACAGAGATCCCCGGGGGTCACATTTTCCATGCCATCCACACCTCTAAGACCCTCTGCCTTTCCTGGAACACAGAACTGTTTTGGATAAAGTATTTCAGCTTCCACATTTGTGGGCTAAGGGAGGAGAGCCCAGAAAACACCTTCATCCAACCCTCTTTTCTTCTGGGCCAGCTCCTCACTCTTGCCGGCTGGTCAAAATGACGGCCAGTTTATATGAAATCCTGTGTTGTTCATAGTACCCACATCCCCCCGCCCCCCCGACACTCCCCCCCACGCCCGCACCCCCTGACTCTACTGGCCAAGCGCACTTAAAATTCTAAGGCCTCCAATTGAAAAAGGCGTTCGCAGTAAGTTTCAGGAGTCCACCCAGCCACAGGGGGCAGGGAGAGGGGCGGCAGAGAACGATCCGATCCGTGCTCCAAAGTGGCACATCCTTTTCCTCATCCCTGGCCAGAATCGCAGGGATCCCAGGGGTGGAAGGGAATCAGGCAGTGTACACCTCCCGCGCCAAGCTGGAGGGGAAGGGGTGATGGGTGGGTCGCCTGGTGCCCTGGAGAGGTGGACTGCGAGTCCCGAGTGCTGAGTCAGGGTCCACTGGGCGCTGTCTGCCTGCAGTGTCCTCCCTCCCCCAACCTCTGGCGATCTGGGAGGCTGCGGGGGTGCGGCCCCGAGCGGTGGGAAGCCAGGTGCGCAGCTGGGAGCCCTGGCCGTGCCAGGCTGGGCACAACAAAAGCCGGACTTGGGGGAGGGCCGGGAGGCGCGGGAGGCGCGCGGGGAGGGAGGCGGCCGAGAGCTCCCGGAGCCGGCATTGGCCGCCCGCCACCGGGGGGCGGAGCCAAACCGCCTCTGAGCGCAATAAAAGGCCGGCTCGGCCCGCACCCGCAGCGCACACATCCATAGAAGGCAGTGGAGCACTCGGGACCAGTTCCGCGGCGCGCGCACTCGCTCGCTCGCCGCCCCCCAGCCAGCTCTCGCTTCCGCGCCGCCAGCCGCGCCCCGCGCCCTCCTCGCTGCACCCCGCGACCTAGAGCCAAGAAAGTTTGTGCAGCGAGTGAGGGCCGGAGAGGAGAGCGCGCCCGCGGAGTGCCGTCCAGACCAGCGCGGCCCCGGCGCGAGAGGGGAGCGCCCCGAGCCCAGGCGGCGGCGGCTAGCCCGAGTCCGCGACCCCCGCCCCTCCGCCCGCCATGGGCGCCGCGGCCCGCAGCCTGCCGCTCGCGTTCTGCCTCCTGCTGCTGGGGACGCTGCTCCCCCGGGCCGACGCCTGCAGCTGCTCCCCGGTGCACCCGCAACAGGCGTTTTGCAATGCAGACATAGGTAAGGACGGCGACCCCGCCCCGACCGGGCGCCCACCACCCCCGCGGGGCGCGCGGGACCTCGAGGTTTCGCCAGGGCCCCGCCCGCCCGCATCCTGCAGAGGGACCCAGCGCCCGCCTCCCGGGGGCCTTGGTGCTTTCTAGAATCCTGCAAGTTGACACCAAAATCGTACTTTCTTTTTCCCCATTCCCTCTCTCCCTTTCTTGTCCTCTCTGCCGAGATGCTTCTCAACCTCAAAATTCCACCGAAATTCCGCTGCATTTCCAGCCCCAGAAAGGGAGCCAGGGAACGGATTGGGTTTTGGCAGGCGGAGGGCCCCGGGATGCCAGCGAGGGGGGGCGGGGAGAGTGGGGGCCACAGCGCGGGGGTAGGGGCCCTTTTGACCTCGGTGGGTTGAAGGACGGGGGACCCCAGGAAGAAACTTTCACAGGTGAGATGGGACTTGGGCTCCTTTGGGCTTGGAGCTGGGTGGGGAAGAGCTACTCCGCCTGGGCCTCTGCCAGCAACCCCATGTGGGGTTCACCAGATCCGGCTGGGGCTGGATGGAAGCGTCCCTCCCTTGGGCAGGTTCCCCACGGGCTCAGTGGGGCAGCCCGAAAGATGGGCCCAGCCCCAGGGCCGTCTCCTCCCCTGCTCTGCCCAGGAGGCACACCTCTGCAGGGACAGGCAGGATGGTCCTTGAGTGGGGACCGCTTTTTCTGGACACAAGTTTTGGTGACTGGAGATGGCAGGTAGGGTTGTCTGGCTGCCCAGAGTCCTCAGCACATATCCTTTCCCCTCCAGATTCCTTGTCCCCCAAATACGAGAGCTGGCAAGGGAAAGAGAGCCCAGTTATTCTGAGCCACATAGGGGCAGGAGGCAGAGTGGGGAGAGAGAGCACCGCAGAATGGGGAGAACCAGCTGAGCTTGGAGGTTTCCATCTAGTTCTGTCACTTGCGGGCCTCCACTGCCCTGGTTTTCCTGGGACAGGTTTCACCAAGAGGACAGATGTACAGCAGGTGGGTCTCTGTGGCTCCCTCTCACTTCCACACAGGTTTATTTTCTGCTTCTAAGTCTCAGCCAGTCCCGCAGCCTGTTGCCAGGGGTGGGGAGGCTGGGCTGCCCTCACCTGTGCAGGCTCAAAGCCGGGGTCTCTGGGTTTCTCCCCTTGTCAGCCATACCACTCTGACCTCCCCACGACTCCTGGCCACACCCCAGGTGGCCCTTGGAGCTGCCGCCACCACCTGCTCCAGGAAGTCTTAAGGTGATCCTACCTGTGCGAGTCACATAGCTCAGGCCAGCCTGCACTTGGGGCCCAGCATGTGCTCCCAGAGTGGTTTCCTACAGCACCCCGACTGCGGGAAGCTCACCAATTTGGATTCACTGCTCAGGAAGATTGGCATGGGGAGGAGAGGCTCGTGCCAGTGTGGGAGCCAGGATAGGCCTTCCAAGGGGTGTCCCCTGGGAGTCCAGACCTGTCCAGGCCCCTTGCAGAAAGAGAAGCTGTGTTTCTGGGACAGGATCAGGCCCAGGCCCAGAAGGAATCCATGAATTAGAAGATTCTAGGAGCAGGAAGGGGTTGGGCTTGGGACCACCTCACACTCCTCAGCTGCACAGAGAGGATGTCCAGCCAGCCACTGCCCTCCTTGCCCAGCATCAGCTGAGGCAGGGCTGGGGCTGTTTTCTGCTTTAGATTTGGATCAAGGGCAGCACAGGTCCTTCAGGGTCCAGGAGTGTCCATGTGCCTCAAGGCTCCTTCTTGCTTTGTAGGTTGCCCTCTCTTCCACCTGCATCTCCTGGCATTTGTGTCTCAATCATTGCATCAGAGTCGTCACAGAGCCAAAACTTTTCACCTCAGCCCAGCCCAGAGGTTCCACAGGGCATGCTGATGCCAGGGTCCTGCTGCAGAGCCCAGTGTTTTTGGTCCCTATGGTTACTGTAACAAGTGACCACAAACGGGGGGCTTAAGACAGCAGAAATTGATCTCTCACAGCTTAGGGGCCTCACGTCCAAAATGAAGGTGTTGGTAGTGCAGGTTCCTTCTGAAAGCCCGGAGAGAAAATCTGTGCCAGGCCCCTCTCCTGGTAGCTCCAAGCAGTCTTTGGTGTCCCTTGGTTTGTAGACACATCACTCCCATCTCTGCTCTGTCTTCAGGTGGCCGCCTTCTCTGTGTGTGTGTGTGTTCTCTCCTCTTACTAGGATACCAGTCACTGGATTCAGGGCCCACCCTAGTCCACTGACCTCATCTTCGTTTGATCACATCTGCAAAGACTCTTATTTCCAAATAAGGTCACATTCACAGCTTCTGGATGGACGCAAATTTGGGGGGAATGCTGCCCAGTCTTGTTGCACGGGCAGCCCTTCTGTGCTCACTCAACTGGGGACATGTCGCAGAGACAGCCCAGGGTGTCAGACCTGGGTGGCAGTGGAGGAAATCTTGCAAAGTAATAGTCTTTCCACCTCCACTTTACATGGTACAAGTTCATGACTTCTTTGATGATGATGATGATTTCCTACTCTGACTGACAGCAGAATTGCCTGGGGTCTGGAGCTCTTTGCAGACACAAAATCTGGCTCAGACCTTGGCTTTTGTTGTTGTCAAGCTCTACAGGTGACTGCCACCAGGGAAGTGGGTCAGGGATCCGAGAAGGGTGATGGCCTCTTGCACACTGGGGTTCCCTAAAGACTGGTCTTTAATGCAGCGTGCCGGCTCCTTTCATTGTTGGCTGGTTGTGGGCTTAATAAATGGCTTGGGGTCAGCAAGAGGCAGTTGGCTTAAGAAACAGTCATGTTTCTGTCTGCCTGTGTAGAGATTACTGGGGGAAGGGTGGGGGATGGCATCTCCTTAGCTCTTGCAGCCTGTGGGATTGGAACTGGGGTTAGCACAAAGTTTGTTATGAGGTTGTGCAATTGAGGTGGAAGGGGCGGGAAGGGGTGACGGGGGCTCCTCCTGGGAGGCCCTGCTCCCTGACCTTTCCAGGAAAGTGGGAATGATCCAGAAGCCTTTTGGGTCTCAGAGCCCTGCTCCAAAGTGCTGCTGGCCTGGCCCTATCTCATCTAATGGATGAGTCCTTCGCCATCTCCTGCAGGCCCGCATGGCTCCAGGAATCTGGCTGGAAACCAGCATTGGGCTTGCTCTTTGGGCAGTGCCACTGTGAAGGAGCATGGAGTTCCTTAAGCCAGCTGAGTGACTTGGCAGACCTGGGCTGCTCCGGCTGGTTTCTGGAGTCACAGGTAAATCCAGGAGCTCCTTGGACCCAGAGGGTAAAATCTCCACCAGTCCCCACCCACCCTGGCCCTGGTGCCCAGAGCCACTGTCTTCCAGAAGAGCGCCTCCAGTCCATCTTTCTCAGAACACTCCCATCTCCAGTCACTGCTATCTGCAGACCCTCCAATGGTCTCTAGCACCAAGTGGGGCAGGGCCCGCAGCCAAGACCACATGCTGGTTGCCAGGGCAAATGGGCTGGCCTGGGGCACAGGCCGATGGGTTCCAGGTAGTGGGCTCTCGGGGAAATACACAGCAGACACTCAGAAAGGGCAGTGCCCTCTCCAGACACGTGCTGGGGGAAAGCAAGGCAGAGCTTCCTGTGAGCAGAGTGAGACCTTGGGTGCAGTGGGGGTGTGGGTGGGTGCTCTTTAAAGACACTGTTGGCAAGTCCGTTTGCAAAGTGTACAATCAGCTGTGTTTTATAATCCCAGTTTGCCTATCGGGCTTGCTCGTGTTTCAACAAGCAGTTACGGAGTGACCCGCTCCACCCCAGGGGATGGCAGGGAGATGCAAGGCATTTTCCCTGCCCTCGGGAAGGAATGCCAGGACTCTGGCTCCAGGCAGGGTGGAAGCGGGTGTAAGACTGTGTGGATCAAGGGGGACCAAAGCCCTGTAGATCCCCCCACCCCAACCGACTGCCAGGGGATGGTTTAAAGTAAACCCGACTCCATGGGCTTCGGGCAAATAATGAACAGAGTAACTGGGTCACAAGATGAAAAGCATTTGGGGTTCTGAAGAGAGATTCCAGGTTCTGATGGGAGGAGGAGGAGGGTACCGTGGCAGGGGTGGGGCACTTGAGTTCCTGGTCCTGGACAGTGTCCCTGGACGGATGTATTCTCCAGGGGGTTGACTAGAACCTGGGTTGGGAAGTGGGAAGAGATGTGTGCAGGGCTTAGAGGCTGTGCTGTGGGTGTGGCACGTGGCTGGGAGGGCCCTCTCCTACCCTACACATTCTTCCCTCTCTGATCTGAGGGCGTGGTGCCAGCTTGCAGCTTGGGGACTGCCGTGTCCTCTGCAGTCAGTGGTCTTGGATGCTAGTCCTTGAGCTGCAGATGGGCTGGGATCCCGCTCTTCCTCTTTGCCATCTCTGCTGAGTTGCCAAGGGCATCCCATATGTGCGGGTGCGGATGAGTCCCAGGCTTGGATGGGGGCATGCAGCCCTCCTCATCCTGATGCAGAGCCATTGATCCAGTGCCCAAGGCGCTGTGGGAGCAGATGAAGCCCTTGGCTCCCAAAGCAGCTAAGAGATACGCTTGGAGGACCCCAGGCAGTCTAGAGGATGGGCAAAAAAAAAAAAGGCAGGAAAAATAAAAAGTGTGTATATTAACCGAACCACTTTGCTATACACCTGAAACCATCACAGCATTGTTAATCGACTATACACCAATGTAAAACAAAAAGTTTAAAAAATGAAAAACTAGTACTAAGGATGTAATGTACAATGTGATGCCTGTAGGTAAGACGGCTGGGTGATAGATAAGAAAGTTGTTACGAGGGCAAATCCTAAGAGTTCTCATCACAAGGAAAAAAAATTGGTTTTCTTTTATTGTGTATTTATATGAGATGATGGGTGTTAATGGAATATTTCGTGGTAATCATTTCATGATATATGTAAGTCAAATGATTATGAATGCTGTACACCTTAAATTTATACAGTGCTATATGTCAGTTATATCTCAATAAAGCAAAAAAAAAAAATATACACTAAAGGAGATAAAGAGAAGGCAGACCGGGAGTAGGAGTGTAAATGCCACTGTTTCTTCTCCCCTGTCCTGGACATGCCTCCAGCCTGCATATACACACACACACCCGGAGCCAAGAGCAAATGGTCTTGTGGCTAGGACGGGCTTTCTGAAAAGAGAAGGGCAGACTTAGGAAGTCAAGGTTGGAAGTATAAAGAACCCTAAATTGGAGGATGGAGCTAGGGGAACATGGACTAGGCATGCTGCTGCTAAGTCGCTTCAGTCGTGTCCGACTCTGGCGACCCCATGGACGGCCTCCCACCAGGCTCCCCCATCCCTGGGATTTTCCAGGCAAGAACACGAGTGGGTTGCCATTTCCTTCTCCAATGCATGAAAGTGAAAAGTGAAAGTGAAGTCGCTCAGTTGTGTCCAACTCTTAGCGACCTCATGGACTGCAGCCTACCAGGCTCCTCTGTCCATGGGATCTTCCAGGCAAGTGTACTGGAGTGGGGTGCCATTGCGTTCTCTGTGGACTAGGCATGGTTAAGTGCCATTTCATGGTGTCAAAGTAAACAGACAGGCTACTTGGGAAAGGTGAGAGTCTGGGTACATAGCAGCAGGGCCCAAGAGGACGAATGAGACTAGACATCTGGTTTATCACGTGGAGTTTGCATTCCATCTCGAAGGACCCGAGGAGAGGCATTGAGGTTGTGCACCTATGCTTACAGTGGGCATCGCTCAGGGAGTTTGCCAAAAGGCAGATGTTTGAATTAGTGTCCCATACTGGGGCTTTCCAGGTGGCTCAGTGGTAAAGAATCCACTTGCCAATGCTGGAGACACGGGTTCCATCCCTGGGTCAGGTAGATCCCTTAGAGAAGGAAATGGCAACTCACTCCAGTATTCTTGCCTGGAAAGTTCCATAGACAGAGGAACCCGGCAGGCTACAGTCCATTGTAAAAGAATCAGACACGACTGAGTGCACACACAGACACACATGGGACCCTCAGGACCCGGGGCTTGGGCATTGGTATCTCACAGGTGATTCTGATGCCCGCCAAAGTTTGCACAGAGCCTTCGTTTCCAAAGTGGGTAACCAAGGCAACTTGGATTTGAGAAGAGAACCTTACAGATCCTTAGTGTACAGACTGACAGCAGCACTTGTGCCTAGTTTTCAAATGAGCAAGTAGATTTTGAGAGTGATTGGCTAGGTTTCTGGTTGGTTGCTACAGGGTCCGTAGACCGTGAGACCACAGGGTGTCAGGGTACAGGAGGGGTATGTGAGATGCCCTGGAATGCTGGGAGGAAAGGCAGTCAAGGGAAGTGAGGCTGGGGAGGACTTCCAGCCTGAGGGATGGTCAGGGGCACCAGCGTCTCAGAAAGGGCAGGAATGAAGCGGGCTTCCCCCAGCCCGGGGCCCACAGTCCCGGGCCTCCGAGACCGGGTCTGGCTGGAATCCTGGAGCCTTCGGTGCCACCGTCACCGCATGGATGTGCAGCTGTAGTGGAAAAGTGATAGAGACCCAGGGGAATACTGTTTTGTAGCTGATAAAGTTGGGGTCAGCTGTGTGCAGTTAACCTCCTGGGTTAAGCTTCTGAAGACCCCAGCAGGGTGGACTGGGTAAGGGTTTGCTGTAAAAATCAAATTGAGGGGCTTCCCTGGTGGCCCAGTGGTTAAGCCTCCTAGTTTCCATTGCATGGGTTTGAACCCTGGTTGGGGAACTAAGATCCTACATGGCCTGCAGATCAGCCATAACAAATTTTAAAATATAATAAAAATTTTTTAAAAGTTTAAAATCAAATTGAGATGTTACCTCTAAAGAAGGGTCCTAACCCGGGGGGCAGGGAGCTTCCCAGATGCTGCAGTGTGGTAAAGAATCCGCCTGCAATGCAGGAAGCACACGAGACTTGGATTCGATCCCTAGGTCAGAAAGATTCCCTGGAGGAGGAAATGGCAACCCGCTCCAGTATTCTTGTCTAGAAAATCCCATGGACGGAGGAGCTTGGCAGGCTACAATCCATGGGTCGCAGAGTTGGACACGACTGATCCTTTGCATCCTTTGAACCTGGGGGATGTGGATGTGTGTCCAGAGATGGGCCGGCAGGACAGCCTTGAGCCCTGAAGCAGTCAGCTCAGCTGAGTGTGTGCGTGCCCGTTTTTGTGGCTTCCACCAGATTCTCAAAGGGGTATGTGACCTCTAAAAGGTTAGCCACTGCCTTAGAAGGCGTTCTTATGGCCTGTGGGGGGAGTAGGGGCTCTGGAACCAAAGGGTGGGCAGCCTTGAGCCCCAGCAGTGGGGACCAGGGTGAGGGTCTTTGCTGTCCCCCTGAGAGCTGTTAGACATGGCAGGGGAGGAAGAAGGAAGCTGCAGGCAGGAGAGCTGGGTTAAGGGGCTTCTAGTCACCCAAGAGCGCAGAGCAGGTACCTCACAGGGGAGGAACTCAGGAAGGAGGGAGGGTGACAGGCTGGAGGGGCGGGGCGGGGTGCGTGGGGGGCCGCCTCTGGGGTCTGGCTGGGGCCAGGCAGCCCCTAATGTGGTCAGGTGGCCAGCAGGGGTGCGTTCCCTGCCGAGTTCTGCTGGGAAAGAGAGACAGAGGGGTCTCTAGGTGTAGCTCCAGCAGATCATGGGAATGAGTGAGGGGCCTTGAAGGGAAGAGGCAGAGAAAGGGGTGGGGGCACGTGGGTTCGGAGCAGCGTGGTCAGGATGGCCGCTCTGCAGCCCACGCCTCGGTCCAGGGGTGAGACTTGGGCAGGTGCCCTGTGCCTCGGTTTCTCAATTTCCGAAGAAGCGATGATCCCTTCCTACCTCCTAGGGCAGAGGTGCAGTGCCTGGCACGGTGCCCATGGCGGCTGTCGGGGTTGGGGGGTATTGACTTTTTGCGCTCGATGCTGTGCTGGGTGTGTAACCCTCACCCCACCCCGAGAGCGGGCCGTGGCTCTCACACAGCGTGGGGGGTGCAGAGACGCACAAGCTGGGCTCTGGTGCCTCCGGGAGGGCGGCCAGGAAACCGGGAGGGAAACGGCTCTAGGTCTGTGACGGAAAAGTGACTGACGACGGTAAGCAGCAGTCACCATCGGCGCTAAGCGCTCGGAACCGTGTTCACACAGTCTTCCTGTTAATTCACCTAATTTATAATTATCCCTATTTTACAGATGATCAGATTGAGGCACCAGCTGATTCTTTTGCTCGGGTCACATGACTATCAAATAGCAGAGTAAGAAGACAGGGTTTTAAAATGAGAGGGGGCGTACGGGGGAAGCTGAAGGCGACCATTTCGGTCCACCTTGGCTTGGAGGGGGTGGTCTCTGCAGAGCATGAAAGATGGAGGACCATGAAGGAGAACTCTTGAGAGCTGACCTTGTTCAGGAGATTTCCCCATCAACTGGAGATGAGCTAAATTAAATTAAGCTGTATCCTGACAGCAGAATATTAAGCAGTCATTTTAAACAGTATTATAGATTCATGTTTATGACCTAGAAAAATGTTCAGAGTGCATTAAATTTAAAAGCCCAGGTACATTTGTATGCTTTCGCGTTTCAAACCCTGTCTAATATAATTTTTAAATGCACAGTGCATAACTGTACACTGTTAACAAAGTTATCAAGCAAATACTCAGGTTAAGAAAAACAAGACCCTGCCACCCTAAAAACTCTCTTAATTCTTCCTGGTCCCTAAGGAAAAGGGGACCTCCTTTTCCTTAGATAACCACTGTCCTGGGTTTTATGGTGAAAATTCCCTGGCTCTTTTAATGTAGTTTACTGATTCCATATTTATCTGTAGTCTATTGTTTTTTTTTTTTTTAATTATTCTTATACATACACATGTAGAGAAAAGTCTAGAAGGATGTCTGTCAAAATTCTAGGCAGTGGGTGAGATCAAGGGTAATTTTTATTTCGTTTTGCTTATCTGTATTTTCTAAATTTTCTGTGACTAACGTGTGTTCATTGTATAATTATTTTAAAGTGAAAAGGCAACAAGGAGACTGGGGTAGGGGTATCTTCAGGATGGGAGAGGCGGAAGAGAAGGCTACAAGAGAGGCAGTGAGAGCCCTGAACCTAGAGGGTGGGGATTACGTCCAGGGCTGCCTCCCTTTTGCCTTGTTCCTCCGAGAAGCAGATTCGGGAAGGGTTTATTGCTTCTTGAAAAGAACTGTTACCATTTTTCTGCCTCAGAGACGTATGCTTTTTATCTGCTTTGTTGACGTATGATTCTACTGTTCACCCATTTAAAGTGGGCAATTCAGGGAGGGACTTCCCTGACATTCCCATGGTTAAGACTCTGCATTTGCACCGTAGGGCGGCACAGGGGTTCGATCCCTGGTCAGGGGAACTAAGATCCTGGTATGCCGTGCAACATGGCCAAAATAAATAAATTTCAGTTCTCCTTTATAAGTTAATTAATTAAATTATAAATTAAATAAAGTGCAATTCAGTGGTTTTTTTAGTGCAGTCACAGAGCTGTGCAGCTTCACCACTATCTGATTTTACAGCATCCCAAGGACCCCTGTGCTGGGTTCAGTCTGATATTTCCGATGAGACTCAGGTAGTATGTTTCCACCTGGTGCTGCCGCAGCAAGGCCATGCCCTGCAACAGGACGCATAGAATATAGCCTTTCAGGGCTTGGCAAACAGTACCCCCCACTACCCCCCCCACACCTCTGATCCCCTATTACGGTAAATACGGTTTTACTGGAATGCACCCACACCCATTCCTAATACAAAGTCTGCAGCTGCTTACCGGCTGGAAAAATGGCAGCCTTGAGTGGTTACAACAGAGCTACGTGAATTACCATCTTGCCCTTTATGAAAACTTTCCCTCACCCCTGGGTGTGAACTTCCTGGGGCCGACTTACCTCTCACCTGGTGGCCTGCTCCTTGCTTTCCAGAAAGATTGATGCCTTGGGGTATCATTCTCTGAACTGACCCTGAAGATGCAGTGAATCTTGAACCTGTGAGCCCGAGAGAGGGAGAGATGAGTTTCAAGGCCATAACCCTTCTGCTGTGAGACGTTCTAGGGTGGAGAGTTCCCGGGGACAGAGCCTGGATTGGGATGAGTCTTCACTTGGCCCTTTCTCATCTGTGGTCTGGAGGTCTTGGTTGAGCTTCCTGGAGACCCTGTAGGGTCAGGTCATCTTCATGACTTGGCTCAGCACTCAGGCTCTGCATCAGGCTTTGCTTTGACTGACTGATGACAGTCAAAGGCTCTAGTTAGGAGGGACTTCAACAGCTGATTCTTAACCAAGGACAGGATGGGGAAGTGGACTGACATTTTAGAGAAAAAAAGATGAAGTAAAAAATATCAGAGGAAAGGCCTGGGTCTTTGGAGCCTACTAGAGCTGGTTCTGAGTCCTGACTCTGTGCCTCTGTGAGCCTCAGTTTCTTCTGTAAAAGCAGAATTAAATGTCTCGGGGACTTCCCTGGTGGTCCAGTGGCTAAGACTGTGTGCTCCCAATGCAGGGGGCCCAGGTTCAGTCCCTGGTCAGGGAACTAGATCCCACATGCTGCAACTGAGTTCACATGTCGAGACTAAGACCTAGCACAGCCAGATAAATTTAAAAAATATTTTTTGAAAAAAGAAACTCCTCAGGGCTGGGCCACAGCAGATGGTGAGTGAATTTCTGATGAATGAGTAAAGTGTGCGAAAGCATGGGAGGGACTCAATAAATGTCAACCCCGCCCACTCCATCTAGATTTCTGAGATCCTGGATCATGTTTCTGTGAAACCTTGTGGGCCTCTGTCCCCAGAGCTCCTCGAGAAGAAAGTCATGTGCATAAAAAAAGAAATAAACCTCCTCTGACGTTCCTGCCCCCTCTGGTTTTTTTTTTGGCTCTTCCTTGTCGTTCAGTCGCTCAGTCGTGTCTGACTCTTTGTGACCCCATGGACTGCAGCACGCCAGGCTTCCCTGTCCTTCACCATCTCCCGGAGCTTGCTCAAACCCATGTCCATTGAGTTGGTCATGCCATCCAACCATCTCATCCTCTGTGGTCCCCTTCTCCTCCTGTCTTCAACTTTTCCCAACATCATCAGGGTCTTTTCTAATGAGTCGGCTCTTCGCATCAGGTGGCCAAAGTATTGGAGCTTCAGCATCAGTCCTTCCAATGAATATTCAGGGTTGATTTCCTTTAGGATTGACTGTTCTTACAACGTGAGAAACTCAGCCTGGTTTTTCTCTTCGGCTCAGCTCACTTCTGCTGCCCTTCCTTTGGTCCAGATCAAGAATTCAGGGCCCCTGGATGGGTTTTTAGTGCAGGCATGTGATATGAGGGTAGTTGAGAATTCACTGTGCAGAGTTGGTTGACACGCCCCAGACCACTGTGACCTCACATGGGTCACGTGACATGTGAGGTAGTGAAGAACAAGGACCGGGAGGGGAGGATGCCAGGAATGCATTAGACATGGAGATGCGTAGGCATGATCCTACAGGGCCCCAAGTCTAGAGAGTTTGCACACACACAATGAAGTGAGTGCCCCAGGCGCTGGAGTCCAGGAGGTTGTTAGCAGCGCTCCAGGGACTTCCTTGGTGGCCACTGGACCACCAAGGAACATGGAGTCTCCCAGGGCAGGGACCAGGGTTCAGTCCCTGGTCAGGGAACTAGATCCCCGCATATCACAACCAAGAGTTTGAATGCTGCAACTGAGACCCAGCGCAGCCAAATAAATAAATATAAATAAATATTAGACAGTGTTCCATGTATCTAGGAGAAAAGACTGGGGGTCACTCATGGACTTCAGGTCCGTGTGGATTTTTCCACTCCCAGAGAAGCGTCCCTTTTCAGAAGGACTGTTGACCCTGTGACAGGACGGCTTTGAGGGCAAACACAGTTCTCTCCTGGGGGCTTTTCTCCACAGCCCCTCCAGCATTTACCCTTCAACCCTCAGAAGCCCCTGGGAGAAATGGCCCCGCTAGGCTCTGCCCAGACAGAAACCAGGTATCTCGGGAAGAGAGGCATTGGAGCAGAGAAGTGATGAGCATGGCTGGTCTCTGATTCTCTGTTGTGACGTCTTGGCCTCTCGGGCCCATTGGCTCCAGGAGGGGGCTTCCCTGGTGGCTCAGATGGTAGAGAATCTGCTTGCAGTGCAGGAGACCTGGGTTTGATCCCTGAGTTGGAAAGATCTGGAGAAGGAAATGGGCTCCCCCCTCCAGTATTGTTGCCTGGAGAATCCCATGGACAGAGGAGCCTGGCGGGCTACAGTCCATGGGGCCGCAAAGAATCAGACACGCCTGGGGGACTGACACTAGGAAACAAAGGAACACATTTGAGGAGGTGTTTATTACTTATGCGCCAATTCTGGAAAGCAGGGAAGAACGACCGGCAAATAGTCTCCAATCAGAAGTCCCTTTTTTGGTGCAAAAGGACTTTGTCTCTTCCTGTTGACAAGGACTCAGGAGGAAGGTGGTAGGTCAGGCAGGTGTCCTCCCCTGTCTGGATGGGGAACAGTCGATGACTCACCCAAGGTCTCGTGGTCGACACGGTGCCAGGAATCTAATGAGCCAGAACCTGGCTCAAGTCTCTGGAAACAGGTTGGACGTCACAGCTACAGCCTTTCCATTGCTGTGTTCCACGTGGCCAAGAAGTGTGTTGTCCTTGGAAGGGCTGACTCTAGGTGGGTGTGTTTTATCTTAACCTGAGCAGTTTAGAAGTTTGAAGGACATTTTGACAACGCCGGTCTACAACTTTAAAAATAAGTCTCCCCTTGAATGTAAATTGGTACAGCCGCTATGGACAACACTGTCGAGGTTCCTTAGAAACCTAAAAGTGGAGTTCCCATATGATCCAGCAATCTCATTCCTGGGCTTGTATCTGGAGAAAGCTGGTTTGTAAAGATACATGCACCCCAGTGTTCAGAGTGGCACTATTTGCAATAGTCAGGACATGAAAGCAACCTAAATGTCCAACAGATGAATGGATAAAGATGTGGTTTGTTTATACAATGGGATACTACTCAGCCATAAGAAAGAATGCAATAATGCCATTTGCAGCAACACAGATGGACCTAGAGATTATCGTACTAAGTGAAGTAAGTCAAAAAGAGAAAGACAAATATCATAGGATGTCATTTATATGTGAAGTCTAAAATATGATACAAATGAACTTATTTACAAAGCAGAAACAGACTCACAGACGTAGAATGCAAACATGGATGCCAAAGGGGAAAGTGGGTGGAAGGATATATTATATAAACCACTAAATGTAAAGCAAAGTCCTATTGTAGAGCCCAGGGATATAGTCAACATTCTGTAATAAATCATAATGAAAAAACATATGTATAGTTTAATCACTTTTCTGTACACCAGAAACTAGCACAATATTGTAAGTCAACTATAAGAAAAAGAAAGGGAGAAAAGAAGTCTCCCCTTTGGTCAAGCAACTCTAAATCTAGAAATTTTTCTGCAGAAAATAATAAAGGATGTGTGGTAGCATCTCATCACAAGGGTGCTCGCCTCCATCTTGTTTATCTCAGTGTTAGATACATCATAGCCGCAGATGCTCTGCAGGACCAAAGGTTGCAGATTTTTTTTTTTTTTTTTGGCCAAGCTGAGCAGCATGTGGGATCTTAGTTCCCTACCGGGGATAGAACTTGCACCCCCTGCAGTAGAAGCATGGAGTCTTAAACTCTGGAGTCCTCCTCAAGGACTTCTTACTGAATTGTAAAATGTTCAGATAAAGGAGAAGGAATTAGACTTGCTTCTGAAATATGGTTTTCTAATTTTTCTGTGTTGAACTTGAATGACATGTGTTGTTTTTAAGAGTTTGCTGAAGGATGGGTCTGATTGTGGGCAACAGTGGGATGGGGCCCAGACTTTTAAAGCTGGTTTGGTCCATGTTCAGCGATGGGCCCCATGAAGAAGGGCCCGCTGAGCAGAGCAGGATCATGCAGAGGATGGGAACCATGTTCTCGGAATCACTAAGCTGGTGTCGGGAGAGCCTGGGCTTGGGAGAAATGCCTTCAATGAGGATCATCTGGAAGAGGTGGCAGCGGTGGCTGTGCTGGGACATTCTGGAATGCCATCAAAGGCCCCACAGGCTGTAGGTTTTGGTCATATTATCTGCCCTCCCCCCGACCCCACCCCAAACTTGTCCCATGCTGAAGGTCAGTGTCGATGACCTTGCTGAGAAGAGGCTAAGAGACTGGGGGCTGAGTATGCTCTGGGGAAGGAGAAATAGACATAAGATTTTGTATCTAGGGGGCCTGGAAGAGGGGCCCAGAGAGTGGGTGGTGGGGGGGCTGTGGTTGAGGGGTTCAGGGGCAGAAGTCCTCCCGCCACGTGCCGGGTCAGGGACCAGATGACCTCTCCAGAGCCCTTCCAGCCCCACACAAAAGAGTTTCGTCCTTGGATCCGCTCTGCCTCCAAGATTCCAAGTTCCTGCTATTGACTTTGTCAAGAAACCAAACCCTGTGATCGGTTGCTTTAACATCTCGGGACCAATATCACGTCCTCCAAACTAAATTTCTCAATTGTCATATTTGTGGCGAGTGCCCTTAGTCCTAGCCGAGGTCAGGCTTGTATGATTTCTTAATTTGGGTGCTCAGTGGGGGCCCCAGGCCAGCATTCCCTCCCCCCACCTCCAGTCAGCTCGGCTCAGCAGTGGACCCTGGAGGGGCAAACGCCCCCAACCTGAGTGGGACCAGACGCCGTCCCTGTGGAAGGAGGGGTGGCCAGCGTCGTCAGGGAGCTGACCCTGAGGTGCCACAGCTCAGAAGAGAGGCGCCCTGACGAGGACCACTGTGACCGTGCTGCCAAGCTGGAACGGGAAGGGTTTTCTCCCTGCCAGGCCGTCTTTAAACATCGAAAGCACGCAAGCGCGCTCTCAACAGGCATCTTCATGGTGCCCCTCTGCCATCCCTCTGCTCATTGCCATCCCTCTGCCCGTTACTGGGCACTTCCCAGGTGGCGCTGTTAGCAAAAAACCCTCCTGCCAGTGCAGGTAGACATAATAGACATGGGTTCAATCCCTAGTTTGGGACGATCCCCTGGAGAAGGAAGTGGCAACCCTCTCCAGTATTCTTGCCTGGAGAATCCCATGGACAGAGGAGCCTGGCAGGCTACATTCCATATAGGGTTGCAAAATGAGTCAGACACAACTAAAGTGACTTAACGCGCACGCATGCTGCTCATCGCCCCAGCTGTTTAAGCCAAGTCTTCTGTGATCAGTGGACCCACAACCAGTGTGCTGACACATGCTCGCCCTCTGGCTGGCCCGTCACTATCCCTGACTTCACCCCTGCTCTGATGTCACAGCACAGCAGCTCTGTCGTTTCCGTGGCAGCGGCTGCCAGAGTTCACCAGCTAGGGTGGGTGCTGGGCTGCTGGCGAAGGTGGGGAGCTGCGATTCCAGCCAACTTTGGTCAGTGGGCCCTGGAAACCCTATGCAGGCCACCCAGGGCCGAGGTTCTTGGGTCCGGCACCTTATCCATTGTGGGGGCAGTGTTCTCTGTGGCCAGTGGTTTGGTGAGGCTCTGAAGGGGGCCCTAGGAAGTGGGCCGATAAGGATGTCCAGGCCGCATGTCCAGAGGCTAACTGAAAGTCCTTGCACCACGGGGCTCTGCATCTGCAGTTCGACTGGGGAGGATGGACAGTGGAAGCTAGTGGGACAGGATTGGGAGTGAATGTGGTGGTTTGTCGGGGGCGGGGATAGGTCATTATACAACGAGAACAGTTGTTGGTGTTGGGGACCCTGACGTAGGCGGGGTAGCCACAGTCATAAGGTCGGAGGGAAAGCGATTGACGTTATCAAGTGACATTTAGCTGGATCAGCCATAAGCAACCCCCCACGCAGCCAGCCTCGTGTCTCCCATAATTTTGGAAGAGTCTATGCCTTATGACTGTCTTAATGAAGCTCGTTGGGAAGGTAACAGACACAATGACCGAGGCTTGTTCTCCTACGAGGTTGGCTGCCTGGCCATCTCAGCTTTCTAGAACTGTCCTGGTCCTGAATGTGCATCAGGGAGACGGTTAAACATACAGGTTTACAAACAGCATGCCAGGAGAAACCTGTGGTGGGGCCTGGCCAGGACTCATAGTCATGGTCTCTGTCCACGATCACCTCCTTGCCAGGTGATTCTGATACAGCTGGCCTAACACCCAGCCGGCTTTAGGAACCACCACTTAACTGAGGGAGAGTTGGGAAGTGAGCAAAAACAGAAATGGGCAGGGAAGTGAGCAAAAAGCGGAAACTCTGGGCAGCACCTGGGGTGTCACAAAGTGTGCTTTTAGAGGCTAGAACTCAGAGGAATGGAGTTTTAAAAATGTTTCTGATGTTTGTTTTATCCCGGCTTGACTTGAATGTTTCCAGTGATGGGTGTCTCACCACCTATCAAGTCAGCCCAATGATTTCAAGACAGCCCTGTAGAAAGTGCTGCTTTCCACCTGGGCCAATTTCTGCCTCCCTGTAATGTGTTCTCAGTGTCTGGTCCAGGCATCTGGAGACACACACAGTAAGTACCACCCTCTTTTCTAAACAGCTTGCCAAGCTTGTGGGTGTTTCTGATAGTGATGAGCATCTGCCCAGATGGATGTTGCTGTTATCATCCCCATCTTACAGGCGAACACACTGAGGCGCCTAGGGTTAAGAAACATGCCCTAGGTCACACAACTGCTCGATACTCTGAACCACCAGAGTATACTGTTCTAGACTTTTCTACCACCTGCAAGCATCCCTCCAAGCATTCTTGGTTCCATAGGGCTTTCCTTCCTATGACCTGTTTTTGTCTATTTTTTTCATTCTCCTGAACTTTGAGGCCCTCCTCATCCGTAACCATTCTCTGTCTTTCTGAACCCTATCTGGGAAGAGGCAGCCTCTCCCTTACTCAGGTTTTCTCCTTATCTAGTAAATGTGTCATTCTTATTTAGTATACATATATTTTTTATATATTGTTTTATTTATTTATTTAGGCTGTTCTGGGTCTTCGTTGCTGAGGGCTTTTCTCTAGCCGCAGTGCAC
Source organism: Bubalus kerabau (assembly GCF_029407905.1). Classification (NCBI taxonomy): domain Eukaryota; kingdom Metazoa; phylum Chordata; class Mammalia; order Artiodactyla; family Bovidae; genus Bubalus; species Bubalus kerabau. The sequence continues at coordinate 10,840,871 of NC_073627.1, read as the reverse complement.
AGGCTTCTCGGTGCGTGGATTTCTCTTTGCAGTGGCTTTCTTGTTGCGGAGCACAGGCTCTAGGTATTTGGGCTTCAGCAGTTGCAGCACGTGGGCTCAGTAGAGGTTCCTGGGCTCTAGAGCACAGGCTCAGCAGTTGTGGCGCATGGGCCCAGTTGCTCTGCAGCATGTGGGACCCTCCCAGACCAGGGATTGAACCTGTGTCTCCTGCGTTGGCAGGCAGATTCTCCACCATTGAGCCACCAGGGAAACCCTGCTGTATATTTTCTACTAGGTGAATTCCTAAACATTTCAGTTATTATATTTTGATTTTGAAACTTCCAGACTATTTTGTTTGGATCCTCACACATCCTGTGGGGTGGGAATGGCATGGATATTCTTCCAAGTACCTGTTTCACGGGGCTGGGCTGGATCATTGTCCTGCTTGTTTTTGGCACTTGTAGCAGAACAGGTAAAGATCACGTTGGCTGTTTTGGTGGCCACAGGTCTCTGCCGACTCTGAGCTCACAGCTGGCTCAGACCCTCTCGTTTCCTGCTTTGCTTCTTTAGGAACTATGGTCTCCCACTTGGCACATGCAGGGTTGGACATGGAGACCCACGTGTGGGTTGTCAATGGGTTCCCAGGACACTGGGCCTTGTTAGATCTGACCAGGTGTTCAAACCTGTGAAAAATCTGAGCTGAAGCCTTGCATTCCAGCAGCATGGCTGGTTTTCCATCTCCTTGTGGGTTATTGTGTGCTGGGGATGTCACATTCGGCGACAATGGACTTGGACTCAGACGCTCGTGCGCTTGACTCATGGAAAGCCCATCAGAGCCCCAGACTCTGTTCACTCTTCTGGCTTTAGACACAGTTTTAAGACACTTCTTTGTGTGAGTCCCAGTCAGTCCAGAGCAGTTTAGAAGCTGTATGAGAAAAGGGGGCTAAGACGCCATCAGACCTCCCAGAAAGTTACAACTATGGAGGAAGCTGTGAAAAGGCGACTTAAATTATATTCTGGGGTCATTTCGTTCAGAGGAATTGTGTCGTATATGTATGGTTTTTGATGTTGTTCAGTTCCCAAGTAGTGTCCAACCCCATGGACTGCAGCCTGCCAGGCTCCTCTGTCCTCCACTATCTCCCCAAGTTTGCTCAAATTCATGTCCATTGAGTCAGTGATGTTATCTAACCATCTCATACTCTGTTGCCTCTTTCTCCTTTCGCTTTCAATCTTGCCCGGCATCTGGGTCTTTTCCAGTGAGTCAGTTCTTTGCATCAGGTGACCAAAGTATTGGAGCTTCAGCTTCAGTAACAGTCCTTCCAGTGAATATTCAGAATATTCAGAAATGTTTTTTGAGGGGTCCTATATATCTTCAAAGCTCTTGAGGGATTTTCTATATTGTAGTCCTAAAGGTAATCCAAAGTTCTAAAAAGGTCAAGTTATATCTCTTCTGTACATTCAGGAGACAGAGAAATGTTTAACTTTACGTGTGAAAGAGCTTTAATTACATGGAAAGGTTCTCTCTGGCCATGCCACTAATTGGGCGCCCTTTTATTTCTATTTTTAAATGTTTCAAAGAAAGTGTGCTAAACCATGTCACCTGGGCATTGAGCCTGTGGGCCTTGGGAGAAAAGCCGGAGCATTTTTCTCGTTGCTGCGGAAATCAGGGGCCACCTTGTCAGGGAGGAGGAACCAGACCAGGTCTGGGAAAGGTGGGTGGGTGGGATGAGGAGGGGTTCTGTTTGAGCAAGAAGGATGGGATTGAGCACAGCGTAGGCGCTCGACCTGCATGGGGGACATTTGGGATGGCTCGGAGCCTGGCTGGCTGGGGAGAAGGGGGCAAGATCATGAACTGCCAGAATGTTCTCAAGCCTGCAGATCAGGGATCGACCAACGGACTCTGATGAGATGGTTAACCAAGCACATTCCTGGGCCCCCTTCCCACTGAGGCTGGGGTGGGATCATCAGTCTGAGGCAGGGCCCCAGAGTCTGCATTTTAGCCAGTAGCTCAGGCGACCGTGATACAGGTGACCTTGCGTTCTGCTTGGAGACTTGCTCTGCGGACCAGGGAGTCGGTTGCAGATGCTGAAGGGACACAGCTGGCTGAGTCAGAACAGTGGCTGTAACCACAGTGCCGGGGAGGAGGGCAGGGGTGATGTGGAGGTGCGGGGCGGGGTGGAGATGGGGGAGGTGACAAAAGCCTGGTTAGGAGGCTCAGGTGAGACCCTTCAATCCAGCCCGCCTGGCATCAGAGCCTCACCGCCTCCTTCGTGGTCACTGTTCCTCCTCGTTGGAGTGGGGTTGCCCTGGAGGCTCCATTGAGGGGTCAGAAGGCAGGAGGGTTGCTGTGGGCCTGGGCGCTTCCCGGTGGCCTGGGAGGGGGTCTATCTTGGCTGAAGAGTCATCTAAGCCGCTGCCCAGGTGACCACCGAGGGCTGGCTCTGTGCACCAGGGACAGCAGAGGGTGAGAGGAGAATGGGCCCAGTGTTCCTCACGGCGGCCGTGCTGAGCAGGCCTTCTGTAGGGACGGGGCTGTGGCTTCCTGAGGGTTGAGGGTGGTAGTCACAGCCCAGCCCATCGCCCTCTGGGGGAGCAGGAGCAGAAGACCCAAGGGAGAACTGGATGCCCAGAGCATTCTGGTCTGGTCAGCGAGCAGGGCAGGGCTTGGAGGTGAGGGCCCCAGGGAGCTGGGAACGTGGGCAGAGGGCCCAGGTGCATCTGCCAGTTGCTCCAGGGTTTTCAGTTCCTGAACAAGGGAGCTGACTAATTTCTGGGCTTTTTCCCCAAGGTCACCATCCAGATGTTATAGGTTTTCACCCATTTGCATGTGTCTAGGAAAATCAACTGGACTGCACTGGGGCGCCTGCCCCAGCCGGCCTGGCTTGGGCTGTAACGGGGTGATTGAGTGGGTGGGGGCCTCAAGAGTGGGAGACACTCGTCCAGGTTATGCTGATTGTCACCTGTTAGCAGTGCAGTTTACGCTGTTCTCTCCAGCTGTCTTCCAAGATGGACAAAGAAACCTTCACAGCTCTGTCTCTCTCCTCATCTGTTTGGACACCCCTATGGGCATTCCTGTGCTGTGCTCAGTTACTCGGTCATGTCTGACTCTTTGCAGCCCCATGGACTGTAGCCGGACAGGCTCCTCTGTCCATGGAGATTCTCCAGACAAGAATACTAGAGTGGGTTACCATGCCCTCCTCCAGCGGATCTTCCCAACCCAGGGATCAAACCCAGGGCTCCTTCATTGCAGGCGGATTCTTTGCCATCTGAGCCACCAAGGAAGCCTGTGGCCATTCCTAAGGGTAGGAAAAGCTGTCTCTGATGTTTGGGACTCAGATTCAAACCCAGCTCATCCCTGTGAGCTGGGACAGTTACTCAGTTTCTGCGCTTCCCTTTCTTGGTGTAGGGACATGATTTCCTTTTCCTTGGGCGTGTACTTAGGTAGATCTACTTTTACCTTTTACTTACGGCTGCACTGGGTCTTCATTGCTTGGCATGGGCTTTCTCTAGTTGCAGCGAGCAGGGGCTCCCCTCCAGTTGCAGTACTTGGACTTCTTACTGCAGGGGCTTCTCAGTTGTGGCACATGGGCTTAGTTTACCCCGAGGCATGTGGAATCTTCCTGGACCAGGGATCAAACCAGTGTCGCCTGCATTGGCAGGCAGATTCTTAACCACTGGACCACCAGGAAAGTTCCATACATTTACCTTTGTATAAAACTGCGAAGCTCTTTCAGAACAGCTGCAGCATTTTGCATCCCCACCAGGAACCAGAAGTCTGTGAGGGTTCCAATGTCCCCACGCCCTCGCCAACATTTGTCATTGCCTGTCTCTTTCATTGTAGCCATCCTAGTGGGTGTGAAGTGGTATCTTCATTTTGCATTTCCCTGATGAGGGTTGATGTTGAACATCTTGTTATGGGCTTTATCAGCCATACATAAATCTTCTTTGGTGATGTGTATATTTCAGCCTTTTGCCCATTTTTAAATGGATTGTTTGTTGTCTTCTTACTGGGTTGTACGAGTAGTTTATACCAACTGATTCAGGTCTTTTGTTGGGTGTGTGATTTGCAGGTATTGCCTTCCAGTCCGTGTCTTGTGTTTATACCTATTGACAATGTCTTTTGAAGTGCAAAGGTTTTTAATACTGATGATGCCAAACTTATCAATTTCTTATATTGTTTGTGCTCTTGGAGTTGTATCTAAGAATGTGTGCCCAGTCTGAGGTCATGAAATTACACTTCTGCTTTCTTCTAATTGTAGCTTTAGACTTTATGTTAAGGTCTATGATCCATTTGCATTCATTTTTGTATATGATATACAATTTGGTATATGGTAAGATAGGGTCTAATCTTTTTTGTATGTGGATACCCGTGTCACTTTGGTTGAAAATCTCAACCATTGTGTTTAACGCCCTAGCTTTCTCTTTCTCTCTCCTCTTGCTCATCATGGGGGTTGGCAGACTGGTAGAATATGGTATTAACCAGGTTTCCACATGTCTAACTGCATGATCACAGTTACCAAAAGCTGGTGGCTATGTGACCATTGGTCAAAGACGAGATGTCTACCTGAGCAGCAGCTGCCACTTGCCAGCTGTGTGATCTGGGTCAAGTTTCTCAGTTGCTCCCTGCCTCAGTTTCCCCACCTGTGAACCAGGGGTGCACAGGTTCATTCACCCTTGCACCCTCGATAACTCCTTACCTCTAGGATTACTGGAAAACAGACGAGTGGAGGGCAGCCCGCACAGTTCACATTAGTTGTTCCAATTGATGCAGTGGGATTTCTGGGGACCACCATTACTTTTGAGCTAAAATTTGCTCAGCCTGACTCCACCCCTCATACCCTAAGATGAAAGAAGGGAAGGGAATCCTACACAGGTGAAGCGGGCTCCGTTCAAACTGCAGTGTCCAGGAGGCGGCTCATGTAGCCCACAAATAATGGCAGTTTTGGACACCAGCTGTGAGTGGCCACAGGCTCCATACTCTTTTTTTCTGGTATAAATGCAGGTCCTTCTTTAGGAAGGTCTGGTGGAGCACGTGTCCCTGCCTGATGCCAAAGAGATGTGAAAAAAGAGATACCACCAGCTTAACCTCTGTTTGCACTGAATTTTAGTACAAACATTCGATCTGCAGTCATCTGCGCACCTCCCCCCACCCACGCACGCACACGCACACACCTTTCTCACCGGGGTGTGTTCCTCCTACACTCCTTCCTCCTTTCATTTATAAGTAGCTCCCTCCAGAGGGCCAGGCATTTGCACACACACCCCCGACCCGAGCCCTAACTCGTCTCCTAAGGTGGGGTCTTAACCTCAGCACTGTGGACATCGAGGGCCAGGTCCCTGCTAGTCGCAGGGCCGCCGTCCTGTGCATCACGGGCTGTTTCATAGCAACCCTGCATCCACCCGCTAGATGCCTCTAGCACTGCCCCCTCCTCCAGGTGTGGCAACCGAAACTGTCTCAGAAATGGCCACACGTGCCCCTCTGAAGCAAAACCACCCTCCGCTGAGAATAGCTGCCCTATAGGTCTTGTGTGGAGGCTTGTGAGACAGAAATCGGGAGCTGAGAACGGGCCCTTGCGGGTGGGGGTCTGGAGGACAGTCTGAAGGGACAGGTCACCTCCCCTAGGCACCCCCAGCCCGCCACACTCAGAGTCCCCCCTTTGCCTTGTCTCCAGGGTCTCGCTTTCCTTGGAACACTCAGGGCAGCACTGTGCATCTTCCTTCCAGGTGGGCTTGACCCAAAACAGCCCTGGCACCTGTGGCCTCTCGGCCCCTGGTGCCCTTGAACCTCCGCTCTCTGGGTTCCTACCACCTTCTCTCCAAAGCTGTGTCTGTACAAGTCCCTGACATGCGAAGAAGCTCGGAGAGAGCTGCTGGACTGAGCCCCAGTCCCGACAAGGAAGCCTGGTTCTCGAGGCAGAACCTTTCGGACAGATTGCTCCAGGTCCGAGAGAAGGGAGCCTTGGCCCCGCAGAGAAGACAGAAGGACCCCCAGCAGCGGAAGACCCAGCTGCTCCAGCGCTTGGTCGAGGAGCTGAAGGCAGAGTGGCCAGAGGCCCTGGACCAGCAAATTCGAGGCCTGGGGCGGCTGTACTTAGCGCATCTGTTGGGCTCGGGGGGCGAACGGGCCGAGGACCATGAACCTGACTCAGAGGGCTCGGCCCAGCGAGGAGCAGCCAGGTTGCCCAGGGCCAAGGGGAAGCACAGAGTGGCCGCGCGGGAAGAGAAGGGACGCAGGGAGGAGCTGGCCCGGCGGCAACCCTGGTGCGCCACGTCCCGGAGGAGAGCAGTGGACCGAGAGAGGCAGAGGGCCTCCAGAGCCACGGGCCCATGTCCCCCTTCCTTGAACCCCCCGGAGAGGAGTAAAGGAAAACGAGCGCCTTCCACGAAGACCGGCGGGGGCTGCCGTCACGGGACAGATGTGAAGAAGCTCTTGGCTGCCACGGAGGGGATCAAGCGCCTGGAGGAACAGGAGAGTGACGCAGCCCGGGAGGGCAGGAGGCAGCTGGGGAAGCGGCCAGCTCGTCGTCAAGGCCCGAAAAACAACTGTCTGGATCAGAGCCCCGAAGGCAAAGCCGACCACCTGGAACAGCTGTGTCCAGTCGGCTTGACCCACAGAAGGGGGGCCTCGCCGCCCGCGAAGCTTGGGAACAAGAGCAAGTGGCAGAGAGAGCTGGAATTTGCCTTCGAAGAGTTGTTTGATACCAACAGGAAGCTGAAAAAACACCTGACCTCGCAGCTGGATCTCAAGCCCGGGGTGGAGCAGAGCCCTGGGGAAGACCAGGACTTCAAGGAGGAGACGCAAGCACGGAGAAGGGAGAGCCAGAGAGAGAAGGCGGAAGGAGACGCAGAGATTCATGTGGTGTCCGCCGGAGAGCCCACGAATCCAGTGGGGATGGAAGCCCACTTGACGCCGTCCAGAACCAGCTTGCAAAAGTTTCTAAGCAAGCTCGAGAACCAGAAATACCATAGGATGGCCAAGGGCGTGGTTAAGAGCGACAGTACACTTGGGTGTCCCGAGGCAGGAACCTCTCTGGATGAAAAGCACTGGCTCTTCTGCAGCCCCGGATCCGGATGGGAGCCGCCCCAACTGGATGCGCTGGTGCAGGGCTCCCTTCAGCTTCACCCGCAAGAACAGGCAGACAGGGTTGGCTTGATGGCAGCAATGCAGAAGCAGAAAATGCAGGTGGAGCAAAGAAGACTAAAGCAGCTGGACCTGCTCGAGCAAATCGAACACCACAAGGTGAGTTTGGAGGCCGACCTCCAGACGGAGCTGAAAGACGGCAGGAGGGAACAGAGGCAAGCTCGTCTGGTTCATCCGAAGCCTGACTCCCCTCCAGACCCGGAGAAGGAAGGCGGGTATGACCGCAGCCCCACTTCCCCCTCGGCTGCCATGGTCGACGATGACAGGCACAGTCAGATGATCCGTGACATTCAACAGCAGATTCTAGAGCAAAACAAGTTGCACAAGCAGTTTCTTAAAGAAGCCAGGAAACGCTTGCTGGAGTTTCAGAAAATATGTTAAAAGTGAGAGTCCCACCCATGGTAAATACATCACTGATAACTGGGCGTTCTGCCAGAACTGGTACCCAAGTCTGTGCGATTGTATTTGCGTCATCTGCTCAGAAACCCGTAGCCTCTTTAAAATGGGCCATCAGTCATCCTTCTGTGCTTTTGGCGCGAGTTCCTCTGCAGAAATCCTACTTACTCCCAATCTTGCCTTTAAAAACTAAGTCCTATTCGGAAAGAATCCTTAGCACGAAAATAAGAACCCGTGTAGGGCGCGGTATGTGGGTCTGGCCAGCGTTAGCCCAGAGGTGTGTCCTGGAGCTGAGGCTGTTTTCATGAACCGCGAGCGCAGATGGAAGTGCCAGGTACATTTAAGCGCTTCAGATGTTTTAGTCGAATAAACACTGGACTTTGAGGGGCATCCAAGGTCAGACGGGCGCAATTTCAAAAGATACATCATTGGTTGCTTAGCCAGTGGCTGAGACGTTCACGGAGAGGTCTAACGAAAATCTTTCAGTCTTTTCAAAGCAACGTCATTTCATAGGACATCACTTGGTAACATTCTTGTAAATTTAATATTAGAAAGTGGGAGGGAGGGACAGAAGGGGGTGGGAGCAAGAGAAGAAAGAGGAAAGAGAAGAAAAGAAAGGGGAAATGCTTCTCAGTGACACAGCCCTACAGACTCCTTTGGGGCTGGCAGTGGTGGGGGATGGGGGCGGCGGGGAATAGGGTGTCTGATCGTTGCCTTTTTCCCAGCTTTACCCCTGACCCAGAAGCCTCAGTAGCCACGGAGACCCTATACTGGGTGGGGCTTTATCTACCAGTTGCATACTTAGGGATTGGAATGGAGTGGACAAACCTTTTCTGCAAGGAGCTGAGAGTAGCATTCTAAGCTTCTCTGGCCATATGGTCTCTGTGGCAACTACTCAATGCCTGGAAGGCAGCCATAGACTAAATGAATGGGTGTGACCGAGTTCCAATAAGACTTGATTTACAAAAATAAGGGGTAGGCAGGCTTTGGCCCTCAAGCCAGCATTAGCTGACCCCTGGGCTTAGCATATCAAGGAGATGGGCCTCCCTTCCCTTCCCTTCCAGGAACCTCAGCTATCCTGAGTAGGAGCCCCTCTTCAGTCATGGTATGTGGGCATCACTGGGCCATCAATGGCCTTTTTAATCTTACGTATGTTTTGCACCATAGCCTAGCTGTAGTGACCAACAGGGAGTGAAGGCAGGGTCTGTTGGGACCCCTGCCTGCCCACATGTAGACGGTATAATCATCACCTGTGAGCCCACCATTCAAATCTGAGATCTGAAATACTTGCCGAAAACCAGCTTTATCTGTGTGCCCCTTCCCTTTTCTGTACGCTGTTCCTCCTTAGCTGTATTGTGTATCCGCAGAACTTGGGAGTTGTCCCCACTTCACACACCAGTACACAACCTATATTGTTCAGCTTTACTTATGCTTGACCCCTATAAAAAGGATGTTATAGCACCTGTGGTCTTTTGGAAGCTTTTTTGGACCCAGCGTAGTGAGTTCGTCCATCTCACAGGCAGGTGTCAAGTTTGCTGCTGCGTCATGTTATCATGGGACCCTCTGAGTCTCCTTCCCATCGCTGCTTGTTTTGGGCCAGTTCCCGAAATGAGAATAACATCCCTAATGCACGGGGGTCAAAAGGCCTGGCATCAGACAGTGCTTTGGGGATGTGTGGCCACCCCAGCTGGGACGGAGGTGTGGGAAAGGTCTCCTTCCTCCTTTCCTTCCCATTTTCACCTCTTTTTTTGCCTCTGGAAAATGTTGGCCTGACCTTGCGCCATTTTTCCTGTGCAAATATTGACTGGCAGACACTGCCTCACAAGCCTGGAGGTGAACAGTGAACAACACACACATGGAAACATTACATTCTAGTGGAGGATACAGGTAACAAGTGACCACAGTGACTTAGATGGCGGTGGAAGAATACTCAGAGAGGCAGGGTGAGTGACTGGATGCGCGTCTCTGAGCATCCAGCCCCCAGCCCCTGAACTTGCCCATTTGTATAGAGCAGTAATGGCATCCAACAAGGTGTTTGGTGGTTTTGTTTTTTTTTTTTTGGTTTTGTTTTAAAATCAATAGTTTTGAGTGAGGATCCTCCCACCATCTCATGTCTCCATCATGTGGGTCTCTGTTGTCTGTGGCTTTCCCATTTGAGGTAGAGAAAATGTTTGATCCCAGCCCCATTTCTCTCATCTGCTTCTGCAAAGTCATGGGTCAGGGCTGCAGAGCCGCTCAGTGTGGTCTGAGTCCAACGTGAATAAAAACAAAAGTCCTGGGGCTGGGAGACCTTTGTCACTCCTGGGCCAAATGAGGATTCCCCGCGGGGAGGGGCACAGGCCTTCAGCAGGTGCTCAGCCAGAACTCCGTCTGTCGCCATGGGATTGCCTCGGTCTGAAGGTGGAGGGGGCGCCCTGGGGTCACCGGGTTTAAAGCCGTGGCCACGATGGGACCCAAACACTGAGTAATGGTGTTCTCCTGACTCGGCCTGAAAGCCACAGTCTGATGAAGGGGCAAGCCTGCCTTTGAGCGCGTTATTTTTGTTTCCACTTTCAAAGGTCGTGTTTGCGCTGCGTGTGTTCTAGGTGAGGAGTCGTCCCCTCTTGGCCACACTTGAGCTAAAAGTAGGTGTCGGGGCAGGGCAGCGAGACATGGTGGAGGGTGACTCATCTCTGCCTGGACGGTCCCTCCCACACTGTCCCCCAGCAGCTGTATGAGACACCTTGCCCTTCTCCACCTGACCTGCAGAAGACCGAAGCAGGGTGGTCTGGAGCACCCTCTTGCCCGGACCAGCAATGTCAGCAACAGAACAGCCCTCCAGGACCACCTCCTCCCAAACAGGTGACCCTCCAGTGGTTCCCAGCAGAGGCGTCACCGGTCACTTTGATCTCAGTGGTGTCCCAGGGGCCCACTGTGGCGTCTGCAAAGACACCGCCTTCACTCCTTGTCGGTCACTTTGATGCGACTGGACGCAGGTGCCAAGGACCCTGGGGCAGCGCCCCCAGGACAGTTTCCACCCAGTCCTTCCAGAGAGCAGTGAGGACCCCGACACGGTGGCTCCTCCTAGGGGGTCCTCCCTCCTTCCCCATGGGCTCTTCCTCTCTGAAATTGCATCTTCTAGAACGTTCCCCTGGTTGTGTGCTTCCATCCCCACACTTGGGGCAGCTTACTTGTTCCTGTTTCACTCTGGGTCATCAGGTCACGTCCTTGCAGCCAGATGGTGGCCCCTGGGGAAGGCCTCCATGGCCAATGGGCTGGTGGACAGCCCCTTCCCCCCGCCCGTTTGCCCAAGCAATCTGCACGGGGCAGGCAGCACAGGTGGTACCTGTCACAGGGTCCACTCTCCACGGGCACGTGTGGGCCGGCAGTGACGGACAAGCAGTGGGACAAGGGACAGCAGTTCAGCTGAGATGGCGGGACAGGTCCTGCCCTGGTGGGGCCAGGGGGGCACCCTTGGTTTTGGATGTGTCCCCGCATTCCGTGGGTGCTGCCCTGGGGGTCCTTGTGCCTGTCCCCTCCCCCATCCAGCCAGGTGCTGGGTTGCAGCGTGCGCGAGAACATCCAGAAACTCAGAAATGTAAAATGACGGGAAAATAGGTTTTTAAAATTGAGGCGTGGGGCAGGGGTGCCTCTTCCGGTGAGCAGGAGGAGGCCATAAGGTGCGGCCACTTCTTACTTCCACGCTATTTGCTCTGTAACAGGATGGAGAGTCGATGGCAGAGTGTAGCCTACCCTCATCCCGGCCTGGAGACGAGGTGGGGTTGGGGGGTGGATTGCACCCCACACACCACCCACTCCAAGGGGCTGGTGAGCTAAGCTCACAAGGACTAGCTGAGGAGTGGGCGCATGACCTCCCAGCCCACTTGCCCAGAATCCCTCCACACTGACAGCTGGGGGTGTGGTCCTGGGATTCCCGCCTTCCCATCCCTGCCCCTGGCTCCTGAGCAGTGCGGTGTGTCGGGGTCAGCCCACAGACCACGTGCTTCAGCATCCCACGCCAGGGCCGCTGCTGCTGCAGCGTCCACGCGGATGGGGCCTGAGCCACCGGCCCGGCACTCTGTGTGTGTTCACACCCTAAAGTGAGACCTGCCCAAGGTCCCGGCCCACCAGTGAGGATGGGACCTTTGTCTGCTGCCCCTTGCTTCTCTGCTGCCCATCAGGCCCCTTCCTCAGCCTTCGGGCGGGGAGGGATGAAGGCAAGGCAGGGTAGCCGGGAGTCCTCCCAGCTTCTCTCCCAGCCTCCCGCTGCCCCCTGCCCCGCCCAGTCCTGCTCCTGCCCCCGCTCCGGGCTCCAGGCTTGGGTTTGCAGGGCTGAGCTTGGCTCCTCCTCAGGGTCTTGGCGGAGAAAGTGCAGAGCAGCAGTTCCCTCCACAAAGCCGCACTGTTCTCAGCAAATCCTCCCAGGAGCGGGATGCATTTTTTTCAAGTGATTCAGCAGCACGTGAATGGGAAGGGCCCCGAGCCCAAGGCTTCGGAGACCGTGATCAAGGCCTCTGGCGTGAGATCCCGCTGGGCCGACAGCAAGAAAGGAGGAAGGGTGGTGGGGCTTGAGTTGCGGTCCTATCCGAGTCCTGGAGGGGGGGCGGTCAGGAGGGCAGCTTGAAGTGGGGCAGTGAGGCCTGCAGCGTGTGTCTGCATGGCAAGCCTCTCCTAGAGTTGCTTCTCTCCTGCTCCCCAGGGGAGCCAAAGCAAACGGACAGAAAATGGAGATGGGCGAGCTGGTCTCCATGGAGACGGGGCATCCAGTGGACAGCCGCTCACGTGTGTGTGCTAGAATCTTGAGCAACAAGGGCGGGCCTGGCAGATCCTCAGGTAGCAGGCTCTCAAGCAGCGTGGACCAGGGCTGGGGCTGTGGTGCTATTTCCTGTTGTCTGTCTGCACCGTCGCTGCCCCACCCTTGATTCCCGAATAAACACATCTGCGCTGAGCAGTTATCATTCCAGGAGTTTTTGACCTTGGCCTGAGTCATGCTGGCCAAGTCTTGTCCTCACCCTAGAGAGCCCAGCCCTGCTCCGCCCTGGACATCTGTTGGCTCCTGGAGTTGGGGAGGTCTGGGGAGCTTTGGGGGACCTGGTGGTGGGGGGAGGGTCCGGTCTCTCACAGCTGCTGCAGGGACAGACGAAACCCTCAGTTGCCTGCAGCATCCCAGGCTGTTTCTGATTACTTCATTTCCCTGAAAGCAGCGAACTTCGAGGTCTCCTCCAGCCAGACTGAAAGGGGCCTGGCCTTGAGGCCAGGGAAGGCAGAGCTGAGTACCCAGGGAGAGCTCCCAGGGCTGTGTCCACCAAGGGACAGCTGGGAAGGTGAGGGCTGGGTGCACAATGAGGCTGGAGGGGAGGTGGGGCTGGGTGCTCCCAGGGATTTCCAGGCACCAGGCCAGCGCTGACGTCATGCATTCCTGTGACATCTCCCAGGACCCGCAGCCACACCCTGTTTCCACGTGCTGTTTAGTAGGGAGGGGCGTGGCCCTGAAACGTGGGGCATCGGAGCGGTCTGCAGTCCCTGTGAGCACGACCCTGTCTCTTAAGTCACCATCTACCCTCCCCCCACCGCTACTCCAGCCAGAGAAGTTTGTCTCCCCTGCCCCCACTAAACAAGCAGATGCAGCCCCATTGCCAAGGCTCACAGTGTCTTTACCACACACCCCATGGCCCCCTGAGATGATTTAGTTACATGCAAGCAGTTAGAACTCTTTCAGTAATACCAGGCCACAGATCTGAAAAAATATAATCATTCCATTACAGCTTCAGAGAGCAGAGCAGCCGACTATGTGTCTGGGGTGGTAGATGCAAGAAGAGGGTGCCCCTCGCTCTCCTGACTCTAGCCTCAAAGGTTAGTGGCAGCTGGGATGGAGGTGCCCCCGTTCACATCCCCCTGAGACTTGGAACACGTTCATCAATCAAAGGTTAAGGGGCCTCAGCCAGGTCGACCAGCCTACAGTGTCACTGTGTTCACCCAAAAGGGACAGGAAACCCTCAGCTAAAGTGGCAGCCCCAGGATGTCGCTGCAGGGATTAAGCAAAGACTTCGGTGGCTCTGTGATTTGAGGGTGTAGATGTCTACACTCGAGGTGCCCATTCTCCAGTGAGTGTAGACAAAAGTGTGGAATCCTCCAGCCCCCTCCCAAGTACCCCAGTGGAGCAGAGCACAGCTGGAGAGTAGGGGTCTGGAGCCCAGCCTGAAATAAGTGGGGGCTAGGAAGGACTGATGCTGACGCTCCAATACCTTGACCACCTGATGCTAAGAGTTGACTCATTGGAAAAGACCCTAATGATGGGAAGGATTGAGGGCAGGAGGAAAAGGGGGCAACAGAGGATGAGATGGTTGAATGGCATCGCGACTCAATGGACATGAGTCCGAGCAAACTCAGGGAGGTCGTAAAGGACAGGGAAGCCCAGCGTGCTGCAGTTCACGGGGTTGCAAAGAGTCAGACATGACTTGGCAACTGAACAAGGTCCTGTCTGGAGCAAAATTGTTTCTATCTGAACTGTTCTGAAATGGTTGGTGTGTAATTCTTCCCAGAGACAAGCAGATGGACCAGGCGACCCTCCTGTTTGCAAACCAGGGCTCCCATTCCAGGCACAGCAGCAGAGCGGCCCCCCACCCACCCTTGACTGGGGCCAGTAGGGTCTTTGGCTGATGTGCTGGCCAAAGTCCCCTGACCCCTCCCCTGCAGTAGATGACTCTCAGGTCATGTGTCCCTCACCAGGGGGACCACTGGGCATTTTCCATGTGACTGTGAGCAAGATTGAAGAGCAGGGCAGTGGGGTCCTGGTTAATGCCATCTCCCTGGGCACCCCTCCCAGGTCCAAGCGGAGGCTGCGGTAGGTGCGCTGGCCTGGGAGAGGACTGGTGGCTTCTGTAGACGCTGAACCACCCTTGTCAGTTTGAGTCAGTACACACGTAAGGTTCAGATGGTTCAGGCCGGATTTTGACCTTGTATTTAGATGGATGTTTTTCCGAATCCTGGAGATGCCCACAACTCTTCCAGGCAGACCCGTGATTTTTTTATTAAGCTGGAAGCTGTGCAAGGGCTGGCACTGGGCGCTCGGGATTCAGGGATGTAGAGTGTGTTGGGGCAAGGCCGTGAACATTTACAAGTCAGAGTCCTAACATCCAGGGGCTGACCGTGCTCTGGGGTCGGGAGCCCATGTTGGCAGAGTGGCCCCACTGGGAAAGGTCCTATAGGATATATACGTAGCATATGGGGTGCCTCCAGAGAGCATTTGGGCCCGTGGCAAGACAAGATAATTCAGTTTATTTCAGTGTGAAATAAATGAATTTCAGAAAGGCAGTTCTCCTTGGGGGGGTCTGGCTTCCCCACAGACTATGTCCTTGGCTTGTTCTTAGCCTCCATTGCTTCCCCGATAAGGTCCGCAGACACTGGAGGACTCATGTCAGTGGGAGAGACTTGAATCAACATGGGCTGGTCAAGTGTGCTGTTCTTCGGGCCACACCATGTGCTGGGGACACCCAAGATTTCCTGCCCGTCCTCTCCCTGTCCCCTGCCCGGCTCCCCACCCAGGGCAGTGGCACAGTCTGGCCTCCGTTGGTTTTGCCTGGGCTGTCGTCATCTCTCAAAGTCTGAACGTCGCCTGTGTTCCTTGGATGGTCGTCCGCAACCTTGACTTTCCATCCACTCCGTTCTTTTCCATCCCAAATCTGGCTGGGCGGACTAAGGATTGTTTTTGCAGGCTCCTAGTGGGGGAAGTGACGTCGTGTGGTGTCCACAGCCCAGGGGTGGGGCCGGGCGCTCTGCGGTCGCGTGTGCTTTGAATTAAGTCCACGATTGTGCATTCCAGTAGCCAACATCTGGCGGTGAATTCATCAGCCAGCAAATCACCCTTGATCTCAAACCCAGATGTTGTGTTCACAGCCGAAGGGAAAGAAACAGAAATCTGAGCGGCCTGGGGAGAGACCATCATTTTGGGGTGCAAAGCAGTCAGAACAGGGATCTTTGTAAAGACCCTCCCTCCTGCTGCTGCCTTTGGTTCTTGAGGGGCGGGGCGGTGAGGCAGAGCTGTCTGCTCGTGGGGGTGGACAGGACATAACCTGATCCCAAGCCCCAGGGTCAGACATTGGGCTTAGCACGCAGCAGGTGTTTGGTAAACAGGAGTCCATGCCTCGATTTTAATTTCTTCCCAGATTCTTCGGGTCTCTTCGCTACTCCCCAGCCCTGTCCTTTGGGCCTGGGTGTCAGAGAGGCCCGTACCTCACTTGGAGCGGCTCCAGTCCAGAGCTCAGGGTGATGCCATCGTGCTGGGTGCAGGAAACGTGTTTCTGGAACGTTCTCCTTGTGTCTTCCTCTGTCTGCCATTGGCAGGTAGAGATGGTGCTCCTCTGTTTTCCAGCCCATCATCCATCTGTCTTGCCTGGGTTGGATCTTCTTGAAGGCAGGCTTTCTTACTGAAGACTTTCCCCTACCTTGCACCTTTCTCCCTTTGGACAACAGAATGGGGCCCCTGCTCTCTGGGTTTGTACTTAAAAGGTAGCCCAACTCTGAGCTTGGCAGGGAAGACAGTCCCCACTCGGGCTCGTGCTGGGGGCCGAAAGCTGAAGGTCAGGATGTCCGTGGCTGAGCTGGCTGGGGTCCACCGAGATGCCATCTCGCCCTCCCTCTCATGTGGGGCCTAGACATCTGTTTGGGTCTGCTATCTGTAGCTTGCCCATGGGATCCTCTGGTTGTAATCAGTTCCTTTGCCAATACTTATGTGTGTCTCCCTACCCCCACCCCCTGCAGAGGGTGCTGAGCCCAGATGGCACTTCGCACCCAGGTGGACAGGAGTGTGCCCAGCCTCTCTACTTCGTGGTTGGAGGATGTTGATGCTTTGGGGAAGGTTTTCCATTGAACTGAGCTCTTTTTTCTGTCTTTCTTCTCACTTTCTTTCCTTCTCTTTCTCTTTCATTCTGTAAAACATTGAGACTCAGTTCACAGACCCTGAAGAATCTGAACTCCTGTTCCGTGGTGACAAGCCCAATCAGAGATCCTCCCCACCCCACCCCCGACCTCCCTGCTGGGAGCTCGGGCCAGTGAACGTTAAAGGCTTAACTCTCGTCTTTTCTGACAATTTTTTGAAGATGAGCGTGTGGTCTGTAGCCCCAGAGCAGGTCCTCCAGGAAGCTGTTACCAGACCCAGATCTGGCGTCCGCGATGCCCAGGGTGGGTTCCTTGGCTGTGTTTGCGCTGAGCTGCGCAAGCATTATGTGCCAGGCATCTCTTAGGCCCAGCTGTTCCTCCCCTCCCTCACCCTGAGGGTGTGCCCATACTGGCGGTGGTGGTGTTTCTCTGTTTCAGAAATGAGTAACTGCGTCCCAGCAGGGTCAAGGAGCTTCCCTGAGGCTGTGTCGCAGGGAGGGGCTACGGCAGGATGGACTCCTGGTGCTGCCCGCTTTCAAATAAGGACCCAGACTGCCTGAGAGCTTTAGGAGCTTTTACGAGAGAAAAATGCATGGACCTTATTGTGTGCAATGGAATGGGGTCTCTTGGCTATTTGGGAGTACTTTTTGCTTATTTTCCTTTTTTAAAAAAAAATTGGTTTCAGTGTAGTTGATTTAAGTGCTGTTAATTTCTGCTATACGGCAAAGTGATTTGGTTATATTATATACATTCTTTTTCATATCCTTTTCCATTAATGATTTATCACCAAATATTGAATATTATTCCCTGTGCTGTATAGTAGGACCTTGCTGTTTATCCATCCTGCATATAGTAGTTTACATCTGCTAATTTCAAATTCCCAATTCCTCCCTCCCCCCACACCCCTCCCCGTGGACAGCCAGAGTTCTGCTCTCTCTGTCTGTCTGTGTTTCATAGATATTGTTCATTTGTGTCTTTTTTTTGGATGCCACATGTAAGTGATATCATATGGCATTGGTCTTTTTCTGACTTGCTTCACTTAGTGTGATAATCTCTAGGTCGATCCATGTTGCTGCGAATGATATTATTTTATTCTTTTTTATGGTTGAGTAACATGGATGAAATGTTACCCATCCATTCATCTGTCAGGGGACATTCGGGTGGTCTCTGTGTCTTGGCTACTGTAAATAGTGCTGCTTTGAAAGTGAGGGGGAGTCTGTGTATCTTTTTGAATTTCAGTTTTATCTAGATATATGCCCAGGAATAAAATTGCTTGATCATAGGGCAACTCTAAGTTTTAGTTCTTTGAGGAACTCCATCCTGTTTTTCATAGGGGCTGCACCAGCTTACATTCCCACCAGCAGGGTAGAGGGCTCCCTCTTCAGCATTTGTTATTTGTAGATTTTTTAACGATGGCCCTTCTGACTGATGAGCAGTGTTACCTCATGGTAGTTTTGACTTCTTGCTTGTTTTCTGATGGTCAGCAGAGTGTTTATTGAACACCTGTGGTGCGGTAAGCATTGTGCAGAGTGCTGGGCCTCTGAACAATAGTACCAAGCAGCTTCAAAAAGCACGCAGGATTGGGTACACCATACCACAGTTCAGCCTTGCTTCTTCTAGACCCATGATCTCCTTTGGATGTTCCTGGTTCGTTTGATAGCGTGCACTGAGGATGACACTGTGGAAGAGCAAACTTGGGACAGACTGATCTGATGTTTGCTGATGCGCAGAAAAACTTCCGTGCAGTGTGGCGATAAGGCATAGACTAGGCAGGCTGTAAGAGGAACCGAGACAAACCACCTCACCTGTGTTGCCATCCAGTTATCTCAGGTTCAGCTCAGCAAATAGAGCTAACTGTTCTATGGTTAGAACATAGCTTCTGCCTGTTAGAAGCTCCCTGGTCTCTGCGTAAACAAGGGCACAGGTGTTTATAGCAAAATGGATTAGAGGTGTGGGATATACACCAAGTGCCACAAGAGGACAGGATTTCCCAGACGGAAGATGGAGAAGGGCTATTTCAGCTGGGTCTTGAAGGATGAATAGAAGTTCTCCAGGCAGAGAGGAAATGGCATTCAGGGCTGAAAATATGGACACCTCTGGGCAGGTTCAGATTCAGGAAGTATTATGGACTGGCGGAACAAACAAGAGCGGGTGACCACCAAGGCAGCTGAAACAGTCACTGACTGGTGCCAGGTTGCCAGGAGGATGTTTAGAGGGCGGCAGCGGGCGGCCAAGGAAGATGCTTGAGCTGGATGGGGTGTGGCCATGAAAAGGCAACACCTGCTGGGGTGGGAAGATGGGTGGAGGGGTGGGAAGAAACGCTGAGATCAGGACGACCTGCCACAAGGGCAAGGCCCTCTGTTCTGGCGTGGCCCACCGCTTGGCATTTCCTGGATGTGGCTTCGTAGGTTGGGGCCTGGCTTAGCCTGGGAAACAGGAACCTGTGGCCTCCGCCAGTCATGACTCAGCGCCAACAGAAGGAAAAATAAGGATGGCTTTGCGTCGGGGCGGGGCACTGGAGCTGTGGCATGGGGCTCTGGTGCCAGGCTGGGGTCCAGAGAGCATTTGGGGGATCCAGAGGGGTGGGCACAGATGGGGGTCTGTGTCCTGGACCTCCCTGCTCTGCAGGAAAAGACAGCCCTGACCAGGGCTCTGAGATTCCAGCCGCTCACTGGGGTGGAGGGTGGGAGGCTCCTCCAAGCCAGGCCCTGTCTGCTTCTTGTTTCTCTATTTTGCTCACACCCATGCTCACGTGACACTCATCCACAGTGACCCTGAACAGCCGAATCTCGAAGGACAAAGCTTTTAAAGCCATTAGAATGGCCTGTGCCACCAGCTGACGAGCCTCAAAATGAAAAAAGGGAGGGAGGGCTCTGCCCAAGTGACAGCGTGAGCTGCTGATCCCCACCTGTCAGGTTACGGGGCAGAGCAGGGTCCCGCTTAATTGCTGGTAGGAAGCCCTGGGTTGCAGGGCCCGCGAGCAGCCTCAGGCCTCAGGGAACATTCCGGAACCTTCCCAGCCTGACCTCTTCCCCTCTCCTCCATCTTGTGTCAAGGTCCAGGACCATCCTTCTTTGTGTTTTGGCCTTTTCCCTCGGCATCTGTCCCTTTTTTCTGCCACAGACGCTCTCAAATGTTTCCTTCTCCGTTCCACGCACTTTGGGTTAAAATGTTTGACCTTTCTCTGCCATTGCCTCTGATAGAATGTGTGTTGTTACAAAAAGCAGCCCCAGGACGTTTCTCAGGGACATGCAGAGGACGGATTCAGAGGCTGGCAGGATAGACTTTTTTGATGTCAGACCCCCAACCTAAATATGATGGGGCCTCTTACAGGAAGGTAACTCCCCCTCTATCTTCAGCCTGAAAAAGCCTGACTGACCGTAGGCTATGGGAGGAGGTGGGCAGGGTAGGACTCTCACCATCCTCAACTGCGTGAGCAGGATGGCAGGCCAGTCAGTGTGCTCATCTGCTTTCCCAGCCACCGGTACATACACACTGGAGAGAAAGGGAAAAAAGCCCCAGAGTCCCATCGTGTGAGATCCACAGTGATCCGTGTTCAAATCAGTGATGGCCTCAGCCACCCCCAGGTCTTGAGGGACAAGAGCTGCTCCGGGGTCCTGTCAGCAGAGGGCTCTGGCGTCATTCCTGGTCTGCCCCCTCTGGATGGAGTCCAGTGCTGTGCCCAGGCTGGGATTACCTGCCCTCACCTCCCGCCTCCCTTCTGTCACCTCTGCCCCGCCGCCCCAACCTCGGAGCCAGGACGGTCTTGCGGGGGACTCTGCTCACCTTTGCATCTTTGTTTTGCAGTGATCAGGGCCAAAGCGGTCAGTAAGAAGGAGGTGGACTCTGGCAACGACATCTACGGCAACCCCATCAAGCGGATTCAGTATGAGATCAAGCAGATAAAGGTAACGGTGGCCGTCCTGGGGTTGCTGTGTCCGGCAGAGCCGTGGGAGGTTTGGGAGCACAGCAGGGTGTCCTGCTGTCTCAGTGCACCTCTAGGTCCCTAGAACTGGCCCAGCCACGTGTGGGGCGGACGGTGAGGAGCAGGGGCGTCAAGCTGCAGGTGGATCTGATTCTCCTTAATCTGTAAATGCCAGAAAACTTGTGTGTACATGGTATGTTCCCATCGGCTCAGTTCTTCCAGAAATGTGTTATCTTCATTCTGATGGCTATAAATCAGTGGCAGAGCTTCAGTGTTAAGTCACCAACTTCACAGCTTCTGTGGAACATTCCATGAGTGCCTCTCTGCCTCTTCCATGGTGGGTGGGTTCATAGGCAGTGGGAACTTGGCCATTGTTTCTGGGAGCCCACAACCAACGGGGCAAATGACCTAATTCCCCAAAAGTGTGAGTGGGCTCCGGTCTTGCCTGGTTAGCTTTACTTTCAAGAGGAGTGAGGATTTGGAGAGAGGCCGGCTCCTATGGAGAGGTGTGCTGGGACATTACCTAAGAGAGGGGAGTTAGGGAAGAAATGGACTTGGCAGCCCAGCCGGTGATGGAGAAGATGCTTTGCCAGGCCGGATAGGACCAGAGGCATTGAGAGCTGTAGACCCAGTGGGAGATGACTGGTATTTGTCAGTTTTTCTGAATGTGGGCTGTGTTCAAGGTCAAATGGCAAGGAGCCCGTATTTGGGAGGGAGGGAGGGAAGACACGGGGGAGGTTGGGAGGACAGAACCGGTGCTAATGGAAGGTTATTACTGACAGTAACTAATGGAAAAGACTGTGATACTGGAAAGATTGAAGGCAAAAGGAGAAATTGGTAGCGGAGGACAAGATGGTTAGATGGCATCACCAACTTAATGGACGTGAATTTGAGCAAACTTGGGGAGATAGTAAAGGACAGCAGAGCCTGGCTTGCTGTAGTCCATGGGGTCGCAAAGAGTCAGACATGACTGAACAACAACAAAACTTGTTCTGTAAGAGGGAAGAAGATTCTAGGCTGTAGCTGGAGAGACAGCTCTGTGACCTGGTTAGTCATTGTGGCCGTCCATATTGTTACAAAAATAGAAAATACATGTTACCAGAAGGTCAGCGAAATGCTTAATCATTATGTCTGTGTCATTTAAAGGGGTGCCCCGGTCTCTCAGTGCCAACGTCTCTATTTTTTTTTTTTTTTTCCAACGTCTCTATTTATGAAGCAGTTAAGACAGTATCTCTGCTCTAATGACCCACTGTGGGGTTATGAAAAGGAAGGTGTTGACACCGAGGCAGCACTTTCAGCCCTTTGGTGACAGACGTCATTCATAACCTTCGTTGGCATGGGTTGGGGTATAGCTCTTGCAGAGCTGGTTCATTGTGACATTGGGATGACCCTGTTCCATTTGGGTTTGCTTCTTGAGGCTCTCCTCCCCAAAAACCAAACAATACCATTAACCTGGGTTTAACCATGCAGCAAGAGTCCTGACGCAGTTCGTGTGGAATTGTGGAGCCTCAGTTGTGTGTGTTCCACGGTGCTGTGTGGCCACCTGTTATGTGTTGGTCCTGGCACGTGTGCCCTCCCCTTTCACCAGGCTGCGAGTGAGCTGTACCCCTAAAACCGGAGTGGAGGGCAGTTCTCAGCCCACGCTCACGTCCCCGCCTGTCATTGGCCCTGGGGGAGCAGCAGGAACCCCTGGCTGGGGCTTTCTCACTTCCTGCCCAGATGCTGGAACAATGCACCCCTTCTCCTGAGAAACAGGTCTGTTCCCAAGGGGCTCTAAGGAAATCGCAAGTTGAACTCCTCTTGCCCAGAGTTACATCCTAATTAAGAGGTGCCTCTCTGCTCTGGAATCAAGTAGCCAGTACTTGATCAGAATTCCTGGAAAGAGACAAAAGTGGCTGTCCTCCGTGGTGGGTCTGAATCACCTGGAGGTATCCAAGCCCCTTCCTGGAGATTCTGTGATGACCTCACACATGTTTGGGAAGGCAGGTGTGTCTGAGGCGGGTCCTTCTGGATGACCAGGTCATCCCCAGCCTGGAGACAACTGCCACCCTAGGCAGTGAATCACAGTGACTCCGGAGAGCCCTGTGCGTTAGGAATACTTGTCTTCCAGCCTGTCTGACTGCTGTGTCCCCATCCCCTTTCCGTGCTGGCAGTACCCCGGGTGCAGGTTGGGGCACGTGTTCAGGGAGGCATCCGGATTCCTGGCTGTGCCGCCCACGTTCACTTACGTTCCTCATCCTCCTTTTTCCAGATGTTCAAGGGACCTGACCAGGACATAGAGTTTATCTACACAGCCCCCTCCTCTGCCGTGTGTGGGGTCTCGCTGGACATTGGAGGAAAGAAGGAGTATCTCATTGCAGGTGTGTACGCGGATATGGGTGTGGGCTGCTCTTCGAGGGCGTCCAGGGGAGCGGAGGCGGGGTGGCTGGAGGTGAACCAGAGCCTTGACGACATGCATGATGCACACAGTGCTACTCAGAAGTTGCGAGGATTCCCTGCTTTTTCCCATCAGAGGACTGATGAATTTTCAACCGTCCTCCACATTCCCCTTGTTAGAATAGTGGAACCAATGTGACTTAAGAGAAAGAATAGAGTAAACCAGTGTTCATAGGAAATCTGAGGTCAGGTGGACACAGATGAGAGGCTGGAGGTGCTCAAGGCTGGGCAAGAGGTGAAAGGCAGAGTTGAAACCTCATTTTGTTATTTTTTTAAGTAGCTTTTTATTTATCTGGCCGTGCCCGGTCTTAGTTGCAACCATGCAGGATCTTCAACCTTCGTTGCAGCACACGAGATCTTTAGTTGCGGCATAGGGACTCCTCGCTGCGGCATGTGGGGGCTAGTTCCCTGACCAGGGATCGAACCCAGGCCCCCCCTGCATTGGGAGCTTGGAGTCTTAGTCACTGAACCGCCGGAGAAGTCCCAAAACCTTGCTTTAAATCTCTTAATATTACTGTGTGTGCTACTCGCCCATTCCTTTGTTCATCGTATCCCTCTTTCATTTATTGTGATAAAACATACATAGCTTATGGAGAAGGCAATGGCACCCCACTCCAGTACTCTTGCCTGGAAAATCCCATGGATGGAGGAGCCTGGTGGGCTGCAGTCTATGGGGTCGCTAGAGTCGGACACGACTGAGCAACTTCACTTTCACTTTTTCACTTTCATGCATTGGAGAAGGAAATGGCAACCCACTCCAGTGTTCTTGCCTGGAGAATCCCAGGAACGGGGGAGCCTGGTGGGCTGAAGTCTGTAGGGTCGCACAGAGTCGGACACGACTGAAGTGACTCAGCAGCAGCAGCAGCAGACATAACATGAAGTTTACCATGTTAGCCAGTTGCGGGTGCCCAGTTCAGCAGCACGAAGCTCATTCACAGTGTTGCACAAGCATCACCAGCCTGCGTCTGCAGAACGCTTTCACTTTCCCAAACAAACCCTGTGCGCGTTAACCTCCCCTTCCCACAGCCCCCTGGCAAAGTTCTGCTTTCCGTCCCTGTGAAATCTGACTCCTCTGGGGACATCATAAAAGCGGAGTCGAGCACCCTTTGTCCTTCTGTGATGGGCTTATTTCACTAAGTACAGTGTCCTCAAGGGTCCGCCGTGTTGCCGCGAGTGTCAGAATTTCCTCCTTTTTTCAGGCTGAATAATATTCCATTGTATGGATAGACCACAATTTTATCATTGCGTTTCTTTTAAAGTTTTATTCATTTAGTCTTACATAAAATGACTTCTCTTTTTTTTTCTTATTATTATTACTACACTTTATTTCTTAGAACAGTTAAAGATTTACAGAAAACTTGAGCAGGTTAGTACAGTATAGCCAGCTCCTTCAGGTCTTCCTACAGCTTCCTCTGTTACTAACATCTTAACATTAGTATGGTACCTTTATTACTATGCATGGACCAGAATTGATACAGAAATCCCTTTACATCTTTCCTTTGCCGCCTCTGCCTGCCCCACTAGCTTGCACCCCCAGGGGCCAGAACAGAGCTTCTCAAAATCAGTACTATTGATATTTGAGATCAGATCATTTTTTGCTGGCAGGCTTGTCCTATGCATGGAGAATATTTAGCTGCATCTGTGACTTCTTGGAGTAGGAAATGGCAACCTACTCCAGTATTCTTGCCTAGAAAATCCCATGGACAGAGGAACCTGGTGGTCTTACAGTCCATGGGGTCGCAGAGTCAGACATGACTGAGCACGTGTGCACACGTGGCTTCTACCCACTGATTGCTGCAACATCCTCCCCCGAGTCGTGGGGTCTTCCACATCACCAAATGTTCCCTGTCGGGGGAGCAGAATCATTCCCAGTTGAGACCCACGGGTCTAACCAAACCTCCACTGATGCCACAAATGCCCTATGTCCGAGCTGTTCAGTGTGCTACTGAGCACTTGAGAGCTGTGGCTGGTGCAACTGAAGAGCTAGGGCTTTAATTTTATTTATTGCAATTGATGTAAGTGTGAAGGTGGGGCCTTCCCTGGTGCTCCAGTGGCTAAGACTCTGAGCTCCCAATCAGGGTGCCTGGGTTCGATCCCTGGTCAGGAGCTGGATCCCACATGCTACAGCTAAACATTGAAGATCCTGCGTCCTGTAACTAAGACCCAGCCCAGCCAAATAGCTAAACTAAACAAAAATAAATATTTAAAGAGATTATATTTAAGGAGATTTTTTTTTCCTTCTCTTAAAGGGCCTTCTGAACTTCCTAAATGTCTTATTCTGAGCATCTGTTATTTAAACTGTATTAATTCAAGGGTCAGGGTGTATTTATTATTGAATGTATAATTCAAGGGTCAGAGTGCAACCATCACCATGGTCTAAAGGCAACCCTGTACCTTTTAGTTATTACCTTCCTAACTCCCATTCTCCCCCCATCCCCAGCTCTCAGCCACCACTAATCTCTAGATTTCTTTACTCTGGACTTTCTTATAAGTGGACTCATGTAATATATGGTCCTTTGTGTCTGGCTTCCTCAGCATAATGTTTTGGTGTTTTAAGTTTTTAATGTTTTACTCATTTGAACATGTATCAGAACTTCACTCCTTTTTATGGCCAAATAATAGTCCATTGGATGGGTGTACTACATTTTGTCTATCCATTCAGCATTTCACTGGGGCTGTTTCTACCTTTTATGTACTGAGTGATGCTGCTCTGAGCACATGTGTTCTAGTTTTTGCCTGGATATATGTTTTCATTTCCCTTGGGTAGATACCTAGGAGTAGAATTGCAGGACCTATGGAAACTCTTGTGTTTAACCATTTGAGGAACTTCTAAACTGTTTTCCAAAACGGCTGCACCATTTCACACTTGCAGTATCTTACTATTTTTACAATAGGAGAGATAATATTAAATAGAAGAGAACAGGGACAAAAATCACAATGCAGAGAGCTGACGATCTGACTCTGAGATCACAGTAGCCCAACCTCTGTGCTGTAGAGACCTCATTGCCCTAACAAATCAACAGCTTCTAGTTTTCTGAGTCCTTTTTTTTTTTTGGTCCTTTTAAAGGCTATTGTTTAGTTGCTAAGTCATGTCCGACTGTTTCGCAACCCCATGGACTGTAGCCCGCCAGGCTCCTCTGACCATGGATTTCCCAGGCAAGATTACTGGAGTGGGTTGCCATTTTCTTCTCCAGGGGATCTTCCTGACTCAGGGATTGAATCTGTGTCTTCTGCATTGGCATGTGAATTCTTTACTGCTGAGCCACCAGGCTATCAGTTCAGTCGCCCACTTGTGTCTGATTCTTTTCGACCCTATGGATTGTAGCATACCAGCCTTCCCTGTCCATCACCAACTCCCGGAGCTTACTCATATTCATGTCCATTGACTCGGTGATGCCATCCAACCATCTCATTCTCTGTTGTCCCCTTCTCCTCCTGCCTTCAGTCTTTCCCAGCCTCAGGGTCTTTTCAGATGAGTCAGTTCTTCACATCAGGTGGCCAAAGTATTGGAGTTTCAGCTTCAGCATCAGTCCTTCCAATGAATATTCAATAATCAATCCTAAAGGGCTGATTTCCTTTAGGACTGACTGGTTGGATCTCCTTGCAGTCCCTTGCAGTCCAAGGGACTCTCAAGAGTCTTCTCTAACACCACAATTCAAAAGCATCAATTCTTAATTCTTCGGCGCTCAGCTTTCTTTATAGTCCAACTCTCACATCCTTACATGACTACTGGAAACACCATAGCTTTGACTAGATGGACCTTTGTCAGGCAAGTAATGTTTCTGCTTTTTTATATGCTA
Source organism: Bubalus kerabau (assembly GCF_029407905.1). NCBI lineage: Eukaryota > Metazoa > Chordata > Mammalia > Artiodactyla > Bovidae > Bubalus > Bubalus kerabau. The sequence continues at coordinate 10,814,338 of NC_073627.1, read as the reverse complement.
TCTAGGTTGGTCATAGCTTTTCTTCCAAGGAGCAAGTGATTTTGGCTGTGCTGCTGCTGCTGCTAAGTTGCTTCAGTTGTGTCCGACTCTGTGCGACCCCGTAGACGGCAGCCCATCAGGCTCCACCATCCCTGGGATTCTCCAGGCAAGAACACTGGAGTGGGTTGCCATTTCCTTCTCCAATGCATGAAAGAGAAAAATGAAAGTGAAGTCGCTCAGTCGTGTCCGACTCTTAGCGACCCCATGGACTGCAGCCTACCAGGCTCCTCCGTCCATGGGATTTTCCAGGCAAGAGTACTGGAGTGGGGTGCCATTGCCTTCTCTGGATTTTGGGTGTAACACTCTTTAAAATGAGAGCCTCAGCCATCCCTCTGGGTCTCCACACTACCCTCTAGGAGCTATGTGGCCAAACCGCAGAGCTGCAGAAGCCCTTATTCAGAAGGGAGAGCCCGCATCCTGTTGCTGGTGGCTCCTGGTGGGAAGGTAACTTTGGTCTGGGCCAGTGTCTGCCTTCAGACATGCACAGATGAATCTGTCTTAAAGGATTCTACATCAGGCCCTACCAGCTTCCTGTTAATAGAAATAGGAGTGCCCTTTTCCTGGCACTGATGTTCTTCAAATGCTTTTCATGGGGGTTCCATTTAATCCTCACTACCCTATCACGAGAAGGAAATGGCAACCCACTCCAGTGTTCTTGCCTGGAGAATCCCAGGGATTGGGGGAGCCTGGTGGGCTCCCGTCTATGGGGTCGCACAGAGTCGGACATGACTGAAGTGACTTAGCAGCAGCAGTAGCACCCTATCACGAACCCCATTTTATAAATGAGAAGTGGAGGATGGAGCCATGTGCTCAGGCCCCATCGTGTGTACCTGAACCCACTTTCACTTTCAGACCGATGATTAAACTTTGGTTGATGTCATGTTGGTAGCTTGAAATTGGCCAGGGTAGGCGTATTGATAACACAGAATTCAAATGCTACACAGTTAATCCCAGGAGAGCTACTGGTTAGGCGTTTCTCAACACATCCCTGCTGGCGTCACACTGCCAGGGAGTGGTGCCATGGAGCTGCCAGAAATTAGACCCTGACTAGCCTAACCCTAGGCTTCCCTGGTGGCTCAGCTCGTAAAGAATCCAACTGCCATGGGGGAGACCTCAGTTCGATCCCTGAGTTGGGAAGATCCCCTGGAGAAGGGAAAGGCTACCTGCTCCAGTATTTTGGCCTGGAGAAGTCCATAGGGTTGCAAAGAGTCAGACACGACTGAGCAACTTTCACTTTCAGCATAACTCTTGGCGGCTCAGTGGTACAGAATCTCTTCCAATGCAATGTTAGATCCCTGGGTCAGGAAGATCCCCTGGAGAAGGGAATGGCAACCCACTCCAGTATTCTTGCCTGGAAAATCCCACAGACAGAGGAGCCTGTTGGGCTACAGTCCATGGGGCTGCAAAAGAGTTGGATACGACTGAGCAACCACACAACAACAACAGCCTGACTCCTGGGTCTATTACACTCTGCTTCTTCCATCACTGGTCCAGGTTTAGAAGTCTCGCTGCCCCAACACCTAACCCAGCGGTCCTCCGCTGCCACTGCTCCTTGGAATTCCACAGGGAGTTTGCAAAATTCCTGAGGCCCAGGCAGCTCCCCAGACCAATTCAAGCACCATCTCTGGGGGTGGCTTCCACCCCCAGAGCATTGGTAAAGCTCCCTAGGGGAGTCCAGTGTACAGCCAGGGCTGAGAACCTGCCCTGCTCTGGGTCAAAGGCAGACCTTTTGTTCTAGAGGTGCCAAAGAGCCAGTCTGCACACACTCAGGAGGGCTGAGCCCTAGCAGCCAAGGTCAGTCGCCCCCCTTGCACAGTGGCCTCTGGACATGATTTTCATCTGCTGGGGCCCTTCCCGGGCAGTCAGACATGCCTTTTGCCCAGAGATCCTGAGGAGTATGGCACTGCTCTTTTATTCCACGAGATGGGTGGTCCAGACCGCAGGGCCCTTTGGCTGGATTCCAGGGCAGGATGGGGAGAGGGCTTATGTCCAGCAGTCAGGAGCCCTGGCAAGGTCTCTCTGGAGTGTGGGGCTTGGGTCCCCTCCTGCCCTGCTTATCACTGGAGTGCGAGGAAACCACGGGGCTGCTAAGAAGGTGGATCCAGGACAGGCATGGAGGGTGGTGCGATGAGTGTTTTGCTGGTAGTTGCTTTTCTTTCTCTTGGGAGATGTGATAGGAACATCCGTTGTGCTCAGACCCTTTTCTGAAAGGGAGAGGCTTCATGTCCAAAGGGAACATGGTGAGTCAAAGGCAGAAAGCCCCATAATTTCAGTCACTCTCTGATAACATTTCTTTTCACTCACGTGTCAGCTCAGCTGTTCGTATCTGCCATCAAGGCTATTTAACATGTGATATGTACGTGACCTGTGAAACTGCTCCCACACCCAAGCCCTTTCAGTTGTTCCCAGGCTGAATGAGAAAACAGTTACACGAGTAACTGCCACACACATCTCAGAAACTTCAGAAAGCATCCAAATTGTAGCTTCACTTATGAGGAAAACTAAAAATGTTTGCAGATGCACTCAGTTGATAACTGTGTGCCTGTCAGCTTAGTGCGAGCCTGCTGTTTGCGACCCCGTGGACTGCAGTATGCCAGGCTTCTCTGCCCGTGGAATTTTCCAGGCAAGAGTACTGGAGCAGGTTGCCATTCCTTTCTCCGAGGGATTTTCCGACCCAGGGATCGAATCTGCATCTCCTGCGTCTCCTGCATTAGCGAGGGGATCCTTTACCCCTATGCCACCTGAGAAGCTATCGTCTTAAGCTACCATACATTTCACATAGGAAGCAAGCGACGTGGGGCACAGTTTAGTTTCCTGACTGGCCGTGGAGGGTAAGATTAATAAAAGGCCTTTCCACTGGCTGCTGACTCACCCCATTACAGAGGAACCTCTCTAAGCCGGCTTCATTCCCTGGCTCAGTGAGACGGCTCTGGATTCAATCTGGTGTTTACTTTCTGAAGCACAGAATCTAGATCTTATTTTCCTGGAGTCACAACGGGCTAACCAAGAATCACGGGGCACAAAAATCACTCAGCCGGCGCTGGCTGCGGCCCCACGAGTGACCACACAGCTTGGGGCAGCCCACCTCCTCCTGGGCTGATGACTCAGCCTCACATGTCGAGTTGGCACCACGAGACGCTTGTGTTCAGGAACTGTTAGAGATTCGGCCCTGTCATTTTCTTCTCCAGTCCTCATCTCCGGAAAGAAAAGTAAACATACAACCCTCAGTTACAAATTTTAATTAATTCCTGTTTTTCTGTGTCCAAGAAAGACTTTGCTTTTTTTCCAAGGCAGACAGATGCTCACGTACCAAATCAAGTCTTAATTATCTCTACTGAAAGGCATTGCTTCTTAACATTCTGAGATGCTACACCATTTACACGTGACATTTAAAGCTCATGGGAACTGGGAACTGGGGCCATTGAAAATACACAATTTCAGACTTCCCCGGTGGTCAAGAATCTGACTGGCAATGCAGTGGACATGGGTTCTATCCCTGGTCCGGTAAGCTCCCATATGCTGCAGAGCAGCTAAGCCCCTGTGCCACAACTACTAAGCCTTCTTGCTGCAACTTGTGAAGCCCGTGCTCTGCAACAGAAGAAAGGGCTGCAGTGAGAAGCCCGTGCACTCTCTGCAGCTAGAGAGTAGTCCCTGCTCGCTGCAACTAGAGAAAACCCGCACGCAGCAACAAAGACCCAGCACAGCCCAAAATAAATAAACATTTTTTAAAAAGAAAAAATCTGCATTTCATCTCCATGCCCTGCCTTTGCCCACTCTCTGTGGAAGCTTGAATCGGTGGTGAAAAGGTTTAAAAAGGAAGACAGCAAAAAAAAAAAGATATTGGAACACATTGTTAGAACAGATAACCACGTCATCATCAGTAAACTTTTACTGAGCCATTATTATGTCCAAGGAACTATGGATAAAAAAGGATTAAGACACAACCGTTACCCTTTGTGCTTACGACCTGATTAAAGAACATGATATGCAAGAGAGGCAAAGAACAATGTGACGTGGGAAACTGATGCCAGTCACGTGACGCAGGGGAAGTTGCTACGTAAGTTTGGAGGGAGGGACTGGAATGAGTACTCAGCCTGCCTCTAATGAATGACCAGGCTGGGCAAGGTCAATGCCAGAAGAAACCAAGATGTAGGAAAGAGTTACTTGCCATTGTCAATTTAGCTCCCTGTCTATTCTGTACTTCTTTAGAGAATGGCTGTGTGTGTGTGTTGGGTTGTCAAGTTGCGTTCAACTCTTTGCAACCCCACGGACGCCAGGCCTCCCTGTCCCTCACCATCTCCTGGAGTGTGCCCAAGTTCGTGTTTGTTGAATTGGTGATGCCATACAACCATCTCATCCTCTGTCGCCTTCCTCTCCTTCTGCCTTCAGTTTTTCCCAACATCAGGGTCTTTTCCAGTGAGTCAGCTGTTCGCATCAGGTGGCCAAAGTATTGAAGCATCAGCTTCAGCCTCAGGTCTAGAAAAAATTACAGCTGTTTTTGAAGCTTAAGGTCACCCAGATACATCTTATTTTTAGTTATTAGGATCAGAATGAATGCAATCAAGGAGTCCTGCTTCTTGATCCTTTTCTTTACCTGAAATGTCAGACAAGTCCAAGAAAAAAATAGAAGGCTTGAAGGTTAGAGGCGTGGTTAAGACAGAAAGAAGAGCAGGAGAATTTGCACCTGGGGACTGCTGCCTGCCACCTGCCCAGCACAAAGGATGTCATCGGCGCTGCTTGCAGCCTCAGGCAAGCCCGTGTCTTTCCCCTGATGACAGGTTTCTGTTTCACTTCCTCCTGACGGGATGCAGTGGATAAGCTAGCTGCATCAGCACCTCCTTGAGCTATATTTCTGTTAGCGATTGTTGGTGGCCAGGGCTGTGCCTGAGATCATTAAGTTGGACGCGCTGCAGCTTTGTCAAGCCAAGATGCCCAGGGTGCAGCCCGGGACTCCTGTCTGCCTCTCAGGGAGGCGCGTGTCACTCTCTGCCAGGCTCCGGTGTCATCACTGGCCGTCTGTGTCTCTTGACAAGGTGCCATTGTAAAAGGAAGGACAAGATTTTAGACAACCTCGCCAGCCCTCATGAGGTCCTGTCATTCACCAGAATACACTGGTCTGTCTTTTTCTTCTGCTCTGCTAATGCCTGGGCTGTCACCAGTGAGAACTCTTCACAAAGGGAGGAAGGGGGCTGAGTTAGGAGTCTAAGGTGCGAACGGTGTCTTATCAAGTGTCTCATCACGCTCAATACAGGGAATTTAGGGCAGATTGCTGATTTTATAAAATTCTGCTCTTATTGTTCATAATGGGACCACCCAGAATTACAAGTTCAACATCAAATGGAGGAAAGGCTTGTGAATAAATATTTGGGGGAAAAAAAAAAACAGGAAACAATATAATCTACATACAACAGTGACGTTTTTCACTTGACTACATGTGCACAAAAGAATATTGGAAGGAAACGCATCAGACTGTTAGCTCTAGGTAATGAAAAGAGAGACGCTTTAAAAAGTTACTTTCTTAAGTTTTCTACATTGAGCTTGCATTCTTATACTCAGAATACATATTCCATGGTGTATGAGTCTTCTCAGGCTGCTATAACAAAAACCACAGACTGGAGGCCTTAAGCAGTAGAAATGTATTTTTTCATGATTTTGGAGGCTGGAAGTTCAAGATTAAGATGTTGACAGAGTTGGTTTCTTCTGAGACCACTCTCCATGGTTTGCAGATGGACAGTTTCTCCCTGTGTCCCCATGTGGTCATCCCTGTGTGTCTGTGTCCTAATCTCTTCCTCTTACAAGGGGACCTGGAGTCAGACTCATCCTAATGACCTCATTTTAATCAATTCTTTAAAGACCTTCTCTCCCAATAGAGTCACACATCCTAATGTGCCAGGGGTCAGGGCTTTAACCTCAGAGTTTTGGAGGAGACACAAAATAGTCTACGCCTCAGGGTACTGTCAGAACTAACCCTCCCCATGCCTGAGCCTCATCCAGATGCAGGAAAAAGAGAACGCGTAATTTCGTTCTGAGTTTGGTGACCCCTGTCTCCTCAGGGAAGGCCGAGGGGAATGGCAATATGCATATCACCCTCTGTGACTTCATCGTGCCCTGGGACACCCTGAGTGCCACCCAGAAGAAGAGCCTGAACCACAGGTACCAGATGGGCTGTGAGTGCAAGGTAAGCCGCCACCACCTCCTCCAGGTGGACTGCTGGGCTTTGATGCCAGACTTTCCCAGGGCCTCTCAATCCACAGGGTCCTGACTCAGGACAGGGCTCTAGGGAGGTATGACACACCTCGCCCACAGGTGAGGGTGTCCGTCCAGGGACTTTTGGGAGGTAAGGGGAATCTGACCACATGGGCTGTAGCTTCTAGGAAGGGAGCCTTCTAGCAGGAGGAGTTTCGTGGGCAGAACATGGGCCTTAGGAGTATCTTTCTACAAACGTACAAGTGCAGAGACTTGGCATGCCTTGTGAAAGAACATCTCAGGTGTTATGGTTTTGCCAGTGTACCAGCCATTTCCACGCATGGGTCCATGTAAATATGGGGTCTGTGTGATGAGAACCCCTGAAGCCCCTGCCTTTCTTCTTGAAAGCACCCCAGAGGCGGTGCCAAACACAGTCACAGCAGTGCTAATGCTCAGATGCAGCATAGAAGGTGAGATCTCCGTGCCCCCAGGGTCCCATTTTGTTGTCTCCTAACATCCCTCGGTCCCCGCCGCCCCTCCCCCAACCCCAGCACAGGGTGTGAGTCTGGGCCCCATGTGGCCCAGAGATTGGCCTGTGCCTGTTCACGCTGCTTGTGTGGCCTTCCTGCCCATCCTGGTAGATCCTCGATAGCCCACCCCTTAGCTCGTTCATAGTGTGAATTCTGACTCACAACTACTTGTAAGTCTAGCAAACTCCCCTGTGCCTAAGGTGAAGTTAAAAAAAAAAAACAAGTTCCGCCTTTTTCTTTGCGCTCCCGGAAGGTTTGCACCCTCCTGTGAACTCAGGTTCTTTTGCCAAGATGCTATTAATCCTTGCTGATCCCCTCGAAGCATCTGTTTGCTTGAGAGCAAGACGCTGTTCTTTTTACTTGAGTTGAACCTGTCTGATAGTCAAAACTCTTTATTGTTTTTTGTTTTATTTATATATTCTGAGACGTCCACTTCCGTATTTTTGGCCGTGCCATGAGGCATGTGAGATCTTAGTTCCCTGACCAGGGATTGAACACATGCCCTCTGCCGTGGAAGTGCAGAGTCTTAACCACTGGCCCACGAGGGAAGTCTCTCAAGGCCCTTTATTGTTGTTACTGTTATACTCTCTGGAAGGCTGGGACTAAGCTGAAGCTGGTTTGTTGTGCTCAGAGAAGGTAAACCAGATGGCCCAAAGTAGAGGGCGTGCTTGGTAGTTGGTGGGTACAGAAAGGTTTCTGTCCTATCTTGGACAGACTGCCTGCTGCCATTTGGAGAGTTTGGAGCTCAGGAAAGCCTACTGGTGGAGCAGCTCCATCCCTCCTTCCCTGCTGCACTTACCTGGTCATTCATTCTGCACATTGCCCTTGAACCCCTTCACCAGGTGAAGGCCAGGTTCTGGAGATGCCCCATGAATGGCCTCGGTCCCCAGCTGAATCCATCTCGTGTCCCCCTTCCTAGATCACACGATGCCCCATGATCCCATGCTACATCTCCTCTCCGGACGAGTGCCTCTGGATGGACTGGGTCACGGAGAAGAACATCAACGGACACCAGGCCAAGTTCTTCGCCTGCATCAAGAGAAGCGACGGCTCCTGCGCCTGGTACCGCGGAGCAGCACCCCCCAAGCAGGAGTTTCTGGACATCGAGGACCCGTAAGCAGGCCACCAGCACTCCTGGGGCCAATTGACAGTGTCCAAGAGTTCAGACTGGTCCAGCTCCGACATCCCTTCCTGGAAACAGCATGAATAAAAACAGTCATCCAAGTGGCTTTAAGTTAGTGTGATTCTCCTCTCCGCCCCCATCTTCCTTTTAAACACACAGCTGTGGGTCTGGAGGCAAAGATGGGTCCCGCACCCCATCCACCAGCCTGGGCACCGTGCGTCTCAGTCTCCTGTCCCTGGGTGCGGGCAGGGGCCAGACGCACAGGCGTCCCTCCCGGGCCCAGCCCTGGCACTGTCACAAACGCTGAGCAGACAGCACTTGGGGTCCCCAAGCTGGTCAGGGCAGAGCCTGGAAATGTACATTTTGCAGGAATTTTCGAGGGTCGTTGCCAGACTGTGTAGCAGGCCTACCAGGTCCCTTTCATCTTGAGAGGGGCATGTCCCTCGGTTCCTGCAGTTTCCACACCTCTGGCCCTAGGGTGGTGGTCCCTGTGCACCCCCTGTCTCCCCCACGCCCACCACGGACTCCCAGCGTCTGACTTCGGGAGCAGCCCTGGATCAGTGGCTTGCTCTTGAAGGATCCCCAGTTAATCATATTAATCTGCAGGATTCCAGCAGGAGCCTCCCTCCCTGGCCTCATAGAGATGTGAGGGCGGCAGGCGTCAGCTCCAGCCAAGTCCTTTCGGTTCCATCCCCGGCCCACAGGACCCGCCTCAGCCCTTGAGGGAGTCTATAACGTCATGCCCTGACGCAGACGTTTGGCAGGGAGGCCTGGCTGCCCCTAGAGTTCGTTCCTGAGCTGCTAAGGCCCCTCTCACGCCTTCCTCTTTCTGGCCTCAGGCACCCAGGTGGAGGGACATGAATTGGCTTTGCGAGGGGTTCTGTGTGGCCGGTGGCATGAACTCCCCCTGTTGTCTGGCACATCTTGAAGACGTCAAAAGCTGGGTCCTGCCCTGTCCCCCAACACACCTCAGAGCCCCCCCAAGCAGGTGCCAGAGTTTTAACAGTGTGAGCTCCCTGGAAGACTTGACTTGTCAGTGTACCCCAGGAGTGCAGGGGTTCCCCAGAGTGAAGTCAGCGAAGCGCAGAATGAAGTCCTCCCTTGGGAAGAATGAATTTTGGTGGGGAGGTGGTGTCAGTAAAGCGCTCATGGCTTTTCTGGGCCTCCAGAACACTGTAGCCGGCTTTAAGAGACATCTCATTCTGCTAAAAATGAATTCTTAGAGAATAGGTGAAGCCAAATTTACCGGTGTACCCGCCCTCCTCTGCTTATATTTCTTGTATTACAAAGATCTCCAAGTAAGAAACTTCATAGGGAGCTAAGGAGCCTAGCTGTTCCCTAAAGGTAGTTTCCTGATGCCAGTAAATCGGGGGTTAACGGAGGCAAAAATTTCTCAGTAACAGTAAAGATAGTCTCCTTTTTCTCCCCACTTGTGTTGTGAAGATCAACTGCCCTGAGTTTATCATGCACGCTATGCAAACACACACAATGAAACTGGAGTCTGTTGGCTCGGGAGTAGTCATTCTGTAGAGTTGTTCCAAAGTCATCTTCTAAGCCTGCTCTATTCTGTGGTGACCCCAAAGCACCTCTAAGACTCCTGACCCTCCCCCGCCATGGCGTGCAGCCCACATGCCCACCCGGGGGCCTGGTCAGCACAGATTTTGATGACCCCCTTTCTAGGGCAGACTAGGGGACTCTCCAGGAATTCGGCCCGCTCCAAGGGCAGCTTCATGTTGTGCAGTGATAGAAAGTTTGTAAGATGTCATAATGGACCAGTCCGTGTGATTTCAGTATATATAAGAACACCAGACCCTCCAGTCAATATAACACCCCACCCCCGTCTGCTTCCTGTACGGTGTTATCATATGTAACATTTACTCCTGTTTCTGCTGATTTTTTTTTTAATGTTTTGGTTTGTTTCTGACATCAGTTGTAATCATTCCTGTGCTGTGTTTTCTATTACCCTTGATAGGGGTTAGACACGCACCTTTTTTTTCCCAAAGGTTTCTGCATCGTGGGAGCTTTGGATCCAGAGTGGAAATGGCATGGTAGCTAGCCTATGATGGTGATTCCTTCAGATCTTTTCTTCCGTTCTTTGAGTATCATTGCTTTTCTGTCTCCTATTTTTTGTTCTCTGGTTCCAGTTATCACAAAGCAAAGAATCTTTGTGTAGGTTGGTTCTAAAAGATGGCCTTTATATTCAGTCCACACACATTGATCTTGTAGCCATGCTGAGCAGGAAAAAAAAAGTCAAGATGAAGAACACAATGGTGGCTGAGAAGCCACTCAAATACCCTCACAGTCAATAATTGCCATATATATATAGTTTAAGAAGGCTCTCCATTTGGCATTAATTTATATGTTATGTTCTAAGCACTGCTCTTTCCTCCCTCTATTCTTGTCTTCTGCAAGCGACTCAAAATATTTAAAATAAAGTTTACATTGTAGTTATTTCCAAATCTTTGCTTGATAAGTATTAAGAAATATCGGACCTGCCGCCGTAATTTAAAGCTTTGTTGATCTTGTTCGTTTTTGTTTGGATTTTTTTTTTTTCGTTTGTTTGTTTTTTCAATTTTGGGGCAATGTGATTTTGCTGGAATATGAAGTCTTGAGACCTTCCTGTGCTGGGAACACGCGAGAGTTATTGAAAGTCGACAGGCAGACCGCGCATGTCTCCGATGCTTTGTGTCGTTCTCCAGTGGCCACTCGGCCCATGGACAATAAACAGTATTATCAGTGAGAACACTGGCTGTCTCCGTGTGCTCATTTTCGACGTTTCAAGCCACCCCTTTCTAACTTTGGAATGGGGGAGGGTGGGGGTTGGCCTGTTGTCTAAGTCGTGTCCGACTCTTTTGGGACCCCACGGACTGTAGCCCACCAGGCTCCTCTGTCCATGGGATTCTCCAGGCAAGAATACTGAAGTAGGTAGCCATTCCCTTCTCCAGGGGCATCTTCCCAACCCAGCGTTGGAACCCGTGTCTCCTGCATTGGCAGGCAGATTCTTTACCACTGAGCCACCAGGGAAGCCTATGGGTTGGTTTATCTCCTGAGCAACAAGCCTGAGGGCTTGGAGGTCTACATGGGATGTGGCAGACGACAGTGAATGTGGTTTCTTAAATTGGCCAAGAGGCAGGACAGGATCCCTTCGTTTGCCACATACATCTGCCTTTCTGTTGTGGAGCATATCTTAGACACACACACACACGCACGCACACAGACCTGCATCCGTCTTGCCTCTCCCACCATCGACCCACTGTTTTCTTTCTCTGCACCTACTTGCCCAACCACCTGCCCAAGGTCATCAGGAAGTTTCTAGACATCAGTTTTGTCTGTTTTCCGTACGTATCTCTAAAAACAAACAAACAATTTTTAAAACCTTTCCAAAATACTTAAATCACACCTTGAGAACATAATTCATGAATGTCATGGACTAGTCGGTGTTCAGACACCTCTGATGGTCTCATAAATGCTTTTTTACAGTTTGTTGCTTTGAATCAGGATCCAAATAAGATCCATACGTTGCAGTCGCCCCCTCAAGTCCCATGTTTACAGATCTCCTCCTTGCCCCCTCCCTCCTTGGCATTGGTGCCCGTTCTGACCTGCAGGCCACACTTGGGGTCTAGACACAACCATTTCATTTATTTTATGTATTTAGGTCAAACGTGACTTTTTAAAAAGCGCTTCTTATGGAAATTTTCAAACACATACAGAAATGCAGAGAATGACATCATAAACTCCACGCATCCATGATCCAGTTTCAACAATCTTCCCTTTTCTTGATCTTCGCAAACAGTTTTCAGTCCATCTGAAGACCCACATATGGGGTAAGCAGATTGTTAGGGATCCTACCAGACACCACTGTTCCCCCACCTCAGCTTTGCTCATTCTGTGAAAGAAAAGCATTGGGGGCAACTGAGGACAGCCTGGCGCTCGGGTCGGAACCCACAACAGACACATGTGGGTTCAGAGTGGAAACACAGAAGCCTCTGGAGGACCCAGTTTAGGATGAGGGTTGGGGGCAGAGGGTGGGAAGCGGGTGGGGGAGCCACCCGGGCTGGTGAAAACCCTTCAGATGTTTTCTTTCCCCCCCTAAATTATTCCTGGACATGTTTAGCTGATCTAACTTAAACCAAGTGAGCAGAGCTTGAATAATTTTTTAAAATAATTTTATTTATTCTTGGCTGTGCCTTCCATTTCTAGGAAGGGCTTGTAGTGAGTGGTTTGTTTTTAATGTGTTTGTTTTCAGAACAAAGGCAAATTTCTCTTCTTTATTTATGAATTTTGCAGCAACGATGACAGCAAAATCCTAGTCTCAGTGAGGACACTTGATCACATCAAGATGCCTTGTTGCGAGTTGTAATTTCCAAACTTAAAGGATAAAGTTCAGTGATCTGGGAAATTCATCTCTATATTCTGCATCTTCCAAACCAGGACACTTTTGACAGAGAAAGGGGGTGCTGTGAACAATTAGTGGGGCCAGTAGGTGTCCAGCCGCCTGTCCTGGGAAACTGTGATGCAGGGTCACCCTGTCATTATGGGACATCTTCCAACCACAAAAGGAATATCACCCGCCACCCCATGCTGTATTCCCAGGTGCTAGGGCTCATCCTCAGATGTAGCACTCCCACAACCCTGAGACCCAAAAGGCTTGCCCTGTGATCTGGGAGCAAAGGTGTACCAGCTAAGGCAGCTCTGGATGCCAGAACAAATGACCCCAGAAACCCAGGGACTAACACAAAGGAGTTTATTTCCTGCCAAGACCAATGGAGACGTTTGGCGGACTTCCTCCATGGCTGATTTGGAAACTGGACTCCTTCCCATGGTGTCCCCCACTACCTTCCAGAGCCTTGGAGGCCTCTGTTTTCAGCCAGAAGGAGGAGGGAAGGAGGCACCAGAGATTCTCAGACTCTTTGGCTTGGGAGTGACCCCTACCACCTCCTCTTGCAGGCCCTGGACAGACTGAGTCACCATTCAGCCATTCAACAACATTCAACACACAGCTTCTGCCCATGGCCCCTCTGTCTCTACCCACCTGCTTCCCAAGTAAGCCCAGATGGCACGGAGAAGTCTTGGTGGGCCTACTATATGTTCCCTGGGCAGTGCTGGGGGTAAGGGCCTGCAAGCAAGGTGGTGTCTTGAACACTCTTGAAAAGTTTATGCAGTCTAGTCCTGAGGCCAAACAGACGCACGCAATGCTTTGAGGAAAGTAGCAGAGCCATGCAAAGGACCACTGTGCTACAAAGAATAACCAGAGCCACCTGAGGAGAAAGGAGCGGACCAGACCAGACCCAGCAGCAGGAGCAACACTCAGCTGGATAAGGCCTTGTGGGAGAGTTTGGGAAAGGGAGATGGGTTTGCAGAGAGGAGGGGGAGGCGTGATGAAAGCCATGGGGACTGGGGATCGCACGGTTTCTGTAAAGATTCAAGCAGGATTTCAGTATTGGCAGGTGAGGGAAGCGACTCCCAAACACATAGGGAAAATACACACCCATGGCATTTATTCTGGGTGAATTTTCCATTTTATTTATTCATTTGGCAGCATTGGGTCTTTTTAGTTGTGGCATGTGGGCTCTAGTTCCTCAACCAGGGATCGAACCTGGGCTCCCCCTTCATTGAGAGCCTGGGGCCTTAGCCACGGGACCACCAGGGAAGTTCCAGGATGAGTTTTCTTAGAGAGGAAGCTTTGCCTGGGTAGGGAAGGAGGAGGCAAGCGTGTGGCCACGGCCAGCACAGGGATTTAAGGCCCATCGGCTACTTTTTGGCCAAACCACCAAATGCCGGCCCAGTTCCATTGCAGGATATCTGCATGCAGGCGAAAGAAGGGCTAAAGCAAAACTCTGGGAGCCCTGCCACATGGCTTTTCCTTGGTGAGTTCAACCAGACCGGGTTTAGATCTAATTTGGCAGTTTCTAGAAACTGGAAATTGTAAGGGTTGTGTAGGCCCAGCAGGAGCAGCTCATAGGAACCAAAACTTAACAATGTCTGATGTAAAAGAAACAATGATTAATTTACAATTAGAAATGTGATGTAGATATTTCCATAAATTAGCATAAATCTTTGGTCATCTACAGGCTGTGAAATGGGGGGGGGGAGGGGGGGGAGCATCTAGTCCCTTTTACCTCAACCTCCAAGGTAAGGAACCCCCAGGTGACTTCTGGGCAACAATACTGTTAATTTGTTAACCCACTTCTTTTTTTAAAGTCAAAGTCAAAGTAGCTCAGTCGTGTCCGACTCTTTGCGACCCCATGGACTATATACAGTCCATGGAATTCTCCAGGCCAGAATACTGGAGTCGGTAGTCTTTCCCTTCTCCAGGGGATCTTCCCAACCCAGGGATCGAACCCAGGTCTCCTGCACTGCAGGCAGATTCTTTATCACCTGAGCCACAGTTCAGTTCAGTTCAGTTGCTCAGTCATGTCCGACTCTTTGAGACCCCAACTGAGCCACAAGGGATGCCCTTTTTTAAAAAAGGTAAGTTCTAATTAGATTCATTTCAGTTACAGCTTTATTTTTTTAACTGAGAATACTTCGTTCTTTCATCTTCAGTGTTTCTCTGGTTTCCTCCTTCAGGATTTAGGGATTATTCAGTTATCTCATCTATAGCATTTTATTTGCCATTTAGTTGGATTTCACATTTATCCACCGTACCTTTGTGCACCAGGCCCAGCGGACACACAGATGAGATAAGGTATGGTGGGGAAGGGAAGAGAAATCCAGAAAATTTCCAGCTGAATGTATAAGTGGAATGTTCTGCCAGCCAAATGCAGCACCAACCAAATGACAGGGATGGGGGGAATCCAGAAAGACTTCTCGGAGAAGGTGGTGCCGAAGGAGGTGGTGGCAGGCAAGGGAATTTTAGGCCAAGGACCAGCCTGAGCCTGGAGTAGAGATGGCCTGACTGGGGCCTGGTAAGGTGGGGGGGGGGTGGGGGGGGGGCGGACTAGCTCTACTGAAGGAAATCAACCCTGAATATTCTCTGGAAGGACTGATGCTGTAGCTCTGACACTTTGGCCACCTGATGGCCACCTGATGTTACGAACCGACTCATTGGAAAGGACCCTGATGCTGGGAAAGAATGAGGGCAGGAGGAGAAAGGAACGACAGAGGAGGAGATGGTTGGATGGCATCATTGACTCAATGGACATGAGTTTGGGCAAACTCCAGGAGATAGTGAAGGACAGGGAAGCCTGGTGTGCTGCAGCCTGTGGGGTCACAGAGAGTCAGACATGACTTAGTGACTGAACAACACCTGCTGAAGGAGCCAAGGCAGGGAGTAGCTGGGGAGGAGGGGGGAAGGCAGGCAGGAGCCAGCCCCTACCACCATCCCCAGGCTATTAGAGACCATGCTAAGGAGCTTGGTTCTCCTATTAGCAGGGCAGGGAGTTTCAGGAAAGGATTTCAGACAGGAGTGAAATGGGTTGGGTAGGCCTTTTAAGTACATCATTCTGTTTGGCAGTTTGAGCAATGGACTCAGCTATAATCCAGTAAAGTAGGGGAAAGCAGAGTGGCTTTCCTTGGGCAATTGGATGGAGTGGAGGGAATGGCTTGAGGAAATCTTTGGAAAGTAAAATTAGCAAAATTCATTGAGAATTTACATGGGGGTGAGGGAGAGAGGGGAACCCAGGATGCTAGCCAGGCAGGTGGATGTTGGGGTTACAGTCTGCATCAGTCCAAGTCCAACCAGGAACCCCCAAACCACTCTGCACAGCCTTTAAAACAGCAGGGATTAAGGCAGGGACTGGTTACATTCTGATGGAAGAAACTCTGAGAAGCCAAGGGAACAGCAGGAAGCTGTTAGCACCTCGAGGGTGGAGGGGAAGAGACAGGAGGCTGCCCTATCACAGCCCAGGGAGAGGACAGGTGGGAGGCTGCAACCGCAGTGTGCCTCCCTGGATGGAGCCAAAGCCACTGCCAGAAAGCCACTGCCAGTCTCAGCAGTGCCCCCATGTGGCCAGACTCACTCGGAAAACAGCTGAAAAGGGCAAGGATTTGGTCTGAACTCCAGCACACCAGGCCAAGTGGGCAACAGGGCAGAAAGGCGAGGAAGCTTAGCGGAGCGTGGGGAGCATCCGTTTCTGGGCATGATGAGTTTCAAGATGCTCATGGGCCCTTCAGCAGAGGGGTCCAGAAGGAACTGGATAAGGGCGGGAGAGGTCTGCACCTTTGGAATTTACCAGCCTACAGGCAGTACTTCAGTTGCCATGGTGACAGCAATGGATGTGTTCATAGGGCAAGTATGTTACATAAAAGAAACATTCAAATTATTTTCCCAAATGTTTGCATCATTTTCCAGTCCCTGCAGTTTTACAATCTATCCACCCCACATTCTCTCCAACATGTAGTCTTTTAGTTTCCAGCAGTTCCAGAGAGTGTGGAACGCTAACTCACTGTGGTTTTAATTTGCATTTCTCTGGTGACCTTTGAGATTGAGCATTTTAGGAAAGACTTGCATATTGGCCATGTGAACGCACCTCTAGATTTCACTCAGAAGGTTTCTAGGAGGGTATTTGAAAGGGGAGTAGGGTGGAAATGTGTGTGGCCAAAGGTTCCTCCCAACTTTGAGGTCTCACATCACATTTTAAAGCAGTATGTGGGCCTTTCAGGCAACAGGCTTGTCATCTCAGAAAAATTTGGGGGTTACCTCTGAGGGCCTGAGCTAAAGGTGTGAGCTTGGAGCCTGAGAAACCTAGGTTTAAACCACCACTTGCTTGCTGGGATGCGGCAGGCTCAGTATTTTCATCTGTAAAATGGGCACAGTATCTTTTTGTAGGGTTGCCATGAGGATTAAATCAGATAGTGTGGGTAAATGGCCAGTTCGGTATCTGGCATATAATATGAACTCAGTTAACAGGAGCAAATGTCATTGGCATTGTTATTAGAATCAAAGATCTGCTGGAGATTATCTATATTTCATAGATGGTCACATGGAGGTCTGGGTTAGTTAAGTCTCCAACCTGTGAATTAGCACAGAGCTGGGATAAAACTGAGGTCTCCTCATTCTCTAGCTAGTTACTAGCCCTCTGACCACCTGTCTCCAGGTTTTCATCACTCATTTATACACTGTATCAGGCTTGGACTAGTGAAAACAATCTTTGTCTGAATCATTGTTTTAGGACACAGAATGGACTCAGTGACAAATTCCAATCTGAATCTCTGTAGTTGAGGATTCTTACAGACAGGGCAGAGCTCAACCTCAGGCTCTTGCCAGCTTATGTTTGTTTGCTTTTTCAAAAAAACATCACCCCCACCCCCCAAGTGATAACTACAGGTAAATTTTGTCCCAATTACACCCATTCTCTTTCCATCGCCAGCCCCACCCCCCTCTGCCTGAAGGACTGGGCGGGAAGGAGCATGACAACTAGTTCAAGGCTTCTAGTTGCTTCACCCGGTATCGTCCATCCTGCCTTTCACATTTGTCTCCCAAAGACACAGCAGATTGGGTTGAGTACTCCAGCGCTGCCTTTTGGAAAAAGTCGTTTACTGTGGAATAACAATATTCCTTTGCTTCCGTTAAGTATTTGGAGGTAGGCCTAGGATCACACCACCTCCACCTGCCCTGGAGACCAGGATGGGTGGCAACCAAGAGGATTCAGGTGAAAAGAATTTTTTAAAATACGAGAAAGAGAAACGTGTTTGCAAACATTCAACCACAACCTTAACGCAGTTGTCACGGGATGACGGTTCTGAAATGAAGCAAGGGAGTGGGGTCAGGAAATTGATCAGGGCCCGGAACACGGCGAAGGTCAAATGCCATCACTCCCGACCCCTTCATCCCAAGAGCTCTCGGTCCGCTCTCGGGCTTTACTGGGCCTGCTACCCTCTTGTCGCCCGATCGGTGTCTCGGTCACTAAATGCCCTGAAGGGTGCGACGAAGCGCCCGCCCCAGGCCACCGCCGAGACCGCAGGCGAAAATGAGCAGCCCTCGAGACGCAGCCCAAGGAACGCCCCGTGCGCCGGACCCGGAAGCAGGCACTTCACGTGCCCTGCGAGAACTTGCCAGGTACCGGCCGAGAGGGTGGGGCGCCTCCGACTCTGCGTGCTTACGTCATCGCGTAGGCTGGCGGGGCCGCGAGATGGGGGAGATGACGTATTGGGAGCGTCAAGCGGCTGTGGGCGGACCCAGGGACTAGGGCGGAAGATAGCACCGCCTCTTAAAGCCGCCGGGGGCCTCTCGGGGTTCCGCCGTGCGGGCCTCACGCCGCGTCTGCTTTAAGAGTCGCCGTGACACGTGTGTGAGGCGCTGGAGACCCGGATGGTGCGTGTGCGGGGCCCGTGCCGAGTAGACGCCAACGCCGCTGGCCTGTAGCCGGGCCGGCTGAGGGCCGGGTAAGCTGGGACCAGGTTGGGGCGGCGCGCAGGCTGGCTGTGGGACTTACCCCGGGAGTTTGCCGCCCGACGCGGGGCGCACCCGTGGACACTCGGGGGGAGACATGGGTGTTTGCGCGGAGCTTGGAGGTCCACGGGTTCTCAGAGCTGCGCAGTCCGCGAGGGGCTCCGGGGTCCACGGGGAGGCCCTGGGGCGTGCGTACGCCAGGGGCTCTGGGGCCCACGGAGAGGCCCCTAAATGCCTGTCCACGAGGGGTTCTGGGGAGGCCCTAGGGCTGCGCCGTCCCCGAGGGCTCGGGAGTCCACGGGGAGGCCCAGGAAGTGTGCCTTCCGTCCGGGCTGCCCCAGGTCTGCTCTCTGCTCTTTCCTGCACTTCCAGAGCGACCCACGGTGCAGGGGAGAGCTGGCCCGGTCAGGAGCCCAGGCAGGCCAGGAGGCAGCAGCCTGTGACGGTGTCGGGCACGGTCGTTACGAACAGAAACGTCATTTATCCAGGGTTCAGATTTTCTCTGGAGTGGCTTAAGTTAGAATCAGAGGGAGGGCATTCGGTTTGGCAGCAGGGCTGATGTCTTATTCCTTTATCTTATTTGTAAGAAATGTGGGAAGGTTCACTCCTGGAGAGAATAATGTTCCTCATGGTTATGGTTAAGGGGTGGGTTCAAGATGGTGAGTTTTTAAAATACCCATTTCTTTGGTCTGGCAGTATTAGGTCTCCCCTGGGGTTCCCGGAGCTAGAACAGCCTCCTAAAATAAAGATGGAAGAAAGGAAAAACATCCTGATCCTGCCTCAGTCCACCGTCTGTAAGGGAGGTGGAGAATCAGGTCTCTGGGGAGACGGACATTCAGTTTGCTCTTTACTGGCTGGGGCCCGGAGCTGGCTTTGCTGCAGAGGCCCCTGTAAAAGTGCCTCAGGGAGGCCCCAGCCTCTGGGACTCCTCCCCACCAGCACGTGGTTGACCCTGTGAGTCTTGAGCACATTTTTTGCTGGAAAAGTGCATTTACAGGGAGGAGGGAGAGAAAATGTGTTTGAATGGCGATCGAGAAAGCTTTGTTTGAGTAGAAGTAGAAATGTGCATGGAAAAGTACGAGCCTAAGTATGAGCCGTTCCTGGACAGTGGGAAACGTGGGCTGGAAAGAGCATCCTGCAGAGTTTTGAAGAGCGTGTTACCAGGTGTGTATATCAGAGGCCTTTTGATGGTGTATTACAAGAGCATTTTTCTCAAGGTGGCTGCACCTTGGAGAGAAATCATTTGTAGGTTGTTGCTTAATGTTTCGGGTGGGATTGGTGATGTAGAGGTTTCATCTTTCTGTCAAAACTGGAAAAATTTGATTTGTTCAGTCTCTTGACTACACATTGAGGAGTGGGCTCTGTAGGGTAGGCGTTCTCTGAGTTATTTATCTCAAATGAAATGTTAAATCTCCCAAGTTCTGCTTATCCTCTAGCTTCAAGAGTTTCCCGAACCCATGTCTCTGCTCATGACAGTCCTCAGCAATACAGGATGTTGACAAGAAGAGGGACATTGTAGGGTGTTTTCATGAGAAAAATCTTTACACATTGACTTCATTCTGAGATTGTGTTCATTGTGTCTTTTTTTTTTTTTTTTTGAGTTAATATGCTTTTATTTATGGACATCAGACATGGTATAGTATCTAGAACTTGCTGTTGAAGTAATGGGGACAGGAGAGGAATTGCCTGATCCCACCCAGTAATTATTGAAGCTGAATAAGGGGAGCGTGGCGGTTCCCTGTGCTGTTCTCTCTACATTGTATATGAATGTTTTCACAGTAAAAAGTTTTTAAGTACCTTAATTTTCTGTAATCATAGTGATTGTGGTTGGTAATTCAGGAAAAAACCCACAGACTTAGCTAGAGTGAAAATTTGGCAACTGTCATTGCACGTTCGGGTTTCTTTCTTTTTTGTTGAAGTCTTACTGGCTCATGAAAACTGAATGTTGGAGATGATTATTATCTCTTACTCTTTGCAAATGCAATGAAGATTGGAGTTGACTAGTGAGTGTGAGGGAGATATTTGTTCATTGGGCTTGTCGCTGGCATGAAGGTTAGGATCTCTAGCGGAGGGCAGGGTTTTCGTATTGTATCCATCAAAATCGTTTGCAGCTAGTTAGCTCAGCTGTCCTCCGCTCTTCCTGTGTCTCACACTATCCGTATTCCTTCTGCCTTAATGCTGACTGTTACCGGAAGATGGTTGGCCTTCCTGCTTGACAGCCACGGAGGAGGGCTGGTGAGATGTTGGGAAGAGAGGTGGCTTCATGTGGTGCGCTTTCATCCCACAGATTCTGACGCCCCTTTTGGACAACACGCTTGCGGCTCTGATGATTTAACGGGCCCAAATCTGGGAAGCACGTGATTTTGAGGGCCCAGCACCCTGCCTACCTAGTCCGGCCAAGTACCTGACCCCACGCTGCAGGAACAGCACTCCCGAGTTCAGACACCCCAGGTAAGCCCGCTAGTGGTCCAGCAGCCATTATTCAGTTTGGTGGGCTCTCGTAGATAATTCTCCTTAGGAAAGCTTCTTTTATTTTTTTTCATGTCAAAGAACTTGTGCTTGCTTGCTTTTTTTTTTTTTTTTAAATGTTTTTACATTTCTGTTCTCTATAGAAATTTTTATAGAAAAAGAAATTTGATCCATATACAGAATTAGGTGCCCCATAACTTAAATCTGGGTGATTTCATCAGAGATTCTGGAGGGAGCCTTTTCACTCCAGCAGAGTTTTGGGTCCACCTGATCAGGAGACAGTTGGGTCTCCTGGGTCTGGCCAGAGACCACATACCCAAGGGAGTCATCTTTTTTTTCTGATGGGAGTGAGTTATATAAGGAACCTCTTATCTAATTGTGACTCAAATAGTCCTTGAGCTTTGGCCAGATGGTTGAGAGGTAGTGGATGGAAAGGAAAAGTGGTAGGTCCACGTGTAGCAGTCAGGGGTGATGGGGGTTTCTGGTTTGTTACACTGCGGTTCCTCAGCTAGTACTCAGCTCTTATCCAGTGTGTGTCTCCCCATTAACCTCACAGGCACCTTTAATGCCGTTCTTATTCTTATTTTATAAAGAATAGGCTCTGGCAGTCACAGTGATTTTTTTCCCTGGAGTTTATAGCTAATCCAAGATGGAATAACGCAGGCATTCCAGAGTCCAGGCTGCCGCCACGCCCCTGCCTGCTCCACCGCCTCAAGCTTCCACATCTTGGGTATACTTTTCTGGTCCTGTTACTATCATATGTCTCCTCTCTCACTTTTAAAAAAGATAGCCTGCACAAGCGCTATCTGATAACGGAAGCAACAGGTATCATCGGGTTTTACATTGGCCACATTAGAAAATGAAGCAGGTGGAATGAATTTTATTTAACCCAGTATATGTAAAATATGATCATTTCAGGGCTTCCCTGGTGGTCTGGTGGTTAAGAATCAGCCCGCCAGTGCAGGGGGCATGGGTTCGATCTCTGGTCTGGGAAGATCCCCAGTGCTGCAGAGCAACTAGGCCGGTGTGCCACAACTACTGAGCCGGCGCTCTAGCGCCCACGAGCCACAACTACTGAAACCCAAGCGCCTGGAGCCTGCGCTCTGCAGCAGGAGAAGCCACTGCAGTGCGAAGCCCGTGCATCGCAACCAGCGTAGCCCCTGCTCGCCACAACTAGAGGAAGTCCGGGGACGACAAAGAAGACGCGGAGCAGCCATAAATAAATGAATAAAATAAAAATTACATTTTGGCATATAACCAGTCTTAAAATTACTGAGACGTTTTACATTTGCAAACTTCGAAGTCCACGTGTTTTACACTTCCAGCACATCCCAGTTTGGACCAGCCTCCTCTCTTGTGTTTGGTGGCCCCTAAAGGCTCATGGCCTTCTTGGTTTTGAAGACTGTGGGTCTGAACACACACACACACACTCTTATCTCACTCATCTTGGGAATTCCTTTATTACGTGGATTTGTGTGTGTGACCAGAGTAGACACTCTGGTTACAAGGTTAGCATTTCCCTGGTTTTGAGCAGACGTTAGCCCACGTGGCCGCCCTTTGAGGGAGACTACACCAGGCGTGATGTCCAGAGTCACTCGATGGTATTTCTTTCTTTTTATTTGAGTTTTGTGTATGTATGTTACTTCTCGTTGCTGCATGCGGTTTTCTCTAGTCGCACAGGCGGGGGCTGCTCTCGAGTTGCAGCGCGGGCTTCTCATTGCGGTGGCTTCTCTTGTTACGGAGCGCAGGCTCTAGGCTTACGGCCTTCGGTTGTTGCAGCGCGTGGGCTTAGTGTTAGGTTGGTACAGAAGTAATTGCAGTTTCAGACCGTGAATTTTAAATCATTATAACTAGGCTTAACCACGTCTTTATTAATCAAAATAGGAACCCTTACAATCAACACATTTTTGCTGATGAGAAAGAAGTTTGTTTATTCCTGTAGCATAAAAAGTCCTTGCTTCAGGATTCAGCGAACTCTTGGAAAGCAGTTTCTGCCTCCTGCTGGTTGCGAAAACGTCTTCCCTGCAAAAAGTTGTCAGATGCTTGAAGAACTGGTAGTCAGTTGGCGAGAGGTCAGGTGAAGGTGGTGGATGAGGCAAAACACTGTAGCCCAGTTCGTTCACCTTTTGAAGCGTTGGTTGTGCGACGTGGTCGGGCGTTGTCGTGGGGAAGAATTGGGCCCTTATCTGTTACACCGGTGATGGCTGCAGGCGTTGCTGTTTTTGGTGCGTCTCGTCGACTTGCGGAGCATACTTGTCAGATGCAATGGTTTCACTGGGATTCAGAAAGCTGTGGTGGGTCAGACCCAGCCACAGACCACCACTCACCATGACCTCTTTTTGGTGCAAGTTTGAATTTGGGAAGTGCTTTGAAGCTTTGTCTCGGTCCAGCCACTAAACTGATGGTTGCTGGTTGTCATAGAAAATCCACTTTTCGTCGCACTTCGCAATCCAATCAAGAAATGGTTCGTTGTGTAGAATAAGAGAAGATGACACTTCAAAATGACATTTTTTTTCCAGTCAGCTCATGAGGCACCCACCTTCTGAGCCTTTTTCACCTTTCCAGTTTGCTTCAGATGCTGAAACGTTGAGCTCTTAGGCAGCTTCTTGTGTAGTTGTGAGAGGAACAGCTTTGTTGATGGCTCTTAATTGGTCATTGTCACCTTCCACCAGCTGGCCACTGCGCTCCTTATCATCCTGGCTCTCGTCTCCTTTGCAAAGCTTCTTGAACCACCACTGCGCTGTACATCCGTTAGCAGTTCCTGAGCCAAATGCATTGTTGGTGTTGCAAATTGTCCCCACTGCTTTATGACCCACTTTGAATGTGAATAAAAAAAGGCTCGATTTTGCTTTTTGTCTAACATTTCTATAGTCTAAATGTAAAATAGCAAATAACTTAATTCATTAGCAAAAAAAAAACCAGAAAGCGAGAAATATGTATTAAAATGATGTATAGCATAATCACATTTATGTAAGAGTGTATTTCCAGTATCAAACAGCAAAGTGCAACAGTGCAAAACCGCAGTTACTTTTGCACCAAGCTAATAGTTGCGTCACACAGGCTCAGTGGTTTTGCCACAGGGGCTTAGTTGCCCCGAGGAGTCTGAGATCTTCCTGGACCAGGGATCAAACCCATGTCCCCTGCCTTGGCAGGCAGATTCTTCATCACTGGCCCACCAGGGAAGTCCCTACTCCATGCTACTTCTTGAAGAGATGACATCAAGAGGGTAGTCTGACCTCCTCGGGGAGGTCTGTCTATTTAGCGCTGTTGGCGGAGGCACTGTGTCTGTTTTGAGAGGAGAGGGGTGGATGCTGCTGTGTCTGAGCGGTCTCATGTCTTCCGCTTGCTCTGTAGGGTTGGCGGCTGATCCAGAGCTGCTTTCATGGTGGGACCCATCCCTAAGGCCCAGGAGGGGTTGTCAGAGGAGGGACCCATCCCTAAGGCCCAGGAGGGGTTGTCAGAGGAGGGATGCTCTGCTCCCGGGGCCTGCTTACCTGCTGCTCTGTGTTCTCCTAGTCCCCCAGTGATGCACCATGCCCATCGTGGACAAGCTAAAGGAAGCCCTCAAGCCTGGCCGCAGGGATTCGGCTGATGATGGGGATCTGGGGAAGCTTCTGGCCGCCTCTGCCAAGAAGGTCCTTCTGCAGAAGCTGGAGTTTGAGCCGGCCAGCAAGAGTTTCTCCTACCAGCTGGAGTCACTGAAAAGCAAATATGTGCTGCTGAACCCCAGGACAGAGGGAGCCGGGTGCCACCGGAGCGGAGATGAACCGCCGGCCCGGAGACAGGGTACAGACGCAGAGGGTGGTGCCAAGGGGGCCCAGCTGTGTGCTGACAGGCAGAGGGACGAAACACTGACTGGTAGTGGGAACAGAAACAACAGTGTGGTCAGCTGTGAGGGTCGGGCATGGGGCCAGTAGCTTTTAGCCGCAGAAGTAACAGAACAGGGTTGGTGAGAGAGCGAGCTCTGTCTCGAGAGGTTCAGGAACAGGGCTTGGAAACTAGAAGGCGACGTGGGTGGGGTCAGCGCCAGGGCCTGCTGACTCCAGCTGTCCTCGAAAGCTCGTGCACAGAGGGGCTCTGGGGCTCCAGGCCAAGGCCATTGAGGAGAGCTGTGGGGTCACAGGCTTCCTCCTGGGCTCTGGAGTGAGGACCCAGGTACCCCCAGATGCTGCCTCCTGAGCTTGCGCCTGTGGACTGTGTTGGGGCTTGCACATCAGGCTCTCCTCTATCCTGTCCCCCCACTCCAGGCAGCGAGCGCGCCTACGAGAGCTGTAGCGACGGGGTCCCCGCGCCCCAGAAGGTGCTCTTCCCGGTGGAGCGGCTGTCACTGCGCTGGGGGCGTGTGTACCGCGTGGGCGCTGGCCTGCACAACCTCGGCAACACCTGCTTCCTCAACTCCACCGTGCAGTGCTTGACCTACACACCGCCCCTGGCCAACTACCTGCTCTCCAAGGAGCACACGCGGGGCTGTGAGTGAGCGCGGGGCTGGGGCGGGCTGTTGCACACGTGCTCGGCTCTGAGCGTGCCCTTGCCGTGGAGCCGCTGTGGGTGCTCAGGACCAGACTTTCCCTTATTTGGACAAACCCGTGTTCTCGTGGTGCTGCCATTCTTAGCCTGGGTCAGATTTAGGAGTCAGGTTCATGCTACGTAGTGACTGATAAATCGTAAATTTGAGGTGCGCCACCGCAGGATGGGCAGTGGAAGAGAATCCAGGTAGAGTAACGGTCTCTAAACTGATCTGAAAGTAATCACCTAGACAGCAGAAAGGGCTTTTGGAAAACACCTCCAAAATACGTACGTTCAGTTATCACATCCATTATAGTAGCACCATTTTTCGTGCATCATAAAATGTTCTCCAAAGTGTAAATTGAATATCAGTAAACTAAAGATGAAAGAAAAGATAACTTCGCCAAACAGAACAGAACAGAAAGTCTGACTAACCTTTCAACCATTAACAAAATTAAATCAGTGGTTAACTTTTTTCCCATGAAGAAAACACCAGGCTGAGACAGTTAGCGAATGAGTTTTACTGAAACTTTTAAGAAACAGATCATTTCAATGCTTCACAACCTCTTCCAGAGTAAAAGAAAAAGAGAGAAACTTCCTAGCTCATTCAGTGAGGTTCTCTTGATTTGGGTAACAAAATTAAACCAGCACAATACGAGAAAAATTATAGTTCCATCTCGTTTGTGAATATATATGTAAAAATTCTAGGTAAAGCACCAGCAAATTCAGGAGTCTTGTAACCACTGTGAGCACCTTGTGCTCATGCTAGAAACGCAGGGATGTTCTGATGTCAGACAGTCTCCACGTGTAATTGTGGAGCGAGCGGAGCACAGCAGCTACGGGAGCACCCCCGAGGCCGGCCTGCCTGGTTTACGTCCTGGTTCTGCCACCCAGTGGCTGTGTGTCCTTGGAAATCACCTGACTGGTCCCCCATCTGCGAACTAATAATAATATCGCCTTCGTAGTGTTTTTATAAAACTTAAGTGAATCACATACAGTGCTTAGAATAGCCCTTGGCACACAGTAAGTTCTACATCAAAGTGTTAGTGTCTCACTCGTGTCCGACTCTCTGCGACCCCATGGACTGTAGCCTGCCAGGCTCCTCTGTCCATGGGATTGTCCAAGCAAGAATACTAGAGCAGATAGCCCATTTCCTTTTCCAGGAGATCTTTCCAACCCAGGGATCGAACCCCAGTCTTCCGCATTGCAGGCAGATTCTTTAACATCTGGGCCGCCAGGGAATCCTCAGGTTCTATGTACGTGACTGTTAATTTTGCTACCTTAATTGCTATCACTTAATTAATAGATTAAGAGAGAAAGGTAACTTGGAAATAGATGTCCCCCCCAAAAAAATTATGATTAAAAGAAAACAGCACAGTAGCAATAGAAAGAATTTTTACTAATGTTTATAAAAGGTGTCTCGCAAAAACTACAAAACATTCCAATTAGGAAAATACCAGAAGCACATTTTTAAAGTAAGAAGAGAAGCAAGGAGGGCCGCTCTGTGCACTTGTGTTTGATGTATGATGTGCTGGTCCTGGCCAGAGCAGTGACGCAGGAGACAGGAGGGAGTGACGCTCTCCTTGGTTGAAAATGATATTCCTGCAGCAGAAGTCATAGACAGATTGGAAATTGGGGGAATTCCTCGGCAGTCCAGTGGTTAGGATTCTGAGCTTTCAGTGCCAAGGGCCCAGGTTTGATCCCTGGTCGGATCTGTTTGGGAAGGACATGCACTATATTTGAGGTTACAGTTTCTTGTAGAACTAGAGATGTGCTTGCCTTTGGACCCAGAAGTATATCTTGTAGGTGTGTGCCTTAGAGAAACCCTCACACATACAGGAGGTGGGTACGGGACCATTCACCCCAGCGTTGTGACTGTAGGAAGAGGGAGGGGTTGACGTGAGTGAGTAGGGGACTGTGTGGATAGACTGTGGTCTGGAGGGAGGGCTAAAGGGCAGCTTGGTACAGTTCATAGAAAGTGAGCTTAAACGTGCAGCTGCAGTGCGCTGGCGAGTGCCACACGTGGAGTAGGGCGAATCCATGGCTGGGAACAGCCTGACCTGTCAGCGGGTCCCTGCTGCCCGAGGTCAAGGGACAGACAGAGGACGTGGGGAGCGGGGGTGTGAGAGGCTGAGAGGGGAGTTCAGCTGTCACACCTGTGCTTGCCTTACAAATCACCTAAAATGGGGTGTCGTCTTTGCTCTTCTCTTTGTATTTAAGATAGTTCATAATTAGAAGTGTAGCTAGGATCTGCCTGCCAGTGCAGGAGACGGAAGAGATGCAGGTTCACTCCCTGAGCCAGGAAGAGCCTCTGAAAGAAGAAATGGCCACCCACTTCAGTATTCTTGACTAGGAAATCGCGTGGACGGAGGAGCAGGCTACATACAGTCCAGGGGGTCACAAAGAGTCAGACACTACTGAGCACACACACACTGAGAAGTATAGCACTGTCTAGCCTAATGCCTGGGGGAACAAATAGTTTATCCCAGCAGGGGGCTGCCCCAGCCTAGGGGGCACCATCTGGTCAGCAACCAACTGGTCCCGCCTCCATGTATGTGTCCCCTGGGGCAGCAGAACCGAAGAGTTGGGCAGGTAGGTGGGGAGGGAGCAGGTGCCTGGGGTCTCCCCGGAGCTGGCTGAGCCCTGATGTCTCCTGAGGGCAGCAGAGCAGAGGTTCCACGCTGAAGAGCGAGTGAAGGGGGTGTCTGTCGGGAAGTCCGAAATGTTCTCTGTCATTGACCATGTGATGCGATTTGCAGGTCAGAGGACACGTTCTAAACCGAGCTTGGCAGCTCACAGTCCTTGGGCTAGGTCTCACGGAGAGATGGGTTCCCAGGTGCCGCCAGCCTTGCAGGGCTTGGGCGGGCTGGGGAGCTCTGCTTTCTGCCAGCCAGGAGGCTGTGTCGTCAGCTCTCCTGGGAATTCCCAGGGCCCTACTGTGACCACGTGTCCATGCCCGCAGGTCACCAGGGCAGCTTCTGCATGCTGTGCGTCATGCAGAACCACATCATCCAGGCCTTCGCCAACAGTGGCAACGCCATCAAGCCCGTGTCCTTCATCCGGGACCTGCGAAGTAAGAGCGGCTTCCTCCTGGGGAGGGCGGCATTGCCGGGGGGTGCTGGTGGGGGTCAGGAGGCGGGAGTGGGGTCGAGCCTGGAGGCCTCGTGCACAGAGTGGAGCAGACTAAAGCCGGCCCTGGGGCTGGATGGACATGGGGCAGTCCATGTCAGCCAGTGGCGACCCCCACCCCCGGCCCCTTCCCCCAAGATCCTGTGGGTTGGCCAGGCCGGGGGCTGTGTGTTTTGGGCAGGGAGGTAGGTGAGGAAGTGCTGGGAGACCTTTTCTCAGCATCTGAGGAGCCAGGGTCCATGTGTTGTGAAAGTCAGGTTTCTGTTTTGCTTGGCAGAGGTGGGCCCTTAGTTTTGTTGCTTTTGTTTTATTTCATGTATTTACGTCTTTATTGGGCTGCACTGGGTCTTTGTTGCCGCTTGCCGGTTTTCTCAAGTTGTGGCAAGTGGGAGCTACTCTCTGGTTGTGGCATGTGGGCTTCTCCTTGGAGTGGCTTCTCGTTGCTGAGCCAGGCTCTGGGGCGCACGCGCTGCCGTGGTTGGGGCCTGCAGGCTTTGCGCTCAGGCTCAGTCGCTGCGGTGCATGGGCTTAGCTGCCCATGGTACGTGGGGTCTTTCTGGACCAGGGATTGAACCTGTGTTCCCTGTGTTGGCAGATTTTTAACCACTGGACCACCAGGGAAGCCTACCCATTGGTTTTTTGAAGCCTGTGTGTGTTGTATTGGGCTGACATGGTGGTGATCTGCCATAGTCTGTATTGGCTCTTGAAAAGCCAGCTTAATTAATTAGCGGAGCTCATATCCTTACTGCTTGGCGTCCATTCGTGCTTTCTGTTACCTGTAGAGGGTCTCACTGGGAAGATAACTGCCATCAGGGAGGTGCCTGGGACGTAGGGCGTCTCGCAGGGCTCCGTTTCCTCACTTGGGTTTAGTCCTGGGTCCACTAAGAGATGGCCACAAGACCAGCGGGAATGGGACATTCGAAGAGAAGGCGGGGGCTCTTCTCCGCTGGACTGATGTGTCTTCCTTCCCTCCTTAGAGATCGCCCGGCACTTCCGCTTTGGGAACCAGGAGGATGCACACGAGTTTCTGCGGTATACCATCGATGCCATGCAGAAGGCCTGCCTGAGCGGCTGTGCCAAGTACGTGCTGCCCTCCCCCCATGCTACCTCTGTGGACGTCCACACTGGGCCCCTGAGCGGTCCAGCAGCGGATCCACCGCTTCCCCAGAAAGGGCCTCTCCTGCTGCAGGTCAGGTGGCGGCGTCTCTGCCCCAGCAGCTTGCAGAGGGACTTGCTCTAATAGATCTCTCCAAGGACCTTCTACTGACAGGGGCTCTCCCCATCTTTTTAAAACTGCCTTGTCATTTCAGTCCCAAGGATGGGGCAGTGGGAAGTGTAATCTTTAGGCAAGAACTTGAAAGTCTGCAGGAAAACTCAAGGGTAAGGAGATGATGATTTTTGAGGTTTGCTCCGCCCAAATTTGAGTGCACAGACCAGTGTTCCCTTTTGTGAAACAGCTGCTGCAAGAATGTTTTTGTATCATTCCTGGGTTTGTGGGTTCAGTTGAGAGAAAGCAGGCAGGAAGTGCTGCTGCCTGGGCTTGGAATGGAACTGAGTGCGGGACTCTGAAGTATGGCTGAGGAGTCATGTCTGGAACGCCCTTCAGGAAGGTTAAGTTGAGTTGTAGCCGTGAGGATGGGAAACCTCTGTTTCGGAGGATGAGACTGATGGAATTGTACCTGACGTGTCTCCTGGTGAAGCCATCGGTCTTCGGTGACCTCGCCCTGGCTGGGAAGTAACCCTCCCCTCGGGAAAACAAGCTGGCATTGCTTTTGCTGGTGTTAGAGGTCCCTTTTCCCTTTAATTCCTGCGAGTGTTTCTTGTATTCTGGTTTATGTATTTGATGGTACGGTTCCCTTTCTGGGTGTTGGGCTGTTGGTGGTCTCGCATCTCAGCTGTCCCTGCCACACTCACACTCACACACAGCCCCCCCACTCTCCCCTTTCCCGTGCCCCTCAGTCCCTCCCCCATGGGCACCTCGAAGTTCAATCCTCATTTCTTTTCCTAGTTCAGTGAACTTTCTCTCCTTTTGGTCATGTTATATTAGTTTTAAGGCTTGTTCACAGTGGTCTTCCGTCTCCCCATGCTCTCGTTTGGGGTCTTCAGTTCACCCCGGAGTTTTGGCACTGCTGCCCCCGGGGGCTGGTTCTTATTTTGTACTGGCAGCGCCGGTAACTTTCAGATACTAATGAGGATTTGGCGATTGGCCTGGTTCTTACTTCGGGTGCCCCCTTCTGGCCGCTCAGCGAAGCGCACGCTGGGGGTGGGTGGCTCTTATCCCGACTGAGAAGGGGTGTGGCCTTGGTATTTTTTTTTGTTTGTTTCTTGTTCAGGACACTCCTTTTTCCCCTTGCCCTGCCTCCCCCTCCCCCCAAGGAGCCTGTCTGCCCTTGCTGCCCCCAGGGGCTGCCTCCCCGGCAAGTCCGGCTGCCAGGACTCCCAGGAGCCTCCCCTCACAGGAGGTGCCACACAGGCCTCGGGTCCCGTAGTCCCTCCCGTTTCCTCCCGACCTCAGTCTCGGGTGGAACGCTCGGTGGCAGTGTCTCGGATAGCTTCTTGGTCTGACTCTGCTGTCCTGCTTCTGGGTAGTTGAATGTCTGCGCTGTCCCTGCATCCCGGCTGGGCTGAGAGTATGTCCCTGTGTGGTCCTCCGGGCTCCTGTCCTGACGGATCCTGTTGTCCTGGGGGCATCCCACCCAGAGGGTCTGGGTGTGTTTGAAGTTATGTCCTTGCCGATGTTTGGACCTGTGATGACCCTTCTCTGATGAGTGCTGGTGACAGATGGTGGCAGTTGCTTTCTGTTTCCTAGTTTTGCAGAGCAGAAGTCTGCTGCCCCAGTGTTGGCCCCCGTGTGTCTGGGCTGTACTCCTTAGCCAGCTGCCCATGTGTGGGCAGCACAGCCATGGACAGTCACGTGGCCTGGATGGGAGGCTGAGACCAGGGCGCCCTGGCTCGCCCTGCAGGAGGCGGGAAGGGGCCACCTGCGGAGAGAGGAGCAGGGTTAGCAGCACGCGTGCAGCCTCCAGAAAGTGTGGTGCCCACGCGGGACTGAGGGCAGAGCTGGAGCGGGAGCAGGGAGCACTGAGGCAGGGTTGGCCTGCAGGCCCATCGGGCCTCTTGCTCCCAGTGGGAGGTGAGGCCGCCTGCTGAGAGGGCAGGAGGGCGTCCCGCGGGAGGTGGCTGCTCTAGGGGAGATCTCCAGGCAGAGCTGCCGCTGAGTAGGTGATGGGATGGGGCCTGGTGGGGTGCCTGCCTGTTTCTCGGTCCCTGTCCTCCACCTGAAGGCCGTGGCCTTTCTCCAGGTTGGATCGTCAGACGCAGGCTACAACCCTGGTCCATCAGATTTTTGGAGGCTACCTCCGATCTCGGGGTAAGTGGAGAAATGTCCTGTGTCCCTTCTGGCCGGGGTTAGAGTATTAACCCGAAATGTTTCGTGTCAGTGCCCAGGCCGACCCGCCAGGCCTCCGAGGCCTCCAGCCTGGTCTGTGCCTCACAGCCCTGCCTGCAGCCTTCCTGGGAAGGGGTTTGGAGGAGCAGAGAGTCCAGAGTCTGTAGACATGCTGGTGTTGCTTTTCCTTGGACTCTGTAGTTAATCAGACGTGGCTGCTGCCCTTAGGGTGGGGGTGAGTGCCCCTGGCCAGGCCAGCCAGGCATCTCAGGGTTTGCCCTCCTCTCCTCCTGAGCACTTCCTGTCCCGGGATCTTGGGGAGCTGGTGAGCTGGGAGTGTGCCTCCAGTTCTCAGACTTGAAAACCTGGGTGACCTGGGGGTGGTGGCCCGGGACCCTGCACCCACCCCACCATTCCCTTGTTCTCTCGCAGTGAAGTGCTCCATGTGCAAGAGCGTCTCAGACACCTATGACCCCTACTTGGATGTGGCGCTGGAAATCCGGGTACATACCTCATGCTGATCGATGTTCATTCACGTTAGGATGGGGAGGCCAGAGGGCAGAAAACCCAAAACAGGAAAACCGATCAGGGCATGTGATCCAGGTAGATCAGGAAAGAGATACTTGGAATCCTCCATTCTTGTGTGTTTTGTCTTAGCCATCTTCCTCTGTGTTCCTTTTTTTCTTTCTCCGAAAAAAAAGGGGTTAAAAAAAAGACAGTTTGTGCCCTCAGATGTGAATAGCGACCCCACCACGTGCAGGGCTTAAGCAGAGAGGCCCGCGTGGTGCGGGGAGCTTCCACACAGAGGACGCACAATTCCGAGCGGCCTTCCTCTGTCCCTGCTCTGAGGCTGCCGGAGCCGAGCTCACCTCAGCTTGAGGTTTGGATCAGACCCACGGCAGCCGTGATAAACCCCTGGGGCTGTGATCCTGGTCCACAGAGAAGGAGTAACAGCCTGGCTCCCTGTTGCCTCTGTGATGGGATGCTCTGACTCCCAGAAGGTGGCAGCGAGCAGACCAGTTCTTAGGCAAGTGAAGTGCCGTGATCTGCTGCCTCAGCGTGAAAAAGACCTTACATTTGGCATTTCTGGAGTCAGCCTTTTTCTTCCGCTGTTCACTGTACTCCCTGTTTCTGTCCTTCTCAGCAAGCTGCAAACATCGTGCGTGCTCTGGAACTTTTTGTGAAACCAGATGTCCTGAGCGGAGAGAATGCCTATATGTGTGCAAAGTAAGTTTCAGTTTGATCGTGGCCAAAAAGATCAAGCCAGCCAGCAAGGTAAAACACGTCACCTAACCTGACCCAGGTGCCGTCCCCTCCCTCGCCCCCGCAGGCGACGGCCATCCACGTTCTCTCTTTGGCCAAGCCTTGTGGCATGTGGGATCTCGGTTCCCCGAGCAGGGGTTGAGTCAGGCCACGGCAGTGACAAGGCCGAGTCGTAACCACTGGACGGCCAGGGAACTTTTAACACCATCCACGGTCTTGAGTGGTGTAATATGTCTTAAAACTAAAAGCCTTGAAACAGCACAGATGAAGAAATAATTGTGGCTGTCCTAGCTGCCACTCATGTGGCACTTACCCCAGGCTGGTCTCTGTTCTGAGGAGCTCACATGCACGCGCGTGTGAGGCAGGGCTTGTTGTTACCCCATTCCACAGGAAGAAAAACTGAGGCCCAGAAGTGGGGTGATTGCATGTGGAGGCCATCCTGCCGCCTCCATGAGCCGTGCTCTGCAGCTTCCGGTTTGGACTTGAGTGGTCCTCGGGACTTCTCCATTTCAGCAGACATGACTCTAACCTTCTTCTCTTTAGGGTTGTACAGTCTCTGTGGGTGTGTTACCTTATATCCAGGTCATTTTTTGATTTCAGCAGACGTGACTCTAACCTTCTTCTCTTTAGGGTTGTCTAGTCTCAGGGTATGGGTATGTTACCTTATATCCAGGTCATTAAAAGCCGTAATCACTAAAGAAGGTTTCTCTCCCTGTGTTTTCTTAGGTTTATGATTCTGTGCCAGAACCCTGCTTTTTGTCCCTCTCAGTTCACGCCCCTCAGCTCTAGACGCTGTTCACTTTAGCCTCTTCTCCCCCTTCATTTCCTCTTCTGGCTTTGCTTTCGGTGATTTCCTGCCTGCCTATTTATCTCTTGGCCACATCTGCTTGCATTTGTTTCTTCCTGTGTTAGCCCGTTATTTCTCCATGCATCTGACTTAGTCTCCGGTGGGACAAGCGCTTTGTTTTGGTATTAGCATCTCCACCTTTTTTCTAGTCCTTGTCCTGCTGTTGCTTTCCTTTCCGTAAGTGACGTTGATTTGATTTTTAGGGATGCAGAGTTAAGTGCCACGTGAGTGGCAGCTAGGACAACCACGACTATTTCTTCTCATTCAAGAAGACTCCTTGTTAAAGAGCAGGTCTCAGGAGACTTCCCTGGTCCAGTGGTTAAGAATCTGCCTTGCAGTGCAAGGGACGGGGGTTCCATCCCTGGTCGGGGAACTAAGATTCCCACGTGGCCTGGGAGCCACTAAGCGCTTGTGTCACAGCTAGAGCGTCATCCTTGCACCACAACACAGGCTCCCACTTGCTGCCCCTAAGACCCGATGCAGCCAAATAAATAACAATTTTTTAAAAAAGCAGGTCCTGATGCTAACCCTGTGTGAGGACAGGAGTCCTCAGAGCACAGGCCAATAGCTCTTCCTCTCCCCTTCCTCGCAGATGCAAAAGGAAGGTTCCAGCCAGCAAGCGGTTCACCATCCACCGGACGTCCAACGTCCTGACGCTCTCGCTCAAGCGCTTTGCCAACTTCAGTGGGGGGAAGATCACCAAGGTGAGCCCGCAAGCCAGTGCCCTGGACTTCATGGTCGGCGCTGTTTAAAATTCAGATTCCAGGCTCTGTTTCAGAGAGTGGATTCAAGTCTCTGGAAGCCAGGGCCCAGGAGCCTGCATTTCTGCAAAAATCCCTAAACGATTGTTAGGCAGTCAAGTTCAAGAATGACTCCCCCCCCCCCAAACTCTGCTTGTGCTTGGGGTGTTCCTGCAATGGAGGGTCCAGGTGGCCTTAGAATCAAGGTGATGAAGGCTGCACTCTGTAGCTCCCATCTCCCGTGTCCTGTTTGCCCCAGAGCAGGGGCAGCTCCGTGCTGCACTTCTTTGTGGCATGTAGAGGAAAAAGCTTCTGCAGAGTGGTGGTGTAGTAGATGGTGCCTTGTTTTATAAGGCTCTGAAGACCTGTTCTCAGTTGGTGGAGCCTAGCTGTGTGATTTCGGGCAAGGCGCTTGTCTCAGCTTCAGTGTCCTCACTGGTGGTCGTAGGGGCTTGTTTAGGTCAGCATTTCCCAAACTGCTGTTCTGCAGAACGGTTGCATGGTACCCTGAAAGATATTCTGTGTTCAACTGAGCTTGGGAGCCACCACCCAACGTTAAAATAATTCTTTTTTTTATTTGTTTATTTTGGCTAAGCTGAGTCTTGCAGCTGCTTGGGCTTTTCTCTAGTTGCAGGGAGTAGGGGCTCCTCTTTAGTTGCGGTGCTCAGACTTCTCATTGCAGTGGCTTCTCTTGGGCTTCACAGGTTGCAGCATGTGGGCTCAGTAGTTGAGGTTCTTAGGCTCTAGAGCACAGGCTCAGTAGGTGGGGCACACGGGCTTAGTTGCTCCGTGGCATGGGAATCTTCCCAGAGCAGGGATTGAACCATGTCCCCTGCATTGGCAGGCAGATTCTTTACCACTGAGCCACCAGGGAAGCCCCTAAAACAGTTGTTTTTGATCGCAGGCCTTCTCAGAGCCTTTATTAAGCTGTGTTGCATTTTGAATCTCCCAGGGGAATTTATTATGAGGAGTTTCTTAGACTCAGTTATTGAGGGAGTCACTCATTCCTCCGTTTTACTGACACTCATGTGTTCACATTGCACTTCGCCATGCGAGGCTCTAGGAAATCAGGGAGATGATCAGTGCTAAATGAGGTCACATTGCTTCTGCCCAGAGGAGCTCACATTTCTCCATAACACCTCCTGGAACCAGTTTGCTGTTAGAACACAGTTTTAGAGACACTGGTCTGTTTGATTTTGGCCCTGTGTCCGGCAAGACTGGACTGGGGTTCCTGAGCCTACTGGGTGTGTTTGCCTTTAAGATTTCTGAGATTGTCAGTAGATGAGAAAAGACATGTTGATGAATAGCATGACATTCTGTTGATCTAAAGAAGCCAAACACAAACAGGTACCGACTGTGCGAATCCCAGGAACAGGCAGCACTAACCACTGGCCGTGGGCTCGGAACAGGCAGGATGGGGGCATTCACTGGAGAGAGAGGATTTTCTGGGTCTGTGTCTGTCTCTAGAACGGAGCGTGGGTTACCATCAGTGGAGACGGGTCCGAACTCAGCAGACTGGAAGCTCCTCAAAGAGCTACCTGTTTCACTCCACGTGAATTGTGCCTCGTTTTTTAAAAAAGTCCGTACGAGCACAGGCAGTAATCGCAGTACATTATACCCTTGTCATTCAAGACGCACTTCTGATAGTATTTGCTTACGAAAGATTGTTCATTCCTGAAATAAACTTTGGCATGACCTTTGTTCTGATCCATTAAAATTTTAACCTGCTGTTGCAATTGCCCATATGGGGTCAGCCTGTTTTTCTGAAGCCCTGGGTCCCTGCCCTGTCCCCTGCCCTCCCCTCAAAGGCTTCTGCTTGGGGGCGGGAGGGAGAACGAACAGCTCTCCTCCTCCTGCATGTGGGACCCAGGTAGCAAGAGAACCAGTCTGGGCGTACGGCCAAGACAGGAGACCGTAAATCGCTTGACAGGACAATAAAGGAAGAGTTTCTCAGAGAAACTCCCTTAAAAAGGATGTGTTTTCTGCTTTCTTTTTAAATCACTGACCAGAGGAGGCTCCTGCCTCAGCCTTGCGTGCCTGTCGCCCCACATAGTTCAAGACCCACTGATTGGGAGGGCGAGTTGACCCTTACTCTCACTGATGAATTGTAATTTCCTGTTCCTTGGCTCTTCCAACAGGATGTGGGCTACCCAGAGTTCCTGAACATCCGCCCGTACATGTCCCAGAGCAGTGGCGAGCCTGTCATGTATGGGCTGTACGCTGTCCTCGTCCACTCGGGCTACAGCTGCCACGCCGGGCACTATTACTGCTACGTGAAGGTCAGTGGCTCCGGTGTCGGTGTCTGGCTGCCGCAGGGGTGGTGTATGCACTGCCTCCTGGCCGGGGGGTGAGGAGAGGCAGGTTGGCAGTGCCCATTTGCACACCTCCAGGTGGGCCCTCATTCTACTCCGGGAAGTGGCCTTGTTTTGTGTTACGTCCAGGTCCTATTGCTGCTGCTTCGCGGAGCACAAAGGCGTCCCTCTGACCTGTCCCACTCGGATCGGCCCCACTTTTGAAGGCCTAGCAGTGAGACGAGGGGGGCTGCTTTCGGTACCCTGTTCTTAGACCCCTGAGGAAGTCTCAGAAGGCCAGATGTTGGTGGTTGGTGGGAGAGGCTGTGCCAAGGAGACCTTCCAAAAGAGCCTTCAGGAGGGAAAGCTTGCATCTTTGGGGGTGCCAGGAAGGAAGGGGGGTCTCCAGCACACTTGTGGGGGCATATTCAGAGGTAGCTATTTGGTATTTTCATGTGAAATCATTGGAAAAGACCTTGATGCTGGGAAAGATAGCATCACCAACTTTATGGACGTAAGTTTAAACAAACTCCGGGAAACAGTGAAGGACAGGGAAGCCTGGTGTGCTGCAGTCCCCTGGGGTCACCAAGAGTCAGACATGACTAAGCGACTCAACAGCAGCATTTGCTAACTCAAACTCGGATATATGTGGCAGTTAAAAGATTTGTCCTTCCCTTGTTAAAATGCATTGTCCACCAAGAAGATCTGGGCAGCTTCTGTTACTGCACAACAGTTATGCTATCCTTGCAGCTAATCCCCTTCTGTTACTGTTTAGACAAGAATTCTGCTCCTCTGTTTTAAGACTTACTTTTGGTCTTGTGCTCAGAAATGCTCAAATGGGTACAGCCATCACCAAGGGTGGGTGGGAGGGCAGAAGGGAAATAAAAAAATGAAGCATCAAAAAAAAAAAAAAAAGTAAGCATCACAGAAGTGTTGATCATTGGTTTTCGTCCTCACCCTCTGCTGCTTCAGGCAAGCAATGGACAGTGGTACCAGATGAATGACTCCTTGGTCCACGCCAGCAACATTAAGGTGGTTCTGAACCAGCAGGCCTACGTCCTCTTCTACCTGAGGTAACTGACTCCCACCCGACCCCCTTCCCCCAGAGCCCGCACCCACTCTCGACCTGACAGGCCTCCCTGGCCTTCTCCTGCGTGAAAGTAACCGAGAAATCTGAAGGACGTACAGCTGTCCTCCGGCCAGTCAGGGGTAACAGCGCAGCCACCGGGAACGATGCTTAGACCGCGTCTGCCTGGCTGCTCAGTCAGAGCCTGAGAGAAGGTCGGACTGAGTGCAGTCCATCTGCCCCACATGGAAGTGACTCGGCACATAAATGGGAAGGCCGTCCGGCATTTTACATTATTGCCCCCGAATAGCTGCGCTCCACCTGGATATCGGCTCACCCCACCCCGTCCTCTTTGCGGGGAGTGGTCGTGGTGGGCAGGGAAGTGGGCCATCAGAGGGTGGAGGCCTCAGGAGGGGCTTCTTTGTGGGACTGGTGGTCGCCACCTGGAGGATGAGGACGAGGCGAAGGGCAGTGCTCTGCTGCTTTGGGATGGCGTTCATAAACTGAGAGTCTAGTTTTGGAAGAGCTCTCGCGTAATTTGCTCTCTGCTCATATTGAGCGGAATCCAGAGCTATGTAGTAAGTTCTCGTGGTCTGCCTTTGCTTGGTCCCCACTGCTTTTTTTTTGGGGGGGGGGCCGTGCCACTCGGCTTGAGGGACTCAGTTCCCAGACCAGGGATTGAACCCAGGCCATGGCTGTGAAAGCCTGGAATCTTAACCACTGGGCCGCCAGGGAACTCCCTGCTTGCCCCCCCATGAAATTGTACTGACTTGGGGGTATTTTGACTTTGGTATTTACCAACTTGACTTTGGTATTCTGATTCCTTCTCTCACTCACTTTGGGTCAAGCCTCTGCAGCTTCAGTAAGGCAGTCCCTGCCTCCTTCTGTCCCTTTGACAGGATTCCAGGCTCTAAGAAGAGTCCCGAGGGCTCCATCTCCAGGACTGCCTCCCTTTCCAGCCGCCCCAGCGTGGTTCCGGACCATGTCCGGAAGAATGTCAGCAACGGAACCGCGGCCTCTCCAATGACTGGAAAGGTACTTGTTTAAGAGGATCAATGTAAACCCTGCTGTTCTTGCCGCCTGTGCCTCTTGGGGTATCATGGAGCACCACCCCCCACCTTTGTATGCCAGGGTGCTTGGCCCAGTTGAAGGAGAGCACAGACACGGTCCTGCTGTGTTCCATGTTCTTTCTGAAGCGGGTTACAGGGCCGATGCTGGTGAGGAAGAGGGAACAGTGAATAGAAGACGCGACTCAGCAGATCAGGACTTAGCTCCCAGCTGCCTTATACAAGTGCAATGACAGGCCCCCCAGGCACACCTTAAGCGCCGGGAAAAGTCGTTACCCCCACGCTTTAATACCGAAAATGTGAGTAGATTGTACCAGGGCATAACTGTTGCAGTTTTACTATGGTGGTGGTAAGAGAACATCCTTTCCTTTGAGGAATACTTGCTGTATATGGAGGTAAAAGGACGTCTTGTTTAAAATTCATTCAAATGGTTAGAAAAATATATAGGTACATACACATGCATATATTGATACGTATATGCAGGGAGAGAGAGCAAGAAAATGTGGTAAAGTTAAGGAATATCCCTTGAAGGTTTTTTCATATGTATTGGAAAAAGTTAAACTCGGTTTTATTACCAAGATAAATAGCAATTTCCTTTATTACAACATAATTTGTAATTCAAACTAGAACAACCATCTCTGTTGACTGCTTCTGTGATCCCAGTCTGAAGATGAGATCAAACCCAGACTGTCAATGGCCTCCACAGCCTGCAGGGTTTTTAGTCTTTTACGAAAATCTGTTTCCCCGCCAACGTTGAAGAAAATAGAAGCTGAAATAGAAGCATTGGAATTGACACAGCAGTGATGAGCTATGACCCAGTTGCAAGGGTGATGGTCACTCTGGCCAGAGCAAGAAAGCCAGACACCTCAGTCACAGCTCAGAGGAACAGCGAGGGGCGCAGGGGAGCCTGAGGGTGAGCGTGGGGAGCCCTGGGTTAGGCTGGGTTAGCAAGGCCAGTCCACTGACTGTGTGTGTTTTCATTACGAAAGCAACTTTCCAAATACACTGTAGTTGCCCAGAAATCGTTTTACTTTAAATAACATTGTATGGTCCCAGGTACTTAAACGCTCAACAATTGAATAGGTTGTGCAGCACAGTGGGAAGGTGTATTCCCTTTAGGAGGAAAATTAATAAAGAGATAAAAAATGACCTCAGTAACTTCAAGTCACTCTGTGGCCTGTGCAAAGGATATGGGTGCTTAATGATTCAAAGTAGTATGAATTTAGCAAACGTTTTGGGAAAACCTCATTGCTGGTAAGAGGATAGTAAATTCAGTGTGGCAATATGCATCCTAATTTATGAAAATATTAATAGTCTAGTCATTCTATTTCTAAAAAAAAATGAGTATGGAGTACTAAATACAGGAGAAGATTCAGTTTTTTGATTTTTCATTGACAGGTAGTTACTAAGCGTAGGACCTTGACCTGTTAGGAGGGGGAGGTGACCGGTCACGGTGAACAGGCCTTGGGGAGCGTTTCAGGGTGTTGGTGGTATAGACCTGGGTGTAAAGGTGCTACAGAGAAGGCTGGGGCACTTAGCACCTGGCTGGTCATTTCAAGGCTACCTGGAGCCAGTCTAGTTTATAAGCTCTTCACGCAGTGAGCTGTCTGCTGCTGCTGAGTCGCTTCAGTCGTGTCCGACTCTGTGCGACCCCATAGACGGCAGCCCACCAGGCTCCCCCGTCCCTGGGATTCTCCAGGCAAGAACACTGGAGTGGGTTGCCATTTCCTTCTCCAATGCATGAGAGTGAAAAGTGAAAGTGAAGTCGCTTCAGTCGTATCTGACTCTGTGGACCCCATGGACTGCAGCCCACCAGTCTCCTCCGCCCATGGGATTTTCCAGGCAAGAGTACTGGAGTGGGGTGCCATTGCCTTCTCCAAGCTGTCTGCTAGTCAAACGTTAAGACCTTTGTTGAGGGCCTGAGTATTTAAGTGATACGGCACATGGTTAAAACCGAGGTGCCCCTGTGTCGGCAAAGAAGCCAACATATCAATCAAGGGTTATGTTTAGGTGATGGAACTTGGTAAATTTTTTCTCGTTATACTATTTTTGTATAACTCAAATCCTGATGAAAACGTCCTGCTTTCATAGTCGAGATGCTTATGGAGATGCGCCCACTTGTGCAGAACTCAGGAATTGCTGAAAAGAAGCAGCGACATCTGTATCATGTGCCCATGTCAATTTGTTTGGAGTGGCTCCTCCAGAGCTCCCGCCTTCTGTCTCCTTGTAGGGGCCGGCCCCGCTCCCTCTGGCTTTGATCACATTCTCTGCTTTGCTCCTCTCTTAGAGACCAGACCCTGTGACGATGAAGAAGCCACAGACACCTGAAGAACTTGGAGTACCCGTTGCCGGGAATGGCTCTGTGTTGGGCCTGAAGTCTCCAAATGGATATGCTCCTGCCAAGCCCCCCCTGGCGTCCCCTTCTCCTAAAGTCTGCAAAACACCCACCCACGCGCCAGCCATTCTGGATGAGCCTGGAAAGAAAGTCAAGAAACCAGCCTCCCTGCAGCACTTCTCCCCTCCACCCAGTGCCAGTGCGCCGGGAGGCAGCAGGAACGAGGGTCGCAGGCCAGGCTCCTGGGACGGCCGGGCCGCTGTCTCTACCTCACTCCGGGCCCCAGCTGTGGGGACGCCCAACGGGCTTGGGCCCCAGGCGGGCGACGAGGGCCCCACCCCTGAGAGGGGGGGCTCCAGCCCCGAGCACCCCACCAGCAGGCCCCCCCAGGCCCCCCAGAGCGGAGTCACTCCCCTCGGAGATTCTCAGGGAACCCACTCCGTCACTGCCGGCCCCACCAAGGTGCTGCCGGCCCGACAGGATGCCGAGCTGGAGAAGGCCAAGTGCCCCGTCCTGAGCGGCACCAGCCCTGAGCCGGCCAACACCATGTCTCCTCCTCCGGCCAAAAAGCTGGCCCTCTCTGCCAAGAAGGTGGGTGTGTGGGCAGCTCGACCCCGAAGGGTGTTGGTAGGAGCCAGGAAGTGGGGCTGCTTTTAGCTTTGGGGAGGGCGGTGGGACAGCGGCTGAGGGTGTCCGCCAGCGTTGGAGGGCTGTCCTGGCCCGGGCCGGGGCAGCAGTAGTGTGATCAGATGAGGCTGGGGGCCGATGGGCCTCCGCTTCTGTGGACAGACGTCCTAAGGGAGCCTCGGGGATGGGCCCTGGCCGGGAGCCCAGCACAGGGGCACAAAGCTGACCGGCACCTCTGTGTGCAGCCTGACGCGCTGTGATGTAATTGTTGTACTGAAGTTTCTGTTTAAACGTCCTTCCTTTTTTCCTTTTTGTTTCTAACCAAAAACACTTCTGATTCTTCTTCTATCATGCCCCCCCTCCACCCCTCACGCTCTCTTTTTTTGTTCTCCTGTCCTCTCATCCTCCCTTCTGGGCTCTTTTTTCTTTTCTTTTCTTTTTTTTTTACTTTTATTTTTATTTTCCTCCTCACTCACGGCAACCTTTTTTAGACCACCAAGTTTTTATTTATGTCAATAACTGCAGGCCAGCACCCTGCGGAGGGCAACCGGCAATGACCTCCGTCCACCTGCCCTCTCTCCATCCTCCGACCTCACCTACCCCCGGAAACCCACTCACCCCATCGTCGCCGCCCCCTGGCCTGTCCGTGCGATACGGTAAGCAGGGCAGCCGCTCCTCCCCGTGGTGCCGGCGCAGAGGTCTGCCAGTGTCCCCTCTCTCCTCCTGCCCGAAAGGCTTCCGCGGCGCACGGGCAGCTTGGTCTCTGTGGTCCTGGCCTTTTTGACTCTGTCTTCATCTCCCGTCTGTCTGCCACATGCCCTTGGTGATGGGTGTGCTATGAACTGATGTGCCTGGGGATCCCCAGCGCCGAGACAGGACCCCAGAGTAGACGGCCGGCGTTGCGGGGGTGGTGGTGTCTGGACAGACGCCGTGTGAGCTCAGAGTCCTGCATGCAGGTTGTGTCTCCCAGCAGCGCTCCAGGGCTTATCTTGGGGCAAGGTGGGGTCTGTTGCCCTGGCCCTCAGGGCACTCCCAGTGGGCTCCGGGGGCCGCTGCAGCGGACGTGGCTCCGTGGGGATTTTCAGCATCCTGGGGAGATGGCCCAGAGGCGTGGGCTGTCGCCTCCAGGCCCACTCTGCACAGGGACGCTTGAGTCCCTTCACGTGTCGAGGGCAGAAGGCCCAGAGTTACTGATAAATGGCTGGCTGAGGAGTGAGAGACTTTTAAGGCCTTTGACAGCTGTGGAGGGAGGGAGGAAAGAAGGAAGACGAGGCAAAGCCGCGAGGTGGTTTGGACGGGTTCAGCATTTACATGGCACCATCATGCCCTCCCTGCCCCCCTCATTCGAGGCCCTGCACTCAGGGCCCGCTGTTCCCTTCCCCCAGCCCCCCTCCTCCTACTCTCACTGCTGGCACAGGGGTTTTGCACTTGGAATGTCCTTAAATGTTCACAACATATATTTGGTATTTTTTTCTGTGTTTCTTTGACGTACAACTTTTTTTTTAATTTCAAAAAATGCAGAGTAACGTGACATAGTAATGCAATTTATGTGACCATCAGAGTTTGTTCTGATTTAGACAGTGATGAGACAGTTCTGTTTAATTAATAACCCTTGGACGTAGGCATTATTGTCATTCATTCACAGATGAGAAAATTGTGGCTCAGGGTGGAAAATTGACTTTTCCATGGGTGCATGCATAGTTGACAGAAGGGTTTCCCAGATGGCTCAGCAGTGAAGAGTTGGCCTGCCAACAGGGAACCCGGGTTTGATCCCTGGGTCAGGAAGATCCCCTGGAGAAGGAAGTGGCAGTCCACTCCAGTATGCTGGCCTGGGAAATCCCATGGACAGGAACCTGGCGGGCTACAGTCCATGGGATCGCAGAAGAGTCGGACGTGACTTAGCTACTAAACACACAGAGAGACACAAGTTAGCAACACACACATTTGACAGGAAGGAGAGCCAAGAGTCTCGCCTGTCCGGTCCTACCCCTTGCTTGTCTTGCTGTATAGCTGGCTGGAAAGTCTGTCTCCCTGATCTTCATAAACCCCAGGTTTCAGAGGAAAATCCTAGGAAAGTAATAGCAAAAGACAGGTAGGCTTGTATCTGCTTTTCTTGTAAGACTCA
Organism: Bubalus kerabau; assembly: GCF_029407905.1. Classification (NCBI taxonomy): domain Eukaryota; kingdom Metazoa; phylum Chordata; class Mammalia; order Artiodactyla; family Bovidae; genus Bubalus; species Bubalus kerabau. The sequence continues at coordinate 10,770,274 of NC_073627.1, read as the reverse complement.
GCTGCCTGTGCTCAGACACGTGATGCTTGTGGAGGCTGGACGTTTATTGCTGGGTGGAGCTTTCCTCTGAACACATTTGTATTGAAAGGTTAAAACACTGGAGTTTGTAAAAGTACTTTGGACCAACTGGTGACAAGAAACTGAGATACGTAGTGATTTTTATGAACTTTGATCTTGAGGTTTGAATTTGCTTGTTAGCCTGTGTTTTCTAACTTCTCTGAAACATGTACATATTTGAGGTTTACAGGGGAAAATCATTGAAAATTCTTACTTGAGAGAGAGGGGGCCGAAGGAGGGCAGGGTGAAGAACTCAGCCTGTCCTCACTGCCTGCCTCTCCCTACAGGGCTGTCTCGCCTGCTCCCAGACCCTCCAGCCATCTGAAGCCCCCCTTCGGCCCCTGTCCCCCATCACTGTCCAGCAGCCCCCAACCTCTTGGGACATCAGACCCACAGAGCTGCTCGCCCGCCTCTGCACCCCTGCCTCAGGTCAATGGGGCCTTCCGGGCCCCCCCACACCAGCTGCCAGAGGCCAGTGAGCCCCTCCAGAGCCTTGGTAAAAAGAGGAAGAAGACCCGTGTGAAAGTAGGGGGCTGTGTCTCGGAGACCTGCACAGCCGTGGCAGCCCTGCCCGGAAAGAGGAGGAAGAGGAAGAGGAAGCACACGGGGGACGTGGACGCCACCCCCCTGCAGGACGAGCGGACACCGGGGCCGCCCTGGAGCCCTGAACGCAGGAAGGAGGGCCAGGTGGAGCCACCAGCAGACAGATCGGAGGAAGAAGGCAGACAGCAGCCAGGGAGTGGCCAGTGCCTGGAGAACAGCTGGCCCGTGGGATGCATGACCAATGGCCCCCATGTGAGCAGCAGGAAGAGGAGGAGAAAGGGACCAGAGAGCTGTGATGAAGAAGACTGCCTCCCCGGGGACCCACCTTGGCATGGGTGAGAGCAAGGAGCCAGGGGCCCTGCACCTCCACTCACTCACACAAAGTCTGCTCCGGGTGGGTGTTGTCTGGAAATACAGGTGCCCAGACCTCTGGGATACGACCATGTTGTCCCGGGGTTTGGCGAGTGGAGGCATGTCCCGGATCTGTCCAGTACCATGTGTGCTGGGAGGTCACGTGACCCGGGCTGGGCTGGGCTGGGGTCCTGTTGTCCAGTTTGTAGGACTTGCCTCAGTGAGGATTAAAAATGCGCTCGTGTGCTCTCCTGGGCTGTGGCCATGGATCGCTGGCACACTCTGTCTTGGTTGGGTTCGGGTGGTGTCTCCCGGGGCTCTTCTGCAGGGCTGGGCACATGCCAGCAGAGTTCTCGAGGTGTCTGGGCTTTGGTTTGCTCGGAGCTGACTGTCCAGTCTGACTTCCCAGGAGCTGCGCGCCCTCGGACGTTGTCCAGCCAGAGACTGTTGCAACATCACCGAGGAAAAAGAAAAAGAAAAAAAAGAAGCAAGAGCCACGACAAGAAGTAGAAGAGAAGGAGCCCGTGGGCCAGAGGGGCCCGGCTGTCCCTGGGTGCAGGCCCCTGCCAGCTGTGAATGGCCAGGCTCCTAGGGGCCCCACAGGTGTGCATGGGACGAGGAGGGGGCGCTAAGGGTAGGAGCCAGCCTGCCGTGTGTGTCCAGAGGCAGATGCAGTTCACTGGGGAGCCCTCTGCCCTGGTGCGAGCCGTCTGCCCACTGGGCCTCCTCACCTGGCTGATCATTCAGCAGGATCTACCCCACAGGAGAACGCAGGACACACGTAAATGTCAGCACGTTCGTGAGCCCAGCGTTTCTTCTGATTCAGGGCTGTTCCCTTCTGGACCTTGCCACTGGAATGATTCCTGGCCGTCCAGCCTGATGTTGTCCTTTGCCACTTGACCCTGGAGCATTGAGTTCAGAAGCTCACTTCCCTCTGCCTCTCTCAGTTGTGAGCCTGTCTGACGATCATGTGGCCTCTTGCATTTGGGGTTCCGTGTGCTGTGGGTCTGCCTCGGCTGAGGCCCCCACCAAGCAGCTCATTCGTGTTTTGTCTTCTCTCTTTGTTTCTGGCTGGTGGGACTCACTGGGCTTTCCTGGTGGAGTGTGTCTGTTACACGAGGGAGGAGAAGGTCCTCAGCTCCTCTGGAAGGGGCCCAGATCTCAGGGCATCAGCTGTTGTGTTAGTTCTTTGGGGGCACAACCACCCTGGGGATTGACCTGGAGTTTGTATCGGACTCCAGAGAAACGCAGCCATGAATGAATGTGGGGTTTTGATAATTACATAGCAAAGCGCTAACTGCTAGGCAGTGAGGAGTGGCTGCAGCAGGCGGCCAGAGCATAATTGGAGAAAAGGCGGCAGAGAGTGGCCGCCCCCAGACCACGGCATCGCTTTGTGAGCCTGCTGGCCAGGCCGGGGGCGCCATGCGTGCCCGCTCACAGTCCCAAAATGGGGACGGGTGTCGGTGGCCGAGAATTGGCTGGAGCTACAGTTGTCCAGGGCTCCGCGTTACCGCTGGGCCCGAGCCGTGCTGAGGAGCAGCCAGTGCGGCTGGTGGGAACAGGCTGGGGGTGGACAGTGGAGCTCTCCTGCTCTGAGCACTGAGCCTGAAGGACACAAGGTCACTGCCAAGTTGGCAGCCCGGAGAGACGAGATGAGGCTTGTGTTTAGGACGGCGAGTCCATTCAGGCGGTTGGAGTTGGTTGAGGGGCAGGGCAGAGGCCAGGGCTAGCTCAGATGTCATCTCTAGAGCCATGATGAGGGGCAGTCAGTACTGTCTGTGCAGATGTCCTTTCTTGCTGGCCAGGCTCTCTGAGGACAGGGCCAGCAGATGGGAACTGCCCCACCAAGCTGCGGTGGCGGTGGTGGCGGTGGAGAGAGGCGCCTCGCCCCTCCAGTTCCCTCAGCTCCATGTTTCTGCCAGTTCCCTACAGGCGAGGAAGAGAAATCATTAATTCTCTTGCCACAGGCAGGCAGAAACAGCTTGCTTTTACACATCCTTTCAGTAATTTGTGATTAGTAAGTTTTGCAATGCTGTTGTAAATAAAAGGTGTGTGGTCATTTTCTTGGTGACTTAAATGTATGTAAATTGTTCCTCTGGTTGCAGGGCTGGGACCAGCTCCACTTGCATCCTGGGACAGAGAGAAAGAATCCGATGTGGTCCAAGAATTGCTCAAATATTCATCTGATAAAGCTTATGGGAGAAAAGGTACTGTTTTGAGACCTGACTCCTGTTTTTCTGCGATTGGCTTCCGTAGGAGATAAAGAGGCCTGAAGCGGGCCTGCAGTTTTGAGCCTTGTGCACAGAGATTGCTTGGCTCTGAAGACAGGAAAAGGAAGCCGTTGCATGCAGGTCAAGAACCCTGCAGTTGGGGTTAGTCTGTGGAAGGATCCAGAACAGCTTCCCCCTGGGCTCTAGGAGCGGGGAAAGGATGAGTGTGTGTCTCGGGGCGGGGATGGCTGGGGCGGGGATGGCTGTGGCAGGGATGGCTCGTCCAGCTCGCGTGCTGTACATTCTCATTTAGAACATTATTTTTCTAATTCGGACTTGGAGAACACAAGATCTTTGTCTCTCAAATGAGAGCAGGGGTTTATAAAAACTAAACTTTGAGGATCGGTGGTAGAGTTAACAGTGTTTGCTCGTGTGACAGAATCATTGACTGACTGTCCTGCAAATCAGAGACCACCCTGTCCCTCTTCCTTTTCCTTCTGTGTGTCCATTTTCACCAGAAGGTGGCCCTCAAAAACGGTGAATCGTTAGGAGCAGACCAGCCTCGTATGTAAACTTCACCCTTGAAGTAAATCGCCAGGGCAGCTGGGAGCCCACCCAGGTCCTGACGCATGTGTCTGCCTTGCAGTTTTGACGTGGGACGGCGAGGTGTCGGCCGTCAGTCAGGACGCCATTCAGGACAGCAGGCTGGCCCGCACGGCCACGGTCATTGACGACTGGGACGAAGAGTTCGACCGAGGGAAGGTGTGATGTGTGGTGGCACCTGGCAGGGGGGACTTGGGTTTTCGGGCGGTTTGAAGTGGCCAAGGGCAAGGCTGGAGCCTGGCTGCCTGGCAGCACGTGGCTGGGTGCAGGGTCTCCGTCCTGCAGTTGCTCCTGCTCTGCCATCAGTGAGGTTGGGGTCATGGGGACACCTCTCGAGGACCATGTGGAGGATAGATCTGTTTAGGTCACACGGTGAGACTCGAGCTGGTGTGCGGTAAGCACTTGGAAGGAGCCACCAGGACCTGGGGGAGGCCTTTGTGGGAATTGTGACACTGTGATTCTTGACATAGGAGAAGAAATTGAAAAAATTCAAGAGAGAGAAGAAAAGAAACTTCAACGCCTTCCAAAAACTTCAGAGTAGACGGAATTTTTGGTCTGTGACTCATCCAGCTAAGGCTTCCAGTCTGAGCTATCGCCGCTGAACGTGCTGCTGTCAAGATAGGTCAGTTTGCGTGCGTGTGGCGGTGGGGGCGGGGGGGGGGGGGGTGTTTACACATGTGTGTGGAGTGTGGTGTGTGTGCTGTGTCTTTGGGCTCCCTCTCAGTCACATGTTGTGGCCTGTGTGGGACGCACACTTCAGGGATGGTGGTGGGACCCTCAGGGTCTCATCTCTCTCCATCAGGAGCCATGTTCTCTGCTCCCACAGCCTCCAGAGACATGGCATCCCTCCCCGCGGACGGTCTGTCTGGACTGAAGAGCCGCTTGCCATGGACTCGCTGGCCTGTCAGTGGGGGGACGGCCCGCGGAGGCCCTGGGCTTCTGCTCAGGTGAACACGACGTGCACTGTGACAGACCGCATGGTGACGCACGGAGCAGGGGCAGCACAGCGATAGGGATGCGGGGTGGGGCCGGCGCCCTGTGAGGCTGGCCAGCAGCGGCCAGCCTGGGGCCACAGGGGAGGGCGGGGAGGACGCGGCCGAGCCTTCCAGGGCGCCCTCGAGCTCCGGAGGCGACAGCGTGCGGCCGGTTGCCCTTCTGCATGGACCGTGCGGCTCCCACTTCCTCCCGCGGGGGCTCTGTATGCCTTACCAGTCCATCCTCGGAAAGTCAGAGCGCCAGGCTGGCCCCACGCTGCAGCCTCTCCCTTCTTTTGGAGTTGGGCAGCAGGGGTGGAGGGCAATGCATCTCTCCATCTCAAGAAACTCCTAGACCTCCTCTGGAGAGCAGACGGCTGAGGTGGGGCGGGGTGGGGGCCGAAAAGATGCGACAACACATCTGCTGCTCAGGCTGCTACTATTCCGAGGTGGCTTTGCTGGACCTCCCCTCTCCTGCCCCCAGCCCTTGCAGCTGCAGTAACCCCGGGGTCCTTACCGAGGTGGTGTTCTTGGGGTAGATTCCTCCTTTTATTTTACTACTTGATAAAAAACGTTTATTTTTGACCAGGACTGTGGCTTCCATTAGCAATATGTCTCCTTTCCCTCATATACAAATACCGGCTTCATTTGCTCAATTTTGTGAGTGCTTTTGAATTGAAGATGATTGTGTAACTGGAGACGATCACTGTCCCTTTTTTTTTATCCTGCTCAAGCTGTGCCTGCGAACTTGTAATTTAATAAATACGGGAAATCCTCAGTGAGCTGATATTGTCCAGAAAAAAGACCAGTGTCCCAGTGGTAGAAGGTACAGAGGTTAAGTCTGAAGATTATCCCTCAGCACATGTCCTCTTGGGATCACTTCCTCTCCTCTTGGGATCACTTCCGGTGGGCGTGGCTCAATGTCTGGCCTGTTCCTGTGCTCCAGGGGATCTCCTTGGCCTGAGCCCCAGTGCACTCATCCAGCCCCTGCTTTCCTCCTCACTGAGCTTTGCCCTTTGTTCTGGGACCTGGGGGACCCAGGTGGTATCAAAAAAGCGTTAGACATTTTTTATACGGGGAGATAAATTAATTTTTTCATGTGGGTTGTTGTTTTTGTTTTTCCTGGTTTTGTATTTCTCTCTTAAAAGGTGGGGAGGATGATACCCCATGGCCTGAGCTGGGGCTGCTCTGGCGCCAGCAAATGGGAACCAAGCTCTGCTTGGACTGGCCAGGGAGCCTTTTTCTGGAGGCCTGACTCCTGCATGTCAACCACGCCTGCTCAGAACTGAGGGGCCCGCCCAGTGCCCTGTGACTTTGTCATTTGTCACGTCAGGAGGGAAGGCAGGTGCCTCCATGGGCAGGGTTTTCTTCTCCCCGTCTCAAGATGTCAGCATTCATTCCTGTGTGAACTGTTTCCCCGACCATATTCTTGTCCTGTGTTGTTAGTTGGAAAAAGAAAAATTCTGTTGTCTGCTCGCACAAAATTTATCTCCTTTTCTTTCTCTCCCTCTTCTCTAAATCAGTCTCTTTCTCTCTCCACTATATAATTACAATGCCTTTTTCTGAGGAAAACATCACCCGTTTTCTCCCAGGCAGTGATGAGCACTGGCCTGACTCCACAGTGTTTATCACTGTTAGCTAGGCGAGTCCTCCCCTTTCAAGGAGAAGCATCAGCCAAACTGAGGGAAAGGAGCGGCCCAGAATGCGAGCCCAGATCCTGGGTGCGTACACATCAAGGTGAAGAACTGAAGCTTTTAGGGTGACGGTTGTTGACTGAGAACGTGGGTTTAATTTAACTTCATGTTTGTGAAGGGGGCACCTCTCCTGGTGGTCCCAGTCCTCCCCCTGCCTCTCCGCTGGGGGCCCTGGTTATACCGAGGCCCCGTGTGTGCGATGAGCCCGCAGCTCATGGCCAGGGACCGAGGGGGCCACAGATGTTGCCAAGATCTCAGTGCAATAAAATAACAAGTTTTTGTGGGACCTGCCTGTCTTTTCCCTTTCGCTTTTTTGGTTTCCTCCCACCCCATACTTCAGTCTGCTGGCCCTGTTCACATGTGAGGTCAGCCTTGGGTGCTTTCTGTCACCTGTCCGTGAGTGGGAACCAGGCACTTTGGGCAGTCTGTGCAGGAAAGCTTAGACCACATTCCTATTTAATTAGGAATAAAGAGGTTTATCTGAATGTCTTAATGTTATACATACACTTATCCGAATTTAAGAAGGCAAGAATCCTTTGAAGTGGCTCCCTGAGCTTTGTGGATGAACATCAGATTGAAACACGGAAACAGTATCATTCCACTGAGGTCTGTTTGAAAATTTTTGTAACCGAATGTTTGGATTTCTGCAGGTAAAGATGAGGGAGACTTCATAGGTTTTACCAAACTGAGTTTTTTTGACAGCTGTCAAGGGTAACGCAGGCCTCCAGTTTGGGGACACTGCCCCTGCTCCCAGCCTGGCCCGGGTACAGTGATATAGTCAGGTCACCTTCAGCCCTGGACGTGCCCAGCTGCTGCCTCAGCCACGTGCTGGAGGCCCTGGTAAGGAAGGCTTGGTTCCAGCAAGCACTGGAATTCAGTGGCCCATGTGGACATTGCTGGTCTGGTCAGGCTGGGCCTAACAAGAGCAGGAAGATCATGTCTGGCTGATTGCACGAGTCCTGGAAGTTGGTGCATGGCCTGGAGGGGCCCAGGACCCTGTAGAGCCCCCTGTGATTGGGAGGTTACAGGTGGCAAGGGCAGCACCAGTGAGTGGATGACAGTCCGGGGTAGGGGCAGGTTTCCAGTGGGTGGGTTTTGGTAGCCAAGCCCCACAGCTCCTCACCCCTTCCTTGCCTTCAGGGATGCCCTCAGACACAGGACTCTACCCTGGTCACCGTTGGAGTATGGCCAGATGGCTCAAAATGACAGCAAAGGAAGAGGTGAAGCGAGGCATCAACCGGACCCAAACCAGAGGGGGTGCTCGGCAGGTGGGCGAGAGTTTGGGGTGACAGATTATAGTTCACAGGCCTGTCTGACCAGCCGAGCTTTTGTCCAAAGGCTGCACATCACAGGCTGGGCGGCGGCTGGAGTTGATCCACCACAAATCTGGGCACGGGTCATACAAGCAAGACCATAGCTCTATCCATATTGTGGTTCTGGGTGCATGGAAGACAAACACAGCCAAGTTTCCCCCGTCAGCCTGTGGTCTCAAGCTCAGAGCTGCTGTCTCCAGTGGGAACCAGGAGGAGGCCCAGCTCTACCAGATGTGGCCTCAGAGACAAGGGGACGCTGTGAACGGATCCTTGGCTGGTGAGCAGGCTCCGGCCAGCCGGGCTTCCTTGACTGACATCATCAGGTGACAAAGTGAAAGCCCAGGCTATTTCTCATTTGATAACTTCAGCAGGAACTTCGTCCCTCCAGCCTTAGTGTGTCTTTCAGGCTCTGGTGAGTGCCTGTGGTATTTTCAGCAAGAGAATACAAGGTCTGATTCACTCTTTACACACCCGAGCCAGATGACAGTGTGTGTGCCGGCCAGGGGGTGGGGGTGGAGAAGACGGGCGAGGATGACCAGTCCAACAGGCTGGCCAAGAAGTGCTCCTGTCTGGAACTGTGACATGGCAGTAACTAGACAGGTGGGGCCACCTGGGCACTTGGAATCAAGAGCAGAGGTAACAAATGTGGAAAGTTCAGGGCCGGGGGAAGACCACTGGCTTGGGAAATCGAGTGGTAGGGCACCGTCGTACCAGAGAGGCAGGCGGGTGACAGGTTCCGGGGCCATGATACAGACAAGCCTGCAGTGTTAGCATGCTATCAGAACAGGAAATGGGGAGAACCACAGGTATGAGAAGGACGTGACCCAATTAAGAAAAAAGCGCAGTTATCTGAACATCTGGGGAACTAGGCGGGCATCCATTAGAAGTGCGGCCTAACCTCGGGAGTCAGGAGTGAGCAGTGAAAGGCTGGCCAGTGTGATGGAGTGGGGAAGGCCAGGGTGTGAATCCTGCCCAGTCTTGGTAGCATGGACAGCCTCGGTATAGACAGGACCTGGGTGAAACAAGGTTCTGGGAATCCTCTCCCCTCACTGGGGGGGCAGCCTGAGGATGTGTCATGTGACACCTGGTGGGAGCTCAGCAACATGATTCCTTCTTGGCCTTTGGGACCTTGTGGCTAGTCACCTGCACCGCTCCTTCCCTTGAACCCACAATCACATGTGTTTGATTCCTGGGTTGGGAAGATCCCCTGGAGGAGGGCGTGGCAACCCACTCCAGTATTCCTGCCTGGAGAATCCCATGGACAGAGTAGCCTGGCAGGCTACAGTCCACAGGGTCGCAAAGAGATGGACACGACTGAAGCAACTTAGCAGGCACACACAGGCCTGGAGGGGCCCCTGCTGCACACACCCTGCTTGGTCCAGTCCCAGCCACGTGCTGCCCCTTCCTTCCCCACTCCCTCAGGACCAACTGCTTCTGTTGGGGAGGACCATCTGGCTGCAGAAGCTGGTAGCCATGCTCCGTTAGGCTCTGTCTTTAGACAGCCCCGCTCTCCCATCCCTTCTGCAGTTACTGCATATTTGTCCCCTCTCAACTGCCTGTGTGCCCCTTTTGCAAATGATTTTCATCCCACTCCAAAAGTAAAACAGCGAAACACGAGGAACCCAAAACTGAAGCCAGCTGCTTTCCCTCCCCTTGTGATCTATTCCCCTTCTAACATAGTGGTAACAACACTCACGGAGCAGCAAAATCACCTGGGAGAGTTATTTAATACTAATTTAATTGACAATGAATGTGCCGGAAAGGAGACTCTTGAGGGTGAGGCTCGGGCATTGGCATTTGAACCCTTCCTGAGTGATCCTACTGGGCAGCCAGTGTTGAGAGCCGCTGTGCCAGTCCCAGGTTTGAGGGTCAGAATCACCAGGGGGTTGTGAAAACACAGGTTGCTGGGCCTCAGCCCCTGACATTCTGTTCAGCAGGTCTGGGCTGAGGTCTTATAATTTGTGATTCTAACATGTTCCTGAAAAGTGAAAGTGTTTGTCGCTCAGTTGTATCTGACTCCTAGTCCATCAGGCTCCTCTGTCCATGGGATTTGCCTGGCAAGAATACTGGAGTGGGTTGCCATTCCCTTCTCCAGGAGATCTTCCCAACCCAGGGATCAAACCCAGGTCTCCTACATCAACAGGCAGATTCTTTACCATCTGAGCCACCAGGGAAGCCCCTAGGGATGCTTACCCCACTGCTGGGTGGGGACCACACTCACAGTTCTGATCTAACAGTTCTGACATGGAATGGTCAGTAGGACCCTCTGTGGGGACCTCAGTGTGCTCTCCAGACCAATCTCTTCCACCCCTGGGGACCTCACCTCCTAGTTGCCTCTTGTGTCTTGCTCTTCCCCCTTCCTTCTCTCATGAACATGTTCAAGTGTCTGCCATCCTAAAAGAGACCCCTTGTTTCCATGTCCCTTCCCAGCCACCCTCCCCCTCAACTGCTAGCTTTGATTTGCCTTCTGCTTCATTCTCCTCTTAGTCTGCCTTCTGCCCACATCACTCCACTCAAGTGATCCAATTCCCAAATTTGATGAGCGTTTGCCACGACTTCTTTTCAGGATTTGACACTGTTCATCCCCCTCTCCCTGAAGAGCTCTTCTTTTTCTGTCCCTTAAATGTTAAATCTGTTGGATCTGGTGAGCCCTGGATACTTAGATGGAGCCAGGATCAATCTACTCCAATCAATATACCCCATTGTCTAATCAATGTATCCAGAGGATGTTCATGGGTATCCTACTGGCAAATTTGTGGCCCAGAGAGAGTTCACAGCTGTCTGCCCTCCTCCTACTTGTGTCCAACTCCTGTGTCCCCGCCGAGGCTGGGGGCCCACCGTCCACCCAGATGCCAAAGCCAGAAATGTGCCTGCCAGGCTCAGCACCGTCCTCACGTGACACCCATGCATCAGTGATGGAATTCTGATCTTTCCACCCAGCTGTCTGGAAAAGTCCTCTTTCCTGTCCCCACTGCCTGGCTCTCAGCTTGAGTCACAGCCATGTTTCTCTTGGATTCGAATTGTCTCCTAACCAGTTCTCCCTAGAGAAGGAGACCAGCTTTCTGGTCCACATTCCTGGCCCCCAGGACAGTCCTTGAAGACAAGAAGCCCTAATCCAGTGACTCCTGTCCTCAGGTGTTCCCAGCACCAGTCACACTGTGTTATTGAAAGGACGTGTCAGTCTTTATCCTGTGCTAACTGTGGGGACTGCTAAAATGCACCTTTATGTGGCTTTTTTGCTCTTACAGTATTAGAAATGATTCGTGTTTCATGCACTTTATTCTCCCTTCTTATGTGTATTACCTGGAGAAGGAAATGGCAATCCACTCCAGCACTCTTGCCTGGAAAATCCCATGGACGGAGGAGCCTGAGAGGCTACAGTCCATGGGGTTGCAAAGAGTTGCTACAGTCCATGGGGTCACAAAGAGTCACCTTTGCATGGCCTTGGTGAGATGCTTTCCCTTGGCAGAGACCAGTGGGCGTTGATTCTATCAGGTCTCATTTTCCAGTCCCCCCCCCAACAAGAAGTCTTGGTGGAAGGGGTGAGTCAGACAGGAGTGTGGTTGGTGACTGTGCCCTGGTTGAAAGTAAAAGTTTCTCAGTCGTGTCCAACTCTTTGCAATCCCATAGACTATACAGTCCATGGAATTCTCCAGGCCAGAATACTGGAGTGGGTAGCCTTTCCCTTCTCCAGGGGATCTTCCCAACCCAGGGGTCAAACCCAGGTCTCCTGCATTGCAGGGGGATTCTTTACCAGCTGAGCCACCAGGGAAGCCCAAGAATACTGGAGTGGGTAGCTGATCCCTTCTCCGGTGGATCGTCTCAACTCAGGAATTGAACCGGGGTCTCCTGCATTGCAGGCAGATTCTTTACCAACTGAGCTACTAGGGAAGCCCCTATTCACAGCTCAGAATGGAGCCAGCCTGCCTCCGTCGATGTCCTTGGCCCAGAGGCCTTGCCCAGTCCTCCTGACGCTGCCGTCTCTGAGCCCCTGCCCCCCATCCCCCACTTTTGTGGTTTTTTTTTTTTTTCCGCAAGTGAAAACATTTTGGCAGGTCTGGCAGGAACCAGAGCATTAGCTCCTCTATTTGAAGTGAGAGCCTGGACTGTGTGGCACGTGGCCAGCTGTCTTTCGGGCGGCAGGGGAACAGTTGGTGACAGCTGGATACAATCAAGATCCATTACAAACAGATTTCCAAGTGCCATTCACACACAGAAGAAATTGCAAGCTTTAGCAAAATAAAATCTGGGGGTTTTCAAAGCAAGACAATGCCCCAGCCTCGGCCCGTGCGAGCGGTTTAGTTCCTCTCTCTGTAACCACACTTCCTTCCCCATCCCCACCTCCCTCTTGAGTGTAGGCTTAGGGGGTTGGGGGAGGCTGGCAAAGCTGGCAAGGGTTCTCCCTAGGCCAGGGTGTCCATGCCCTGCCTTGTATTACAAAGGACACTCCTGTCTAAACCTGGGTGGGCAGGGGTCCGAGGCTGGCTTCTAGCAGGGCCTCTGGCCAGCCTCAGTCAGGCCTCCCACCTTGGTCTCCAGGAGAAGGAAGGGTTCACAGAGTGGTTGGTGGGTGACTGCTGGCAGGCCCAGCTGAGTGCATTCCTCGTCTGTGAAACAGGTGTTATCGGACGTAGCTGTCTGTCAAACCCCGGCCCTGGCCTTGGCAGAGCTCTGAGCTGTGGCTCATTAGGCAGCTGATTATGGTTCTGTACGGAGGGGAGGGCTTAGGATGCGGTTCTGTTGGGTCTGTGGGTCTGTTGGCCTCAGCAGACAGTGTTCCTTGACCCCATGGTGGTGGGTGGTGGTGGCGGGAGTTGTTCCTTTGGCACTTGGAAGGGGTATCGGTGTTCATGGAGGGAGGCGACACTGTCCTCCCTTTTTTCATGAGAACCTCCAACTTGTACCACCCGCTGGGGCCCCTGCTGCCTCATCCTTTTTTTTTTTTAACTTTTGGCTGCACTGGATTTTTGTTGCTGTGCGGGCGTTTCTCTAGTGGCAGCGAGTGAGGGCTACTCTAGATGTGGTACACAGGCTTTTCAATGCGGAGGCTTGTCTTGCTGAGGAGCACGGGCTTCTCTGGGGCACGCAGGCTCAGGAGCTGCAGTTCCTCAGCTCTAGAGCTCAATAGTTGTGGCACATGGGCTTAGTTGCTCTTTGGCATGCAGGATCTTCCTGGATCAGGGATTATTCACCTTGATGGGAGAAGAGAGAGAGAGAACAAATAGAATCATTTGTTTTAGAAAAAGGAACCAGATAAAAAAAATATGGTTATGAGGAAGAACAGAAAGGTCACAGTAAAATCCCTTGCCATCGTATCTTATATCTAAGTCCACTCTAAAAGTTTTATTTAAAATAGGTAATAATATCATATCACTTACATGTGGAATTTAAAATATGACAAAAATAAACTCATTGACAAAGCAGAAACAGACTCACAGACATACAGAACAAACTTACGGTTAAGAAAGGGGAAAGGGGGTGGGTGAGGAATAAATTAAGAGTTTGGAATGAATAGATACTAACTACTATATATAAAATAGATAAACAACAAGACCCTACTGTGTAGCACAGGGAACTATATTCAATATCCTATAATAACCCATGATGGTAAAAATATGAAAAGGAATATATATATGTATATAAAATGGAATCACTGCTGTATACCCAAAACTAATACAACATCATAAATCAACTCTGCTTCAATAAAAAATAAATAATATAAAAAATAAATTAAAACAGGTAATACCTGTATATGGTACATCACTTAAAAGCTGTGTATTTCCCAGGGCCACCGCAACCAAGTCCCACAGACTGGGGGGCTTAAAATGACAGAAATTTATTCTCCCACAGTGTGGAGGCTGGAAGCCTGAAATCAGTGTTGGCAGGACCCACTTTCTCTAACGAGCCCTTCTTTGCCTCTTCCAGCTTCTGGTGAGCCAGGCGTTGTTGGCCTCTCAAATGGCTCTCCATCTCCACATGGCCTTTTCTGTTGTGTGTCTGTGTCCTGATCTCCCCTTCTTAGAGGGACACCGGTCATTGGATCTGGGCCACCCTTATGATCTCATCTTAACCTGGTTACATTTGCAAAGATCTTATTTCCAAATAAGATCACAGTTGACAAGTGCTGGAGTTACGGCTTTAACATATCTTTTTGGGCTCCCAATTCAATCCCTAAGAATGGTGTATGTAACGAAGAGTCTCCCACTCCTGTTTCCCTGGCGGCTGACTTTCCTCCCAGAGGCAGGGTGGCCCCCAGTACCCCGTGTGCCCTCTTAGCCATGGTCTGTGCTTGTCCACTAGTTTGGGAGCCCTGAGAAGACATGGCTTTACAGCTGTTCGCGTTGTTGCTGTGTCCTCAGTATTTTGAACCGTGCCTGTCACAGCATTGTCCCCCCGTCCTGCATATATGTGGAATGGCTGACTGTGCAGTGTAAATGTACATCACATGTAGATGCATTTTTGCTAGGAATAGAAATACATTATACACCCGTGTTCTGTCCTAGCTTTTCCCACTTCACACAGCTTGCAAACTGGCTTACTTTGGTAAACGCAGAAATCAGCTTCAGTCTTTTAAAAGACTGTGGGTGCTCCCTTGCATGAAAGTACTGGTATCTAGTAACCTGTCCCTTTTTGAACACTTGTTTCTAAAAAAGTTCAAAACATCACAGTTTAAGCATGGGATAAAAAATAGATATATTTTGGGTTACCTCTGCTCAAAAGCCTCCCTTCATCATTCTAATTTTTTTGGCTGGGCAGCACAGCATATGGGATTTTAGTTCCCTAACCAGGGATCGAACCCTCATCCCCTGCAATAGAAGTCTGGAGTCCTAACCACTGGACTGCCGACAAAGTCCCTCATTATTCTAATATTTGAGATTATTATGTAAGGCAAGGACTTCGGAAGGGAGGCATCAACTTAAAAAAAGTTGTCAGGCTGATCAACCCACTAAAGAGAACAGATCACAGTGACAGGCTTGCAGGGAGCCCCAGCCCATTTAAAAAAGTTCTTGCTGTGGGTGGGGAGGGGGTCAGGGGAAGCAGCAGACCAGTGGATTCCAGATGCTGGGTCCTCTCGGCTCCTCCGCTCCGTCCTCCCTTTGAGGCTGTCCCTCAGAGGTCTCCCTCTGAGGTCCCCAGGAGCTGAGGACACAAGTAGTAAGAGAAGCTGACCTGCTGGCTCCCATTTTATACTGTGACCTCTATGGGCCTCAGTTCCCAAATCTGCAGTATGGAGATAACAGCTCAACAATGCCCCCTCCCCCGGCCCCGACACCCCCAGCCCCTGAGCCAGGAACGTGAGCTAACAGAGGGTCTTTGACAGTCACCATCGGTCAAGTAGGGATTCCCAGGTGACGCTAGCGGTAAAGAATCTATCACTGTGAGAGATGCAAGAGACATGGGTTCCATTGCTGGGTCAGGGAAAATCCCCTGGAATAGGAAATGGCAACCTGCTCCAGTATTCTTGCCTGGAAAATTCCATGGACAAAGGAGCCTGGTGGCTACAGTCCACGGAGCTACAAAGAGTTGGACACGACTGACCATGCATATGTTGTCAAATGTAGGTGGCTACAGTCCACGGAGCTACAAAGAGTTGGACACGACTGACCATGCATATGTTGTCAAATACATTTTACATCCCTACCCAGTGCATTCATTTACAACCAAACCAAACATCCTTATGGTACGAGGTGGACGCTGATTCTCTTTTATTCTATCTTCTCTTCCTTCAATGGAGATTGGTTTTTCAACCATTCAGAGTCAGGACCGGAGAAGGCGATGGCACCCCACTCCAGTATTCTTGCCTGGAAAATCCCATGGACGGAGGAGCCTGGTAGGCTGCAGTCCATGGGGTCAATAAGAGTCGGACACGACTGAGCGACTTCACTTTCACTTTTCACTTTCATGCATTGGAGAAGGAAATGGCAACCCACTCCAGTGTTCTTGCCTGGAGAATCCCAGGGACGGGGGAGCCTGATGGGCTGCCGTATGGGGTCACAACAGGGTCGGACACGACTGAAGTGACTTAGCAGGAGCAGCAGAGTCAGGACCTGCCATTGGAAAACACTGTTGTAATGAAACAATGTAAGTTAAGGGAATTTGTTTACAGTCAAAAACCAGGCTAATCGAAGTGATTAGCATTCATGCCCTTCCCATCCAAAGGTTTGGGAGTTCAGATCACAGGGAGAATTAACCTGTGGCCTCAGTTGCTTTTCTGCCCAAGTTTTGGTCATAGAGCAAGAGTTATGTAAAATCAGTGAAGATTAAACTCCTAGGTCCACCAGAATCAACCTTCTATGGGTAAAATAATCTCTGAGGGAAGTGTCTGATTTCTGGAGCTATTGGAAAGAAACACTTGCCTAAGGAAATAAAGCCCATCTTCTTGGACATACCGAAGACATCAAGCTTCACCATCAAAGCCTGGGCATCAGACAGCTCAGGGAGTAACAGGGATATTTTTGTTTGTGAATGCATGGTTTTCTTAGCCACCAGAAAGGTGGGCCAGAGCTGCGCCCTGATGGAATGTGAAGATTGGGATCCCTAGACTGATAATGTTGGAATCCGTCTCATCTAACAAAAACATTGTCAGCTGTGCTTTAGTCAAGTAGAAGACAGCAACAGATCAGAGATCAATACTGGGCAGAAGCCTGGATTTTATAGGCAGATACTTCATTTCATAGGTGTGAGACAGGTCCAGGGGGCTGAGGTATTTGCCCAGATCACAGAGCTAATAGGAAGCAGATGTGGAAAGAAAACCTAGAGTTTCCTCATTCATTTACTCCTTTTCCACGAGAGGAAAGGGACTTTCCTTTGTTGTCTCCTGGGAGGCATATTTTGGAACGGTCTGTAAGGAAACAGACTGCTGAGGAGGGTCACAACTCCCCCTGATGGAGATATTCCCCGACCTTTCAGGGGCATTGCCAGGACCTTGGGCTGAGCTCTTCTCTCGCAGCACCCCCCAGTACAGCACATTGTGCTAGGGGGTCCAGGGTCCACAGGAGGGTCCTGGACCATCCCTGTGTGATCCTTCTAAATGACACACTTATAATTTTTATGTGTAGCACCAAACCAAGAAAGAGCATATCCATCCAGGAACAACTAGAAAAGCAGCATTTTCCTTTATTTTTCTAAATTAAAAATTGGTGATGTCCCCACCTCCAGGTGCAGAGCTACTGCCCAGGCTCCTCAAAGGGCAGCTCAGTCTAACCAGTGGGTGGGGATTGGTCGGTCGGCCCAGTGCAGGCAAATTAAACATGTAAGGCACAGCCTAGAAACGTATGAATCTAAGAGTCGCAGGAATCAAGGTCACCAAAATCCTGACATGCTGTGAGGCTGAGGTGCCTCTCTTTGAAATTTGATCGGGGTAAATTCAGAGGACAAAGAAAAGGAAGTATATAAAGGCAATGAACTGGTGACATTCACGGAGCTAAGGTTCAGACTGCAGAAAAAATGAACTCAAAATATTCTGGTATTCGGCCAAGGACTAGCCGGACCTGCGAAACTAACGTCAGCGAGGACCACCCTGCCCTTGAGTGGCCGGACACGACCTTGGTACCTTTGTGGGCAGCCAGGCTCTGGTCTGTTTCCCAGGCCTGCGCCACCCTTAGGAAATCCGAAACCTGCTGGGCCCCCGGAGGCGGCCGAGGCGGGGCCTCGGGTTGGGGCGTGGTCAGAGGCGGGGCCTTGGCGCCAGGGGCCAGCTGGAGGGGCGGGGCCTCGGCGGGCGCGCGTACGCAGTCCTGGGCAGAGTAGAGGACGCGGCCCCAGGGGTGCGCGCGCGGGCGACGGGGGCGGGGCCGCAGGCCCGGGGGCGGGGTCTGGACGGGCGCGCGTGCGCAGGCGCGGGCCGGGGGGCGGCCGCGTGCTGGGCTCTGTGTCTGTGTGTGTGTGTATGTGTGTCTGTGTGTGTGCGCGCGCGCGTGCGCAGGCGGCGGGCGGGGCGCCCCGCGGGAGACGAGGGGCGGGAGGCGGGCGGCGGGCTTGGGGCCGGGGGCGGGGCTCTGAGACGCGCCGGGCGAACGGGGCCGGGAGCTGCGGTACCCGGGGCGAGCGGCGAGCCCAGGCGCGGAGCCTGGCGCCGGCACCATGGACGAAGACGACAGCTACGGTCAGTACGGCCCTCGGCTCGGCCGGCGGACGCCCCCTCCCTCGCTTCCTCCCTTCACCGGCCCGGCGCCTTGGCCGCGCCTCAGGAGACTCACGTTTCCCGGGGACTGGTGCCGGACGCGAGCCGAGCGGGGCGGGGGCCTCCTCAGGGCAGGGGTCACCGGCGGCCCGGAGTGTTAAAGGCTGAGGGGTGCTGGGGGGCCGACGTCGGGGTGCCCGGGTCTCGGGGGCCGGCGCTGGGGGTCGCCGGGCTCGAGTCTCTGGGGCCGGAGTCCTAGGACCGGGGTCTCGGGGCCTGAGTCTCCGGGGCGGAAATCCTCCAGGGTGAGGGTCTGTCTCGAGGCCGGGGTCTAGGGCGGGGTTCGCGAGGAGAGGAGGGTCTTGGGGTCGGGGTCTCGGGCGGGGGTCTCCGGCCGCTGTCCCGCGCAGGCCCGGCCTCCCCCGCGAACGCTCAACTTCCCCCGGCCGTTCTCCGTAGTTTCCGGCCCCTTCGGTGCTGGCAAGTTATGTACCCCGGTCCATGTCTTTGTTCAGAAACAAAAATGAGAAAACACAGGCAGCGAACCCCGAGTGGACAGGCTGCCACCTGAGGGTGCCGTCGGGGCCGGGATCTCCGGCCGCCGGCCACCCCAAGGTCCGAGGCTGACCGCCGCTCCGCGGAAACTGGGCTGCTGTTCCCCCAACGCCTGCGGGGCGAGCCCGAGGGGCGCCGAGAAATCCAACTTTGCCTTCTCATCTGTGCCCAGAGACGCGGCACAGCTCTCACGCCACACCGACAGCGAACACTTGACAAAACTACTCGTTTCCAAAGCCGCCTTCTGCCGACCTCACCTGGGAACTGTTGGCCATCCGCAGGGCATTCGTCTGTCAAATGGCTTCAGATTGCCAGGGTGGCAGAAGGCTATATGGAATGCTTTAGTTAATTTATTTAACGTTTTATTCCCAAGAGATGAAAGAATGGCAGATAGAACAAGTGGTGAAGTTTGTGGTTTGGTAAGCAGAGTACAGACAGCAGTTTGAAATGCTTGTGTGGCTTAGTGGAAGCGAATCCGCTTTCTTGACTAAGTGACATAGGTGACGTTTGTTTTTTAAGCTCTGAGGGAGCAAGCTTTGTTGTGGGGTATGGTAAAATGTGAAAGGTGAAGCACCTTGTTACTTTTCTGTTTATTTAGAGTAAGTCATTGAGGAACCGCTGACCGCGATAGGTGGGTTTATGACCCACAGTGGCAGACAGGGGAAAGGCCGACACTTGTGGCCTGAAATCCAGAGCACGTGGGATCGGTATCCATCAGATGTCCCCTGGTTACCTTCCAAGTAAAAGCAGTGTGTGCTTTTCCTCTGTGATTGAAAAAACACACACACACACCCCCCCACAGATTGATCCCAAAGGACTTTTCAGTCCCCCTTAGGCTTCTCTGTTTCTGCCCACCCAGGAGAAGCCTTCTCCAGCTTTGCGTGCTGCTGTACCATCTCTTGCTGTTTAATCCAGGCTTTCTTCATGCGTTCTCCTGGTGTTCTTACCCAACGCTGGAGGCAGGAAGCTGTTGGTCTGGTTGCCTTGAACACAATGACTGCTTTGCCACCAGGCATGGCATGAATTCGTGCTCAGAAAGGGTAAATGGAAGCAGGGTGTATTTGTTTCCTGTGGTGGCTGTAACAGATTGGCACAAACAACATAACCTTATTATCTTACAGTTTTGGAGGTCAGAAGTCCAAATTTGGTCTCACTAAGCTAAAATCAAGGTGCTTACAGGGTGTGTTCCTTTCGGGAGGTCGTAACAGGAACGTCCGTTTCCTTGCCTCTTCCAGCTTCTAGAGACTGCCCACAGTCCTTGGCTGATGGCCACCTTCCACCTTCAAAGCCAGCAGGTAGCATCTTCTCAGTTCTCTCTGACTTCTGCCTCTTCTAGTTAGGGCTCTGTGATGTCATTGGGCCCACCTGAATAAGGATAAGGATCAGCAGCCTTAGTTCTACAATGGTAATCCGCTTTTTGCCATGTAGGGGCGACGTGTTTCCAGGTTCTGGGATTGGGACAGGGCCATCTCTGGGGCCCTTTATTCTGCTGACCACACATAAAGATGAAGAAGAAGTTCTTCTTTTCTTTCTATTTATACAACTTAAAAAAAAATCATATTCTTTGTATATTGGAGGAAGCAGAAAGGTTAATTTAAAGATTTTCCCCACTCGTTGGGTTTACCACACAAAAAGTACCTAATGGTTCAAGATGATCATAACAAGAAAAATGTTCCTAGTTCTTTTTAAGGTTTGCCTCGGTCTCCAGAACTTGCCATTTCTCTCCTAGGTTTTACAGAGAATTTACCTCAAAAGATAAGACAACTATTCAGATTCCACATTTCAAAAGAAGAGAATGCCAGGTCCAGGGGGTTCCCTCATAACCTCCATCGGTGGTTCATGAGTCAGCCTAGGTCACTACCATGATTTTTTTAACATTGTATCTTAGGGGACATGGTTTATGATTTCCATGCTATCACCTGGCTAGATAAAAACCTTTGAAACATAACTCATTTATAATAAGCTAAAGAAAGAGAATGTGTCTTAGAGTTTGTCTGTTCAACGAAAGAGAATTTCGAAAACTTACCAGAAGGCTTTTCCTAACTGTATACTCTTTGATGTCCTGTGCTAACCCAGAGACCACACCACTGAGTTCAACAGCCCTTTCTCTTGTACACTCCCTTTGATCCTGAGTTGTTTATTTGGTCTAGTTGTAATGCACTAGATCCGTACAGCATGGTTCAAACTACACACGTGGTGTGATAAACCGTACTGCGAACACCTGTGTAAAGTTGGGGAGAGGTTAAACAAAATTTAAAGGTTGTTTTTTTTTTCTTTTAGGAAAAATGTAGAATTAGTGGTTTTCTAAAAGCTTAATTGACACTTTAAGAAAGAGGTCCCTAATGCTTGTGGTTGGCTGGTTTTTATCCACCCCCCCCAGCTTCTTTTTAAACCCTGAAATAGTTGGGATTTTTGGGGGGTCATTTTACATTCTTATTAGATGACTGTACTTCCTGGATGTCACAGCTCTCACTTGCAAAAGGAAGAGGTATTTTTGCCTTCATAGGGTTCCCTGCCCACGAAAGGACTCAGTGACTGTATTCCTCTTTGTGACTTCTGAATTCAAGCAGACATTTTTAACATGCAGTCTGCTTCTTAATGGGCTTTCAGGCCCCTCTGAGATTGTATGTGAGAGTTTGTGAATGTGCATTTTTGGAGAGTCTTTTGCTTTAATCCAGTTCTCGAATGGCGGCTCTGACTCTGGAAATTGCTGCTCCAGAGGTTTGCCTGCGTCTCTCTTATGAAAGGTCTTGAGGTGGAGATGGGCAGGGTCCATCCAGTAGTAACATGGGAAATGTTAGTGGTGACGATTCTATATCACAACTCTAACGAAATAATCGGATTTCTGACCATAGGTTCTTAAGCTCCTTGAACCCATGGTGCTGTTCAAGACCTTTACTTCTCAGATACAGACCTTACTCCTCTCGGCTTTTATTAGCTTCGGCTTATCCCTTTTCTGCTGCATGAGGGAGAAGCAGCCTTTAAGAAATAAGCCTCTCTCTCGAGAGTGGAGATGTTGATCTTAACCAGGCACACCTGCCGTCCTCAGATGATAACAGTGAGGTGTGGGCAGTGGTGTGTGTAGCAGTGGCATGCATGGGTGCTGCTGCGGGATTGACTGTGCGTGGGAGCCTGTTGCGTCCAGGAGAGATCTGCTGTTTGGTCTTTGTGCCTTAAGAACAAGCGTGGGGCCCGGTACCCAGTGGAAGCAGCTCAGTGACTCTGGAGGGAATCATAGATTGAGCCAGTTTCTATGTGGCAAAAGTTAACATTTGCTGAACTTGAATTTTCCTCCTTCCCCCATCCCAAACAGAAACTGGAACACTTTTATGAATGTGCTTGACCCTATGCCAAACCAATTTTATTCGTTTTTCTATGATATTGATGACTTTCATTGTTCCCAAATGTAGTTCCACTCAGTGATTTGCGTTTATTGAAAAGGATACAATTACATAAAGTCAGGGCTTTCTTAGAAAATCTGGAACACAAGGTTACCATAATTACACATTTTGTGGTCTATAAGGTAGATTTCCAGGGGTGACATTAACATGTCAGAGGATATAAACATTTTGGGAATTCTTGATGGGTGGTGTCAATTTGCTTTTTCAAAAGGCTGTATCAAGCTACCCTGTTCTTAGCGATATACGGGGGTATGTGTTCCAGTATCACTACCAGTGTGCCACTGGTGAGGATTAGCATATGAAAGCTTTTTTAAAGAAGACTAATTTAATGGTTACAAAATGGTTCCTCATTATATCTGTTGATTACTAGCTAGGTTAAAAAAATTTCTTTTGTCTATTTGTGTATTATGACCTGTATTATGGCTGTTCATGTAAGATAATGGTTCATCGATTTAACTGAGATTAACTCCTTCTTTAAGGCCTCTATTACATCAACAGATTTATGTTTTTCTCACTCTGATGTTTTAAGCATGGGGAAAATATATACTTGAATTTGACTGGGGTTTGGGTCGGATTTTGACCATTTGTAGCAGTCACTCATTTACCTTTCCTTTGTTTTTCTCTTAAAAATTGAGGATCTCTCAACCAATATATTGTCTTCTGGACAAACAAAATGTTTCCTTTAGGGGAGAAAATTGTGAGTTCTGTAGTTTTTATTGGTTGGGTGACAATGATAAATAGTTCAGTCTGTGGGATCTTAGGACACATACTTGCCCCTTTCTGAGAGTCCTGTGTTAGTCAAAAGCCATTTTGCCGAACGGAGTTTTTTCTTGTGTATCTCATGCCTTCAGAATTAGGTAGCTGTCCGTATGAACTAGGAGGAGGACGCCTTCTCATTCCAGGGGCGAGAGCAAACATGGAGGTCACTTGGTGGGGAGGAGAGTGGGGATGTGTGTGAGAGACGGTGAGGCGGAGGGTGGAGAGCCTGAGCCTGAGATCCGTGTTGCCTGCAGAGTCTCCTCTCCGCCCTTTTCCTGCTCGCCCTCCAAGACTAAGTCGTGGGCGGGGGGCTCCGAAAGAAAATTGCTTTGCCTGAGCCTGTCCCTCTGCTCCACTGCCACACAGCCTCTCAACTGTCTAATGTTGCTCAGTTTCAGTTGCAATAAGAGGCCTGGAGGAGGTGGAAAATTATTTAGAAATGTTTTAAGAATTGAATCCCACATCCTCTGAAACTGCTGGTGGTGTTGTTTTGCTTCTCTCTTTGCATGGACAGAAAAAAAAACACCAAACACGTAATACAGGGTGAAGGCTGTAGGGGATTTTTGCTACTCTTCACTATCCATGATGGCGCGAGCCTGTGTCTTTCTGCTGCTGTGGTGGTGAGAGGATTGAGAGCTGCTTCCTGTGAGGCCTGGCTCCTTTAGCAAGGGTCGGGATGTCCCCTTCCTTAGCCGGGTGCTTTCTGTGTCTTCCATCTCTCTCTCTCTCTCTCTTTTTTTTTAAAGTCTTCAGGAAGGATTCATTGGGAATTCCCTGATGGTTCTGAGCTCTCACTGTCCAGGGCCCAGGTTCCATCCCTAGTTGGGAAACTAAGCTTCCGCAAGCTGCGAGACCAAAAAAAAAAGGTTTCTCTTTCAAAAACATGTCTTAATCTGACATTGTTGCAGTCTACATTGTAATTATTAAAGTTGGGTATAAATGATGGAATAGGTTTAATGCTGTTAGAAAGACTTCCCCTTCCAGTAGTCCTGAAACTGGTTTGGGCTCTGTGAGCAATTTGTAAAGGCTTACTCAGTCAGCAGGCACTCGCGACCACATCGTACAGCCCTTGCTATCACAGATGCTTGGAGCCGAGCAGGAAGAGACAGATGTAGAAGGAGGCTGTGAAGGGGAGTGTCAGAGTGGGTGTGGCAAGTGTGCAGGAAAATGTAGGCACAGAAAGGAGAGCAGTTCTGCTTGGAGCTGGGGTCGAACTGAATGGGGCAGAAGACAGTTCATGCAGGAGCTGGCATTTGGGCTGGACTTTGAAAGATGAGTTGGTGCCAACTAGGCAAATATGGCAAAGACATCCATTTCAAGCCAAGGATGAACCAGCGTGGCTGGAGAATCTGGCCCCTTTGGGAAGCTGCCAGTGGCTCTGTGTGCTTGGATGGGCTCCTGCGTTAGAACCCAGGACTTTCCTGTCTGTGCCACAGGGATCTTCTGTAAAGGGGGTGAGGCTAGGCTGTGTCCAGGTGATTATTTTGCATTTCAGAGAGACCCCCTGTGGTGCGGTGCAGCCAGAGTCCTTCTGGGAGCTGTTGCAGGCGTCCAGGTGGGGGAGAGGATGGGGCCTGAGTTAAGGCACTAGGGGTGGGGGGAAGGGGCGAACAACTGCAGGACTGAGTGAGGACCTGAAATCAATAGGATGTGGTTGCCAGAGTTTGGGAGAGACAGCATCCAAGGAAGGTAAGGAAGCCGAATGAGTCTGGGGAGAGCAGTTGCATACAGCGTGTGTAGACTGAGTGTGTAGAGTTGAACACGAGCTCAGGTGAGGACACACTGAGTGGAGTCCTGAGATCTGTACAGACCATCCGCTGGTCCAGAACCGGCACTCAGTGGGAGGGGAAGCAGGGAGGGGATCATGTGGCGTGCTGAGAAGCGGTCCAGGGACATCGTCTTGGACATGTCCCCGTTGAAGGGCTGGGCAGAGAAAGTGGCCCGGAAAGGGGACGGGACTGTGCAGTTGTATTATGTGTATAGATGGCTCTTTATAGGAAACTAGAGAGAGGGGGCAGCAGCTAGAAGGCAGTGCAGAATGGAGAGACTTGTTTTTAATTTGGGGAGACTTAAGACTGTTTGCAGCCTCTTTTTTTGAAAATTACTCTGAACCAGCCTTGGATTAAGGTATTCATGGACTGTGTGCTGTGAATGCCACGTAGGATGGGACTCATATTTCATTTTGTCTGTTGAGGCTTTTATACACAGCAGCTGCAGGACTGCATGTGTTTTTGCAACCTTTTTAGCTTAAATTACTTTCTGTTATGATCTCTGCTTCCCTGAAATACTGTTTCCAACAGCCCTAGTAATTGAAATTGAGAATGTTTTGATTTTTAGCTGTATTCTTGTGTTTCCGGTTGCCTACTCGATGTTTCCCTGTGGGTATCCTATCATCATCTTGAATTCAACATCGGAACACAGCCTTCTGCCTCTCTCCTGTCTTACTCTCTCCTCCAGACTCTTTTTTTTTCTATTTTTATCCCCATTTTCTTATCACTTCAGTTACTGAGGCTTGAAAAAAATGCTTGATTCCTTTGTCTTTCTTGCCTTCTAAATAGTTTTCCAACCATCCATCCATCTATCCATCCCATTTTTCATTATCTTCTTTGTGTTACGCATTTGCTTGATGCCAAGGCTGTGAAGAATTTTAAAAGATGGGCCCTGTTTTCAAGAAACTCAAAGTGCAGGGTAGTTGATGAGTTGAAAAATTTCAGTCAGAATATATGGATATATGACAGATGCTCTGATGGAGACATAATAAATGCTGTACGAGCCTGGAGGGTTCCAGTCTTCAGTGTGTTTTGGGTGAGAGATACTTTTGAGTAAAACACCTAACCTTGGGATCAAATGAGGTGGGAACATCACAGACTACATGTTACCCCTGTACCTCCAGCAGGTAACTGTGCTGTGCGCTAAGTTCACTGTTGAACATTTTTCGTATGTTCTTCCTTAATCCTCACATTAATCCTGGATGGGAGGTACAGTGGCCACGCCCACTTAACAGGTGAGGAGATAGAGGTTGAGAGATTTATTTATAATAGGTGACCTGACTGATGAGCTGTACAACTGGTATTGGAAGCAGGTTTCTCAGACTTCAGAGCCCCTGTG
Organism: Bubalus kerabau; assembly: GCF_029407905.1. Classification (NCBI taxonomy): domain Eukaryota; kingdom Metazoa; phylum Chordata; class Mammalia; order Artiodactyla; family Bovidae; genus Bubalus; species Bubalus kerabau. The sequence goes on along the minus strand of NC_073627.1, from coordinate 10,744,583 downwards.
CTCACCACTTCTGCCGCACGGCCTGCTCGTTCTTTTTTTTTTTTTTAGTTGAAGTATAATTGATTTACAATGTGTTAGTTTCAGTATACAGCAGAGTGATTTCAGTTATTGTTGTTGTTCAGTCGCTAAGACATGTTCACCTCTTTGCTACACTGTGGACTGCAGCATGCCAGGCTTCCCTGTCCTTCCCTATCTCCCAGAATTTACTCAGGCTCATGTGGATTGAGTTGGTGATGCCATCCAAACACCTCATCCTATGTCGCCCCCTTCTCCTCCTGCCCTTGGTCTTTCCCAGCATCAAGATCTTTTCCAATGAGTCAGCTCTTTGCATCGGGTGGCCAGAGTATTGGAGTTTCAGCTTCTGCATCAGTCCTTCCAATGAATATTCAGGGTTGATTTCCTTTAGGATTGACTGGCTTGATCTCCTTGCAGTCCAAGGGACTCTTACGAGTCTTCTCCAGCACCTCCAGCACAGTTAAGTTATACATACATTTGTATGTATATTCTTTTTTACCTTCTTTTCCATTATAGATTATTATAAGATATTGAATATGGTTCCCTGTGCTGTACAGTAGGTCCTTATTGGTCATCTGTTTTATGTACAGTAGTGTGTATATATTAATCCCAAATGCCTGATTTATCCCTGTGCCCCCTTCCCCTTTGGTAACCATATGTTTGTTTTCTGTGAGAATTTCTGTTTTGTAAATAAGTTTACTTGTTTTACTTTTTAAGTTCCACGTATAAGTGATAATTATGATATGGTCTTTGTCTAACTGACTTCACTTAGTATGTTAGTCTCTGGGCCCATCCACGTTGCTCCAAATAGCCTGCTTATTTACATTTCCTATTATTTCACACCCCTGTCTTTACTTTTACATACTTGTACTTTTACATACCTTTTCTAAACTTTCTCTTGGAATTAGGAGTTCCAATTCCATGATTCCATGTCTTGATACATTTTGTTTACTTTTTTGATTAAAACCTATGTTACAGGTTGTTAAACAGATTAATATTGAAAGAGCCTGTCGCTCCTGTTAGGGTTGAGATTTGAGGGGTTTGTTGGATTGTATAGTAAAGCCCTCTCTTTCTTAGTCTGCTCGGTTGTGCTGGTCTCTCCTGGGGCCTTTGGTGAATGGGGGCTGGTGTGGTGACAGGAATGGCCCTCCTGGCCTTTGAGGATTCCCTGGAGCCAGACCCGTCTTGTGGTTGGGCAACCAGAGTTTATGTGGGAAGGCCAGGTAACCAGGTGAAGGTTAATACAGGAGTCCTGCCTCCTACAGATCTGTCCTGAAGCTGGCCTGCCCACCACTTCCAGGGCCCTCTGGTGTGGCTCTTCACCTCTCACCATTTACGATGAACTAAAAGAAGGTGCTGAGAGACGACACTCAGCAGTGAAACAGGAGACCGCTGTGGAGGCACCGTGTTTCTTCACGAGAAGGGCAGTTGCCATTCTTCCAGCATCCATCTCACCACCCTAGCTTCATCGGTGTGCCTCCTGTCAGGGGCTGTCTGTTAGACCATCCCCTGGAGGGATCACCGAGGGTTCTGATGCAAGACTTAGCTCTGCGGGCTGAAAAAGACTTTGGGGCTCAGATTCCTAAGCGAGCATGCTGATTTATGGTGGCGTTTGTGAAGAAGTTTTTAAAGCCAGCCTTTGGTCAATTGACTGCTCTCAGCCCAGCCGTGGAGCTGCCTGCACAAGGACTGTGTTTCAGGGGGACTTCCTAGTGGTCCAGTGGCTGAGACTCTGCATTCCCAATGTAGGGGACCAGGATTGTCAACTTGGAAGCTGTTGAAATTAGAATTTAGCCTTCTTACCTCACACGTGCGCTGTCCCGTTTGATTCTTCTGTGTTTTGTGGTTTATCTGTGGGCTTGGTTCCTGCTACAGCTGGTTGTGGTGATAACCAGGTAGGGAGTTTCTCACCGCTGGCTTGCTGGGAAGGTTATGAGTACGGTTTCGAGGCATTCAGAGATTTCAGTACAAATCTTAAAAAAGGGATATGTGGACAAAGCATATGATTATTCTATTTTTGAAAGATGAGTGTGGCAAGAAAATTCTTTAAGAGGGCCACTATCACCTATAGTAAGGTGATTTCTGGTGTGAGTTAGGAAGTATTAAGGTATTTTGACACATGTATGCATCTTGACAAGGATTGGTGTGCACAGAGTGCTTACTCACTCAGTCATGTCTGACTCTTCGTGACCTTTGGCACTGTAGCCTGCCAGGCTCCTCTGACCATGCGATTTTCCAGGCAAGAATACTGGAGTGGGTTGCCATTGCCTTTTCCAGGGGATCTTCCTGACCCAGGGGTCAAACCCGCATCTCCTGAGTCTCCTGCTTTGCAGGCAGGTTCTTTACCCACTCAGCCATTAGTAGTTAGTGGTTTAACTGACAGGGATTACAAATTGGTAATTGTTTTTTTGTGTGTGATTTAAAAAATCAGGAAGACAACTGGACATGTTAGTAGGATGCTGCTTTGACTGGGATCTTTTCTGGACGCGCTGTCTGCATGGTAGACAAAAGAAGTGGCTTCACTGTATTAGTTTTTTATGGCTATTGTAACAGAGTATCATGAATTGAGTAGCTTAAAACCATGCTAATTTGTTTGTTGTCCTGGGGGTCACAGTCTGGAATGGGTCTCAGGGCTAAAGTCAGGGTGTCAGCTTTGTTTCTTCTGGAGGCTCCAGGGGAGAATCCATGTCCTTGCCTTTTGCACCCTGTAGAAGCTATCTGCATCCCTTGGCTCGTGGCCCTGTTACATCTTTTTCCTTCATTTTGTTCTCTTTTATTCCTCTCATTACATCCTCAAAACCCGCAATGACTGATCAAGGCTTTCTCACATCTCATCCCTCTGAAGCTGACTCTGCCCCACTTCCTCATTCCCTCCCCTCCAATTCCACTTCTGAGCAGTCTTGTGATCATATTGTGCCTACCCATAATCCAGGATAATCTCTCCATCTCTAGGTCAGCTGATTCAGTTCAGTTCAGTCGCTCAGTTTTGTCAGACTCTTTGCGACCCCATGAATCGCAGCACGCCAGGCCTCCCTGTCCATCACCAACTCCCGGAGTTCACTCAAACTCACGTCCATCGAGTTGGTGATGCCATCCAGCCATCTCATCCTCTGTCATCCCCTTCTCCTCCTACCCCCAATCCCTCCCAGCATCAGAGTCTTTTCCAATGAGTCAACTCTTCGCATGAGGTGGCCAAAGTACTGGAGTTTCAGCTTTAGCATCATTCCTTCCAAAGAAATCCCAGGGTTGATCTCCTTTAGGATGGACTGGTTGGATCTCCTTGCAGTCCAAGTGACTCTCAAGAGTCTTCTCCAACACCACAGTTCAAAAGCATCAATTCTTCAGCGCTCAGCTTTCTTCACAGTCCAACTCTCACATCCATACATGACCACTGGAAAAACCATAGCCTTGACTAGACGGACCTTTGTTGGCAAAGTAATGTCTCTGCTTTTCAATATGCTATCTAGGTTGGTCATAACTTTCCTTCCAAGGAGTAGCGTCTTTTAATTTCATGGCTGCAGTCACCATCTGCAGTGATTTTGGAGCCCCCAAAAATAAAGTCTGACACTGTTTCCACTGTTTCTCCATCTATTTCCCATGAAGTGATGGGACCAGATGCCATGATCTTTGTTTTCTGAATGTTGAGCTTTAAGCCAACCTTTTCACTCTCCTCTTTCACTTTCATCAAGAGGCTTTTGAGTTCCTCTTCACTTTCTGCCATAAGGGTGGTGTCATCTGCATATCTGAGGTTATTGATATTTCTCCCAGCAATCTTGATTCCAGCTTGTGCTTCCTCCAGCCCAGCGTTTCTCATGATGTACTCTGCATATAAGTTAAAAAAGCAGGGTGACAATATACAGCCTTGACATACTCCTTTTCCTATTTGGAACCAGTCTGTTGTTCCATGTCCAGTTCTGACTGTTGCTTCCTGACCTTCATATAGGTTTCTCAAGAGGCAGATCAGGTGGTCTGGTATTCCCATCTCTTTCAGAATTTTCCGCAGTTTATTGTGATCCACACAGTCAAAGGCTTTGGCATAGTCAATGAAGCAGAAATAGATGTTTTTCTGGAACTCTCTTGCTTTTTTGATGATCCAGCGTATGTTTGCAATTTGATCTCTGGTTCCTCTGCCTTTTCTAAAACCAGCTTGAACATCTGGAAGTTGACGGTTCACGTATTGCTGAAGCCTGGCTTGGAGAATTTTGAGCATTACTTTACTAGTGTGTGAGATGAGTGCAATTGTGGGGTAGTTTGAGCATTCTTTGGCATTGCCTTTCTTTGGGATTGGAATGAAAACTGACCTTTTCCAGTCCTGTGGCCACTGCTGAGTTTTCCAAATTTGCTGGCATATTGAGTGCAGCACTTTCACAGCATCATCTTTCAGGATTTGCAATAGCTCAACTGGAATTCCATCACCTCCACTAGCTTTGTTCGTAGTGATGCTTTCTAAGGCTCACTTGACTTCACATTCCAGGATGTCTGGCTCTAGGTCAGTGATCACACCATCGTGATTATCTGGGTCGTGAACATCTTTTTTGTACAGTTCTTTTGTGTATTCCTGCCACCTCTTCTTAACATCTTCTGCTTCTGTTAGGTCCATACCATTTCTGTCCTTTATCGAGCCCATCTTTGCATGAAATGTTCCCTTGGTATCTCGGATTTTCTTGAAGAGATCCCTAGTCTTTCCCATTCTGTTGTTTTCCTCTATTTCTTTGCATTGATCGCTGAGGAAGGCTTTCTTATCTCTTCTTGCTATTCTTTGGCACTCTGCATTCAGATGCTTATATCTTTCCTTTTCTCCTTTGCTTTTCGCTTCTTTTCTTTTCACAGCTATTTGTAAGGCCTCCCCAGACAGCCGTTTTGCTGTTTTGCATTTCTTTTTCTTGGGGATGGTCTTGATCTCTGTCTCCTGTGCAATGTCACAAACCTCCGTCCATAGTTCATCAGGTACTCTATCTATCAGATCTAGGCGCTTAAATCTATTTCTCACTTCCACTGTATGATCATAAGGTATTTGATTTAAGTCACTTGGACTGTGAAGAAGGCTGAGCGCTGAAGAATTGATGCTTTTGAACTGTGGTGTTGGAGAATCCCTTGGACTGCAAGGAGATCCAACCAGTCCATCCTAAAGGAGATCAGCCCTGGGATTTCTTTGGAAGGAATGATGCTAAAGCTGAAACTCCAGTACTCTGGCCACCTCATGCGAAGAGTTGACTCATTGGAAAAGACTCTGATGCTGGGAGGGTTTGGGGGTAGGAGGAGAAGGGGATGACAGAGGATGAGATTAGCTGGATGGCATCACTGACTCGATGGACGTGAGTTTGAGTGAACTCCGGGAGCTGGTGATGGACAGGGAGGCCTGGCGTGCTGCGATTCATGGGGTCACAAAGAGTCGGACACGACTGAGTGACTGATCTGATACCTGAATGGTCTAGTGGTTTCCCCTACTTTCTTCAATAGGTCAGCTGATTAGCAACCTTAATTCCATCTGCAATGTTAATTCCCCTTCACCATGGAATTTACCAGATCCACAGATTTGGGGTCTGTTCTGCAGACCAGATCACCCTAGCGATTTTGTTCCTTGGCTGTTTCTTGTGAGGCGGGACCTCTTTCTTCTTGAGGAGATGTTCCATATGGATAGAAAGGACTACAGTGTTGTGTGGGCTTTTTCTAATTGCTTTAAGCATTTCTCGTCCTGGAAGAGCATTCCTCTTTCAGAGGTAGCACACGTGCAGAGCAGCAGCAAACTCTGACCTGGGTGTCCTGTTTCTGCTCCTTAGCAGCCCTGTTTGTCATCAGATTGCTAGAACAGAGAATGTCTTCAGTTGTTGCTGCCTGTTCTTGAATGGTTTTGTGTTGATACTTAATTTGGTAGCAAAGAGAATTTTTTTCTTTTTTTGGTTTCAGGTAATGAAAACATCCCTGAACAAGGAGCTTGTTAGGAAAAAGGAGTTCCTTGTTGTAGAAGATCTTGACATGACATTGGTGATTATTTTTCCAGATACCTGCTTTTGTTCTTCATGTCACATGATGGGCATCTCGTGTAGAGGAAGCAGGCGAGGTGTGACACTCTTTCACAAATTGATGTTAAAGGCTCATTTGGTTTAATCTCCTACGAAACTGAATTTTTGGCTAAATACTACTGTTCTTTCCATTTTTGGATCTTGTTGTTTACCTTTCATTTTCTCAAACATATAAATATGTATACGTACAACTTTTTTAATAAGAGGAATTTCAATTTCTACTTTAAAAAATTATAGAAGTAACATATCTTTATGGACTTCCTGGGTAGCTCAGCTGGTAAAGAATCCACCTGTGATGCAGGAGACCCCAGTTCGATTCCTGGGTCCGAAAGTGCCCCTGATGAAGGGATAGGCTACCCACTCCAGTATTTTTGAACTTACCTGGTAGCTCAGATGGTAAAGAATCTACCTACAGTGTGGGAGCCCTGGGTTTGATCCCTGGATTGGGAAGATCCCCTGGAGGAGGGCATGGCAGTCCACTCCAGTATTCTTGCCTGGAGAATCCCCTTGGACAGAGGAGCTTGGCGGACTACAGTCCATGAGGTCACAAAGAGTCAGACACAGCTGAGCGACTCAGCACAGCACAGCAACTTATCGTTCTAGTAAAATGTGATTGATAGAGAAAAGCCTATAGTTAAAAGTCACTTTTGACTTTTAAAGGGTTCTATGAGGTTGGAGAAGACTCTTGAGAGTCCCTTGGACTTCAAGGAGATCCAACCAGTCCATCCTAAATGAGATCAGTCCTGGGTGTTCATCAGAAGGACTAATGCTGAAGTTGAAACTCCAGTACTTTGGCCACCTCATGAGAAAAGTTGAGTCATTGGAAAGACCCTGATGCTGGGAGGGATTGGGGGCAGGAGGAGAAGGGGACTACAGAGGATGAGATGGCTGGCTGACATCACTGACTCGATGGACATGAGTTTGGGTAAACTCCGGGAGTTGGTGATGGACAGGGAGGCCTGACGTGCTGCGATTCATGGGGTTGCAAAGAGTCAGACACGACTGAGTGACTGAACTGAACTGATGAGACTCTAGGAAGTTTGCGTGATTTTAGTTCTCTGTGTTACCTCCAAGGTCAGTTGATTTCCACACAAAAATATGTTGCACATCATCCCTGATTCCTGCCTGTGCAGTAGAAGTGAAGAAAACAGCCCTTGTGAGACTGAATTGCTCTTGGAGGTGTGCAGCTTGGAGAAAATAAGGACCTCTTGGAGATCGGCAGCTTGGAGAAAATAAGAACCTCAGAACCCCTTGGTTGCAAAGGTCAGGGGATCTCACGTGTCAGAGACCATGAGAGGAAGAATGTGTCCTTGGCGCTCCTGCAGGGGTCAGACTGAAGCTTTAAAAGTTGCTTGTTGACCTGCCCACCTGAAGCTGGGAATCTAGTAAACAGGGGTTAGAATAGTGCTTCCCATACCTGGCTTATCTACAGAATCGCAGGGGTCATTTTGAAAAGCAGTTTACTCTGGGGCCCTGCTCTAGCCATGGCTTGTAGGATCCAGGGATGAGTGAATGAGTACAGACACACACACACGTGCACACATGTATTTTCAAAGCACCTGAATTCAGGAGCCCAGATGTAGAAGACCAGTTCTTGGGAAGCTTGTACTGCTCTCTATGGGGTCACGTTGCTTGCTCCTGTCTTGGGTTAGAGATGGTTCTCTTCATTGCGTGTGTTTGTTTTAAATGATGGTGTGGGGATTTGTGTCCAGGATTATAGGAAGGGTTGACTGAGTGTTAAATGCATTTTTTTTCCAACTGTAACCATCTAATTGATGTGGTTTTTCTTTAGGCCATTCAGAATTCCCCTTAGAGGGTTTTGAGCTTTCAAGCAGAGGTCCATAAGAAAAGGCTCCACGGATCAAAGAAGCAAAAAATAACCAAGCTTGGGTTTTATTTTTACTCCTTTATAATAGCTACCAAGTTCATCTGCCTCCCCGCTTCAGCTTCCTCAAGTGTCTGTATGGTTTTAGTTTTTGCTCCTTTTAGAAAGATACCTTCCCTGTGTGTTGCTCAGTTGCTGGGCAGCTGCTGGCCAGGCGCCATCCTGGAGTCCTGATTTGCACAGCAGAGGAAGTGACCTGAAAAGAGCCTTCCCCTCTCTTTCTCGGGACGTGGATTGCCAGGCATGTGAGGCCTGCGGAAGGGCTGAGGCCCAGTCACCTGCCAGAGCAGCTTCCGAGTGGCTCTCAGCCTCTCCTCAGGCGTTGGTGGATAGGCTGGCTGTAATTGTAATGTCCTTCTTACTGTAGCACTTGGACAAGCTTTGAAAAGTTAACGTGGAAAATTTTAAAACACACGCAGAAGTGGATGGAAGAGTGTAATGAACTCCTGTGGGCCCATCAACACAAACATTTTGGTGTAGTTTCCTTTCAGTCTTTTTTTTTTTTTTTTAATGTATATTTCTACATGTTCACCAACCTTAAGTCCTTCTTGGAAAATGTAGGATTTAAAAAATAAGCTTAAACCTCAGCTTCCACCTTAAGAGACTAGCAAAAAAGAGAAAATGAAATCAAAGCAAGCAGAAGGAAGATATAAAAGAGCAGAAATCAGTGAAATAGAAGACAGAGCAGCTGTCCAGAAAAGTTCCCACCTTGAAGGGAAGTGGATTAGCAGAGAGGAGGAGGAGGGCATCCATTCCATTGATCACAGTTCAGCAGCCGGGTCATATAGTGCTGAGCAGGTGACTTGGTAGAAAGAGCACTGGGCATGGAGCCTGGCTTCTGGGTCTGGTACTGTCTCTAAGGGCCCTTTGATCTTGGGCAAGTCACTTGGCATCACCAAGTCCCCTGAAAATGTAGACAATGGTATCTTTTCTACCTGCCCTGCAGAGTTGTTGCAAGGGCAAATAAGACAATGCATGTGAAAGTAATTTACATAAAACAGCTGGAAAAAAAGTGAAGTATAAAATTTGATAAGGAGAAATTTGAAATTACTAGATCAACTGAAGCTCGGGGATTATATGTGTGGATTTTATTTACAACAATGATAACAACAAAAAGTTTAAAAATTAGTTCTAGTCATTCTGTGAAATGTTTTGTAGCTTTTTAAAGAAAAATGAACATTTTTCTCTGCCCTTAAAATGTATATATGGATGAGTTTTTTGATGGCATCTGCCGAGGAAGGACCCCATTCTCACAGGGACGGCAGGAGAAGCAAGACTTCAAAGCGGGTGCTAGCAGCTGGCTGTCTCCCCTCGGCTCCGTGGGGGCTGGAGGCAGGGAGCGGGCCGCACTGGGTCAGACAGTTTGTCACGTGGAGCCCAGCAGAAACCGGAACCCAGGCTGGACGTGCTTCTTCCCCGACACCAAGGCCCACGGGGTGACAGGGTGAGCCCAGAGGATGGCCACGCTCGAATTGGGTTAGTCTGCAGCTGAGGAACCAGGTGCCGAGGGCTTAGCACCTTCCGCAGCAGACAGGCCAGCCCTCCCCTGGGAGCCGCCTGGTCACACTTGGCCTCCTTGGCCGACCAGCTGTGACAGAGTATGTGCAAGGATGCTCAGGCCCCATGGTGGCCTGACTCTGCCCCAGGCTGTATAATATGATTGCACCATGATTTGATTACTTGTCCTTTCTTGTTGGTCATTTAGAAGTTTCCTCTCTGTTCTGTAACAAGTTAACCCTGTAACATCATTGTTGGTAAAGCTTTGCCCACATTTCTAATTGTTTTCTTAGGCTAGACTTCTGTAAGTGAAATCACTAGGTCAGTGACTAAAAACTATTTTTTAGTCTCTTGATATGTACTGCCTAGTGATTTTCCAGAAAGTTCTGTCACATTTACATTTCATACTAGTATATGATGATATTTGTTAATTTATCCTTCTAAACATTGAATTATTTTTTAATGTAACTTTTAAATATTTTCTGTCTCTTCTCAGTGTTAGTAGGGTAGCTTTATTCTAAGACCTTGGCCTAGTGTTTGTATAAATCAGAATGGGATTTATAGCAGCTTCTTTCCCAGGTCATTTCTTGTTAATTTAGTCAACAAATATTTATTGAGGACAAACTAGAAGCTGGGCACTCTGTGAGTCTTGGGATTTAGACGTGAAATCTCAGGGACCTGGCATTCTAGATGGAAGGAGAACTTTGACCTTTAAGCAAGAAAAGGAGCTGGTTTTTCTGGATAGTGTATGTTTCATCCAACTGTATGTGGAGTTCAGATAAAGGTTTCTTAAGAGTTAAGTAAGGGTGAGAACTCATCTGCTTCCCACCCTGTGTTTATTGGACACAGGTCAGCAGTTGAACTTTGTGTTCCTGACTTTTCAGCATTCATGTGTCCCCTTGCAACTGACAAGGCCTTTTTATAAGACATCTGCATCCACAGATTGTGTTAAAGACTTTTGAAAGTGAGTCTACACAAAGCACGATTTAATCCTGAACAGATAGGTTTTAGAATCCTTTTATGTGAGGATAAGGAGAACAGTGCCTGTTTAGGGACTTTCTGGTGGAAAGAAGCTTAAACTTGGCTTGATAATTTTGTCTCTTACTACTCTTTCCAAAGTGCACTGACTGGGAATTCCCTGGCAGTCCAGTGGTTAGGACTCTATGCCTTCACTGTCAAGGGTCTGGGTTTGATCCCTGATTGGGGAACTAAGATCCCACAAGCCGCATGGCATGGCCAAAAAAAGAAAAAGAGCAAATGCATTGTCATGGATCTTTCATCTGTCAGCCTTAATTTTTACCCTTTGGCCCAAGGCCATGTTGTGGCTTGGGCAAATTATCTTGTCTTCTCTCAGGGGCACAGACTTGGGGTAGAGACACAGTCTCACCTGCCTTGCAGGTCATCGTGAAAGGTCCAGTGAGATGCTCTGTGTACATCAGTCGGGGGCGACACACGGCGGGAGCCTGGGGAGAGAAGTGATGGCTGTCATCAGCGCGCACTGGAGGGCTTGGTAGGGCCGCCACAGATGCTAGGATACCAAAGGTGATGTCGAAACATCTTACTCAGTGATAATAAACACATTCATTTCCTTTTATCTTTTTGCTAAAAACTTTTCTGGTTCCCCGTTATTGTAGTTTTTAAAAAATTATTGAGGTATAATTTACATACAGTAAACTGTATCCCTTTGAAGTGCAGTCTGATGAGATACATTTGGCAGATTTATACGCTGTTGAAACTGCCATCACAGTCAAAGAACATTTCTCTAAAAAGGTTTCTCAAGTTCATTTGCAGCCCATCCCTCCCTCCACCCTAGGCACCCTGGATCTTTTTGTCCCTACAGATTAGTTTATGTCCCCCAGAATTTTGTATAAATGGAATCATACAATGTATTCTCTACTGTGTCTGGCCCTCCCTCAGCATGAAGTGATTGAGGTCATTGTTGGGATGTCCGTCTTTCCTCTTTACTGCTGAGTGGTGTTCCCCTGTCTGTATTTATCCAGTCACCTGGCCTGATCGTGTGCATTGTTTCTGGTTTGAGGCCATTGTGAACAAAGCTGCCGTGAGCTGTCGTGAAAAGTCATTGTGTGGACATGTTTCATTTCTGTTGGATTAATATCCATGGATGGAATGGCTGGGTTGTATGGTAGGGTTTAATTTTCTCCTAAAAAGTGTTTTATTATATGTAAAATGGTATTATATGTAAGGAATGGTATGTACAAATAGTATGTAACTAGTTTAAAATGTCTCAGAACAGCTTTTATTTAATGTAAGTATAATATGCAAATCAGTTAAAGTATGTTTTAATATGTTATCATTTTGCATCAATCAAAAAATACTGGATTTTCCTAGAAAAAAGTGACAATAAAACTTGAAACAATCACAAAGTAAATGAAAGTATTTGTTTCCTGTTCTTGTACACAATTCTGTGCTTCCTTAAAATTGGAAGCGAGAAGGCTTCACACAACAATTTCTAAGTGTAAATTCTTGGGGGTGGGCAAAATGCACCTGAGAGCACAGCGGCGGCGGAGTGGGGGCGGGGCAGCCCTCAGGAAGGGGCTCTGTATCTTGTGCGTGCTTTGCAGAGTTGCTCCGTGTATCTAGGTAAGCTGCTTCCTGGTAGCTCGTGGCTTTTGTCCATGATGTTTGTGAGACAAATACAACGTGGACACGCCTTTGATGGTCACTTTATTCCTTTTCCAGTGCAGCCAGAGGATGGGCGCCCTCTCAAGTCACCAGTCAGGCCTTTGCCACCCACTGAATTGCTTGTGCCACTGCCACTCGAAGTGTAAATCTTTTAAAAAGAGGGCTGTGGGGGTTAATATTTATTTTAAAGGAATTATTCTGTAAAATCTTTTTAGAACAATTCCGTTGTTTAGGGGGTTTTGGCGTTTGAACTACCAGGAAGAAAGTTTTCTACTTTGGAATTAAGGTATTAATTAAAGATTATTCTAAAGAATCAGTGAGTTATGTCCCCAGATGAGTTAGATGGTGGGAAAAGTAATTTAACTTAGAGCTGGGAAATTGGTCCTTTCATAATTGCAACATGGTGAGCTGGCGATTTAGTCCACTTAGTACCTTATTATGTACCGTTTTCCGTCCTGATTGTTAGTACTGCTTAATTTAATGGTTGTGCTGTGTAGGATTCCCTCGAGTCATTGTGTAAACCCCAGGTGAGAAACAAGGGCTGCCAGCAGTGCTCTGAGCCTTCGTTTGCAGTCTGTCAGCCTGCGGGGTGGGATGAGAGGCTTGGCCCTCATGTCCTCCTGCTCCTGGTGACTCATCACCCAGTCCCTCAGGTTCATGCCTGGAGGCTTCTGGAAGGAGGAGGAAACTTTGGGGAGACTTGGTAACCCCTGCGTGTACTCTTTTTCTTGATGTATCTCTTGGAGGTCTTGTTTCCCAACCAGGATCATATGTGACTTTTTTGGCCGGACTGTCTTTTACTAAACAAGAAGCTTTGTACTCTACAGAATATCCTTTAGTTTTGTATTTAACTAGACATTTTACATTTTCAATATAGGATTCAATCTGTACCATCACTGTGTGATAAGACGTTTGCGACATTACCTTCGTTTACTTGGTCGGTGTTAACAAACTCACTGATATGCTTTTGCATCTTTATCAGTCAGTCATTGTCTTAACCACTGACAACATTATTTGTCCTGATAATCCCAAGCCAGTTAATTGATGATAAGGTGGAGGTGAAGTCGCTCAGTCGTGTCTCAAACTGTAGCCTACCAAGCTTCTCTGTCCATGGGATTCTCCAGGCAAGAATACTGGAGTGGGTTATCATTTCCTTCTCCAGGGGATCTTCCCAACCCAGGGATCGAACCCTGGTCTCCTGCATTGGAGGCAGATGCTTTAACCTCTGAGCCACCAGGGAAGCCCAATTGATGATATTCTCCTCCAATTAGATACGTTTCAAAGGTAATTTCTATGGAAGTTTATGAAATGCAATTGATAAAGCTCTTTCCTTTCCAGTGAGAGAGAGAGAGAGAGAGCAATGAATAACAGTCTCTTCTTTTCCTGCCATGTTCTGAACTGCTGGAAATAGAGAAAGGAAGAGGAAACTGGAGATCAAACCACCAGGCTTTGTGAAGAGAAGGCATCCCCCTGATGCCAGGCATTGGGGAACAGGTTGCAAATTTGTAAAGTAGGTCAGGTTTCTTTCTCTTTCTAACCCCTAATCGGATCTTTTGAACATTTGGGACCGCAGGCTTCCAGGACCTTCTGCCTTCCGTTTCAGTGCTCAGGTGGAAAGCAGGGGCCCTGGATCCACTCTGCTTAGTGCCTTGTTTTTGGTATCTCTCTGTTGGTGATTTCTCTGTTTAAAATGGCCCCACACACGGTGCTGAAGTGCTGTCTGGTGTTTCCAAGTGCAAGAAGCTGTGATGTACCCACCGAGAACACGTGTGTTGGGTGAGCCTCCTTCAGGTATGAGTTCACTGTCAGTGAGGTGTCCTGAAACATGCTCACATATTGGGCCATGAGGGAACTGAGGTCAGGGGCTCACAGGAACCTAGCCCTGTATTCCCCTGGGATCTGGGTTCAGTATTTGGCAGTTCAGGGTTAACAGTGACTTTTCTAGGAGCCTTTCTAGGATGCTTGAATTAGGAGGACTGACTGTATTGCTAGCCTTCTTTCTCCCCTCTAAGCTTCAGGCTTAGATGGCTCACTGCCTCATTTCTCTTCCCTCCTCACTGAGATGTCTAAAGGGGGCCTTGTGCTTAGCGTGGCACAGAAGAACCCCCAGATGTCCCCATTCTAGGAAGCAGCATGTCCACCCACGTGGTGTGCAAACCGCATGTTGAGAAATCAACCCCGATTCCTCCCTTTCTCTCATTTTGCATATTCAGTTTCTTAATGGTGCTGTCCATTCCACCTCCAAACATGGTCTAAAGCGCTCTGCTTGCTGCCACATGAGTGGAGACCCCTGGCGTTGCTCCTGGGATGTGACTCTAGCTCCCTGTGTTGCCCTCACTGTGACCTTGTATCCCGTGCTCTCCCCATTATGGGCACCTGATCAGCTGTCCCTTCTCAGGCGGACCCAGAGGGAACAAGCTGAGAAAGATTTTGTGGTTTGAGCCGCTGACATCACTCTGGGTGATGGTAGCTTCTGTAAACAGTCCTGCTTCCAAACCTGGTAGGAATATTTTTGAGACTGGAAAGGAGGTTTGCTTTTTTCTTTTTATAGGGAAAATAGACCTCAGAACAGTGGTTTAAGAGCTTGAAGAAAATCTTGAAGAAATGCCCCTTCAAGAATAGATTATTAGAGTTTTCTTATTTGTTTTGTATTTCACTGAAACCACCTGTCTTCTAAAACAAGGAGATTAGATTTTAGACAAAACCATGGTTTCCGCTTAGTTTGTTTTTAGAATCAGTGACGGGCACCAAGAAGAAGTTCGGACTGGCCGTGTGTGTGGTACTGCCTTCCGCCTTCTCTGCCCTGCCCTGTGACGCAGGGTGAGCGTGGTCTGTCTCCTCCTGTTCCTCTCACGTGGTGGCTTCATCAGCAGGGCCCTGGCGCCTTTCCACGGGTTCACTTTGCACTCTGTCAGCTGAGTAAAAGGATGGGTGGAGTGCACCGATTTTATAACGTCCATCTTGTGGTTTTACGAAGAAAAGGGGTGATGTATAATTAGTAAGTCAGAAAGGGAGGGAAGGAAACAGGAAGAGAATATGCAGCACTTGTGCATCAGAGTTGATGTCCGAGGCAAGAAGGAGCGGGCGGGCGAACGCTTGCGCTCCCCAGCCCACCTGTCCTACTCTGAGCTGTCAGAGGGCTTTGCTTCATATTCACGTGGATTTCACACCGCAGTGACACTTGTTTTCCTATTTGTTGAAGGCTGGCCACTTTTTCTAAAAACTACTAATTGAATTTGGTTTAAAAGTGCACAGTACACCCAGTGAATTAATTTGATCATTCTCCCTGACATTGTTCATATTCCCCTAAGTAGTAAAAGTATCAGAAAGATCATTTCTGGAAATACCAATTGAATTTATCTTCAATGGCTAGTGCTTTTCATGTATTACAGTTAAAGAATGAACTTGCCTGATAGCTTAGTCACCATTGACCCCTACAAAACCTTCGGCTTGTTTGATCCATAAATGTTTTCCTTTTGATCCAAGGCAGCGTTGAACCCATCCATTCATCATCCAGTGGGTGATGAGTATCGCATTGAGCTGATGGAACCCTAACATGATTGGTCTGTGATTACCTGAGACCGTAGGATGCTGGTTCAGCAGACGCTTTTCATCTTTGAGAAGGGGAATCTTAGTTCACAGAGTCATAAAATGTTTAGAGGGGAAGTGAAAAGTGAAAGTGAAGTCACTCAGTCGTGTCCGACTCTGTGACCCCATGGACTGTAGCCTACCATGGGATTTTCCAGGCAAGAGTACTGGCGTGAGTTACCATGTCCTTCTCCAGGGGATCTTCTGACCCAGGGATCGAACCCGGGGCTCCTGCATTGCAGACGCTTTACCATCTGAGCCACACCTACCATCAGTCTGAGCCAACAGCTTCAGCTTGTTTGCTGTGTGTGTGGTGTAGCAGGTGACAGTGAAAGGGTCATGGGAGGAGGCCCAGCGCTGGACTTTGAAGAATTGGTCTTGTAAATTTCGAATACAGACATTTGCCATCTTGAAAAAAAGAAAACTGTGTTACAGAACTAAAAACAATAAAATGGAAAGCAGCAGTTCCCCGCACGACCTTGAGATCCTCCTCCTAAGGGGCAGCCATTTTGAATTTTTAAAGCTGTTTAACAATATTCTTTTCTTGCTTCTTGATGGCCAGTTTCAGACCTGCTTTTCAGACTTTCTGTTGGGCACGACATTGCCAAGCCACGTAGTATTCTGCAGTCATTCTGTCTTCTTGGTACCACTCTTTGTTTTTCCTGGAGCTGTTAATTGCCTCAGCTTTTCCCTTTGCCCAGTTGTCTTTGAAATTATCAGTTGTTTTCTAAAATACAGCAGCTGTGCTGTAAGCTTATCTGTGATGTGTTTTGTCTGCTTAAGTGCCTCAGTCAGTTGTGTCCCCCTGGCCTGTGCCTGTCACTTTTCTGCTCAAATCTAGATCAGTTGCTCTTGGGTCTGCTGTCTGGCCTTTGTTTCCACTTCCCCCCAGAGTCATTTGGGATTACCTCTCTGTTGAATCACCTTTGCCTTGGTCTGTGTCTTTCCTGTTTTTGATTTACCTTAAGTACATTCTCTAGAAGTTTCCTTCGAAAGGGTATGTGGGAGGTCTGTGTTCTCTTGATCTGCCCTTAACACTTTTTGGACTTGGTATAAAATTCTTCTAGTAAAATTTTCTTCTGATTTTGAAGACTTTACTTTCTTTTTTTTTTTGCTTATCATTCTGCCTGTGAGATTTATCCATGTTGTTTCACGTAGTTATATTCACTTTTACAAACATACAAAACGTTTTATCTTTCGGATGTGCCACTATTAAAAAAAGTCTGCTCCACTCTCACTGGACATGTAGGTGGTTTCCATTGGGGGTTATTGCTGCAAGGGCCACTGTGACCGTTCACGTTCGTATTTCCTGGCATTCATGTGAATGATGGATTGCCAGCAGCATTTATGGGAAACTCAGTCTGTGATTTTTTTTTTCCAGCTCTGTTATATGTCAAATGTTTATATCTACAAGGGTTTCTGGGCTCGTATTCTGTTCTGATGGTCTGTCCCATGCCAGAAGCACCCATCTTATAACCTCCAAAACAGAGAAGTAGAAACCTGCCGGGATCGTGCTTCACAGTGACAGACCTGCATGGAACCTCTTGGCCCTCTGGGAACAGTGACAGCTGAGCATGCCGGGTCCTGAGTGTGCTTTCTCTCTCCATGGATTTAGGTCCTCTCTCAAGTTTTTCACCGCAATTTTAGAATTTTTTTTCCATTAAACTCTTACACATTGTTGAACTGATTTATCACCAAGTGTTAAATGTTTGGGCTTTCCTGGTGGCTCATGGTAAAGGACCCACCTGCCAATGCAGGGGACGTGGGTTCAACCCCTGGGTGGGGAAGATCCCCTGGAGAAGGAAGTGGCAACCCACTCCAGTGTTCTTGCCTGGGAAATCCCACGGACAGAGGAGCCTGGCGGGCTACAGTCCAGGGGGTCGCAAAAGAGTTGGGCAGGACTTAGAAACTAAACAATTTAATTTGTGCTTTTATATGTTGTCTTTGTAACCAGCAATCTTGTCAACCTCTGTGAATGATTCTAACAGTTTGGGTTTTTTTTTTTTTTTTAACCTTTTCTATGTGGATAGTCAATCCACTAGGAAGATAATCATTTCTTTTTTTTTTTTTTTTTTTTCCTTCTTTACAATCTTTCTGCCCTTTTCCTTGCCCCATTTCATTGGCTAGAGCATTTGGGCCCATTTCTGCTGGGGCTTCCTGACTGAGAAGATTGAGCTAGAAAACCCTCCAGCACAGTACCAGTGAAGTTGCTGAGTGTGGACACCCTTCATGTCTTCCCCATCTTAAGGGAAAAGCTTTCGGCATTTCCCCACAAACTATAACATTTACTGTGAGTTGTAAATACCTTTTATCGTGTTGAAAAAACCATTCGTCCTGTTTCTAGTTTGTTAAAAGGTTTTTTCAGTCATGGATGGCTGTTCAGTTCTTCCGGTGCTTTTCCTGTAGGTATATGTGTCATGTTGTTGTGACAACATATTATACAACTAAGTCATGAACTAGTCTAGCCCTGCATTGTCTCACGTGGTAACCACTGTTGAGTTCCTGAAGTATGTTCTAAGCGTAAAACAAATCCAGGCTTTTGAAACCTTAGTCCAAAAAAAAAGGCAGAATATTTATTATATTGATCATATGTAGAAATGATAATGTTTTAGATCTATTGGGTTAAATAAAACATTATTAAGGTTATTTTTTACCATTTATATTTTAGTTGTTTGCTGTATAAGTAAGTAAGTGTAAGTGAAAGTTGCTCATTTGTGTCTGACTCTTTGCGATCCCATGGACTATAGAGTCCGTGAAATTCTCCAGGCCAGAAGACTGTAGTGAGTAGCCGTTCCCTTCCCTAGGGGATCTTCTCAACCCAGGGATGGAACCCAGGTCTCCCGCATTGCAGGCAGATTCTTTACCAGCTGAGCCACCAGGGAACCCCTGTTTCCTGTGGCTGCTAGAAAATTGTAAAATACATATTTGGCTCATATTATGTGTTTTTTGGACAGCACTGGCTAGACACACTGATGTTTGCATCCAAATTTATAGTAAAGAATCTGCCTGCAATTCAGGAGACCTAGGTTTGATTCCTGGGTCAGGAAGATCCCCTGGAGAAGGAAATGGCAACCCACTCCAGTATTCTTGCCTGGAAAATCCCATGGACAGAGGAGCCTGGCAGGCTACAGTCCATGGAGTTGCAAAGAGTCGGACACGACTGAGCGACTAACACAATGTATATTAAGTGTTTAATAGGTGTCCTCATTATTTTAAGCATTTTTACAGTAGCCCAATGAAGTGGGAAAATTTTCTCCATGTCTTGGATGAGAAAACTAAAAGTCAAGGAGAGAGTAACAAAGTAGCTAGTGGGCAGTCGAGCCAGGACTGTAACCCAAGCAGCTGACTCCTGGGCCCGCACTGTCGGTCACTCCCTTGTAGGGATCATATGACATTTTAGATCACTGGGGAAAGGATGTGCTTTTCAGTGAACGGTGATGACAGTTGATTACCCAGAAAATACTTAGATTCCCTTTGTCATTCTACACTTGAAAAATCAAACCAAAAGAACTCCAGATGGATTAGGCCAAAGTGTCGCTTATTTATATATATACACTTTGACCTGTAACCCATCTGGAGTTTTTTGTTTTATTTCTTTAAGTATAAAATGACAAATATAAATACACAAATATATACATATATGTAATTTTTAAGTGAATATTTTTCTAATTTTATTGAGAAAGGAACACTGCTTCCTAAGCAGGTCACAGAAACTTAGAAGTCATAAAAAAGCAATCAACAGACATGACATCGTATGAACAAACTTAATATATATAAATGTATTATTTATATTCTCTTTTGTGTGACAAAAGCTTTCATAAAAAAGTAAAACAGGCAGTATAGTTGGAGAAAATATTTGCAGCACTTACGAGCAAAGATTGCTATCCAAAATATATGAAGAGCACCTGCAAACCAGTAAAAAGACAAACAAGAGTAGAAAAATAGGACAAAGGATATAAACGATTCAGAGAAGAAGCACAACCAGCCAATAATCCTAATAGACAGGGAAATGGAAACTACAACAACCAGCAGATTACCAGAACGTTAAAGAGCACTGGTGAGATTGTGGAGAAGCAGACATTCTCGTAGTGTTTGGGGGTGCATTTTGTGCCAGATTTCAGAAGGCAGTTTGGTAATGTCTGTCCCAGTTTAAAATGTTTATAGAGTACATCCTATGCCCAGAGCTTGGTTTCTAAATACCATTCTCCATTAAAAGGAACCTGTGATCCTTGGGGAAATGGTTGATTCTGGGGCTGGGTAGGGAAAAATGCAAAGTGAGCCTGCGTGGAAAGTCTTGTGATGGCCGGAAGTGAAGAAGTGCTCAGAGAATGGTGGGGACAAGTTGGAAGACACAGGAGCCAACTTGAAGAAGCACCTGGCTGCTGACCCCAAAATTAGGGCATGCTAAAAGATGGCGAGGAACAGATACCCACGTCCTCCCAGAGCATCTCCCAACAAGATTCTTAGGAATCACAGAGGGACAAACAGCCACAAAAACAGAAACCTGGTGGACTCACCTCTACCAGATGTTCAAGGTTGGCATCGCTAGTAAAAGGCTAATCAACATCGTGGACCCTGATATCATGCATCAAGGACAGCCTAATTTTCTGTGGTGGTGGTTAGTCGCTCAGTCGTGTCCGACTCTTTTGCGACTCCATGGACTGTAGCCCACCAGGCTCCTCTGTCCGTGGGATTTTCCAGGCAAGAATACTGGAATGGGTTGCCATTTACTTCTCCACATTTTCTGTGTAATTCTTGCCAAAAATACACAACCTCAGTTGCATCAGAGGAAAACTGCGGGCAAATCCAAATTGGGGAACATTCTACAAAACAACCGAGCACTACTCTGTGAAGTGAAAAGGTCATAACCCTGAGACTGGGAGCGGTCGTGATCAGACTGATTGCAGTGGGGTCTCCTGGATTGGGTCCTGGACTGGAAGAAAAGGACCTCACTGAGAAAACTGAGGCGGTTCCATAGGTTTACCAGGTTGCCTGTCAGTATTGTGTTGATGAGAACGGAGGGCACGTGGCAAGTCCATGTTTGTATAGTTTTTCCGCAGATCTAAAATGTTTCAAAATAAAAAGTTAGCTGCCCATACTTGTTGACTCTGGAGTTCAGTTTCCGAATCTCTTCTGCAGGTTCAGAAAAATAGATAAAAAACAATGTTGATTTCACATAGCTTGTGATGGCAGAGTATTGGAAACAGAGATTCACCAGTACAAAATCAAAGTATAGCATTAATGCAGATTTTACTGTGGGATGTACCAATTTAAAAACTTGAGGTAGATTTATATGCCCTGACATAGGAAAATCTCTATGAAAAAAAAAACTTGCAGAAAAACATATATTAAATTTAACTTTGTGATATAGGCAGTAAAAAAAAAAAAGTACTTTTATTTTTGTATTTTACATGTTCTGCATCTTCCTCCCCACTCCCCTTCTATAATTTAAACACTGGAGACAGTAAGTATGGTATTTTCTACCTTCAATGAGATCATCCTCTTTTGTGTGTTAGAAAAAACTCAGAATGGTGATTCTGATTGATAAAAATACAAAGACCTAAACTCAGCCCTTAGGAAAAGTTTCTTACTGGTTCATATTTGTGTTTCTTAAACTAACCTCAGTGGAGAGGGGCTGTCTTTTAGGCAGTCTCAGAGTTCAGGGAATTCACAGTTGATGACTACTTCGCTGGGGGTGTCTGGTCCCTGTGCCCCGAGCGTGTGTCCATCGGGCTGAGGGAGCACTCTGGGAGGGCCCCCTGGGCTTGGTGTCGGCACCCATGGTTACGTGGCTCCTCAGCTCTCCCGTGTCTTCAGCGTCCTTCATCGTGGAAGGGGGATGGTGGCGGTTGGGGTGCTGCCTGGTCTCCTGCAGGTTGTTTTGATGCCCAAGAAATTCTGTATTTCTGTGAAAATATCTCTGTGTCTCTTTGGAAACTGATGCAGCTTTTGAAGGTTACCTGCTTTGGTTATGGTGCAGTAGCACGCGTCCCTTCAGTCAGTAACAAACCTCAGGCTGTCCAGCAGCACCAGGAACCTGGCTCATGTTTGGAATTCTGCATTGTTTTATCTTTGAATCTGCATTTCTCAGGTCTCTTTTTCCTGCAGACTTCTTACCAGGTAGGTTTCCTGGCTGGAAAGAGAATGTGCAGCCCCACCAATACAAATGTCATTCTGTGACTTTGGGTATAAAATCATTTTCAAGAAGAGTAAGGTAATTGGACTGAGGGTTTGTTCAGTGGAGGGAAGTTAAGTTTGGGGCCCATAGTCTTGGAAGGATGAATGATCACTATGCGAATGACAGAAATGCAGGTAGGTCTCTGTGGGTGGAGGGGTTCTGTCGCGGTGACAGCAGACACGGGGGGAGACAGGCAGGACCACGTCTTGAAGGGCCTCTTGTGCTGGGCAGTTCTGTATCTAAAATGCCCTTCCTCTCCCAGACAGTGCCCGGTCACCCATAAAGGTCACCTCTACTTTTCTCTTCAAGATTGTGACCCCAAGGCAGTATTTGAATCACCTGATCTCCTCCTAAATGCCAGATATTGCCACTAAGATTGTGGATTTTCTCAAAAGTCACTCTTCTTTTTTGGACTGCTCACACCCCCATTCTTCTTGCTGCCCACAGGGACTCATTTTTGGTGTTCTTTCTCCAAGAGCTTGGAGCCCCCGACCCTCACGTCCTAGTCCTGAGCAGCCCAGGTGGTGGTTTCAGGTGACCTCTGCCACCACCCGGGGCCTCCAGAGACCTGTGCTCTCATCACCTCTGGAGCCCAGCACCCAGCTAGTGTGGCACTCAGCACAGTTCAAACTGAACCACACGGTAGAGACCCAAGTCTTTTTTGAGGGAATGCAGAGTACTCAGCCTTGAATGCTCCTTGGAAGGACTGATGGTGAAGCTGAAGCTCCAGTACTTTGGCCACCTAATGGGAACAAGCTGACTCATTGGAAAAAACCTTGATGCTGGGAAAGATTGAAGGCGAAAGGTGAAGAGGGGGGCAGAGGATGAAATGGTTGGATGGCATCACTGACTCAGTGGACATGAACTTGGCAAACTCTGGGAAATATTGAGGGACAGGGAGGAGGCCTGGCATGCTGAGTCCATGGGGTTGCAAGGAGTCAGACACAACTTAGTGACTGAACAACAGCAACTTAGCTCTTACGTTTTTCAGATAACGAGCACCAGTTTTGTGAACACCAGCTAGAACATGGCGGGCAGACCCTCAGGTTACCAGGGGATGAGACTTCTCCTAAGGACACAGGAAGTGGGAGGTTCAGCCACCACAGTGGCTCTGGGTCCCTGAGCTCAGGTCTGTTCATGGGGAAACAGCCTTGGGAATCTGGTCATGCACACAGTGCCTGGTTAGTTTCATTAGTCCATGTGGTGGGGAACAGGAATCAGGAGGTTCACACACCGTAGAATGCACCTCACACACTGCAGAATTTTGGACCCAAAAAGCCTGTGTCCAGTGTTTTTGTTTTGGCTTGGGGGAGTCACAGAGGTTCAGATTTCACCTCTGTGATGCCTGTTCTGACCACCACATTTAATACTTTTTTTGGGGGGGCTGTGTTGGATCTGCTTTGCTGCACGGGCTTTTGTCTAGTTGCGGCAAGTGGGGGGCTACTCCTTGTTGCAGTGTGAGGGTGGCTTCTTGCAGTGGCTTCTCTTGTTGCAACGCACAGGTTCTACAGGCTCAGGCTTCAGTAGCTGCAGTGCCTGGGCTCAGCAGTAGCAGTTCCCGGGCTCTAGAGCCCAGGCTTCATAACTGTGGCAGATGGGCTTAGTTGCGCCGCAGCATGTGGGATCTTCCCGATTCAGGGATGGAACCCGTGTCTCCTGCATTGGCAGGTAGATTCTTTACCATTGAGCTACCAGGGAAGCCCCGTGTTTAGTACTTTAATAATTGCTGCACCCTACGCGCACACTCCTGGATCCTTCTTTCCCCCATAGCACCTGCTACTTTCTAGCGTGCTAGTTAATTTATTATTTATTGTGAATATTGTTTATTGTCTGTGTCTGCCTGTATAACGTAAATTCCCATTGGCCATCACCTATTCCCATAAATTAATCACAGTGGCAAGCCAATTTTCATATAACGAAAACCTTTCAGGAAATGAGAACAGTGGAATATCACCAGAGCATGCCCTACATACTAGGTAGAACATGACTTTCTTCTGTATACATTCAAAAGGTAATGTATTTGCAAAAATGGCTAATTGTAAACCTTTTAACAATCTTATCATGTAACCAGCAGAGGGCAGCACAGTTCGAATTTATCACATCTAGTAATTTTGACTTTATTTTAAAGCACATTTAAAGCTGTAACAACTGTTTTCAGACATAGTTCAATGTTTATCTCAACATCAAGTTTAATTTTTTTTTTTTTGCTGCACCGTGAGGCATGTGGGATCTTAGTTCCCCAACCAGAGGTCGAACCCATCCCCCCTGCAGTAGAAGCGCACAGAGCCCTAACCACTGGACTGCCAGGGAATTCCTCAGCATCAAATATAGTATATTGCTTTCTCATTTGTGAGTCATGCTATTGCTTCTCTGTCTTTGTGGAGGAAGACGTTTCTGTTTAACATCACGAATAGGTCAAGCACATGTTTTCTAAAGCACACAGGACCACTTTTCTGAGTGTGATGGTGACGACAGGTGTGAGTCCTGTGGGGCATCATTCCATCACCACTGGGGGGCGCTAATCATTTACCCGAGCTTCTCTCAGGGACAGGGCTGCCCTCACCCGCTCCTGGAGGACTGGATCCAGGTGCAGATCCCCCAGCACGAGGGTCCTCATTGAGCACCTGGTGATGTGTCGACCCCCTTCTCAAGGAAAATTGCTTAGAAACTCAAAACCACATGAACCCCCCACCCCACCCCAGTTTATGGCATTCTATGGCATTGATAGTGATTTTTCTTCACATGGAAATTAAGATCAGACTCTGAAGAATTACACCTTTCTCTTTTTTTTCTTGCAAAAGTTAATGACTCTTCTTGGAAAAAATTGAAATTCAGATTGTGTAAGTAAGGCAAAGGGAAAGGACATGGTTTAGGGCTTTTGAAAAATATCTAATTGATTTTTACTGTTGATGATAAAACTGCTAAAAATTCCACCTTACAAAGTATGGGCAGTTAACAGCGGTGAGGTGCAAGTTAAGTGCGCATCCAGGAATTTTTTATTTGCATTCTCTGCAATACATGCGTAGTAAATCCTTTGTTCTCAAGCCTTTTTGTTTTTGTACTTTGGTGATTTGGTGCTGTTCATGTGTATGAGGAAAAACAGTACAAATCCATATTTTTCAGGTAACCCAAGAAGTAGAAAGAAAGTGAAGTCGCTCAGTTGTGTCCAACTCTTTGCGACCCCACGAACTATTTAGCCTGCCAGGCTCCTTCATCCATGGGATTTTCTAGGCAAGAATACTGGAGTGGGTTGTCATTTCCTTCTCCAGGGTATCTTCCCAACTCAAGGATCAAATCAAGGTCTCCTGCACTGTAGGCAGACTCTGTACTGTCTGAGCCACCAGGGAAGCCCAAGAAGTAGAGTAACTTTCAAAAGAGCTTTGCAATATTTCTAGGCAACTGTGGGTTTCTGTCTGTAGAAAGTTGAGGTCTTTGTCACTTTCTATGTCACCTTACAGATACACTTCTGTGGGTTTTTGGACACTTGCATGATTGTGTTCTCCAACCCCTTCCTATTCGCAGCTTATGAGGAAAGATCTAAGCTGCAAAGAAGGAGGTCATCATGAAACAAAATGCCATATCTTCAAATCTCAGAAATTCCTCTGAGATTGGAGATATGGAATGACGCTAGAAACCGGAGGGTGGGTCTGAAGTCATGACAGGAAGTTAAGACACCCAGTTATTTTCCGTCTCCTGTAGCAAGGCGATTTCTCTTTCCCTTTGGTAAAACATGGAGATCAGGCTGTAAGGGGACTGAGTGAAAGTCTCTGTACTTACTTAGGAGCTCCTTTCCCTTTCTCTCTCTCTACTTACCTGCCCAGGTGCTGCTGGCCAGCTTTATTGGAGATCTTGTCTTTAGGTCACTGCTCAAGACAAGAACCTACAGAGCCCTACATGTGGGGTCTGTACGTGTTAATTGCTTTATTATTTTACAAAGACACTCACCACTCAACAGGCCATAGCTACTACACAGTTTTTAATCAGATTGTCAGTGCCTCTCTCTTAAATATGAAGAAATAGCCTCTGTTTACTAGACATTTAAAGAAAATCCCTGAACATGAATAGAACAAAGTAAACAGAAGAAAAAAAATTAGAGGAAACAGGTCATGGACGATATAGAAGAAAACTTTAAAACTGTATACTTAAGAGTCTCAGAAATTATATTAATGAAATAAGAATTGGATGCTATCAAAAAGATACATTCAGAGATTACAAGTGAGTTCTTGCAGATTAAAAATAAAATAAATAGGTTTCCCAGATGGCTCAGTGGTAAAGAATCTGCCTGCAATGCAGGAGACGCAGATTCAGTCCTTGGGTCCAGAAGATCCCCTGGAGAAGGAAATGGCAACCCACTCCAGTATTTTTGCCTGGAAAATCCCATGGACAGTGAAGCTTGGCAGGCTACAGTCCACGGAGTGACAAAGAGTCTAGCATGACTTAGCCACCAAACAACAAATACCAGAAATAGAACATTCAAATAGAAAGATTGGAAGATAAAGCAGAGAATTGTCTTAGTTCAGGCTGTTGTAACAAAGTAGCACAGGATGGGTGGCTTAAACAACAGATGTTTGTTTCTCGCAGTTGTAGAGGCTGAAAGTCTAAGATCTCAGTGCTGGCTGGATGGGACTCTTGGTGAGGGCCTCCTTCCTGGTTTATAGAGAGCTGCACTCCTGCTGTGTCCTCACATGGCAGAAAGAGAGCTAGCTAACTCTCTGGCCGCTTCATATAAGGGCACTAATTCCATTCAGGTGGCTCCACTGTCATGACCTGGTCACCTCCCAGAGGCTCCATTTCCATACCAGCACGTTGTGCATCGGGGACACAAACATTTGGTCCATTGAAAGAATATTTCCTAGAAAGCAGCTCAAAAAGAAGAGGAAAAGTAGGAGTGAATAGGTAAGAATAATTAAAGGATCCACAAGAGAGGTCCAGTTGCTTATAAAAATGTCAAAATACAAGAACTGGGGTGGGGGGAGATTTCAGGCATAGGTTCTACCCGATGGCTAACATATGCAATTTCATAACAGTCTGCAGAGAGAGAAGGTCCTGAAATCTTCCTGAGAGGGGAAAGTGTCACATACAAAAGTTTGGGCATCAGAGTGGCACCACTGCCAACAGCAGCACCGGAAGAGGGAACAGTGAGGGGGCACCTCCACCACGCGGCAGGGATTAAGCTTCACTCAGAGTGCCACACCCAGCCAAAGTGCCAGGTGTAAGAGAAGAGGCGCAAAATTCACAGCCCCGGTGATGAAAGCCCGCTCCTTCACAGCCCCTCTGTTAGTTGTGAGAGGATGTGCTCCACCAAAATGAGGGAGTAATCCCCAGAAAGGAAAAAAAAAAAAACATTGAATCAGAGACTCAGGAGCAGTGGTGGGAAGCAGCAGAGGGAGCGCACAGAGTGGTCCCCAGAACTTGGGCCTCAGAACCGCAAGACTAGGCTGAGCGGAAGCGTGGAGGTTTCTGGAGGCCGTCTCAGAAGACAGACCACTGCACAGGGTTGACCATATTGACGGCTTCATAGCATGGTAGAGAGTTTGGCACTGAGAGAAACAAAAAGGCCACTTAATGCCGTTATGTGGTTATTTTAATCATAGTACATCATGTAGCTAGGTTTTGAGCAGTATTTATGGGAATACTAAATACTGATTTTACCAAAAATGTTTGCCTGATTATACCAGGGGTGTGTGTGCAAGGGTGTGTGTGTGTGAGGGGTGTGTGCGTGTGTGCAGGGGTGTGTGTGTGTGCACGCACACGTGGCTGAGGTGTGGCAGCAGAAGCCGAGTTTTCATCTTCCATGGCAGGCAGTTGATGTATAGAGTTGAAAACTCGAGAACAAGTGGTATAACTAGTTATTTCACAACAGGGAGATGATGAGCAGAAGAAATAGCCGAGAGACCTACATCTGTGGAGCGTGATTTTAGGTGGGGGAGAGGGGAGCAGGGCAGGAAACTGGTTTTCTGTTTTAAACCCTAGGTACTACTTGCTTTATGTGATGTGTGTGTCTTTTGCTTAGAGAACAAACTAGGCATGGTGGTGAGAGATGAGCCTGGAGAGGCACAGGGTCCCAGGAAGAGGGTCCTGACACTGTGGTGATTACGGGACTGAGGACTTCAGGGCTGGCTCCTGGCCTTGGGGGTTGTGTGGTCCGTTAGGTCAGTGAGGGTTTGTGCCCTCCCAGCTCCACTCTCTTCACTCTCCCCAGCCCTCTGGCCCTTTGGATTGTCCAGGAGGCTGGCGGGCTGGGGGACACTCCCCACCAGTCAGCTGAGGTCAGGGGTCCCCTCCACTCCACCACCCGGCAGGCCTGGCCTGGTCAGGGCCGCCCCCTCGCACTGGCCCTGGGGCCGCGTCTCTCCCTGTGGTCTCCCCAGACCCTGCCCTCACTTTTCTAGACTGCCCTCTCTCCTGTCCACACTCCCACTCTGAGTGTGTGTCTGTCTCCTTGGGATTGCGACTGATGTGGGTGTTAGGCTGAGAAAAAGACATTATGTGAATATTCACGGAAGCTTTCTTTCAGGTTACATCCTGATAAACACATCATAAGTTGAAAATGTCATAGGTCAACGTGTATGTAATACACCCAAACTGAACAGCACAGCTTAGCACAGCCTACCTTAGGTGTGCTCAGAGCAGTAAAGCAGCCTACAGTGGGGCCAGATCACCTAACACGCAGCCTGTGTCGACTGTCTGCTGTAACGACTTGAGCACTGTACTGACACAGTGAGAAGAAACAACAGTTGTCTGCGTCCAGGGTGGTTGTAAGAGTGTCGGTTGTTCCCCTTCGTGACAGTGTGCTGACTGGGGGCTGTGCTCGCTGCCACTGCCCAGCAACACAGGAGCAGATCGGACCATGTATTGCTAACCCAGAAAAGAGCAACATTCAGAGTATAGTTTCTACTGACTGTGTATCACTTTCCCGCCATAATAAAATTGAAAAGTCGTAAGTCAACCGTTGTGAGACTTCCCGAGCAGTCCAGTGGTTTGGGGTCCGTGCTTCCACTGCACGGGCACAGGCTTGATCCCTGGTTGGGGAACTAAGATCCCTTATGTCCCACAGCACAGCCACAAAAAAAGTCAATCATTGAAAGTCACAGACTATCTGTATACTTATCTCTTGAGGTGAATATATCTTAAGAGAAGGATAAATATATTTCATATATTATATAGTATATGTGGTTATGTAGTAAATATGGCAGCTGTAATGAGAGATATAGATGTTGAGATATATATATATAAAGAGTTAAATATGTAAGAATGAGAATATAATATAGAAAACAAAAATCTGGACAAATATTAAGAACATGTACTGAAATGTCATCAGTGGTTATCCCTGAGTGATAGGATTAAGGCCCCCCCCCCCCAACTACTATAATCTAATTTCAACAATAAACGTGTCATGAATATATTAAGAATATGCAGAAAAGAACAGTTTGGTGCAATATATTAGAACATAGAATGGGGATGAAGTTGAACTTATATGGGAATGATGCCCTTAGTTGTCTTAGGGTTTTTTTTTTTTTTGCCTCTAAAATCTGCCTCCTATTTTTATCCTGTGACCTCATAACATACTGTAATGATTATGATCTCTTAGTCACACTCCTGGGAAATGCGCTGTTACCTCACTGTGAGACAACCCAGTGTTTTTAAGTCATTTTGTTCTAAGAAAGTACTTGGGAAGTGAAGAGAGAAACACCAGCCCTGTCTATTGCTTTGGGTGAGTCTGAGACCAGAAGTGCCGCTGTTCCTCACTGGACTCCAGCCTCAGACTGCTTCCAGGGAGGAGGTGGTTAACCTCTGGGGAGCTCCTTGAGCTTGACTTCAGGAACTGGGTGGTGGCAGTGAACTGGGAGTGACGCTTCTGTGGATGGAGGCTGATTGGTCCAGGAGTGCTGCCAGGGAGTTCCCCGGCAGTCCAGGAAGCAGCTCTGAGCTGTCCCAGTGTTGGACGGCCCACAGGTATTCCCGCCCCACCCGGCCTCCCAGGAGTACAAACCCCGGCAGCCTTCAGGGTCCTGCTGTGACAGAAAAGATGGTCCTTAAAACCGAAGAAGAGGATGGTGAGTCCCAGGCCTGGTCTGGGTGTGTGGGGCGAGGTTTAGGTATCTCTTTTGATCAACATGTGACGACATGTGTTGTGTGACGACAGTTTTGCAGCCCCTTGAGGAGTGCCAACTGAAAGGCTCTTGCTTGTGTGTGTGAGAGAGAGAGAGAGAGAGAGAGACTGTGTTTTTAAACTGAAAGTGTCCCCCAGCCCCCACCCCCACTCTGCCTCTTGCTGGGGATCCGCCCTGGGTGCGTCTTGGTGGCGTTTGCCCTCCTACTTGGCGATGGCGTCTGACTTCCTGAGTCTGAATAACAGTCTTAGAAGCGCTGAAAGTTGCATGTACACCAGTGTGACACTAAAAAAGGAAAGATGTTAGAGACCAAGTTTGAAAGTACCTGAGGATGAATAATAACCGTGAGGTTCAGGATGAATAATAACTTTTTATTAAATAAAAATGTAACAGAGGGAATCCGTAGTTGTTTGATCTTCCTCTTTTGGTATTAGGTAAGTAAGGACTGAAGCCTTGCAGGGTCTGGGGAACTTCCTTTGTCTTCTCCACACCTACACTGTAAACAGTGAAGCTAAGAGTAAAGGGGTGACAAGTTTTGTGGATTCTAAATCCCAAAAGCCTTTGCAGAAGAACTGGCTTTAAAGCACCCTAGGTCAGGGCTCTCCAATGTCTTGAAGTTTTGTGTGTGGGTCTGTGGTATGTTTTATTGTGATACTTTCATCAGATGGCCATGTATTTTTTGTTTTGTTTTTGATTTGTTTTTGACACGTACACACTGCTACGTTTTATGTATTTATTAATGGCTGCCCTGCGTCTTCGTTGCTGCACACGGGCTTTCTCTAGTTGCGGCAAGCGGGGGCTGTGCTCTAGCATCGGTGCACGGGCGTCTCCTCGAGGTGGCTGCTCCTGCTGTGGAGCACAGACTCGAGGCGTGCGGGCTCCGGTTGCTGCAGCACGCAGGCCCGGTGGCTGCGACGCGCTGGCTCTAGGTGCACGGTCTTCAGTAGCTGCCATACGGGGGCTCATCAGTTGGGGCTGGAGGCCCTAGAGCATGCAGGCTTCGATAGTTGTGGTGCATGGGCTGAGATGCTCAGCAGCACGTGGAATCTTCCCAGACCAGGGATTGAACCGAGGTTTCCTGCACTGACAGGCAGATTCTGATTCACTTGTGCCACCTGGAAAGTCCCAGATGGCCATGTTTTAGTGCCTTTAAGACAAAAAGCAAAATATATATTGGTTTGTAGCTGGTATTGGATGATATGAATAAGTCAGGAATAAATATTAAGCTGTTTTTCAAAATGGATTTTGTGAAAGTGATAATGAACTTTAGGGGTCGTTTTTATCTTTTCCCTTATCTGGTTCACTGTAAAATGTATGTGAAGTTTCATCTTTGTGTCAGACAGTATTGTGGACCATACCCGACAGGGTGGCTCGAAAAGCTATACTGTGTGTGAAAGCCTGTGGGGGGGAGGGGGATTTGGTGTTGACAACACCCGGCATGTGAGGAGGGGATGATGATGAAGCGGTTCTCCGTCAGGGCTGAACTGCCCCCGTGGGAGCTTTTGTGTCTGAGAGGTGTGTCCACGGTAGCCAAGGTGTCTAGCTTGAAAGGGGACCCTTGTGAGAGGGGAGGAGGACACTGGTGGATGATGCTGAGGTGGTCAGGGTGCACTGGCCCGGCCTCAGCAGAGGGTGACCGCTGCTCACTGAGCTGGTTCTTCCCTCTTACTTGCCGCTGCTCCTTCCTGGTGGCCTGGCTTCAGACTCCCTGAGGTGGTGCCAACAGTCACTTTAAAGTCAGAATCAAGGGGTTCCATGCTGTCAGCTTCTGGCCATCCTAGAGGCTTTAACATTCAACATAAACTGCTCAGTGTGTGTGCCCTTGATTCATGGGTGGGAGTAGGGCTAGGGCATTTAGAAATCAATTTTTAGAGATAGAATTAATGGGCAACTTTGCTTTGAAAAAGTAGTCTTCAGAATGGGTGGTTCTCCATTTCCCTCAGCACCCCCTGCCCCGGAATGTTTCATCTTGTTGTTTGTTTGAGACATTGGGGGGGGTGCAGTGTTGCTAAGATACTTGCTCCTAGATACTGAGATGAGATGACAGAGATGGCATCGGGCATGTGTGAAAGTGAAGGGAGCAAATGGACTTTCCCGGGGCGGTCCCCAGCATCCTGGGAGGGCGGGTGAAGTGTCAGCGTGTGCTCCTCACACAGCTGAATTGATTAGATTGTCACCCAAAGGGCCACCCAACACAGGGGAATGAAGGTTTAAAAAATGTCTCTAAAGAAGTCAGATCTTACCTGCTGCATGAGAGTCTGCAGTCCTTCAGTTACAGACATGGCTTTGCCTCTGTCCTTCCCTCTTACTTAGGCTCATCAGGTTCCACTCTAGTTACGCGGGTGTGTGTAAGTGAGACTTAACCAGTGTCCAGTTATGCACACGTGTGTAAGGATAGTGTCCAGTTATGCAGGTGTGTGAGACTTAACCATTACACTGAATTGAGCACTGTTTTCTTAGCCATCTGAGGCTGTTTTTAGCTGTTACCTTTGGAATGTTTGACCCCCTTGCTTTGCCTTTGAACCTTCTCTCAGGACTGGGATCCAAGCTCCCTGCTGAGGGGCACACGGGACTCGCACCAGCACAGCTCAGGCTCTGCCGGGTGCCCCGGGCCCTGAGCGGAGCTGTGCTCACTGTCCCCAGGCACGCAGCCACCCTAGCCTCGTCCCTTTGTGTGATCCGTGCATCCACATTCTCTCTGCATCTGCATCGGTCCTCAAGTGCAGGCTCCGAGGCTTGTCCAAGTCCTGAGCAGCCTGGCCGAGGTGGCCGCCTGTGCTGCTGCTGAGGGGTCGCCCGCCTGCCCTGCTGGGAGCCCCTGCTGAGCTCTTTAAATCCCAGCCCCAGCACTGGCCGGGCACATGCAGATGCGCAGTGAGTGCTGAGCTGACGTGGCACGATTGATTATTCTGGGGAGAGAAAAGAAAGAGCTGACGGCTCAGCCAGAGAGTTTGAGTTGGACTTGGTCTGTTCCTGGATTATTTATACTCATTGAATCTTATCTCATCTCTAAACTGGAAGTAACACTGCATACATAGTTCATTGTCAGGAAGTGTGCAAAGTTCACAATTGGGCTTTGTCGTCAAGTTCAAATAATGGAAATGAAAAAATATTTTAGGCTGTGGATCTTATATGTGTATAAGCTAGTATTATTTGTAGGAAAACATACTGACAAATGGAATTAAGTAGAGCATCTCTCCTGTAGGACACTGGGTTCTCGGGTTGCATCTGAAACGCTGTGCCCGGTGGTAGCTCACCCCTTCCCCCACCCTCAGTGTGGTCCTTGCACTGCTCCAGCCTCACGTTGGGCAGGCTGCCGGGGCTGGGGGAGTTCTAGTCCTCACGTTGGGCAGGCTGCCGGGGCTGGGGGAGTTCTAGTCCTCACGTTGGGCAGGCTGCCGGGGCTGGGGGAGTTCTAGTCCTCACGTTGGGCAGGCTGCCGGGGCTGGGGGAGTTCTAGTCCTCACGTTGGGCAGGCTGCCGGGGCTGGGGGAGTTCTAGTCCGGAGAGCAGAGGTGCTGCAAGTGCACACCCCATAGATACTCCCTACTCCCTTCCTCACCGGTTGAGTTCGTATTTTTCAGAACCAAAAATGGTTACATCTTTATTTTTAAGCAAGAGCTCTTGGCATTGCACAAAGCACACATCTCAGCAGACCTGCATCACCATCTGCCAGGACCGGTTTTGAAGAGGCCTCTCTCTGGTCTGGGTTTCTTAGGCTCTGGTCTCAATCTCATAGGCTGTCTGTGGAGCACACCAGCGTGAGTGCCTGCAGCGCTGAACAGAGGGTCAGGACTGCCCTTTCTTCTTGATGAAGGAGGTTGAAGAAATGAGGCTCAGGTTCTGCTCGGAAAAGAGTGGACCTTTATATGTCATGTGAGGCTTTCCACAGCTTCCCAAGTTCTCTTTGCTGTGGAACATAAAAGCATAGGGCTGGCTGTCGGTGGTCAGGACCCAGCATCCAGGAGGCAGGTGGGGTGTGGAGGGCAGCAGGTGGAGTTGTCTGAGGAGCCAGCATTGTGGAAAGAACAGGCAGGGAGTATGGTCTTGGCAGGACGCAGGACTGGCATCCTCCAGCCTGTAGAGTGGGCCACGGAGCCGAGGGCAAGGGAGATGCGGTAGATATGGACAGGAGGCATTAGGACCTTGCCACCCAGCCCTTCCTGTGGCTCTGGAAGATTTGCTGAGTGTGTTGGTGGTGGTGATGGGGAGGGGCTGACTCGACCTACATATAGGTTGCTGCTGGTTACCTTAAAAGTGGAGGGCTAGACCTTCTGCACATTTTATATAGTATCCATTTCTCACTTTTCCCTTGCATTTTGACAGCCTTCCAAAGGCACCTTTACTGAATTTACACTGTTCTTGTCTTTGCTTCTCTGTTTGCTGAAGCCAAGCTGAGCTTTCCTTTTTAGAAAGATGCTTGTAACAGCTCTGTCTTCTCCTGCTCCCTTGTGAAGAGCCTCCGCTCATGGGGACTCAGATGGCTTCACCTTGCAGCTGGGGCTGTCACTAGTGCGGAGGGGCCTCAGGCTCGTGGGGCCCTGGCTCCCAGGGCACGTGGAGCTCCCCTGGGGCTGGCACTGGGCGGCGCTGCTGAGACTCGCTGCTCCTGGGACCCACTTGTCCTCCTCCTGAGCCCGTGCTGGTTGTGCCACACCAGGGAGGAGGGACACAGAAGTCAGGCTTGCTGCCCTCAGCTCTGCTCATGGTCAGGACTCGCCCCGCCACTTCCTTCCCTTCTTCCGAAGATAATTTCTTGACTTCTGTATGGCCTTCCTTCCTTACCCTACAGAGAAATCATGAAAGCTTAACTTCTGACCCAGAAAAATATAGCACATTTCTTTTCCAAGTTGGCGACTGTTTCTGCATCTCTTCTCTTTCTGGCATCTTGAGTCTCTTCTCCTTTGTCTCTTCTGTTAAGAGTTCAGGATTCTGATTCATGGAAGTCCAGTGGAATCCTACATAGACAACACAGCATGATGGTATAGTTCCCCCCAGGGATTTCACACGCCATTATATATAACAGGACTCCAAGTATGTTCCTCCCACAAAAGAAATACTTAGGTGTAAGCTGAGCAAATGTTTTGGGGTAATTGGTTGGTGACATTTCCGTATTCTTTTCTGAATAGAGATTTCAGCATAAAATTTTGCCTTAGTTTTGGATCCAGATAAACAAGGGTATAAAGTGCGGCATCGCTGCCTCCATTCATTCCCTGTCCACACTCCTTGTCTCTGGAGAGGGTCCCTGTCGACAGTTTGAAGTGCATCCTTCTCAGATCTGTGCCTTTCCCAGCATCGGTGTCACATGCGTGGTGTCCTGTTCCTTCTCGTGGCACCGTGTCTGGGACATCTTTCTGTGCCATCATCTGTGACCAGCTTACTCTTTTTAACGACCAAATTGTGTGTAAATAGCTTTTTAGGAGAAGGCAATGGCACCCCACTCCAGTCCTCTTGCCTGGAAAATCCCATGGACGGAGGAGCCTGGTAGGCTGCAGTTCAGTGGGGTCTCTAAGAGTCGGACACGACTGAGCGACTTCACTTTCACTTTTCACTTTCCTCCATTGGAGAAGGAAATGGCAACCCACTCTAGTATTCTTGCCTGGATGAGGGAGCCTGGTGGCTGCCGTCTATGGCGTCGCAGGGAGTCGGACACGACTGAAGCCACTTAGCAGCAGCAGCAGCAGCAGCTTTCACTTTTGCACTTTTGACAACATGTCTGTTGGGTAAGTTCTCAAATGCAGTTGCTGAATGGAGAAGTACTGCGTGAAGTTTGCGCCCTCTCCGCTCCCCCAGCGGAGCCTGGACCCTCCGGGCCGTTGGTAGACGCTTGTTTCTGCCAAGCTCTCGGGAAGCTTTAACTGGAGGGTTGAAGCGTCCGTCCTTCGCGTCTGGCCGCTGTGTTTCCGCGTCTGCCTTTTCTGGCCTTCGCGGCTTGTGCGCCGTGGTCTCACAGCTCTGTGTGGTGCTCTCCTTCGGAAATGCGTGCGCCTCTGTCACAGGCGTTGCACATCTGCTGTCCTGGTTGTTCACCTTTTAGCTCATAGAACTTGATTTTCCATTCTGAAGCCTTTCACTTTATTATAGCAAATTGAACAGATTCTGAGATTATGACCTTATTAATCTATGCTTTATTCTAGAATTTCTGTGGTTTCTTTTTTTATATTAAAATCTTTGATTCAGCTAGAATTTATTCTGATATAAATGAGGTAGGCATTCAGCTTAGCTTTCCCTCAAATGGGTAGCTAATTGCCCTACCACCATTGACTGAATAATCCTGTTTTTCTTTATATTTTTGTATCTTTTAAAAATACTTTCTTTATGAGACTTCATGACTTGAAGTGTTTCAGTATTTCTTGAGTTTCTTTTCTGCTGTTTTTCTTCTCTATTGCTGAAATTTCAAATTATTGACTCCTCACTTTAATCTCTTGGAGAAGGAAATGGCAACCCACCCCAGTGTTCTTGCCTGGAGAATCCCAGGGACGGGGGATCCTGGCGGGCTGCTGTCTATGGGGTCGCACAGAGTCCGACATGACTGAAGCGACTTAGCCGCCACCGCCACACTTCAATCTCTGGCAGCAGCTCTCTCACATTACCCTTCTTCCTCTTCATAGTTGCCTGTGCTATTCGCATACGCATTTTCCATGTGAACTTTAATATCGTTTTATCCGTCACACTTCCTGTAAAACTCTTGTTGTTAATGTAAATAGTATTTTTAGAAAGCGATGTACAAACTGAAGACCACCTTCCCCCACTGGGGTCCTCCTGCCTGTGCTCAGATCGTTTTATTTTCTTGGTGGCTTTCTCCAGCCATGGTAATCACGCTAGCTTGCAGGGAATTTGCTGGTCTTTGGGGGTAGATTAGAGTGAGGATCTGTTTGTATTAGATGGAGGAGGCCCGTGCCCTCTCCCAGGTCAGCTCGCCTTCCAGAGCTGGCGGTGGAGGGCACAGAGCTGCCCTGTGTCTCCAGGGGCAGAGCTGCCCGCATCCTGCCTCCCTCCCTCCTTTCTACCGCCCTACTGTGCCCTCTGCCAAGGGCAGGAGGGAGAGGACCCCGAGAGTGGCCCCAGCAGGAATGAGTCCCTGTGCTGGGGCTGGGAGCAGGCCCCCATCTGGAAGGCGGGCTGCCTGCTGCCCCAGCTTTGCTGCCTGTGAACGGACTCAGGGCTGCTGGGACCTGGAGAGCAGGGGCCTGGGTCGGTGCCTGCAGCCGCTCTCAGGCTTCTCTCAAACCTTGAGAGCCTTCTCTGGACCTCAGGCAGCTCTGAGAAGGGTTGATGTCTGGCACCAGGAGCCAGCTTTTTCCAGTCTGAG
Organism: Bubalus kerabau; assembly: GCF_029407905.1. Taxonomy (NCBI): domain Eukaryota; kingdom Metazoa; phylum Chordata; class Mammalia; order Artiodactyla; family Bovidae; genus Bubalus; species Bubalus kerabau. The sequence goes on along the minus strand of NC_073627.1, from coordinate 10,707,328 downwards.
GTTAGAGTTAGGAACTGCCACCCCCTCAACTGCTTCTGGCCCTTCTCAGAGCGGGAACAGAAGCCAGTCTTGGCTGCTTTGAAGAAGCATTTATGCTCCTGCTGCTGCTAAGTTGCTTCAGTCGTGTTTGACTCTGTGCGACCCTATAGATGGCAGCCCACCAGGCTCCTCCGTCCCTGGGATTCTCCAGGCAAGAATACTGGAGTGGGTGGCCATTTCCTTCTCCAATATACGCTCCTCAGTTCAGTTGCTCAGTATATGCTCCTAGCTTCTACTAAAGAGTAACTCAGCATTTTAAAGCAGAAGGAATGGAGTAGAATGGTTGAAAAGTCCATGCTTGCATTTCCTGTGATGCAGAAGCAGGGCAGGTGGGAGTGCAGGCTGGCCTGGGGCCTTTGCCCAGAGGATGGGGGGCTTGGGGATGCGTAGGATTAACAAGTTTGTGTTGCTGATAATTTGAAAGACACTGATTCATTGCCTCTCAGGAGTTGTCTGTGGAATTAAGCACAGGTGGGTGGCCGTGGAAGCTCTGAGCTGTCAGGGGGCAGAAGACACTTAGTTCTGTGCCCCCACTCCTGAGCTGAAGTTTCGCTGCCTTAGATGAATGCCCTGTGTCCCTGTCACTTCTCTCTGGTCACCCAGAAATGCTGCCTATCCCTCTCTCCTGGTGCGCCCACACCCCTTGTGACTCTACCTCACCGCCTGTCCAACAACAGTCAGATGTTGTGTTCAGGCCAGACTCAAAGGACACCAAGACACCAGTCAGATGTCTTCAGGCCAGACTCAGAAGACACCATTTCTGACTAGTGCAGCTTTTCCAGGAGTTTCCAGTTTGTTCTGTATCCCCATTTGTCCTTTGTCCCCAGCCTCTTGTGCCCTCTCCCCGCTGGCCCGGCCTCAGGGGCAGCCTGAGGCCTCTGGGGCAGCGTGAGGCCTCTGGGACAACTGGCTTTGCCGGCTTTGCTGTTGCTGACCCCGCAGCACCTGTCACCAGTGTTCCATTGGCACATACGCTGCTTGATTCTTTTTCTTTAAAAGGAACAGGAACACAGAAGCTCTTTGGGGGCTAAACCCACGTCTTACTGTCTCTGTATCTTTCGCAGTAACTAATACAGCACCTAGTTTATGGGTGGTAACCATTTTTTCCCCAAAAGATTGTTGGAGTATGAGTCTGAGAAAGTAATTTTTTAAAGCTTTTATTTTCTCTGTTGGTAGATTTCCTGAGATTACTACCCTGTGCCCAGTCTTTTTCTCCAATCATCGCTGTGATTTCATAAACTTGATTATGGGGCTATTTATTTGAGATCTGTCTGTAGATATAAGGCGAGCCACACTGCAGACTTCCTGTCGGTAGCTTTTCCCTGTCACTTCTTGTCTCCTTGCTTCCTCGGATCATACTGTTTGTGCAGAGAATTGACTGTGGTGTAGGCTTTGCTGCCAGCGAGTCTGGCCTGGAGGCACGTTGAGGTCTTTGCCAGTTTACACGTTGCAAGTCCAGCCCCAGCAGTGGATCCTCTGTTGCTCAGTTGTAGCTGGTGGGTTCAGGACAAGCCACAGCGAGCCTGTGCCTTATGGACCGAGTTGTGCACAGGAAGTGATGTCAGGATCCACCTACTGGGACCTTTAAATCCCTGGAGGGTTTGTGTGCCTGTTTTGATGTTACCTCAAAAAGGGGGATGTAGCCCTTAGGACTGTGTAGAGTGCTGTGAGAATATTTATGATATTTTACTGGAAGGCAAGAGCTTCATTTCATGGACAGAAACCCCCCTGCGAATAGGACAGTGTCCAACCAGGTGTTAAACTTTGTGATACAAACACGTTCAGAGGAGACCGTATAGATGAAGAAGCCCTTTAGTGACGGTTCTTTTGTGTGAACTGAGGGAGTTCTTTCTGGAAGAGGTGGTCTTGATGGTTGGGGAGGATGAGCCTCTGAACAACAAGAAGGAAACGGAGATAGGTTGGAAACCTGTCTCCCTGGAGCCAGGTGGTGTGTGATTGCTTACCAGACCCAGTATCTAGTAGGGACTCTCAGCTGGCACGTTTGTTGAAAACTTGTCTTCCTTTGTAGCTTTAAACAGAGATTTCATAATTTTAGGGTTTATTTCTCATAGATTTGGTATGATTCTTTTAGATGAGAACTCTTATGACACAAAAATAAAATTTTTCATATTGTGACTGTTTCTTTAAAGACAGGCTGGGCCTGCAAAGCCCAAGTGTTGGTCAAGTCTGGTGACCTTGTCCTGGTGATGAGGAACTCACATTAGTGTAGTGGAGGGAGGGAGTCGTCTGTCAGCCGTCTATCAGCAGTTTCCTGAGGACAGAGCACTGGAAGGCAGGCCAGAGTGTGGGGTTTTTAGTTTTTTTCCTCTTTTTGTTGTGTGTCTGGAGTGGTGGTTCTTAGGCAGGGAGGTTTGACCCTGTGGGGATTTGGGATATCTGGAAGCCTGTGGGGCTGTCTTCTCAGGGGGTAGGGTGGGATGCTGCTGTGGGCATCCAGTGAGTGGAGGCCAGGGTGCAGTTAAATGTGCTCTAAGGCACAGGATACCCTCCCACACAGAAGGAGCCCCCAAACCTCAGAAGTGCTGAGATTGGAGAACTTCATCTAGTGTAGTGGTTTATTTTCTCTTTTTCTCCTCGTGTATTTGGCACTTGTTTTAATCCTTAGATCTCTTCCCTTATTAGTCAAAGGCAGTGCTTCCCAGAGGAGTTCACAGACACAGCCTGCAATCACCCCATGTCCTGCTTTAACATGGGGCCTAAGCCTCCAGACTCCAGTTCTGGGGCCTGAGGTCCCCGGTGTGTGTGTCTGCCAATGCCCTTGGTGATCCTCACACCTTGAGGTGGACAGCCACTCCTCAGGCTGTAGTGACGTTTCTTGTCACCAGCCGTCTTACAGTATTGTCCTAGACCCACCGGCCACTCACCCTAACCAGCGTGTACTGGCGCGCTGGGTTGGAGCCTCTGGTGCTTGTGGCCTGAGTAGGAGGCAGGCCGTTTTAGTAAAAGGCTGGAGCAGGTCACCTGGAGACAAGGGGCTTAGGGCTGCAGAGGACCAGAAGGGGGTGGGGCGTGGGGGGGGGGACGTTGGAGCAGCAGGTCAGGGTCGGTGTCCCTGTCTGCTGATGCGGTCGGGGGGGGGGGGGGGTGGGAGGGGTGGGGGGGGGAGTCAGGGGGTAGGGGGAGACGGGAAGTGGCCTTCTGCTTTGGGTGACAGAATAGTCTGCGTTCTGGATCCTACCCTCCTGTTTATCCACTCGGGGAGGAGAGGTACCTTAAGTAAGGGTTAACACCCTCCCAGGGAAGCCACCATCAGTCTTTTGCTTCCAAGGGGGAGAAAAAAGCCGCTGCAGCCTGTGAGCAAAGGCTCGTGGCGCGTCCCCTCCCCCTCGGAGGCCTCGAGTGGGGGCGCGGTGGGCGGGGCGCTGTAATTGCATTCATGGAAATAAGCCTGGAGGACTGAGCACACGCTCCAAGTGTCCGCCTGGCGCTGGCTCTGCGGCCATCTCCAACCACGCCAGCCTTCCCCACCAGGATCGACTTCCTCCGCACCCGGGTTTCTGCTCAGCTTTTGGGTCCCCGCCTGGCTGCCGCCTCTGCCCGGGCAGTGCGGGCGCACATGCCGCGCGGGCTCCGTCCCTGCCTCCACCCGGCGCTGGCGGGGCGGCCGGGGGCCTGGGACTGGGGGGTCGCGGTGCCGGGCCACCATGGCCTCTGAAGCGGACAGCTGCCACCTGCCAGGGCGTTGACGTCGCTGCCCCAGGGCTGCCGGGATCCTGGGGCCACCGGAGAGGGGACTCGCCCCGGGTAAGAGGCCGGGTGGGTGGCGCGGGTGAGCCCACAGTGTGGAGCTTCCTGTGCAGCGTGAATCCCTCTGCTATTACTATGCGCCGCTGCCGGCCTCTCCCAGCCCGGAGCCAGGCAAGCCTGATGTGTGCAGCAGCTGCTTCTCTGCATGTCTGTCGTGTGGTTTCGCATTCTGCTCTCTCTTCCTAGGTTTCTTTTTTCCAGTAGCTGCTTCTTATAGAGGTTTCAGCCTTCAGTGTGGTTTCTTCTAGGCCCCAGATAAAGGAATAAGCTAATAACCAATTTGTATGGTCCTGCTAGAATGAGGTTAAAAAAAGGAGGACAGAAAGCAGAGGGGCAGATTCTGAGAGATCCCCCTCCCAACCCACCCATGGAGTTTTTATTTTACTCATTAAACACTTGGGAACCTTCCCCTGGTATGAGTAGCCCTCTTCCCAAAAATGCACGTAGAAGAGGAGCTGGAGTCCCTTGTTTATTTTGCTGCCATGGGTCTGTTCCAGCTGTCCGGCTGACGGGGAATGTTTCAGTCTGCAGAAATAGTCAGGGTTTTACAAAGGGCCAGCATGCACGTAGGTTTTAGGAAGGTGAGTAAGGTGAGAGGGAACTGAGCCATGTGCCTCGGGTCCCCACCGAGCCTCTCTTTTGGAGGGCAGGGGTGTGGTGGCACAGCTGTGCAGTGCCCAGATGGCAGCTGGCTTGGGGAGGGGGCGTGCTTGCTCTGCCTGGGAGGAAGGAGAAGGGCACGGATGACGGTGGGGTTTGTCTGCTGGGATGGGAGCTCCCAGGCTTGCCTTGAGAGTGGAGGGCTCCTTTCTCGAGAAGCCAGAGGTGGAACGTGGTTCTCCTTGTCAAGCTGATTCCAACGCTGCTTTCAGTCCATGAGACCCTTTCAGAAACAGCCTTGGAGACAGAGATTGGATGTGTGAGCACTGGGAAGAAACTGCTGCAGAAGTCCAGCTGGACCACGTATTACCACTGCCAGGTTTTAGAAAAAGCTTGAGGTTCTTAAATGATTGTTTTCTAGTTTTCAGCTTTTATTGAAAGCAGATGTTAACTTTATTTTCTAAACCAAACTTTTAGGATACAATTTTATGACTTTGTCTCTTTTACTATGTTGAAATTTGATCTCATTTCCCTTTGATTACAAAAACCTGTCTTCAAGTTCTCGTTTTTATTAGATAAAATGTGTCCATTCCTTCTCTAAGTAAGGTAAGATGATAAAAAACTTTGCTTTCATGAGGCAGTTTATGGAGCTGTTTAATAGACACCCTCTCACTGGGAAAGGCGAGGATGCTGACATGCCCATTCCTGCTTAAGGAAAACCAAGGTAGGGCGAGATGGTGGTTTTTCCCAGGTCACAAAACCACTGGTCAGTGAAGCCGCACTCAGGTGCGCCCAACCTCAACTCCTGGGCAGTGTCTCATCTCAGTTAAGGAGGCCTGAATTTTTAGGTTAGTGGTTAGATGAGATGTCTATAAGATTGATACAGGAATAAAGTTTTCCTTAAAGATGCAGACTACAGGAATAAAATCTTTAATATACTTCTAGGTGGGAGACTGAGTGGTTTTTATATGGAAAGAATTTAAGCTACAAGAGTAAATATTTACATTGGTAATTTGCTGGAAAGCGCCTTTCACCTTTGATGTTGAATCTCAGTTATGCTAGCACATGCCAATTTAATTCCTTTTGGTCCTGTTGGTATGTCTACATTCTTTTAGTCACTTAGGCTGTAAATTGCTTGCCTGGTGGCTCAGACAGTAAACAATCCACCTGCAATGTGGGAGACCTGGGTTTGATCCCTGGGTTGGGAAGATCCCCTGGAGGAGGGCATGGCAACCCACTCCAGTATGCTTGCCTGGAGAATCCCCATGGACAGAGGAGCCTGGCGGGCTACAGTCCATGGGGTTGCAAAGAGTCAGACACGACTGAGCAACTAAGCACAGCACAGGCTGTAAATTGGTGGTGAGACACTTCTTTTACAGTGCTTTATACAAAAATCAGATCATAGCTTCTGAGAAAAGGGACTAAGCTTAGCAGAAATCAGAAATTCAGTATATTGCTATTAAAATTTTTGTTTCATTTATTTTTAATTGTGGTGAAATATATGTAACACAAAATTTACCATTTTAAGTGCACAGTTCAGTAGCGTAAGTTCATTCATTCACATAGTTGTACAGCCATCACCATTATCCATCTCTAGAACTTTTATGAAACTGAAACTCTGTCCCTGTTGAATTTTGGCTCCCCGTTCACCCCTCCCCCAGACACCTACTGTTCACTTTCTGTCTCTGTGAACTTGGCTTCTCTGGGTACCTCATGTAAGTGGAATCATCCAGGATTGGTCCTGTTGTGGCTGGCTTATTTCACTGAGCGTAATGTCTTCTGAGTTCCTTCGTCCTGTGGCATGTGACAGGATTTCATTCCTTTTCAAGGCAGAATAATATGGTATTAAATTTTACAAAGGGTTGCTATAGGTTTGACTTACAGAGGGAAAAGGAATTGTTCCCCAAGGTTGGGATACTTTCTGTAAAGTCGTGAGGTGATCAGGTCAGCTCCCAGTTGGCCATGTATGTGTCCCCAGGTTTCCGGTTTCAGTCACATCCCATTTCCTCGTCCTTCTGTGTCCTCTGGTCTGACAACACCCTGAGGTCTGTCTCTTAAGTGTGAGGCTGGCAGCGAAGCCCCTTAGTCATTGTATCTTTCTGTTTCACTCATCTCTACGTTGCCTGTTGTTAAAGACCCTGTGAATTTTGGTTGTTTTCTTACCCTGTCAAGAATATCTGACCTTGTGTATTTCTAATGTCAGGTCAGAATTGAGAGTTTTGTGAAAGTTTGCTGACTGTGTGTGTGTCACCCAAAGCCTGACTTTTTTCTAGTCCTTAAAATTTTTTCACACTGGAAGGCTCTGGGATCTCCTGGGAGACCAGGTGACTTACCCAGGGCGGGGCAGAACAAGTGATCTGACCAGAGGATCTGTTTGCACAGGCTGAGTCAGGAAGGGCCCAGTGTGTGACCAGCACTCGCCACACGGCAGGCTCTTTGATCTTTGTCTCTGGAGGCAGTGGACAGAGCGCCCTCAGTCATGGGCAGCTTCCCAGATTTGTGCTCTTAAGCCCAAAAGCTGTTCGTAAATAGCTTGTGTTCCCTCTGGAGCTAGTAACAGTTTCTGGAGAGGGTACAGGCAGGTCCAGTGCTTAATTTACCTTTCTTTCTTTTTTTAAACAATTAAGTATAGTTGATTATAGTGTTGTGTTAATTTCTGGTATACAGTAGAGTGATTCATATATATATATATTTGTGTGTATATATACATACACGTTCTCTTTCATACTCTTTCCATTATGGTTTATCACAATATATTGAATATAGTTCCCTGTGCTCTGCAGTAGGGCCTTGTTGCTTATCCATTCTGTGTACAATAGTTTTTGCATCTGCTAATCGGCATCCTTGACCCGGCTGCTGTGGCTCCAGGCGGGCGGGTGGTTTCTGAGGCCTCGTGTGTTTTCAGTTTCATGAAGCTCCAGCCTGGAAAGGGTCCGTCCAGCCTTGCTTAGCAGGGCCCCCTGGCGCAGGCTCTGGAGGGATGGAAGCCCGTCTGCACAGTGGCACCCTCCTGGGCTGCATGGGGGCCAGACCTGTCTGTCTACCCTCTCCACATGTGGGGAAAGGGACGGCCTTCTGACTCTTGACCTGCCCTTTAAAATGTTGTCCTGCTCTCCTGGTTTAAATTTGGACCCTTGTTATCACCAAAGGCAGGGGCTATGTATAAGAAGGATGATGCTCAATGATTATGGTGGAAAAGGTAAGGCAAATTTAAATCTAGGCAGTGGGACCAAGTGTAGCTGGAGCCTCTGAGGGAGCTGTGTCTGGGCCCTAAAGCGCACCTCCAACACTTTGATGTATGTCACTCCTGGGGACCAAGGACAGAGAGCAAGCATGGTCCCTTTTGGCCTGTATTCTTGTGGAACGGAAACTGCTGTCAATAGATCTCTCTTTTCGGTTGGACTTCACTGCAGGTCTCTGGGCACCTGCCTGTGGCCTCAGGCGCTGGAGAAGCTGGACCTAGCGATGCCGCCCTGTGCATTTCTACCTGCCCCTAGCCCGGAAGGAGGGCACTGTCCCTTTAAGACAGCCTCCTTTGTATGTGCTGGATGGAGCACGTTGCAGCTCTGGGTTTCTGCTGGTTAAATCTGCAGAGCAACATTTAAATAAAGAAATAAATAGAGGGTCCCCTTGTGTGGCTTTCCTATTCACAGCTGAGTACAATGGTCCCTTGTTGTTATAGGCTCTTTAATCCCCTTCATTAGATTGGAGCCTTGCAAGGGAATGGTGAGGGGCTGCTGCTGGAATGGTCCCCGTGCTGGAAGCAGGACACCTTGTAAATTAACCTTTGCAGGCATGAATTCCCTAGGCCTCCGGGCCCTCTGCTCTGTGTCCTTTCTGTGCAGGCCGCTGCCTCCCTAGCTGCCATTCTTTTCAGGAGAAGAGGGCTTAGCTGCCTCCCTGGCACAGAAGTGTGCCTGCAGCACGTGGCGGTCGGGGGAGGGAGGAGTTGTTTGTTGCTCTGCCATCTGGCCCATCAGCAGATATTTTACAGTTTAACCCCAGTGGCTACGCAGGAGAGCCCGGGCCTGGGCAGAGAGATGCCTTTGCCAGGTGCCCCTGCCACTTCCTCAGAATCTCGGGGTGGATGTGGCGGGTTCTGAGTACCAGCTGTTCCTGTCCTGGTGGTGGCTTGCAGGGTCCTGGAGATGCCAGCCAGGATCCTCGGGACCCCTCTTTCCTTCCACTCTCCAGCCGTGGTTTTGATTCTTCATGCTGTTAAATGAAATTAAGCATTTTGTCTGTGAATTTTTTTTTCCTCATGGGCAATATGAGAATGAAGCCTTGAGTTGAACATTGGTGTTGCATTGATAAGTTTAATCAAAGGAAAATACATTTGTTAAAATGTTGGATTTTTTTTTCTCATCTGAGAACAAAATTCCACTAGAAAAATGAAATATAAATCTGCTTTTTTTCGTAAGTTCTTAGGTGATTTATTGACCCATAAAGGAAGCAGTGTTGTGATTTGAGGGGGACTAGATGTAGAATGGAGAAGTGATTTAGAAATCACGGGCTTAATGTCAGGGGACTGCTTCACAGTAACGGTGAATGAACATCTTGCTGGTTCTAACTGCACAGAGGTCCATCTGACTACCAGGACATAGGAGGCCTGTCTTTCTCATAACCATAGATTAACATTTTTATTTTTCATTAAAAAGAAAAAATCCAGTTGTACCTAGCTGTATTTTTTTAAAGCAGATATTCAGGAGCTTATGTTCCCCATCTCTCTCCATTCCCAGACACACCCTTCCCAGAAGCAATCACTCAGAATTAACTTTTTCTGACTTTCGATCTTCTGGTAGGTGCTGCCAGGTCTGTATTAATATTCTTGTCCTGCTGATTATTTTATTAAAGACTCTCTCCTGATTTCCTTCACTCGCAGCATTCTTTTTCCTCACTCTCTCCCTGTCTGATACTTTATCACAGATGTTTGGTCGCTTAATTTTCATCTTTGAGATTTTCACACACACATTCACAACCTTGATTTCCGTCTGTGGTCTTTCATGAGTGCCTCCTGCCCCTTTGTAGGAGGAAACGCAGGGACCCTGCTTGCCCTTCGTGTGCCCCCTGCCCTCCTCCAGCCCTCTCGCCTCTGTCCACTCTTTCCCCACTCCACAAGTTGACAGCTGATTACATACCACTTTTGTTGTGGAGCCTGGATGAGCCTCTGTGTGTGCTCCACTAGCGCTGCTCAAGACCAGAGTGTGCGCTGATCATCTCTCCTGAGCTGCTCCCAGCACCAAGGTCATGCCTCTCCGTCCGTGCCTCCCCTTGGCCTGTGGCTTGCACCCTGATGCCCTCTCTCCTCTGTTTCTCCTGTTTCCAGCTGCCTTGTTATTCTGCTGAGAGGAGACCCAGCGATGCCTTCTTCCATTGTAAACGCTCCAGCTCTTTCCTATTTATTCTCTCATGGCCTTCCAGAAAAACTGTCCTGTGTGAAGGCTAACCCAGAATAGCTGAGTGCTTAGATTCTGAAAAGAAAGCCACCACTGAGAGTTTCCAGTTTGGAACAATAAAATTTGACTTCTTAGGGTACCCAGCAGTCTTGAGATACAAATTTTTCTTATCATGGTTCTGCTTTAAATGCACCTTGTTATGGGGACTGTAGTCCTGCCTCTGATTGGGGTGAGACTCATTGGTGATCTGATGAGGCCATCTCTGGTTCACAGTCAAAGCCTGGTTGTTCATTCCCCTGTGGAATAGCTGTTAAAGAGATGAACTATTACCTCAGATTCTCAAAACCATGTTATGTTGGAATGAATCTTTGTCTTTTCAAACCTCAAAAAATTAGTTTCTTAAAGGGAACGTCTCATCTTCATGGACTAGCAATTTTTCTGGTTAAGTCCAGAAAAAGCAGAATAAATTCCCTTTAGGCTTGCTTTTCTCTAGAATGGGGTGTGAATCAGTAGAATTTGTGTTGTTTCTCAGAGTGGTTTTTGCTCAAACTAGAGCTAAGCTGTTGTTAGTTAACTTTCTCCCTAAGTAGCTGTTGGAATGCTCTCCCTGGCTTCCCAGAGACACGGTTGAAGCCTCGTGTGGAAGGCCTGGGCTGCATTTAGGTGGTCTGTTGGGATCTCTAGGTGGCTGTGTCTTCCAGCCTTTAGTGTACTGGGAGTGTGTTTCAAACTGCAGTGCATTTATTAGGCTATGAAATCAATTTCATGGGCTAAAGCTACTGTTAGGAAAACTAAAACAGTAGGAAATGTCAATGGATTTCACATGATGAGAGTATTATTTTGTTACTGTTGTGTTTGGGGCAGATTGGGTTGTGAAGTCAAATGCGTTTCGTAATTGTGGGTCTTGAAGTTTGAAAGACGCTTTTCTATGAAAGGGTGGATTTCATTTCTGTGGCTAGGCATGAAAGAGGAGGACCATTAATCAGGCCCCAGCCATTTCCATCCCACAGGCTGAGGGGCTCAGGCCCCTGGTTAACCACTCCAAGGGTGGAAACTGGATTAAAAGGGAGAAGTCAGCTGAGACTCTGATATAGCTAACTAACCTGTGCCGAGACTTAATCATGGTGGTCTCTTGTTTCTACCTTCTTCCGCTGTCTTACATGATTTGTATGAAACATTCGGGGAGAAGAACTGCTCTCTGAGTGCAGTAGGTTCAGTTTCAGCAGCACGGCTGGTGAGTCGTGCACCCTGACCTCACTCTCAAGCCGAGCTATTCCTCTGTGCCACCCAGCAGAAATGTCACACGAGCCACAAGGGCAGTGTTCCTCTCTAGCAGCCTCTGCAAGCGCAATTAAAATACTGTATTTTGTGTACCAAGTTATTTCAACGTGTCATCAATATAAAATAGTATTAAAGAAATATGTTACTTTTTTGTCCAGTCTGGTGTGTCTTTTACATACACCGCACATCTCAAACTGGGCTAGTCACATTTCAAGTGCTTACTACCCACACGTGGCCCGTGACCACCTCGTCACATGGAGCAGTTCTCACTTAGGCGCCTACTCGAAAGATGGATGCCCGCAGTAATTGTTCTGATGATAAGAGCTCGTTCTAAAACATTATTCAAAAATGTTCAAAAAAGCAGAGAGAAAAGTCCCCATAACCCCATCCCCAGAGTTAAGCATTGTTTCAATTTGGGGATGTATCCTTCTAGATTTTTTTCTCTGTACATACTAGCCTCCCCGCTCCAGAAGTGGCATAAGAGTGTCATTCACATTGCTTTGCAGTTGCCTCCCCCTCCCTGCTAGGGTCCTAGACATTGTCACGTGTCAGGGTGGATTCAGTGAGGGAGCAGAGACCCGGAGAGATTGGTTAACCAGGGGCCTGAGCCCCCCACCCTGTGGGATGGAAATGGCTGGGGCCTGATTAATGGTCCTCCTCTTTCATTCTTAGCCAACTTCATCTCACCACAGGCAGACTTTTCTTGTGTGTGTGTGTGTGTGTGTGTGTGTGTGTGTGTGTGACAGCTGTTCCTTTATCAGAGCTTTTCTCTGTGATCCGTGGTCCTTTCTAACTTTGGTCAACCTGATGGTGAATGGGAGCCAGAGTCTCCCCAGCAGTCGGTCATTTCCGACACAGGCTTCTTGCCTCTTCTGTGGTATCTTTGTCCTTTTGTGGTCTGAATTGTATTTATTTTTGGTAAGGTAAAAGCTTTCTTAGTAACCTTTCCCTCCTTTTTTGTAGTTCCCAGTGACCTGACTGCAGAGGAGCGCCAGGAGCTGGAGAACATTCGGCGAAGAAAGCAGGAGCTGCTGGCCGACATCCAGGTAGGAGCTGGGCAGCATCTTGACCAGACATCTTCTCATGACGCCTTCTGACTTGCTCTCACCACAGTTCGGACCAGGTGCCGGAATTGACAACCAGCTTTGCTCAACAAGGGAGAAGGGAATCTCAAAGTGGAGGGTGCTCTGTGAGCTGCACCCAGCTGGTCAGCTGTCAGGCTAGAGTGACCCCAGGTCTCCTGACTGTGACTTGAACCCAGGCTTCAGGCTAAGCAGACCCACGTCCACATCCTGGTGGCCATTTTCTGGCAGGGCAATTCTAGAGGGAGAATTTTGGTTCTTTAAACTTTAGTTTCTTCTTCTGTAAGATAGGAGTGAAAACACCTCTTGATAGGTTGTCATTAGTTGAATTATTTTAGGCCTTGGGGAAGCCATTTCTTTTAGAATTCTCTGTAAAACATTTGGAAGCCCAAGGGCAGGGAAGGAGGGGGCACACCCTGTAACTCCAAGCTGCAGCATGTCGAGGAAAGACTGGGTCTGCTCCAGTGCTGGTGTGAGTGTACTTTGCTGTTACCTAGTTCTTTGAATCCTACCTCACTGGTAAATGCTGGAAAAGCATAGCAGTTCTTCACTCAAAGCCAGTGAACTCTGTCCGCTGTGCAGACCTGCTTAGAAGGGGCAGGAGGTGGAAGGCACAGCCAGGAGTGGCGTTCTCCTTGCCGGCCACTTGGCGGCAGTGTTGACCCAGTACAGGCGCTGCTGGCTGGGCGCTGGGTGCCTGGGGGACTGGTTTGTCCTGGTTTGTCCCCTCTTCAGTGAGCTGCAGATGCACTGCGACAGGCTGTCCAGGCAGCTGTTTTCCAGGGGAAAATACATAGTTTACATAGTGTATATGATTATAAACTTCTTTCCTAGACTTTAAACTCCTTGAGGTCAGGATGTTATCTTTTTCTTCTTTGTATTCCCTAGAATGATTACAGTCTGGTAGGAACTCAAGAAACATTTGTTGAACAGACGAATTTTCCAAAAATTTTTAGGTTTTGGGGGGCGTTGTCTTTGTTTTGTTTGCTCTGTTTTACTTTTTGATCAGAGAGAGTTACTGGAGATTTTTGTGGTTTTTATCTGATCTGTATCTTCCTCCGGGTGATTCTGGACTGTGTGTTTTGCAGAGGCTGAAGGATGAGATAGCAGAAGTAGCTAATGAAATTGAAAACCTGGGGTCCACAGAAGAGAGGTGAGTCTGTCCTTTTCTGGGTGGTTTTGTGGTTGTGGCATCGCCAAGTGCCAGCCTGAAATTGTGCCCATGTCGCGTATTTAAGGAGAAAGTGCGTCTTCTGCCTTCTTTTCTGAGCAAGCACATATGTAGCCATACTTTCTGCCTTCCATGCAGGGACTCCTGAATGTGAAGGCTTTTGATGTTTTTAGAAAGGCTGAACTGGAGAACTTGGCAGGTCCCCCAAAATCTTAAACTGCCTTTAAATTGTTGTGTGAACTATTTCTTCTCTTCTCTTATCCACTGGGTTCCTATTTTAGAGTTTCCATTTTTTGCTTTGGATAAAGGAAAAGCTTAACGGATGCTGCTGATGCAGCTCCAGAAGGCTGGAGGCCCAGTTGTGTCTAGGCATCACTGCAAGCTTGCTTGTGCCTCCCTAACACTTAAGAGAACACAGAAGTGAGATTATAGCACAAAGTGCCAAGGCGTGTCTGCTGGTTCTTTTTTTCCTTTAACTACATGAAATGTTAGTTGCTTTGAGAGTTTAATTTTGAATGGGGTTCCCAGACCATTTCTAACTGCTTAATGTCGTAAATGGGCTGTTTCTAATTCACTGCATGTCTGTATTTTTCTAAGCCTAAGTCTCCCCGTCTAGCTTCAGGAGACCGTTGGATTTTGTTATTTTAAACTTGTGTGCACAGGGCCATATGGATTAGTGAAGCTGCATGTCCAGCAGAAACCAGCCAGCTTATCATGTCCAGTCTCTGCTTTGCCAGTTCTGAATTACAGCTTTCTTACTTGCCATTAAAAAAAAAAATTTTTGCTGCTTCAAAGAAATGGACAAGTTGGTGTTTGTCAGAATTTACCATTTCTGCTCTTACAAAGGGTACTCTTAAAAGAAGTGAATAGGGACTTCCCTGGTGGTCCAGGGGCTGAGACTCTGCACTCCCAATGCAGTGGGCCTGGGTTTGATCCCTGGTCAGGGAACTAGAGACCCAGGTTCGATCCCTGGGTGGGGAAGATCCTCTGGAGAAGGAAATGGTAACCCACTCCAGTACTCTTGCCTGGAAAATCCCATAGACAGAGGAGCCTGGTAGGCTACAGTCCATGGGGTCACAAAGAGTCAGACACGACTGAGTGACTTCACCTCACCTCACCTCAGGGAACTAGATCCCACATGCCACAACTGAAGATCCTGTGTGCTGCAACCAAGACTCAGTTCAGTTCAGTCACTCAGTCGTGTCCGACTCTTTGCGACCCTGTGAATCGCAGCATGCCAGGCCTCCCTGTCCATCACCAACTCCCGGAATTCACTCAAACTCACGTCCATCGAGTCGGTGATGCCATCCAGCCATCTCATCCTCTGTCGTCCCCTTCTCCTCCTGCCCCCAGTCCCTCCCAGCATCAGAGTCTTTTCCAATGAGTCAACTCTTCGCATGAGGTGGCCAAAGTACTGGACTTTCAGCTTTAGCATCATTCCTTCCAAAGAAATCCCAGGGCTAATCTCCTTCAAAATGGACTGGTTGGATCTCCTTGCAGTCCAAGGGACTCTCAAGAGTCTTCTCCAACACCACACTTCAAAAGCATCGATTCTAAGGCACTCAGCTTTCTTCACAGTCCAACTCTCACATCCATACATGACCACTGGAAAAACCATAGCCTTGACTAGACGGACCTCTGTTGGCAAAGTAATGTCTCTGCTTTTCAACATGCTATTTAGGTTGGTCATAACTTTTCTTCCAAGGAATAAGCATCTTTTAATTTCATGGCTGCAGTCACCATCTGCAGTGATTTTGGAGCCCCCAAAAATAAAGTCTGACACTGTTTCCACTGTTTCCCCATCTATTTCCCATGAAGTAATGGGACTGGATGCCATGGTCTTCGTTTTCTGAATGTTGAGCTTTAAGCCAACCTTTTCACTCTCCTTTTTTACTTTCATCAAGAGGCCTTTTAGTTCCTCTTCACTTTCTGCCATAAGGGTGGTGTCGCCTGCATATCTGAGGTTATTGATATTTCTCCCAGTAATCTTGATTCCAGCTTGTGCTTCCTCCAGCCCAGCGTTTCTCATGATGTACTCTGCATATAAGTTAAATAAGCAGGGTGACAATATACAGCCTTGACGTACTCCTTTTCCTATTTGGAACCAGTCTGTTGTTCCATGTCCAGTTCTGACTGTTGCTTCCTGACCTGCATATAGGTTTCTCAAGAGGCAGATCAAGTGATCTGGTATTCCCGTCTTTCAGAATTTTCCACGGTTTATTGTGATCCACACAGTCAAAGGCTTTGGCATAGTCAATGAAGCAGAAATAGATGTTTTTCTGGAACTCTCTTGCTTTTTTGATGATCCAGCGTATGTTGGCAATTTGATCTCTGGTTCCTCTGCCTTTTCTAAAACCAGCTTGAACGTCTGGCAACCAAGACTTAGGGCAGCCAAATAAATTTTTCAAAAAGGAAATGAATAGGCAGGCTATAGATAAGGGGAAAATACCTGCATTACCTGTATTTGTAAAAAGACTTGTATCTGGAATCTATATAGAAAGTGAGTGAAGTGAAGTGAAGTCGCTTAGTCATGTCCATCTTTTTGCGACCCCATGAACTATAGACCTACCAGGCTACCCCGTCCATGGGATTTTCCAGGCAAGGGTACTGGAGTGGGTTGCCATTACTTGTATCTGGAATCTATATAGAAAGAACACATACAACTGACTAATAAAAAGACAACTTGACTAAAAAGCAGGCAAAAAAACCCCATGAACGCTTTTACATGTATAATAGACACGTGAAAAATGCTCAGTATCATGAGTCATGAGGAGATGCCACTTTACACCCACTAGGATGGCCAGAGTTAAATAGACAGGTGGTGCCTCGTGTTGCAGAGAGCTGGTGAGAACAAGCAGTGTAAACATTGGGGAAAACCAACTGGCAGTTCCGCCTTATGTTGACCGTATACCCCTGCTATGCCCAGCAGTTCAGCTCCCAGTATTTACTCAGGAGAAAGGAGAACATGCCCACATGCATGAGGGCATCCATAGCGTTCTTATTTAAAATAGCCCAAAACTGGAATTAGCTTTAATGTCCCCCAACAGATGAACGGTTGAACAGATGAGTTCATGAGCTATTAACTTACATAGTTAATATGTAACTATGACAATGCTCTAAAACTGGATTATGGTGATAGTTGCCCAACTCAGTAAACTTATTAAACATTGTTCAGGTGTGCACTCAAAATGGGTATGTTATATAATATGTAAATTATACCTCATTAAAGTTTCAAAAATGACATGAAAAAAAAAAGAAACCCACTTTAGTAGAAGAAACAAAGGAGCCTAGGACCAGGGTCAGGATTTCAGTTGACCTTCCATAGTTAGACCCAGGTGTGCCTGAACTTCACTGAATAAATCTCAGACATCACTGCACTTCACTGACACATGTGAGAGTTACGTCAGTCTTTCACAAATTCCCCATTACCCAGAGTACTGAAGTGGCTGTGATGGTTGTTTTACAGGAAGAACATGCAGAGGAACAAACAGGTAGCCATGGGCAGGAAAAAATTCAACATGGATCCTAAAAAAGTAAGTGTCAAAAGCCAGCATCCAGAGCCTGCAGCCTGCAAAGTGGCGGTTTCCACATTGTCAGCTGCAACCTGGGGCATTTGAGACAGCCTCCCTTCCCTTTTGTAGAGTGCAGCTCATGTCATAAGCCCTGCCTCCTGCAGAACATAGGAAGTACTTATTGGATACTTACTCTGAGGAAGTACTTATTGGACACTAACTCTGTGTGCAGAGCACCTACACCCATTCTTCCTGTGCCCCCACCTCCTTTCTGGATGTTCCTGGTGTCTGAAGCACTATTGGTGTCTTCGCTGTATTTCCAGGGGATCCAGTTCTTAATAGAGAATGATCTGCTGAAGAACACCTGTGAAGACATTGCCCAGTTCTTGTATAAAGGTGAAGGGCTCAACAAAACAGCCATTGGTGACTACCTGGGGGAGAGGTAAGACCTTGGGAGACCCGAGTAGAGAAGATTGGTTGGCAGTTACCTAGAGAGAGAAACTCCAAGATGCCCCGAGCTTTGTCCTGGGACAGGTGGAGGTGTCCAGCAGCTGGTATCCTGTGTTCAGCCAGTACACAGAGGCTGCAGATCTTTCTTTTTTTTTTTTTTTTTAGATCTTTCATTTAACATTTGGCTGCCTCCTGGGCTGTGGGGGGTCTCAGCGCTCAGCCTAGGAGGCAGCCTGATTGGGGCTCTGCACGACCTTGGATTCTCAACATCATTGTCTGACTTTTGTCTTCTGTTTCTCTTGCTAGAGATGAGTTTAACATCCAAGTTCTTCACGCGTTTGTGGAGCTGCATGAGTTCACTGATCTCAACCTCGTCCAGGCCTTACGGTGAGTATGTTTGCAACCAGTACCTTGCTGAGGGAGACAGGTCTTTGGTTGTAGATCTGTCCTGCACAGTTCAGTTCAGGTCAGTCCAGTCGCTCGATTGTGTCCAACTCTTTGCGACCCCATGGATCCTGCACAACCTGGCGTTTTAGTTAAATTGTACCTTGGGTGGTGATTTGAGTATCTGTGATTGAAATGATTGGATGGTTCAGTTCAGTTCCGTCTCTCAGTCATGTCTGACTCTTTTCGACTCCATGAACCGCAGCGTGCCAGGCCTCCCTGTCCATCACCAACTCCCGGAGTTCACCCAAACTCATGTCCATTGAGTTGGTGATGCCATCCAACACTCTCATCCTCTGTCATCCCCCTCTCGTCCTGTCTTCAATCTTTCCCAGTATCAAGGTCTTTTCAAATGAGTCAGCTCTTTGCATCAGGTGGCCAAAGTATTGGAGTTTCAGCTTCAAGACATCAGTCCTTCCAATGAACATCCAGGACTGATCTCCTTTAGGATGGACTGGTTGGATCTCCTTGTCGTCCAAGGGACTCTCAAGAGTATTCTCCAACACCATACTTCAA
The DNA here is from genome assembly GCF_029407905.1 of Bubalus kerabau. Lineage (NCBI taxonomy): Eukaryota > Metazoa > Chordata > Mammalia > Artiodactyla > Bovidae > Bubalus > Bubalus kerabau. Next base: position 10,689,069 of record NC_073627.1, on the reverse strand, counting down.
AAGAATCAATTCTTCTGTGCTCAGCTTTTTTTATAGTCCAGCTCTCACATCCATACATGACCACTGGAAAAACCATAGCCTTGACTAGACAGACCTTTGTTGACAGAATGATGTCTCTGCTTTTTAATATGCTGTCTAGGTTGGTCATAACTTTGCTTCCAAGGAGTAAGCGTCTTTTAATTTCATGGCTGCAATCACCATCTACAGTGATTTTGGAGCCCCCAAAAATAAAGTCAGCCACTGTTTCCACTGTTTCCCCATGTATTTGCCACAAAGTGATGGGACCGGATGCCATGATCTTAGTTTTCTGAATGTTGAGCTTTAAGTCAACTTTTTCACTCTCCTCTTTCACTTTCATCAAGAGGCTCTTTAGTTCTTCTTCACTTTCTGCCATAAGGGTGGTATCATCTGCATATCTGAAGTTATTGATATTTTTCCTGGCAGTCTTGATTCCAGCTTGTGCTTCATCCAGCCCAGCGTTTCTCATGATGTACTCTGCATATAAGTTAAATAAGCAGGGTAACAGTAGACAGCCTTGATGTACTCCTTTTCCTATTTGGAACCAATCTGTTGTTCCATGTCCAGTTCTAACTGTTGCTTCCTGACCTGGTTAAAGGGGATTAAATTGAAAGCAAAATTTGTAAAACTCTTCCTCAGATCTTTCAGTTAACATATGGAAATTGATGAATACTTCTACTTTGAATCTTTCCCAATTTCACTCAAGAAAATCCTTTATATTTCTTGCCCTGGAACAGGAAATGGGTAGCGTGCCCTTCGTATTAGAAGGAAAAAAGTCAACATTTAATTTTTTTTTTTTGCTAAATCTAGTCCCTTTGTGCTTTTTGAGAAATTGTAATTTGGTATTTTCATTGCTGTTTAAGTGTAAATAATATCATGTTTTGTGTTGTTTAGGTAGGTGAAAAAAATCCAGAATTAAACCTGTTGGCCGTGGGTTTCTGTTTGACTTAAAGGGCTCAGTTGTGACTGCTTTGATGGAAAATCTCTTTTCCTGCTATGTCATTTTTTTTTTCTTTCTGGAAATTGGAGTTGTTTTCATTGGAGTTCTTATGTATCAGTCTGAAGAGGTGAACCATTCTTTTGAATAGGAAAGTCTTTTTCTCTTTTTTCTTTTCATAAATACATTCCCTCCTATCGAGAGGACAGAGATGTGGCATGGTTAGCCTGCATCTGACAGAAGGCTGAAGCCCCCGACATCCCCCTTGGCTGCAGAAACCTCTCACACACGGGTTATCTCCCCCAGTCCCGACACACGCCCTGTCCTCCCCCCAGGCAGTTCCTGTGGAGCTTCCGGCTGCCGGGCGAGGCCCAGAAGATCGACCGCATGATGGAGGCGTTTGCCCAGCGCTACTGCCAGTGCAACCACGGGGTGTTCCAGTCCACAGGTGAGTGCGGGCCGCCCCCGGCTGCCAGCGCCCGCCCGGCGCGCTGCTAGGCACTGGGCCTTCCTGACACCAGGGGCGTTGGGTTCCTGCCTAAGAACATCGCTTTAAAGGGTATTTATAATGGTAAAAAGTTGGAAACTATCCAAAGTCTGCCAGTAAGGTAGTAGGCGTCTAAGTAAGGGCACCTCTGAATTATGAAGTGTACAACTATTAAAAATTATGTTTTTATAAAGAGGCTTTATTGACATGGAAAAATGCTAATAAGATTGGCCAAAAAGCAGACTTCAAAACTGTATCTATTGTAATTTTAACAGATATGTTACAGTCTTTATCTCTGAGGTTCATTTTTTTTTAATTTATTTATTTTTTAATTGAAGGATAATCACTTTACAGAACTTTGCTGTTTTCTGTCAAACCTCCGAGGTACATTTTGTGATACGTTACACATAGTCACATTTATGTAAGAAAGCAAAATAAGTTATTCCTAGGTAGTGGGATTGTAGGTAGTTTATATGTTCTTTTTCATATATTGTGCTTTTCTGTACATGTTCTTCTTTTACAATCTGAAAAAAATAAAACCCTTTTAAGTCGTGAGTGCTTTACATTCTTTCTCATGCCTTGCCCTTTGCAGTTAGTGGACCCAGATGCGTGGATTTTGCTTTCTCTTTGAGAGCACTGCTTTGCATTCTCAGTCTCACTTGGCGCTTCTTGTTCTTTCTGGTGGGATGTTTCTGACTGGATTTTGGTTTTCCCTTTTAGACACTTGTTACGTCCTCTCATTTGCCATTATCATGTTGAACACCAGCCTGCATAACCCCAATGTCAAAGATAAGCCCACTGTGGAGAGGTTCATAGCCATGAATCGAGGCATCAACGATGGGGGAGACCTGCCCGAGGAGCTGCTACGGGTAAGCTCAGCTCTCCTTCAAGGCCATGCGCTCAGGCGATGCTGATGGAGGGGATGGGAGGGACGCGGGGTCAATCCAGTGTCTGCTCGGACCATCCACTCAGCTACATGAATTGCATTAAGAAACTGGTAGCGAGGCCCAGTGAGGAATCAGTGGGGGAAAGTGATTTATAACTCTGAGACTAAAGGCTCAAGCGGAGGTCAGGCTGATATCTCTTCTTTCTTGCTCACCGGTTAGGCCTCTGTTTCTTTTGTCTCTGGGTCCTGAAGGCAGAGGGGTTCTCATGCCGCCATGGCACGCAGTGATGCTTGTTGCATGAGTGACAGGAAAGGCGGGGGGAGAGGTCTTTCTAGGATCAGAGACATGCAATGTCATCTCTTCTTCCAGAATCTGTATGAAAGCATAAAAAATGAACCCTTTAAAATCCCTGAAGATGATGGGAATGACCTCACCCACACTTTTTTCAACCCAGACCGAGAAGGCTGGCTATTGAAGCTCGGTAAGTGATGCCCTCTGGGTCAGGGCTCCTTACAGAAGCTTAGAAAGGACGTGTGTGTGCACACTCATGCATGCACTATGGGGAAAGGGGGTTTGGTACAGGAGGCTTTAAGGAGAGACTTTGGTATGAGTTCCTACTGTTCTAACAGAATTGCCTCCCAAAAGACAGTGAATGCACGGCCAGCACCCCACGGGACACACAGACTCCTGGGGACAGACTTGCCCACATAAATATTGCCCACGGGTGTTTGCGCTCCACGTTTCCTCTCTGGGGTGGATTGAGGAGGGTTCGTTTCAAGGCGGTTCCCCGAGGACCTGGTCCTTTTCCCTTCCCAGCCCCCCTGACCACTGGGAGGGTGGCCAGCTGTGCCCACCTCTCTACTTCCCATCACAAGTTTGTGCCCCGTGCTCCCGCCTCGCCCACCCCCAGTGCATCACCACTTCCTTCTGCATCTGGCTCCCCACAGGCAGCGTGCATGGCAAACCCAGGGCCCTGGCTGCAGCGCGATCCACGGCACTCTTACTCATTCTCGGGCGCTGGTTTTTTTTCCCCCTCCTTTCCAATCCAAATCAGCCACATTAATGATTTTGTTCATTCAGAAAAACTAAAAGTTGCTCCCCTTCCCTCTGCCAAAAGTGAGCTGGCATCGCTGAGATGTGTGGTCATGATACGCCATCAGAGGGACAGGAGTGACCAAAAGGATCAGTAGATTTTTACGCACATTCATATGCACCTCTGACTGTTTCATTGACAGTTTCAGCACGCAGAGAGAGCCCCCAGACATAATGATGCTAATTTTTTGGCCACTGAGAGAGTACATTCCTCCGTTTTCTTTTCCCTTGGCCTTTTGATGCGAGGGTTCCTGCATTCTCAGAAGGTGTCATTGGGGTGATCCTCCTGTCACCATTCCAGCTGTAGGTCCCAGTGAGATTAGAAGTCCTTATTTTACTCTAGGCTGTTACTGACACATCTAGGAAGTGCTGAAATGGAATCTTCAATTTCTGTCTCATTCAGGAGGATTTGTATCCCCTTTTAAAACTATGTCCTTGTGTTTATACATAATGACTTAATTCATAAATTCTCCTTAAAGCACTATCTCACTGATCAGAGTTTTTAATGTCTCTCAAATTGGTCAGCATACCATATATATTTAAGCCAGTAGAATCTTTGAAGTCAAGGCTCTAAAATTACTTACCCCAGAGGCAGCCACTCTGCTCTGCGTCCTGATTGCTAAGTGGACAGAGTTAAAAGGAAACCTGCTGGAAATGTAAGAAGTATATCCAAGTTTGGGTTTGCTTTCCCCTCCAGTGAGATTTGTTTAAATGCTAATACTAAGTGTTAGCTTTGACAGCCCAGATACTAAATTTAGAGCAGTATGAAGATTATCTTGGTTCTTACACCATGATGACATGTAAATTCATGAGACATCCCATATTTTTAAAGAAGAAAAAAATTTAACTAAATGTGAAACTCATTTTTAGGTCATTGCATTACTTTTTCTGAACCTCCATCAAACCCTTCTAAACTCTTCCTGTCGTGTTTTCATCGTAGCACACTTAGAATCACCCCTTCATGTGTGTGCCACGGAAGGTGGGCCTTCCGGCCGTCTCTAGTTGTTTGTGTATGTCTGTGTATGCATATAACTGTAAGAATGTGTATTCTTGTGTATACACATATGTACATATGTATTCACAGGCTTGTGAGTGTGCATTTTCACACACACTTTAAAAAGGAGTAGCCATCCGAAGAGAGACATTTAATTCTTCCCAAAGTGATCATCACTGTGTTTGCTCTGGATTCTGGATATAGTAATAAATGTCAGCTCAGTGAGAACTGATTGGTGGCATCTTTGGGGCCAGGATTTGGGTGGTGCCTCAGATCTTGCCTTTACCAGGTAGGACATGGCAGATGAGGCAGGCCCCTTATTCCCACGCCAGACAGCGGCGTTTGCCCCGTGACTGTTTTTATGTCCCCATCCCCCACCCAGGCAGACATGAATGACTAATACAGGGCACCTTAAGATTAAGGAGTCGGGTTTAATTTCTTTGTTTTAATTTTCTTTTCTCCCTCATTTGTATGTTTCCATGATTTTGGCTCTCCTTTTCCTTGCCCCAAACTCCAGGAGGTATGTAATCCCCTCACCCTGCTCGCTCGCTCTGCCCAGGCCACTGTAATCGCTGCAGCGTTTTCTTATTTTTGTTATTTTTGGTTATTTTGTTTTTTAATTGCTGGTGGTAGTGTTAATGCTGCTTCTAACTTACCATACAGTCCCTCGGGAACTGGTCAGGCTTGGGGGTGTGGAGGGATTTTCATCTTTCCCTGGTAGAGGTGGTGCATGGTGTGTCCAACAGCTGGGCCCAGATGTGGAATAATTTGAACTTTCCTGAGGGCAGTAGTGTAAGAAAACACAGTAAGAGTGGGTTTATAAAAGCAAGCAAAGCAGTCACTGAATTCTATCTTCGACTTTATTGGTTAGGCGGATGCTATATTATTGATTGAAATTGACACCCATGAATTTCCGAGATTTCTCAAGTGGAGGAGAGGAGGAGGAGAAGGAGGTGACTCCCACGACCGTGTGCTTCTGGCACACCTCCCATGACCGGAGAAGCAAACTAGGAAAAGAATTAAATTAGACAATGTAGGGCATTTGCCTTTGCATGAAAAAGGGAAATGGTGTTTCTTAAACTCAGAATGAGGCCAAGTAAAGTTTAAAAAAAAAGAAGACAAAAACCCCAAAACCCCTTCTTGAAGGCCTTCCGTTTAATTTCCTGTTTTGGGGGAGGGCATTACAACCTCGGCTCTGTTTTTTATGTTTTGTTTTTATCCCGCCTCTTTTTCAATGAGTCATCGTTCAGACCCCCAAATTGGCCTCTTAGTTATGTCGCTGGTATCTGCCCTCCCCTTGCTGGTTTCAGGGCACATGTTTTCCAGATGAGGAGTCCCTGGATGTCTGCTTCAGCGGCACTTGAGCAGAGCCACACAGGAAAGAACAGCCCCAACACTGATGTTTATAGAACGTTTTGGGGCCTTGTCAGGTGGTTCCCAGCTCCCGGGGAGCCAAGAGTCAGGCCTTTATACCTATGGGGTGGAGGCCAGCGGGCCGGGCAGTGGTCCTGTGAGTTCCTCAGGGACTGTCTTAGGTGCGTGCATCGGTCTGTCTGCTTGTTTCATGTCTGTTCTCCTTCCAACATAAAACATGCCCCTGGGACCGCACGATGCTCCCTGGTAGGAGCTCATTAACGCAGCAGGTCGTTGGGAATAGCCAGGCTATCATCACCAGGGAGAGGCTTTGTCCGGCTTTGCTTTCTGTCCTGGATTTCCTCCCGTCTTCCTCCTTTTGGCATCTGACCCCTCTTCCACAACCTCCCAAGATCCGAGGGCCCCCAGGGTGGTCCTGTGAGGAGAGCGCACAGCAGTGGGCGTGGGCTGAGGTGTCCTGTGTCAGGGGGCCCCACGTGGGGTGCAGGTCCAAGAGGCAGAAGAGCCACTTCCTCAGATGCTGACGGGGGCGGGCTTCCTTTTCACAGCAAATCAGCTCAAGTTCTAAGTATATCCTTGTCTTCCTTCTCCTTATTTATTTTGGTTCTGCCCAGCCTCTCCCATTTCCTCATGCATGTCATATTTCCATCCATGGTTTTCCTGATTCATGCCCTAGGGCCTCAGGGGCCAGAAGCACGTGCTCACAGAAGCTGGCAGTCACTATGGGGGAGAGAGTCAGTCTTTGCTTGACACCAGCACGGGACGGGGGGTGCGGGGTAGGGGGCGTGCTGGCTTACGGCCAAGCGCCTTCCCTAACCAGGTCTGTGCCATTGAGAACCTCGATGGTTCATGATCAGTCGCTTAACCTCTCAGAGTTTGGGCGCCCAAGCAGAGCCATGCCAGGAGCCCAAAAGTTGGGTAGCCCTTAGAGTTGCTGCCAGGACCTATGCTGGACCCTTTATTTCGGGGACAGGATTTGCATTGCTCCAGCAACCGGATCCTTTGAGGAAACCAGGAGCCACATCCTGGAAGCTGGAGATACTCCCTCTAAAGCCCCTGCTCATCTGTTGGGGGAGAGGGGCAAGCGAGGAAGTGTGACTGGGGTCATTGGATTCACACCTTGTGGTCCTTGTTTTCTTTGAGGATCGGAGAAGCGGTGCTCTCTGTAGGTCCCGTTGGCAGAGGGCGCGCCTCCTGTCCAGGGCAGCGTGAGGTGTTTGTGAAACGGCCTGCGTATCTTACCACGTGAAGGCCTTTCATTTGGTTCGTATTCAGAAAACTTTTCCTGGACCTGGTGTGCGCTGAGGAGAACGGCTGTGCTCAGAGGCAGGCTGAGAATAGGGTGTGCCTTCCCTCACCAAGGTCATGGTGAAGTTTCCCTTCCTTCACGTCCTCTCAGGACAACATCACAACTCTGATGTTTCCTTCGATTGAGCAACATTTAAAAGGACTAAAGGAGCCTCCACCAGCTCGCCGCCACCCCTGAGAGCTCACTTGGCTCGTGGCTTCCTCTTCCAGTTATTTTTGTTTCAAGCTTCTAGTGAGAAGTCCACAGTTGAATAGGTACCTCAGCCCACCAGTGGATTCTTCCCTGTTCCAGGAATCCTGCTTTGTCCCACCCAGGACTCTGGGGGAATTTAGGACACTGGCCCAGAAACCTAAAAAGCTAGAGTAGAAATATACTACGATCAGGAAGCTGGGCTAGAAGGTGAAACTGCAGGACTGTGGGTTCCTTGTTCCAGGAAAACTGGATTTGATTGTGAGGGGATTAAGATGTCTTACTTCCCAGTTCTTCTCCTGCCCTCTTCTGATAAAACCCTGGGCTGGTGGACCGGCAGTGTAGTGTGGCCAGGGGGCTGACCCTCTCCCCTCCTCTGTGTGCGCCCATTTCCACTGCATCCATAGGCTTCTGCTGATGCTTCTCTGGTTCATCACTGTCCCGGCTCCCTCCCCAGCCCGTGCGCTCATCTGCTGTCCTGATGTCATCTGCAGGGGGCCACCCAACTTGCTTGCTCTGCTTGTACCCACAGACTTTCACACTGTGAAAGGTGCTTCTGTTTTGGCTCTGTGTCTCGTTACTGATGTAAATCTGCCATGGTCTCAGTGTCCTGGCGCCCTGCCTTCGCTTCCTCATCCCACACCCTGGCCAGTGGACTCCTATCCAATACGCATCTCTCTTTGCTCTCCAGGTGGCAGGGTAAAGACTTGGAAAAGACGCTGGTTCATTCTGACTGACAACTGCCTTTACTACTTTGAATACACGACGGTGAGTGCCTGCTGGTCGGCTGGGACGAGGGGTGGGCCGGCCTTGTGGTTAAACAGCTCTAATCAGATAAGATTGGAGGAGGTGGGGGTGACAGTCGGATACTGCATCTTAGGGCGGGAGAAGAGTTTAAGTGAAGTGGAAGGGCTAAGAGGAATCTCAAAACTGGGGCCTGGGCATGGTGTGCAGTGTCTGGGCACAGGAACCATACTTCAGAGCCAATGTCCAGCTGGTGCCTGGCTGGGAGACAGTGGCAGAGAACGTCATACATGGCGTTAGAAAGGGGTCATGGAGCCCAGCTAATGAGTTTGGATCCATGGCCAGGAGAGAGTTTGTGGCCCCACTGAAAGGGATACAGAGGTATTGTGATTTAGAGAAGGCATATCTGTGGTAGCTGGAATACTGAAGCACTTGATTTAGAAGGAACAGCCAAAGGGCACAATGTATAACAGAGGAAAAGAAAGTGAAATGAAATGAGGAGAGTTAGAGACTACCTGGAGTTTTAAGGAACTGACCTTTACCTAAATTGAAAATTTTGTTGGTTTTTATTCAGTGGGAATGAAATTGTAACACAATACAAATACTTGTTACATACAAGTCCTGTTTGTAACAAGACCTACGGGCATAAAGATGGTACAGTAAACCTTTTCTGAAGCTCCCTCTATCAGAGCCCCCAGGAGGCCTGGCAGGTTGGTGGCCTCAGGTTGGAGCCCTCTCAGACAGGCTCCCCGCGGCTGGGCGCCCTTGCTTCTGCCCTGTCCCCTGGTCACCAGAAGAGAAAACACGCGCTGCTGGCAGCTCTGGCGGCTGTCTCACCTGAGTCAGGGCGGCTGAGATCCTCCTGAGAGAGTGGGGTTTTAGAAGTGTCTTGTATGATAAAGGTGGGGCACGATGGGACAAGCGTCCTGGCAGCGTTTGTGGGACGCCCAGTGGGAGCCAGGAGGCAGGTCCACGCCTGACCCTTTGCAGCTTGGGGGTAAGCAGGTTCCACTGTGTCCCGCACGGTGGTTCTTCAGCTGGTAGATGTCGTGTGGATGTGGCTTCTCAGCTGGGAGTGAGTGTCATGACAGTGTCAGCTGGTGACTCAGCCACTCAGCAGTTTTCAAGGAAGACTGACCAGGATTTTGTGTGTAACAGGGGCTAAACTCATGCCACAGAAATTCTGCAGCTTTGCTTTTCTGTTACGAAAATCCTTCCAAATACGAAAGTAATGTATTTCAAATACCAAAAACAGTACGAACATTTTTTTTCACCCCATCAAAGTACCACTATGAACAGTTGGTAAATTTCTTTCTGTTTTGCCCCTGTTCCCCCCACATGTATTGCCCTTTTTCTTCTAGACTGATGACATCTCTTAAATGTTGTTTAGATCTTTTTCATTGGTCTCTGGTTAAAATGAGCTCAATGCAGGCATCTCAACAGTGCACCTCTGGGCCCCCGGTGGTCTCAGTGGTAGTGCAGTGAGATTCTAGAATCTTGTGGTTCTTAAAATGACACCGACCATGCTGGTGGTACCTGAATTCAGTCTAGCAGTGCAGCAGCATTTTATCAGGCAGTGGGGACCGGAGAAAACGCTCCCAAAGATGCTGACGGGGGGCCTCGGGCTTGAGATGGTAGGTGGAGATGTCTTCATGGAATTACCTAACAAAGAGGGAAAATCTAGTAGATAAGTGGGAACAAAGCAGCCGGATAAGGAAAAAGCAGAACTTAGTCAGCACGCTTCCCATTTGGCAGAAGGGGCCGCGATGCATCCTGGAACCATCAGAAGGGCCCCTGCTGTGCAGCCAGGCACAACGAACCCCAGACCTCCCCGCCCTGTGCCCAAGTCTAGGAGAAGCAAAATCAGTAGGAGTTCTTCCCTTTACCGCTTTGGATGGAGGAGTAGGGAGAATAGAAACCAGGGAAAAGTGGAAAAACGGGACTCACTATATCAGTAAAAGCTCCGAGTATGTGTTCATGTGAGAAGACTGTCCGTGGAGGGTCTGCAGTACGCGTCAGCTCCAACACGTGCTGGATTCCAGCAGCCTCAGGGGAGAGTCAGGGCTCAGGGTGTCTGAGGGGGGCGCTCTCTCCACTCACTTCTCTCCTGAGGGTCTGAAGTGGCCACAATACAAAATATCCAGCCCTCCAGAAGTTTCAGACTAAAAACAAATAAGAACCAAAACTGCATATTCAAAATATAGCTATATAATTGTGGAATTATAACTTATTTATTAACAAATAAGTTAAAACTTTAAGGAATGATTAGCCAGAAATGTTGGAGAAGGCAATGGCAACCCACTCCAGTACTCTTGCCTGGAAAATCCCATGGGCGGAGGAGCCTGGTAGGCTGCAGTCCATGGGATCATGAAGAGTCGGACACAACTGAGCGACTTCACTTTCACTTTTCACTTTCATGCATTGGAGAAGGAAATGGCAACCTACTTCAGTGTCTTGCCTGGAGAATCCCAGGGACGGGGGAGCCTGGTGGGCTGCCGTCTACGGAGTCGCACAGAGTCAGACACGACTGAAGCGACGTAGCAGCAGCAGCAGCCAGAAATGTAATTCCTGTTCTAGAGGAAAGACTTGAGATAGTCCCAGAGATTGAAAGATGAGCATTAAAGCAATTAGTGGGACTTCCCTGGTGATCCAGTGGTTTAGACTCCAAGCTCCTAATGCAGGGGGCCTGGGTTCAATCCCTGGTCAGGGAACTAGATCCCACGTGGCTGCAACTAAGAGTTCGCATGCCACAACTAAAGATCCTGTGTGCCACAACTAAGATCTGGTACAGCCAAATAAAATATGGGGCGGGGGAGAAAGCTAACAGGTGCAGAGGACAGGTGAGAATCTCCCAGTGCCAGAACACTAGGACCTGCGGATGCAAAGACAGGTCATGAGATTACTGCCCTGAAAAGGAGAAAGAAACCTGAGTCTGCAGATCAAAAGGGTGCACATGGTATTTTAGGAACATTTGCTCTAGGAAGTGTGGCATGACCCAGTTAAACTGTTGCCCTTGGAACACAGTCTTTGGCCATCACTGTCTGGACGTTTGAGAGAGGAGGTGAGGGCTGCTGGTCAAGTGCCGGCAGGTGTGGGAGTGGCCTTGGCTGAGATGGGAAGCCCTGGAGGAGGGCTAGTCGGGGGTGAGGGGACGCGGGGCTCTGTTCTGGACAGGAGTCTAGGCGCCTTTTTGGTCCAAGTGGAGTTGTCAGGCAGTCAGTGTCTCTTTGAGGATCCTACAGCCTGGAGAAGGAAGACGGTGCCGGAAGTAATGATAAGGTAGTGACACATGATACAGCTGTAGTCCAGATGCTGGGGGCACAGAACAGGGGCACCCAGGGCCAGACTAGGACTTCCTAGCTTTGCTGACACTAGAACTGAGGCTTGAGAGATGAGTTAGGCAAAGAAGCAAGAAGTTTTTGTGTGAAAGGGACTTACACGTTCCCCATTGAAAGGCCACACAGCTCTTGTCACACTCATTCGTTCAGAGCGTCTGCGGAAGCACCTCTTCCAAAGGCCTCTCGGTTGTAGGGGTTCATCTACATCTGTTGATATGTTGACAACACCCACACGTTTCTTGACCCTATTCTTGTTTTAGAACATAGGGTGTGGGCTCTAGAGCTGATTTGTAGACTTCAGGTCATGGAGAGGTGCAGGAGCCTGGCTGAGCCACTGTGTGAAGGTAACAGAACGGGTGTTCGGAAGCAGTGAGGTCTCTCTCCATCTCTTGTGCAGGATAAGGAGCCCCGGGGAATTATTCCGCTAGAGAACCTGAGCATCCGGGAGGTGGAAGACTCCAAAAAACCAGTGAGTATTTTTGATGAGCTGTTTCGGGGGGACAGAAGAGATGGGCGTAGCAGCTGTTCGACACAAGATGAAGTCACAAAGGTTTGCCATTGACCTTGGGCAACACGGTTGGGGCTGCGCAGGTCCCCTTACAAGCGGACTGTTCTCAGTGGTAACTGCTGCAGTAGAGCAGTGTCTGTGTTGGGCCGAGTCCTCGGAGGCTGAGCCTCTGCTGCATAGACGGAGGCCACCTGTCAGTCAGGCGTGGTCTCTTAATGTGCAGAAGGTCGGTGCTCACCCCCGTCTTACTCAAGGGCCAAGGACTTCAAAAAACTCCAAAAGTACTAATTTAATTTAGCCTAACTTTTAAAATTATCTTTACAGGTAAGGCAAAGGTGAAAGAAACTAAAGAACGTCTTTCATTCTGTCCATCTGCTTTAGTGTCACTTTCTAACTATCACACGACGTATAGGATTATCCTGCCTTAAAAGACTTTAGCAAGCTCTCATGATTGGGCCACTTATTTTATGATCTTCAGATGGCTTATAAATATTTTTCCTTTGTTTTGGATTATTGTATTGCTGACTTGGCTGTAAAAGGCATTCGGTTACCTGCAGTTATCTCCATATTTTCTATACCTTAGGAATAGAGCTAATGTGTATCTGCTTGGTATCTTTGCTAGTAAGACCTATTTATATACAATGTATGTTCTCCGGGATTCCACTTTTAGGTTACTCTTTTCCAAAGGAAATGTATGTTTCCTATATTTTATGAAAGTCAGAATAAAGAAATTAACAAAATTTCTTTTTGGGAAAATAACCTTTTTTTTTTCTTGGTAAGCAGCTTTCTTAGATCTTTATCGCTCTCTCTTGCTTTCTTAATTCTCAGAACTGCTTTGAACTTTACATCCCCGACAATAAAGACCAAGTGATTAAGGCCTGTAAGACAGAGGCGGATGGGCGCGTGGTTGAGGGGAACCACACAGTCTACCGTATCTCGGCCCCAACGCCCGAGGAGAAGGAGGACTGGATCAAGTGCATCAAGTAGGTGACATATGACAGTTTGGGCCTTGTGTCTCACAGTCCCGCCCAGCTGCTGTGTGCTGCCTGCCCTACCTCGGCACCCCTGGTGCTGAATCCATAGTGGGTAGTTTGACTGTGATTCCCAGCTGACTTTTCACTGGGTCCCTGGATTCTTGACCCTTGGACATTTTTAAGAGAGTACCTCACGTATTGGTTTCCCAAGAGCAGCTCCTGGCCCCATGGAGGGGACTGGTGAGCAGGCTTACAGGCACAGACGCCACTGGCTGGACTGGCCTTCTCATGTCTTTGGAAGCAGGTCTCATCCTCATGGTGACAGCTCGGTGGAAATTGTAACCATTCCCTTTTATAATTCCTTAATCCTGCAAGACACTGTTGTCCCATTTACAGATGGGCAAACTGAGGCCTGTTGAGGCTAAATGGTGAACGCTTGTCGAAGTCATGTGGCAGTGATCCAGGGTCATAAAGCAGAGCCCCACACTCCCCACTGAGCTGTGAAGAAGAGAAGGTCTGGGAGAAGGCCGGTGTAAACAGAGCCTCGGATCCAGGGCTCTTCCTGGTCCCTGCTCTGCCTGTGTCACCGACTTTATCACAGGGGAGGTATCCTGCTGCAGCCCCTCTTCTCCACTCCCCCTGGGGCTTCTGCAAACCCTGTCCCCTCCACCGTCATGCCCACTCCCCATCACTATGCTTGTCTCCGTGGCTCTTCCTCCTGGGAGCACGTCCTCAGTCTCGCCACTGATGCTGCGTTCATCAGGCGTGACCCAGCCGTCTCCCAGGTATCGCCGGGACCAGAGCGAGGATGGCCACAGGGGAGCACACCTACGTGTGCAGCTGGGCGGGGCTTCCAGACCTGAGCATGTCATGTGTCCTGAGCCCCTCACATGGGCCGGAGCTGTCCCGTGGCGTCCCTGGGGCTTGGCCCACCCAGGAAGCCGAGGTGGACTCCTCGCCCTGACGCTCCGAAGACGGAAGCAGGATTCCCTCCCGACCTCTCCACGTGGTCAGACACCCACATGGCAGAGTCCCTTGGGATGTGTCCCGGCCCTGTGCCCCTACCTCCCGGGCACACGTCCTCTCTGTGAACAGGGCCTGGTCAGCTTGCAGGAGCCATTGTGCGCCTGGTCAGGTGCGGAGTCTGCAGTCACATGGGCTTGTGACAAGCCCGGAAACTGTCGGCACTTGGAATACCACTTCTCTGGAAAAGCAAATGAAAGTTCAAATAGTGGTTCACAGCTTGCTTGAAAGTAGAGAAGGAGCAGTATAAGGGCCGCAGGGGGCCGTGGCCTGCCGTCACCACCTGTGCGGGTCTCTGGGGCCAGTGTGGGGGCTGCCCGGCCTCTCTCCCCACCGGACTGTGGACGCCAGGCAGGCTGCTGGCCGCTGCTCAGGCCCCTGCTGCCCAGTGATGGGTCTTGGCTGTTGAGCTAGTGCACTTGGGGACTCAGAAGTCGCTCAGTACAGACTGCAGATGCCAACCAGGTGCAGCATGTGCCAGGTGACACACAGGGTTGTGTGGCAGTCAGTGCCCCACAGACGCCACTGTCATCACAGAACTGAAGCATCGCGATTGTTTCCCTGAGTCAGAGCTCAGCTGTGAGCTGAAGAGGACTCCTGAACCTACGTTGATTACTTGGTTGAAACAGGCAACAAGCGCCCCACCGTTACCTTGTTACCTGTACCTCATCTCCCTCAAGACTTGTCTTTTGCACCACATGTGGGTCCAGTGAAGGCTGATGCCACGACGTGGCCTTTATAGGGACGGTCAGGCAGCTGAGGGGAGTGTGTGGGCGCGGCTGCCACTAGGAAGCCTGGGCCTGGGGTTGTATCTCCTTTCCTGTTCCTCGGTCCCCGCTGATGTCTCTCCTTTTCTGTGCTGCAGGGCGGCCATCAGCAGGGACCCTTTCTACGAGATGCTGGCCGCGCGGAAGAAGAAAGTGTCCTCCACGAAAAGACACTGAGTCTGCACAGCCAGCGGGGCCTGCATGCCCGGCGAGTGCTTCCCAGCCAGTGAGGCCCAGGGTGGCTGCCGAGCCTCCGAGAGTGGGAGCGTCTGGCCAGGCGTCATCCTGAATTCCTAGAGACTAGCTTCAGCTTTTGCTAATTTTTTTAAGTGGGAGAAGGGTAGGTGGTCACCCCTGAGGAAGGGGGCCTGACGCCTTCACACTTGGGTTTTGAGCCTTTCTCTCTAAAAAAGAACAGAGCTCCTGTCGGCCAGGCCACCCCCTGCAGGTCTCCGCTCAGCAGGTCTGAGAGCAGAGCTCAGAGCCGACCGTTTACCTCTCGGTTATTCCCTGGGAAGAAGCCTTCAACCCTGCACCATAAATACGTGTATCTATCTTATTATATGTTAAGGAGAAAGGGGGAATGGAAGAGAAGCCACATACTATAAAGATATATTTTTGTTTTTTAAAGAAAGAGAGAAAGTAGAGCTGTGCAGCTGCGTTCTGTCCCGTGTGCTTCAGGAAGCTTCTCCCTGGAGAAGAAGCTCTCTGCACCACTGCTGCAGGTGGCAGCCCAGGGCAGGGGCTGGGCAGACCGCCTCCCCGTGCTCGTGGGGGCTTGGCTGGGTGGGAGAGGGCTTGGCGAGAGGGTGGAGGGGGCCATGCGTCGAGGACGGCCTTGGGGTCTGCAGGGTAGCGCCAGCCACTCCAGTCGGTGCTTGTCCTTCCTGGTGCCTGGGGAGCGCTGCAGGGAGAAGAAGGGAGTCCGCCTGCCGCCTGCGCTCTTCTTTCTCTTTCAGGATTCATTCTTGTCGGGCTTTTAAATAGAAAGTCAGCATCTTTCCTTGAGCGACATACCTAATAACCAAAACTGTGAGGAAGGCAGTCCCATCAGAGGTTCTGGGATGACCTGTTTCTTATTTGGTTTTTCTTCCTTCTGCCCCTACACTCCATTCCTCGTTTTAGAGGAAGGAGCAGGTCTGACCCGATCACCCGAGGGCTTCAGCCTTCTCTGCCTCAGAACTGGCCCTCACCTGGACCACGCTGTGGGTTTAGTGGTGGCCCTCAGAGGGGAGTGGGCCTTCACCTGCTGCGTGGCAGGGCCAGGACAGGGGGAGCCAGGGGGTGAGGGCTCGGCCCCCACTCCTGACGTGTGGCCGGAAGGAGCCGCGGCCACTGCTCTCCTGCTGTTCTCTCAGGGACTTTCGTCCGGGCCCGGCACCCAGTCCAGGCAGAGCAAGGCCGGCCGGGCCATCGTCGCCAGACCCCTCCCAGGCTGTGTGACCCCGGCTCCTCTGACTCCTTCCAGGCAGGCTCGCATCTCTGGAAATAGCTTTGGTAAAGGGGAGTAGGGGGCTTTCTGGGCCCACCTTTGTGTAGGTCCTCCCTGGAGTGGCTTCAGGCGTTTTAATGCCGGAGCTTGTGGAGGTGACGGAAGAGGGTCCAGGCTGGTAACCTGACCTTTCTGGGTGAGAGAGCCGGGGCAGGGCCAGCCGGATCCAGGGAGTCTGGGCCGGTGCTGGAGCCCCTCTGGTGATCTGAGTCCTTGGCCCGGGTTCTCATGAACATTACAGACAGAGAGGCACCTGGATCAGTATTAGTCTATTTATCAGAGGTGTAAATAATCCATGTATAGTTTTTCTCCTTTTAGATTATTTTGTATTTGTTTTAAAAAAAAGTTTTGTCAAATGTAAAGAAATGACTGAAAGTTGTTGACAGGGTTTTTAAAAAATTATAATTATTATTCCAATTTCTTTTTGTTTGTTTTTTGCATTGTAAACTAGCGCCAAGGAACTGCAGCAAATAAACTCCAAACCTGCCCAAACCACTCTGTCACCTGTGGCATTGCTTCGTGCCCAGCTGGGCCCTGAGAAGGAAGGTTCTGCTTATCAGGTGTGCTCGTGAGGGTGGGTGTGTCGCCTGAACCTCACACAGGCCAAGTCCAGTGACAATAAAGACCGGAAGTGGGGAGGATGGTGCTGTCTTCCGTAAAAGAGAGCAGAGCAAGAAAGATGAGTAGCCTAGTGATTTCCCCCCTTTTTTGGAAGAAGAAACAAATGTCAGACATTGACTTTATTTTCTTTTATTAACTTTTATTGATTATAATTGCTTTATAATGTTGTGTCAGTTTCTGCTGTACAACAAAGTGAATCAAAGTGAATCAACAAAGTGTATCCCTTCGTTTTTAGATTTCCTTCCCACTTAGGTAACCACAGAACATTGAGTAGAGTTCCCTGTGCTATGCAGTCGGTTCTCATTAGTTATTTGTTTCATACATCAGATCAGATCAGTCACTCAGTCGTGTCCGACTCTTTGCAACCCTGTGAATCGCAGCACGCCAGGCCTCCCTGTCCATCACCAGCTCCTGGAGTTCACTGAGACTCACATCCATCGAGTCAGTGATGCCATCCAGCCATCTCATCTTCTGTCATCCCCTTCTCCTCTTGCCCCCAATCCCTCCCAGCATCAGAGTCTTT
Organism: Bubalus kerabau; assembly: GCF_029407905.1. Taxonomy (NCBI): domain Eukaryota; kingdom Metazoa; phylum Chordata; class Mammalia; order Artiodactyla; family Bovidae; genus Bubalus; species Bubalus kerabau. Next base: position 10,671,792 of record NC_073627.1, on the reverse strand, counting down.
TCCAATGAGTCAACTCTTCGCATGAGGTGGCCAGAGTACTGGAGTTTCAGCTTTAGCATCATTCCTTCCAAAGAAATCCCAGGGCTGATCTCCTTCAGAATGGATTGGTTGGATCTCCTTGCAGTCCAAGGGACTCTCAAGAGTCTTCTCCAACACCACACTTCAAAAGCATCAATTCTTTGGTGCTCAGCCTTCTTCACAGTCCAACTCTCACATCCATACATGACCACAGGAAAAACCATAGCCTTGACTAGACGAACCTTTGTTGGCAAAGTAATGTCTCTGCTTTTGAATATGCTATCTAGGTTGGTCATAACTTTTCTTCCAAGGAGTGTCTTTTAATTTCATGGCTGCAGTCACCATCTGCAGTGATTTTGGAGCCCCCAAAAATAAAGTCTGACACTGTTTCCACTGTTTCCCCATCTATTTCCCATGAAGTGATGGGACTGGATGCCATGATCTTCGTTTTCTGAATGTTGAGCTTTAAGCCAACTTTTTCACTCTCCACTTTCACTTTCATCAAGAGGCTTTTGAGTTCCTCTTCACTTTCTGCCATAAGGGTGGTGTCATCTGCATATCTGAGGTTATTGATATTTCTCCCAGCAATCTTGATTCCAGTTTGTGTTTCTTCCAGTCCAGCATTTCTCATGATGTACTCTGCATATAGGTTAAATAAACAGGGTGACAATATACAGCCTTGACGTACTCCTTTTCCTATTTGGAACCAGTCTGTTGTTCCATGTCCAGTTCTAACTGTTGCTTCCTGACCTGCATACAAATTTCTCAAGAGGCAGGTCAGGTGGTCTGGTATTCCCATCTCTTTCAGAATTTTCCACAGTTTATTGTGATCCACACAGTCAAAGGCTTTGGCATAGTCAATGAAGCAGAAATAGATGTTTTTCTGGAACTCTCTTGCTTTTTCCATGATCCATCGGATGTTGGCAATTTGATCTCTGGTTCCTCTGTCTTTTCTAAAACCAGCTTGAACATCAGGAAGTTCACGGTTCACATATTGCTGAAGCCTGGCTTGGAGAATTTTGAGCATTACTTTACTAGCATGTGAGATGAGTGCAATTGTGTGGTAGTTTGAGCATTCTTTGGCATTGCCTTTCTTTGGGATTGGAATGAAAACTGACCTTTTCCAGTCCTGTGGCCACTGCTGAGTTTTCCAAATTTGCTGGCATATTGAGTGCAGCACTTTCACAGCATCATCTTTCAGGATTTGCAATAGCTCAACTGGAATTCTATCACCTCCACTAGCTTTGTTCGTAGTGATGCTTTCTAAGGCCCACTTGACTTCACATTCCAGGATGTGTGGCTCTAGGTCAGTGATCACACCATCGTGATTATCTGGGTCATGAAGATCTTTTTTGTACAGTTCTGTGTATTCTTGCCATCTCTTCTTAATATCTTCTGCTTCTGTTAGGTCCATACCATTTCTGTCCTTTATCGAGCCCATCTTTGCATGAAATGTTCCCTTGGTATCTCTGATTTTCTTGAAGAGATCTCTAGTCTTTCCCATTCTGTTGTTTTCCTCTATTTCTTTGCATTGATCGCTGAAGAAGGCTTTCTTATCTCTTCTTGCTATTCTTTGGAACTCTGCATTCAGATGTTTATATCTTTCCTTTTCTCCTTTGCTTTTCGCTTCACTTCTTTTCACAGCTATTTGTAAGGCCTCCCCAGACAGCCGTTTTGCTTTTTTGCATTTCTTTTCCATGGGGATGGTCTTGATCCCTGTCTCCTGTACAGTGTCACGAACCTCATTCCATAGTTCATCAGGCACTCTGTGTATCAGATCTAGGCCCTTAAATCTATTTCTCACTTCCACTGTATAATCATAAGGGATTTGATTTAGGTCATACCTGAATGGTCTAGTGGTTTTCCCTACTTTCTTCAATTTAAGTCTGAATTTGGCAATAAGGAGTTCATGGTCTGAGCCACAGTCAGCTCCTGGTCTTGTTTTTGCTGACTGTATAGAGTAGCGCGTATGTGTCAATCCCAGTCTCTCAATTCATCCCACCCTTCCTTCCCCTGCTTGGTATCCCTAAGTTTGTTCTCTACATCTGTGTCTCTATTTCTGCTTTGCAAATAGGTTCATCGGTGCCATTTTTCTAGATTCCACATATAAACAATATTATATAGTATTTGTTTTTGTCTTTCTGAGTTACTTCATTCTCTATGACAGTCTCTCCAGACATCAACTTTTATTAAGATCAAGAAATGTGCCTTCAGCCTTTATAATACCTTCTCAGTATCATTTCAGTTTCCAGATGTGCCTCCATAACGCCAGGGAAGAGGCACAGTGAGGTAGAACCCCAAAGCCCAGAAGATACTCAGCATAGCATCACAGGGTAAGGAGACAGACAAGACCTAGCCTGTCGCCTTGGCTGGTGGCTCCCCAGAAAGCACAGTGTAGAGGTAGCATATGGTTCAGCAGTTCCAAGGTATATGCCAAGAGAACTGAAAACACGTCCACACAAAAACTTGCGCTTGAATGTTTATAGCCACATGATTCACAGTGGCCAAAAGGTGGAAACAATACAGATGTTCATCACCTGATGAATGGATAAGTGAACTTCAGTGTGTTCATGCAGTGGAATATCATGCAGCCATGAAAAGGAATGAAGTTGGGATTTGTGTTATGACATGGCTGCACCCTGAAAATATGCTGCGTGAAAGAAGCCGGACACAAAAGCTCATGGTTTATATGATTCTATTTATATGCAGTGTCTTTAAGAGGCAAATCTGTGGAGAGAGAAGGTGGGTTGGTGGTTGTCAGAGGCTGGTGATGTCGGGAGAACGGGAGTGACTGCCCATGGGTACAGGGTTTCTTTTGAGGGTGTTAAAAATATTTGTTGATAGTTGCACAATGTTGCGAATGCACTAAAACTCACTGAATTGTACACTTTAAAAGGGTGAATTCTGGAGTTCCCCAGTAGTCCAGTGGTTAAGAATTTGCCTACCAATACGGGGGACACGGGTTCAATCCCTAGTCCAGGAAGATCCCACATGCTGCGGAGCAGCTCAGCCCCATGGGCCACAACTACTGAACCCTAGAGCCCATGCTCTGCAGCAAGAGAAGCCACCACAACGAGAAGCTTGGGCACCATAACTAGAGAGTAGCCCCCACGCACTGCAGCTGGAGAAAGCCCATGTGCCGCAAAGGACCCAGTGCAGTCAAAAAACAATTTTAAAAATAAAAGGGTGAATTCTATGGTAAGTGAATTAGATCTCAATTTTAGAACAACAGCAGTGAGTAAATGCCATCACTTTCTGTGGTTCTAAAAGTGTGGTTCCCTGGACAGCATTTCCAGCAGCATCTGGGGATGGGTTAGAAGTGCAGATTGATGTAAGGTATAGTCTTGCAATCTCAGGCGCCCGCCACACCCACTGAATTGGAGCGTGCTGTGCCAGGACCTGACACGGTTTCACAAGTTCTCCAGGTGCTTCTGGCGCCCAGTACTGTTCGAGAATAGTGCTTTAAACAACCACCCCAATTCTTTTTGTCGCCAGACTCAGGTTTGGCTGCTCATTGGTCAAGTATCCAATGTTGAGAGACAGATGTTGGTTACAAAGAAAGAGGGCTTTATTGAGGAAGCCAGCAATCCTGCAGAGACTGTGGACTTATGTCCCAAAGAACCAATTTCCCCTTGTCATTCAGGGGGCAAGAGCTTCTAAGGGGGAGTTTCAGGGGTACACACGTGGGGTTGGGGGGCCACGTGCAGAACAGCACAGACAGCTCCAACAGTCATCTTGAAATTTCTCATGGGGTGATCTGATCCGTGTCACCTTGATTATTTTAAGTTCAGTTAATCTTCAGGTCCAGGGTCAGTTTGTTCCCACTTCCTTAAGGCCAGTTCTTGGAATTGTGCCAGATGGAGCAGCTTACGTCACGTCTGCAGTCTGATCATCATGTTAACAACTTCCTCCTGGTTGGGTTTCAGTATCTGTAAAACAGCCAAAAGGATATGACTGAGGATGTTACCTACAGCCCTTGAGGAGGAACTAAAGGTATTTTGTTTCATGACTGTTATTTTGTCTTGTTGACTGTTTTCCTCTGTTTCTGCATTTTCTCATTTCTCTGATTAAATGTATTCTTTGGCTAAAGTGTTTCCAGACAAGGGGCAGGTGGAGGACATGGAGGGGCGGGAGGGGGAGGTGTCTCTCCAGGGAAGGCCTCATAGAGTCCTGATCAGTTACACTTCCTTCTCTTCCCTGTTAGGCAGACATGCGTACATACGTGTATACACACCAGGTTTAGTGAAGTATGATTCTGTACCATATAATTCATCCATTTAAAGTGTACAATTCAGTGGGTTTGGTGTATTCACCAAGTCATTCAGCCATTAACCATCAATTCTGGAATCTATTCATCGTCCCCAAGCAAACCCTGTTGCTCCCATTAGCATCCTCACCCCCTGCAGCCCTAGGCAGACCCTCGTTTCAGCCTCTGGGGACTTCCTCTCCTGGACATCTCGTAGAACTGGAGTCCCTCGCGGTGTCGTCCTCTGCCTCTCCTGGACATCTCGTAGGATTGCAGTCACTCGCGGTGTCGTCCTCCGTGTCTGACTGCTCTCACCACCACTGCTTTCAAGGTTCACTGGTGGTGTGGGTTTTCAGTACTTCATTCTTTTTTAGTGCTGATGTTCCATTTTATGGATGTGCCACATCCTTATTCATGCATCTGTTGATGGGTATTGAGTAAATTCCACTCTTGGGCTGCTATGGACAGTGGAACCATGTGCAGGTTTTGTGAGCATCGCTGGCGTTTTTGACAGTTTGTCCTGTTGCATCTGCATCTTCGTCCTCAGCCAAGGGCCTGCCTCCACTCCCTCCACTCAGCTTTGATGGACAAATCTAGTCTCACCTACCTCTCCGCCAGCTCAACATCAGGCTCTTTCACTGGCCCCTCTGCCCACCCACCGCCTGCTGACACCCCACAGGACTAGCCTCTAGTGTTCGCAAATGCCTGGGTAGATGACCAGTCACATGGTTGCACCCGCTAACCAGCTGGGGCCCCAAAATGTGCCTCTGTGCCTCTTGTCTCTGCCCTCTTCCCCTCCTATTGGGCCTGTGCCCCAGGGCATCCCAGGCATACTCAGTGTGTTGTACCTGAGCTCATGCTCTGATCGCCCCAGGAGGGCACCTTGTCAACACTACCCCCTGGACTTAGTCTCACCGGTGATTCTTGCCTGAGTGCTCTGCACACACTCATCTCTACTCTAGTGGCTGCAAAATGATGAGCCCCACCTCCAGCGCCTCCCTCGAGGGACCGGTTGGCCCTCGGCATCCTGACTGTGAGAAGGAGCCTTTCTTTGTCCTGCTCGAACACCTGTTAACGGCGTGGATGCACGGATTCCTGTTTCCAGAGGTCTGTAACATACTACTGTCCTTAGTGAGTCTGATGTTCAAAATGTCCCCGATTTGGCCAGTGGAAGCCCCATCCATTGGCTCCATGTCCTATGACATGACGTGATATACCCTGCATTGTCTTGGCACCAACACCTTTCCTGGCATCACAAAATACTTCTGGATCACCTCATACCCACCCTTCCTCAGTTCCAGGGTCAGCCATTTCTCCAGGGGCCCCCAGTTCCTTTTAGAGGCCAAGAGTTGGCCTCTAGGTGTGCCCGTTGCTACTGAGGTGTCTTCATCTCTTTGCCCTTTCAGTGAACAGGGCCAGAAAACACGGACATAGATACACATGGATACTACACACTCCAGGGCAGGTACACATATATGTAACAGGACATACGTCACTGGGCTAAGGATGAATGAATCAGGTGATGCATATTTAAAAAAAAACAAAAACAGCTCTTAGTCTAGTGCCTGGACCTGGAACTCAGTTTCATCATCATTATTTTAATTATTTTTGAAAACTATGGAATCCTTTGCTGATCCTTTGCATGCCATGCATGAAATCCCAGTTTGGGATCCAGAGCAAGGGCCCACCTGACTCACCCTCTCCCTCCAAGCAGGTGGACAGCTGCGCCAAACAGAGTTCTGCTTAAAACGTGCTGCTTGGGGGTTCTCTGGTGGCTCAGCAGTAAAAAATCTGTCTGCCAATGCAGAAGATGCACGTTCAATCCCCAGTCCGGGGAGATCCCACATGCCCTGAAGCAACTAAGCCCCATGCGCCACAACTACTGAGCCCTAGAGCCCTTGATCCCATGCTCTGCAAGAGAAGCCACTGCAATGAGAAGCCTTCACACCGAAACTAGAGAGCAGCCCCTGCTCGATGCAACTAGAGAAAGCCTGAGCCCAGCAACAAAGACCAGCAGAGCCAAAACTCAAAAAAAATTATTAAAAAAAAAGTGATGCGTGGACACACCAAGCAGCTGCCCATTTGTACTGCAGAACATCAGACCCCTCCCCAAGGGTGCCAAAAGGAACCTTGGTGGAAAGGAAACACTCTGAGGACAGGATCACACTCGAGTGATAAATGCTGCCATGTCTCAGCAAGCAAAGCACAGGGCCAGCCCACCACTCCAGGCTGCGTGACACCCTGGACTCTGCCTCTCTGTTCCGGGGAGGTCCTTGTCTCACTCACATTACGGAACCGCGATCCCCTCTCTGGAGGGTCTTGACTCGAATGTAGACGGGCCGGCAGCAGCTCTATCCCAGGTCTTGCTGTGAAGTGTGTCTCTCTCCATTCCAACCGAGGGTTCTGCTAGATTTTCATGGTTTAGATCAATTCCAGCTTCTACCTGGAGTGAGATGTTTCCTAACCTGGTTGACACGAGCGATCCACTGTGTGTGACCCGACCCACTGCGTGGAAGACAGTAGAAAACCTTGGCCCCGTTAGCCACAGATGGTCACGTGACTCGGGCACCAGAACTCAAGTTCTGTACCGAGGGGGACCAGAGGCCTGCTGCCGGACTAGCCTTATCTTCCTTAATCCAACCTTCCTCTTGGTTCACCACACTGTATCACGTGGAATCACCTTTCTGCTCTTGGTTTAGGTCTTTGTACAAACTCAGTGGAAACAAATCTGTTTATATTTCCTGATGCTTCAGGATTCTGCTTAGCATCTTCCCGGCCAGCATCCTTAGTGTCACATCGTCGGTGATTGTCATACACAGTCTCCTCCGATCTTAATGCTCTTAAGCAAGACGTAATTACAATTTATTGAGCACCCGTGTCCTGGCCTTTTTATTTCTTTACTATCCCTGTGAAAGTCACTCAGTTGTGTCCAACTCTCTGTGACCCCAATGGACTGTAGCCCCCCAGCTCCTCTGTTGATGGGATTCTCCAGGCAAGAATACTGGAATGGGTTGCCATGCCCTTCTCCAGGGGATCTTCCTGATTTAGGGATCAAACCCAGGTTTCTGGCATCACAGATTCTTTACCATCTGAGCCACCAGGGAGGTCCCTGACTACCACCTAAAAAAATTAGCATCCTGCCAGGTGATAACATGTGCTCCTGGGTGTTGCTCGAGTGGATTCATGACCTGCCATTTTGGGCCATGAGGCCAGCCCCCTTTCCTGCAGCCTCTCCATCTCTGCGGGTGTCCAGAGCACACAGCACCTCCTGGACCTTGTGCTCGGCACTCCCTTGCAGGTGGTCTGTCCGCTTTTCTCTGGTGACCTGGGTGAGCCCAGCCCCGCCTCACTTCAAAGCTGTTGCTGCCCCTCTGGGCAGCTCCAGTTTCTTCCTTCAGGATTCTGGACCTGCTTGTCTCCCACTCTTGGCTCTTTCTTGCCCCTTTCCTGGTTCCTTCCTCCCTCCAGCCTCTGGATTCTTAGTCCGGTTCTCAGGGACTGTCTGTCTCCCGGCTCCTCAAGTCACTCTGCCTTCTGCTTGCAAGTTCCCCCCATCTCCCTCTTCCTGGGATGCTTCTGCTCATCCCTAAAGTCCCAACTGGGCCCCTCCCCACCTCATCCTCGGGAGTCCTCCCAGCCTTCATCCCAAATTCCGTACCACTCCCTGGACTCTCCCTGTCATGATTTACATCATGCTGACTCTTTCTTTTCTGTTTGGAAAGTAACGCTCTTAATTGTGCTGCTTGCCGAGTTTCCCGTGATGACACTGAATTTTAATTTCACAGCGGTTTGTCTCTCAACCTAGGCAAAATCCACGGGCACTTTCCTCACTCTGTGCTCTCAAAACAACCTCCAGAGGGTGGGGAGGGGAGTGCTGCCTGGTCCTACACCAGCTTGATGATCTCAGACTGGCTCAGTCTCAGGCCAGCACCAGAGACCCTTCTGGAAGCTCTCCGGGGGCTTCTCCCATCGTTCAGGGCTTGACTTTACCTGGGGTGGGGGGCCATCTAGCTCTTACACCTTACTGTCAATGGGCTCTGCTTTCCTCGCTGTCCCAATCTCTATAGGGGCCACACTCTCTGCAGGCTGACCTCAGCCTTTGGACACTGAGGGGCTCTGAGGGTGAGTGTCTGTGCAGGCCAGCCTGTCTGCTTCAGCACCGTCTCACCAGCCATCAGCAGAATGTGGTCCCTCTAAAGAGATCACCCTGTGTCGAGGGGGCGGGGTGGATAGACCGTCCTTTCAGCAGCCACATGGACCTGACACCACGACAGGGCATGTTTGCTCAGGTGCAGCCAACGAGGGTTCCAAGAGCGTCACATTTTCAGCCAGTCTCTCCTGCAGGCATCAAGTGCCCCTGTCTGAAGGCTCCCTGAGCATCTTCTAGGAATTAAAGCTGCGTCTCCTTCTGTTTTCTGAATCGAGGTGAAGATACCACCCCCTGTTGAGAACACCGAACTTCATGCATCAGCCCCTTCCATGTGAGAAACTGTCATTTTTTCGCAGGGAAAGGTCCACATCTGGCAAGTTTTTGTATCTGTATCACCCAGAGCCTACAGAGAAGTGGTTCTTATTACCTGTGGGCCTTGGGACCTTCCCTGAAGCTAATACATGCTACGGATGGTCTGCCCTAGAAAAGTACACAGGAAGCCCCAGATGAAAAGTGGGTGGAGTCTCCTGGGGCTGAGTCCCTCCACGGCCCCAGGTTAAACAGTTTCCATCTGAACCTTTGTCCTCGGAGCTCAGAGGCGCCAGGTGGATTGGAAAGGGAGGAGGCCTTGCTTAAACTTTGCTTCTTCACCGTTTCTGCTCCCTATGTGATCCATACCTATTCAGAGAAGATATAATCTTTAAATAGACCTATTTATCTTAGCCTGCTTAGGCTACAGGCTTCCCAGGTGGTGCCAGTGTTGGAGAACCCACCTGCCAATGCAGGAAACATAAAATGATGTGGGTTTGATCCTCAGGTCGGGAAGATCCCCTGGAGGAGGGCATGGCAACCCACTCTAGTATTCTTGCCTGGAGAATCCTATGGACAGAGGAGCCTGGTGGGCTACAGTCCATAGGGTCGCAAAGAATCAGACACGACTGAAGCAACTTAACACTCACACACATGCTTGGGCTACTGCAACAAAAATATCCCAGACCCGGTGGTCAAAACAACGGAAATTTATTCCTCACAGTTCTGAAGGCTCTAAGTCCAAAGTCAAGGTGGCAGCAACTCAGTTCCTGGTGAGGCTGTCTTGCCTTCTTGCTGTGTCTTCACGCATTGGAGAGAGGAAGCAAGCTCTGGGGTCTGTTGCTTCTGTTCCTCTGGAGAACCCTGACTCACACAGATGGCACAGAGAAACCTGGGAAGAAACCCCTCACTCTGGGGAAGAATTTGCTGAAGCGAATCTTAGCAGATGTGCAGGGGAAGAGCTGGACCTCACGTCCTTTCATCTGTTTTACAGACTCACGTACTCAGCCTGCCCGGATGGCATTGGCTCTTCCCGGGCACGTACGACACGGTTGACTCAGTTTGGCACCAGATCCACCCACACCTGTAAAGTATCTGCCTGTGGATGATGCTCACATCTTACTGGGCGCCCTTTCCCCAGACTTCAGGTGCCACCTTCTGCATTGACTGGAGGATGATGCTGCAGGTCTGCTCAGCAGTGCTGGGGACTCCCTTGGATGCTGCGGGAGGAGGGACAGAAGGGCCCCTGTGGGGGTGGCATATGCCGGATGTTAAACCGGGGCATCTGCCTTCCTCCAGGTGCCCACCGCACAGGGGAGACCCCACTGAAGTTCAGGCGTGCAAAGGATGGACACCAGGTCTGGGGAGCCTATTGAAACAGAAGAAGAAGCCCTAGAGACCAGGTGACTTTTTCCTTGACTTGGTCTCTGAGCCTATTGAAACGAAGTGTGGGTGGTGTGCCCTGGAGACCAGGTGACTTTTTCCTTGACTTGGTCTCTGGATTGAAATACAAGGAAGTGAGGAAATAGTCCAAGTCACCAAATATTTCTTAGAGGTAGTCAGTTCCCAGGGAGCAGAGCCCAAACCTCAAATACACTCAGCCCTTGGCCTGTTCCTAGGTAAGTACAGGTTCTGGGCAAAGAGGATGTGGCTACATGCAAACACTGACTTTGGTTGGTGCATGTCTTGTGTAATTGGCCTCGGTAAACTTTCCAAGCAACTACTGCTTATATCCTTGTCTGTAGCTTAACCTTTACTTTCAAAGGTTGGCTCTAGAAATGTCCACAGAGAGAAAATATGGGCAGTGTATTAGGAAGACGCTGCTTCCACCTCCTGTGAGTCTCTCCTTAACCTGCCACCAGATGTGTGGGGGTTGTCCCCAACCAAGCAGTCCTCCATGACACCAGTGGATGCTCGCCAATGTAACTCAGTTCTGACACTACATACCCAGAGGCAGCATCAGATCCCACAGGTGAAGGACTCAGTCCCACGAGGCTGCGCCCCCAACTTCAAATGCCAACCAAAAGAGGTGGGTTCCCAGGTCACCCACAGCTCTGTCCAGTTTGCCTCTGAATTGACATCATATATACTTATTTATTGGAGAAGGAAATGGCAACCCACTCCAGTGTTCTTGCCTGGAGAATCCTAGGGATGGGGGAGACTGGTGGGCTGCCGTCTCTGGGGTCGCACAGAGTCGGACACAACTGAAGCGACTTGGCGGCGGCAGCAGCAGTACTTATTTATAGATGTTTACTGTTTATTTATAAATAGATATTTATGCGTGCATGCTAAGTCATTTCAGTCATGTCTGACTCTGTGTGAGCCTATGGACTACAGCCCTCCAGGCTCCTCTGTCCATGGACTTCTCCAGGCAAGAATACTGGAGTAGGTTGCCATTCCCTTCTCCAAGGGATCTTCCTCACCCAGGAATCGAACCCATGTCTCTTACATCTCCTGCATTGGCAGGCAGATTCTTTAACTTCTAGTGCTGCCTGGGAAGCCCCGAATATATTTATAAATGTTATAAGATAGTAGTGAAGTCACTCAGTTGTGTCCGACTCTTTGCGACCCGATGGACTGTAGCCTACCAGGCTCCTCCGTCTATGGGATTTTCCAGGCAAGAATACTGGAGTGGGTTGCCATTTCCTTTTCCAGGAGCTCTTCCCAACCCAGGGATCGAACCCAGGTCTCCTGCATTGTAGACAGAGACTTTACCATCTGAGCCACTAGGGAAGTCTATAAATATTATAAAATTATTATAAATATTTTAAACAATATAAATATATTCATTATAAATGTATATTTAAATATAAATTAATATAAACATTGTTTCTATTGTTGAAATTTTATTTCAATTTTTATTTATTTTTAAATTTGGGGGCCTCACTGTGTAGCTTGCAGTTATCTTAGCTCCCTGATCAGGGATGGAACTCATGCCCCTGCAGTGGAAGCAAGGAGACCTAACCACTGAAACACCAGGGGAGTCCCTGAAATTTTACAAATACAAAGAAGCATGAGGAATAATACCAAAAGCCCATATTCCTACTGCCCAGTATTTCCAGCTGTTCACATTTTGTCACTCCCCCAACCTTCCAATTTTTTTAAATCCATAAACTAGATATTCTGGCTTTCATTTAGGACGCAGAAAGCTGGAAAGAGTCACACCCTCATCCTAACAGGAGAAGTCTAGACAGATCTACAAAACCATTCCAAGCCCATCAAGGAGCTGCCTGAGATCTAAGACAGACAGGCCTCCAAGGAGGGCAGGAGAGTGGGTCACGGGGCAGAGCTGGGTAGGAGTTGAGCCGAGACTTCTAGTGAAGTGCGGCCGGCACGCACGGAGCAGGCCAGCTGAGGGCAAGAGCCGTGGGTGCCGAGACCCACGGGGCCCTCCGCAGGGACCGCGCCGTGCTCACGGGGCGGGGCAGGGCAGGCAGCCGAGAAAGCTTCCTCGAAGCCCTCAAAGCTCTCCTTACAGAACAAAAGCCTGCAGTCACCGAGGGAGCAGCAGAAAACACAGATGGAGACCGAGGCTGGAGGGTGAGGCTGGAGGAATAGAGGCCCTCTGCCTGTGAGGAGACACGCGAGGAGATAGCCTACTCCTGGGAGAGGCGGGACCACAAGAAAGCCCCGCCCCGAGGTGCAGGGACACGGACTGAAGTCCAGAGCCCCAGCAGAGAGGCCCTCTGCCCCCATCCTGGTGCCCCAGCCGAGCCCAGGCCAGGCTGGAAAGTGTCCAGTCACAGCCGTCCTCTCCTGGGGCAGGCTTATTGAGAAATCCCCATAACAAGAAGGTTGAGGGAAGTCCTTTGCCGCCCAACATTCATGGCTGCATCGCCCTCTCTGAGGTCTCCCAGTTGGGTTAACTCCTGGCCGGCTGCCCTTGTGCTGACCCCACTTTGCTGCGTGAATCATTAGATGCTGGGAGACGTTTCATTCTCAATCCATCCACCAGTTTTTCTCTGTTCTGAGTAATCTGTGACGAGCCTGCATGGACAAGTCTTGGTGTGGACAAGTGCTTCCATTTAAATCTCTTGGCGAGTACCCAGGAACAGGGTTGCTAGGTTGTAGAGCGAGGGCATCTTTGAGGGAACCACCAGATGTTTTCAAGTAAGCTGTCCCTCACATTCTCAGCAGCAACACCCCGAGTCCCTGCTGCTGTGCATCCCTGCTAATATTCGGTACGGTCAGTCTCTGGTTTTACCAGCTTTAGTGGGGATATCTCATAGTGGTTTTAGTTTGCATTTTCCTAGTGACATGATATTGAGCATTTTTTCATTGGCTTGTTCGCTGCATTTCTTCTTTGCCAAACTGTCTACTCAAGTCATTTGCTCATTTTTTCAAAAAAAATTTCGGGTTGTCTTGTTAATGGGTTGTAAACATTATTTATAGAATCTGGATACAAGTCCTTAATTGGATATATGTGTTGCAAATATTTTCTCCCAGTCTTGGCCTTGCTTTTAAACTTTTTTTTTTTGGCTGCACCAAAAAAAAAAAAAAAATCAGGATCTTAGTAAGTTCCCTGATTAGGGATGGAACCCATGTCCCCTGCAGTGGAAGCAGACAGAATTGTGTGAATAGTTTATCTGGATTTGTTTTCTGTAACCCAAGCAAACGTGATTCAGGTGCATTAATAGTTTGTCAGGATGGTTGTTCTGACTGTTTTTAAAGTGGTCCAGATTTGTAAGGATGGAGGCGACCCGAAGATATAAGAGGGGAAGCAGCATAGGGAGGAGAAAGAAGGAGCCTGTTTCTTGGGTTTCACCCCTCTCTTCTGACCCTTGACCCATTTCTGTCCACCAGATGGGTGCTACTTGTCCACTCAGCTCCCCTCCTTACCCTTGGATTTGACAGCTGCTGCTTTTTTCGTTAAACAATTGGTGTGTCCAGGTACTGTTACATCACCTTTGTGCCCAGTGTAAAGAGAATGAGAGTACGGCAGCTTACCCCCTGGTTACATCAGCTCTCGCTCCTCCATTCCCATCATCTTTATCCCTGAATACTGACTGGTTAAATACCATGTGGATATCACTCTGCTATGCAGTGCCCTTCAGTTGTCTGGCATTTCATGTAAGAACATGATGATTATCTACTGACTTCCTACTATTGTCATAAACATATTATTTCTTTGGTTAAGTCAACTCAGGACCAGGACCCTCCTTGGAGGTGGATGTTTGCATAGTCAGGACCTATGGTGAGGTAATCACCAGGGTCCCCCAGGCAGCACACGGTAAAGGTGGGATCCGCATGTCGTTCTGGTGATCAGGACTCCCTCAAGTCAATCCTGGACTCAGATAAGCACTGTGGTCTAGTGCTCTCCAGGTTGTGAGACTCATTCTCTTATGAGTTTGGAAAGTGGGATATTCTGCAATAATATGCAAAAGGGTATCGTTACTTTGATCCTATCACGTCCTACACAGATTGAGTTAAAAGTCTACGTGGGAGTGTAGGGGAAAACCCACTGAAACAATAGGAGTATGGTCAGACCATTGAAGATGTCTCTTTCTCTTGTTCTCTGTATTCCCTGCTTGACTAATTGCTGGCTTCCCTCACTTGACCAGCCAGCCCTCTCCGCTGTAGGGTTTCAACAGTCCCTGGTAACTCTGAGCCCACCTGATGTCAATTCCCTGAATAAACAGTAGCCTCCTTCTCTCCCGAGCAACAAAGACTGCTGCCATGTCCTGGCTGGGGTCTGCCGCACCTGGTGGGGTGTCACTCCATGACCCCTGTGTAAGATCCTCTGTCCAGTGAACCATTGATGTCTCTGTGTTGTCTCTGGTCTCTTTCTTCGGTCTCGAGGCTGGGCAGCTACGAAGCTTGCTGGCCTGTGGGGTGCAGCCCACAAAAGGGTGAAGGATGTTATTTGAGTGAATGGGTTGATTATGGAAGATGCAGAAACTGTCATTCAAACCATAGTCTGATATAGAATCCAAAATGCAGAGAAAATTCTAAAGGCCTGTTTAAAAATGGTGAGAGCTAGAACAAAAATGCAAGGTTCCCCCAACTTTTCCCCAGAAGACTGTCTTGAGTTAATTTACTTGAGGAAGCTGCCTCGCTGAGCATTGTGGCCACAAAGAGCTCATTGTTCTAGGTTCCTACTTCAGCTGCTTGGCTGGGACCCTTGACTAAATACGTTCTGGATGCTGAGTTAGTTCGGGTTCATGAAGAAGGGGAAACATGCGCTTGTTAGGCTGAGCGACATTGCATAATTGTCCCAATCTCAATATTTCTTAGTGTAAGAAATACTAACCACACGTTTTTTAAAAAGAATAAATCAGACTTCACAAACCACAGCCTGGGGGGAAATATCAATATTTGTAATATAAGGAGCTGGGGGAAAGTGAGAAATGACAACTCGTGGGAGTTTTGATTTACATTTCCCTGACTCCTCATGTGATCTTCATGTGCCAACGTACACTCTTTTGCTGTATCCGTTTGAATTTTCCCCTCTGGGCATTGCCAGTTCATGCCTTGTGACTATCTTCTTTAGGGTTGTCTTTAAAAATATATATTTTTACGTATTTAGTTTTTTGCTGCATTGGGTCTTAGTTTTGTCATACGAGATCTTTTGTATGCTCACAGATTCACTAATTGTGAAGCAGGCTCAGTAGGTGTGGCACTTGGGATTAGTTGCTCCTCGGCATATGGAACCTTAGTTCCCCAACCAGGGATCAAACCTGTGTCCCCTGCATTGCAAGGCAAATTCTTAACCACTGGACCACCAGGGAAGTCCCTAGGGTTGTCTTTAAAAATTAATTAGTAGGTGTTTTTGTGATATTAAGTGATATTAAACTTATACTTACCTGTATATTATAAGCATAATCTAATATTAATAATCTAATCTAATAAATAAGTCTAATTTGCCTTTTGACTTTGTGTTATATTTTCCAAAATTTTAATTTTGTAGAGTCAAATATGTCTATTTTTTTCTGTATGGTTTTGAGTTTCTTGTCTTAAAGAGGTTGCCATTGCTCCAAAATAAATAGTTCCCTTAATTTTCTTCTAATATTTAATTTGAATTTTCTTTTTTTGACCTTTGGATTTTTAATCCATCAAGGGTTCAGTTTTGTTTATGTTATGAGGAAAGGATATACATTTATTTTATTCCAGAGAAGTATTTGATAATGCCAACACAATCTATTAATTAAATTTTCATTTTCCCATTGAGATACCACTTTTATCATGTGTTAAATTCCCATATATTTTTGGAATGGCTTCTTTTCATGTGCCAAGAGTGCTCTTTTCATTACAGTTGTTTCTAAAGAGGCTATTAATAGTTGGTGAGTCAAACCTCCCTTATTATTCCTTGGTTTTGAGATGTTCTTGGCTATTCTCAGACATTTATCCTTTCTCAGAAGCATTAAAAATATTTGTTTCTAGTTTGAAAAGCACAGATGGGGTCACAAGGCCAGAGAAATACAAAGACTTGCTGCCCGGAGCATAAATGCCAGCTGTCATTTCTCTTCCCAGCCAGCTGTGTGCAGTTACCTGATCCAAGTAGCCGTCTAGGGAAAAATCCTTTAAAAATCAATTAGAACAACTTGCCAGAGAGTGGGTATAGTTGACTGATCACGACTGATCAGTGGTTCTTGGGCAGAATTTTGAGTGATGGTGTCATTCCTAGGGGCTTTCCAGTGTTAAAGAACCCGCCTACCTATGCAGGAGATGCAGGAGACGTGGGCTCGATCCCCGGGTTGGGAAGATCCTCTGGAGAAGGAAATCAACCCACTCCAGTATTCTTGCCTGGAAAATCCCAGCGACAGAGGAGCCTGGCAGGCAATAGTCCATGGGGTCCTAAGAGTCAGA
The DNA here is from genome assembly GCF_029407905.1 of Bubalus kerabau. Classification (NCBI taxonomy): domain Eukaryota; kingdom Metazoa; phylum Chordata; class Mammalia; order Artiodactyla; family Bovidae; genus Bubalus; species Bubalus kerabau. The sequence goes on along the minus strand of NC_073627.1, from coordinate 10,655,263 downwards.
GTCGGAAATGACTTGGCGACTGAGCACACTCACCTGTCATTCCGAGAGTCTTGGAAGAGCTGCTGGAGGCAGGTGGTGTGGGCAGGGAGCAGGCCTCCGAACCAGGGACCTTCTCGGGCGCTCTGACCCCTGACCTCTGGCAGGACCATGTTCTTGTGTTCCCTGGAGATGCCCCTGTGTGTCCTCATTCTAACTGACATCAGCCCTCCAGCCCCTGGTGATTCCATTCTCAGCCCTGTCCTCACTCTACCCAGCTGTCTGGGCATCTCTGCTCATCTCTATGACTCAACTCCACTTCACTGAGGCGGCTGAAAGCGAAGATGCTCTTAGAGCTAGAAGAGAAAAAAAAATTACCATCAGTCCGCATTGTGCACAGCTTCCTTCTGACGTGGCGGGGAAGTGCTGATCAGCGGCAGGCAGCCACTTGGGAACAAAGGGAACCGTTGACAGGCCCTTGGGGACAGGAACAGGTCCTCCTGCTCAAATCCCACTTTCTCCCACCTGTTCATCTGCATCTGGTGGGCATTTCCTTGTGCAGAGCTAGTGAACAGCAGCAGCAGCCTGGCCTTTGTTCAAACTTAGACTCCCTGATGGACCCGCCTCTTTGATGGCATTGCCTGGTTGTCTGCCCCACCAGTGGCTCCTGGGCTTTCTGGCTATGGCTTGGTCCACATCAATAATGGAAACTGGGAGGGTCCGCTTCCCTCCACTCAAGAACACTGAGGCTTGTTTATCAGCCAAATGGCTCAAGATTCCAAGATGTAAGACTTTTAAATAAGAATTAGGGAGGCTCCAGGGTCATAAGGATGAGAGAATCCCTGATGCAGATTAGTGGAATGATTCCCGATGACCTGTTTTCCTTCTTCGTTTGATTCCATCACTGATTCTCAGCTGCCCTCTTCTTTCCTCCCCACCCCGCTGCCTGACATGGACACCAATTGCCTCTCCATGGTCCTGTCTCCCCCACGTCACCTCCCCAACCCACACAGGGAAGGGCCCTGCCTTTTAGATTGTTTTCTTTTTTGAAAGAATTTCAAAAGTACAGAAAAATTGCCCAAAATTTTTACTACAAAGAACACCTGTATGCCCAAACTTAGCTGCTAATATTTCACCCGTTTACTATTTTTGTGTGCTCTCTCTCTACCATTAGAAAGGTAACTTGCAAACACCCAGCCCTTTAGCTCTAAACCTTTCTGTGCATAATTGCTAAGAATAGGAATGTCCACTTACATAACCATAAAACCACTGTATAGTTACCAACACCAGTAAATTTAACGTGGATGCAACACTTTTGCCTGATCGACTGTTTGAATTCAGATTTGTCAGTTGACCCAAAGTAACGTCTTTTATAGCATTTTCCCTCCGGTCTAGGATCCAGTCCACGATCAGGCATTGCATTTAGTTGTCCTGTTTCTTTAGCCTCCTTTAATCTGGACTTTCTATGGCTCTTCTTCATCTGCTACGACATGGACATTTTAAAAAATCTTTTTAAAAATATGTATTTCTTTTGCCTGCACTGGGTCTTCACTGTGGCATGCGGGATCTAGTTCCCTGACCGGGGATCCAACCTGGGTTCCCTACAGTGGAAGCTCGGAATCTTACACACTGGACCACCGGGGAAGTCCCAACATGGATTTATTTTTTGCAAGAATAGCCCCTCATACCGGCCTTTTAGAAAATAATAGATGGCTCCTTATTTGGGGTTTATGTCACATTTCCTCAGGAGCAGATGGGGGTTATGCATTTTTGGCAGCAACTTGTATGGGGGTGCCGTACCTGCAAAGGGCACCCCATCAGGGCACCCGGTCCAACACCCCTTACTGGTGATGAGGGTGTTGACCGCCTGGTTCAGGTATGCTCAATTCCTTCACGGTATGATCGCTGTTTCTTTATTCTCCCTGCAGCTGATAGGAAATCAGGGAGGAGACACTTGGAGATGATGCAAATATGCTATTTCTCATGAACCCTCCTCGTAGACTGACCGCAAGAGAGTCCCAGCAGAAGAATCTCACCTGCTCCAGGCTTCACCTGTCAAGCATTTCTACTTTCTGCTCTTCTCCAGGAATCTCACAAGGGCTGTGAACTCAGGAGGATGCCATCATTAAAAAAAAAAAAGAAAAGAAAAAGAAAACAATGTTTGTCCTTTTGAGGGTTAACTTCTTAGAAGTTTTCCTGACATTGATACACGTCCTGATGTAATACCCGGCAGAAAAGACCAGGTTCTGGCGCAGGCTGATTTGCTTGGATCATCTGAAGGTGACTGTGGTCCTTTATGATTGAGGCTCTTTGTATATTTGCTAAAAGCTCTGGTTAAATTTCCAAGAATTTGCACACATCATGTACTGATAACTTTCATACAACCCCAGTGATGTCCCTTCCCTAAAGCTGGTCCATGGCCCCACTCTGAGGACCCTGCCTGGAGGATTCCCCCAGCCTGGTACTCTTGTCATAGTTTGAAGATCTGCAGGTGTGGGTGGAGAACTATAGAATTCTCAGTCTCTTCCCTACAGGGTTGCTGCTTCCTTAAAGGACATTCCCCACCAGCTGCTCATCTTCTACGTACGCGACGCGTGATGCTTTTTTTGATGAGGCCATTGAAGTGGTTATTTGTGGTCTTTTCATTAAATGCATCAGAAAAGCCAGAATTTGTATTACCCCCATGAGGACTGTCTCAGGAAGGCTTTGAGCTGCAGGTAGCGGAAGCCCAACCAACAGTGGCCTGAACAAGCAAAGGTGTCTTTTTCTCCTACAACAAGGAGCTTGAAGGCAGGCACCTGCCCGGGGTGTCTCAGTCGCCCTGCCAATTCAGCATGGCAGCTGTCACCCTCGTGGCTGCCCCATCACGGTGCCGTAGCGGCCAGGGCAGCCCCCAGAAGCAGGTCTGTGTTCCGGGCAGGAAAAGACACATAGAGGAAGCAGTTTCAGCTGCAAGACAGCATCCGTTTCCCCACACGCCCCATCTCATTGCCACCCCAAGTTAGCTTCCCTGGCATCAGCGGTGACGGATGTCAAGGGGAGGGGCTCTGGGTGCAGCGTTGAGTTTCTCTATCTCTGGCACCTGCCAGCTCACGATCTTCATGAATGACTCCTGCCTCCACACCAGGTGCCCACCCGTGAGACGAACACAGAAGACAGCGGCTCGAGTTGTCCTCACAACTATGGATACTGTTAATAGGGACCAAGACAGGGTCCTAGACATCCAATACTCTCACCACCCCTTCACCCAGCTCCACTCCTGATGTCCAAACTGCAGCTATGGCTGCAACATACTTTTTTAAAGTCTGATCCTTTAAAACTCCCATCCTGGGGACTTCCCTGGTGGTCCAGTGATTAAGAATCCACCTGCCAACGCAGGGGACCTGGGTTTGATCCCTGATCTGGGAGGATTCCATACGCCTTGGAGTAACTAAGCCCACGCACCTCAACTACTGAGCCCGTGCGCCTAGAGCCTGTGCTTTGTAACAAGAGAAACCACCGCAGTGAGAAGCCCACGCACCAGAACGAAGAGTCACCCCCACTCGCCGCAACTAGAGAGAAAGCCCGTGCACAGCAACAGAGCCTGTGTGCCGCAATGGGACCCAGCACAGCTCCCCCCACAGATTACAACAAACGAAAAACCAATTTTGTTGTTTTGAAATGGTGGAAAGCCAAATTGCTCTTGTTTAGAAGTGAGGACCAGCTGTCATAAACTGTACTCCACATACATAGCAAGAGAATGGGCTTTCCTGGTGGCTCATCTGGTAAACAATCCACCTGCAATGTGGGAGACCTGGGTTCGATCCCTGGGTTGGGAAGATCCCCTGGAGGAGAGCATGGCAACCCACTCCAGTATTCTTGCCTGGAGAATCCCCATGGACAGAGAAGCCTGGCAGGCTCTGGTCATGGGGTCGCAAAGAGTCAGACTGAGCGACTAAGCCCAGCACAGCAAGAGAATAAGTATGGTTTTTGAGTCTAAAAAATGCAGTGGACAAACACGTGGGGTGATGCCCTGGACACCCCACCCACTGTCTGCAGACTGCCCCGTGTGCACCCTGGAATTGTGAATGTGCACGGGGAGCCAGGCTGGAGATGGGAGGAAGGAGAGCTGGGCCAACATGTTCATTCCTCCACCTTCCACCCTCAGTCTGGCTACAACCTCACTCTGGCTACAGCCCCTGACCACAGCCCGTGGCTCCTGCGAGTGGCTCTCCCCATCCTGCTGACCTGCTAACCCTCCCTCCACCTTTAAGCCCAAGGTGCTGGGGGCTTCCTGCTCCTCCACCCCAGGGTCCAGCACTCTGCCTGGTCCTAAAGCCAGTGTCCTTCGAATCCAGCTCCAACCTCCTTAATCCTTCAGGAAATGTCCTTCTCTCTTCAGCCCACAAAGGTCTCTTGTTCTTCTCCCCAACTTCTTAGCGCTTGCTTCCTTTAGCCAGCTTGACCAAACATCCCGTTTGCCCAGGACAGTCCCCATTTGTGCCTCTTGTCTCATGTAGACCATGGGGTCTATAAATGAGTGTGTGAGTTGCTAAGTCATGTCTGACTCTTGCAACCCCATGGACTGTAGCCTGCCAGGCTCCATTGTCCATGGGATTCTCCAGGCAAGAATTATAAAACACATTACCCAATGGCAGGGTAACCGGAGGTTCTCTGTCACAGGCAATCCTCCCGTTTATGAGCAGTCGCAGCCCCTGTGGTGCCTGTCACTATAGGAGGCTCAGGGCAGGTGCTCAGGGCCTGGTCGTGTGGGTACAGAAGCTCTTCAGGGGTTCACATTGAGCTTGGGTGCTTTCTCAGAAAGGGACGGCCGCAGCAGCAGCCTACCTGGGGGACAAGCATTCAGCACAACCTGAATCCTGCCCCCTAAAATGGTCATTAACTTCAGGCAAGAATGGGATGTGTGCAGCAGAGCTGAATTCCCCAGCAAAACTGTCCTGTGGCGGATGGCCCTCACCTTCAAGTTCTGGATTCCCCCGTGGTTCCGTGTTGCAGTCAGGGCCCTGGAAGGACTGGCCACCAGTTGAAAATCACATCATGTTTAAAAAGCAATGACAGCTCCTCAGCAGCCAAATATCCTGCCAGACCTGTTCCAGTGACCAAGGTAACTGCGTGTGGGGTGAGGAGCGGCCGTCTTTGTGGCCTGTGTGTGCGTGCTCAGTCGCTAAGTCGTGTCTGACTCTTTGTGACCCCGTGAACTGTAGAATGCCAGGCTCCTCTGTCCATGGGATTTTTCTAGGCAAGAATTTTGGAGTGGGTTGCCATTTCCTTCTCCAGGGGATCTCCCCTACCCAGGGATCAAACCCACGTCTCCTGTGTTTCCTGCATTGGCAGGCGGATTCTTTGCCACTGAGCCACCTGAGATGCCCTCCGGCTCAGGTGAGCCATCCTCAAATGACCACTCACAGCATTCCTGGAGTTCCACATGCCTCCCCACAGCTGGGTTACTCTTCCTACATAAGGAGATTGACAGATAATAGAGTCCACATAGAACTGGGGGGATTTGAAAGGACCTTTAGCATTTAGTGTACCCCAAAGGTCCTCACATCTCAATACAGAAAGGTGATTCGGCCCACAAGTCAATGATTGGCCTGTGGTCACACACACGAGTTAGCAGCAAATCTGAGTCCGGGTCAGGTGTCCCAAGGCCTTATCCACCACTCGGTGCAGACCGCCCTGTTCAGAGTCCTCACCAACAAAGCGGCTTTTCTTTACTCTGTACAGGTATTTTCTTTAGGGAGCCCTCCAGGATTGGGCCTCGAATGTGGCCCATTCTTCCCTTTAGTTACATGGGCAAACACGTTTTCTAGAACACATGCAAAATGGCTTGGGATGAGTACCGTGTAACTGGACACCTAAGTAGGAAGGCAGGACAAATGATTGAAAAACAGCCAGACAGATCCTCTGCTCTAAGGGAAGGGGCGGGCCCTCCTTCCCAGGAGTCCCGGAAAGGGTTCTTCAGGAGGCATCGTGTAGATATTGGGGTACCTGGGGGAGGGAGGTCAGATCTGGGGAGACAGGGGATCAGGGAAGCTTTGTGAATTGATTTTCACTCCAATTAAGTCTTTGGAGATGAAGGTAGAATTTCAACTGGGGGAGTTGGAGGAAAGTGGTAAGTGGCGTTGAAGGTGTACCCTCGTGGAGGGGAAGGGACCATCTGGGAAGGAATAGCTTGTTTGGACAGAATGATTTGAAAACTAGATTTATGGAAAAGAGATGGTTTTCTCTGCCCTTCTCACTGAGGCCACGCCTTCCGTTTGGTTTTCTGTGCTTCTGTTGCAGCAGAGTGGAGGGCGGACCGCTTGGCTCCTGGCTACCGTGGGCGACCGAGTTGTTGCCTTTGCTCCAAAATCAAGTGTCTCATTCAGTTAAATCCAGGACAGAGCCAGGATCAAGGCCACCAAAACTCTTCCTCAGCCTGTGACCCATACTTAAAGTATTTAATCTCAGTAGGAATCTCTTTGTTACAGGTTGTGATGGGGATGATGACGATAAACGTCTGAGACTACGTGTATGTATGTTTGTCCATTTTGAAAACTTACTAGATGAACCAGCATGATCAGGAGACCACGTTTCTCAAAACGTTGTTCTAGAATTTCAAGTTATTGGAAATGGTACCTACAGCTTTCACATCTAACTTTCCTTTTTATTTGCAATAACTACGCCCTCATTAGGGGCTTCCCCGGTAGCTCAGCTGCTAAAGCATCCACCTGCAATGCAGGAGACTGCGGTTCGATTCCTTGGTCGGGAAGATCCCATGGGAAGGGCATGGGAACCCACTCCAGTATTCTTCCCTAGAGACTCCCTGTGGACAGAAGAAGCCTGGTGGGCTGCAGTTCATGGGGTCGCAAAGAGTCGGACATGATTGAGCGACTAAGCACAAGACACAAGACAAGACGCTCTCATCCTAACATGTATTTGTGGTTTCTCCATTTTCTCGATTAATCTTGCCAGACGCGTGCTTGTCTCGCTGATGTTTTCAAACTGCTAGTTGTCAGTCTCATTTTCAGATCTAGGATGAGTTTTCCTGGGCTCGGGGAGATCTGCTCCTTTGTGTTTGCTTCTTTATTAACTCCTTTCTTTATCCGTGACGGTTGCTGTCCTTTTGTTCAAGTTCTGCGCTCAGCGCGTGGATGTCAGTGTCTGTCTTCGAGCAGGTGTGAGATGCCGGCTTTCAGTCCGCTGTGTGCAGACGTGCGATTCTATTCTCATCTCTGCTCAGACATTCCTCTGACAGGCCCTCATTCCTGCTTGACAACAAGAACACTAAATTTAACTCCCGTTAACCCAGTAAACAGTTCCGTCAGGCATTTTCCTCTAGCGGCATCTGGTTTAAAGCTTCATCCCTCTCAGGTAAATATCTGAGCCCATTCGACGATGAGTCCACCACCTCCGTCTGCTCCAGGCTCCTCTCCAAGCCCAGGCGCAGCTGCCAGGAGGAGAATGCGGGAGCCCTCTGACCCCTTCACATCCCAGGAGCCCACACCTGCAGCCTGCTGAGGGCACTGGGCCTCGGGGTGTCACCCAGAGAGGTGCATGCCCGTGGCTGGCCGCAGGCTATGGGGGTGGGGTCCCATCAGATTCTTGGAGACTTCTCTTGTGTCCCGTGGTGACCCCTGGGTCTTCAGGCACTGTCCTCTCCTCCCCTAGCCAGCCAGTGCTGGGGATCCGACAGAGTCTCTGCTCTCATTCTTATGAGAAGGGACACTCCCAGCCCACCAGTGGGTGATATGTGGGGAGGCACGGCTGGCCCTCCAGCCACGTCAGTGGCCTCCCTGGGTCCATAGGAACTTGAGGAATCCTGTCCCGTCCACCTTGACATGATGGGCACAGGTGGGAGCTGCCTGCCCGCCTTGCCCCAGCTCTGATGTACCTGCGGGTCTGCTTCTTGGCTACCTTCAGGGGAAGGGGGTGCTTCAGCTGAACCCTGAGCCCTTCAGACTTCAGGGAAGACGATCTTGTTGCTCTGGGGTGGGGGGGGTCACTTTTCCACCCCACCCCCCAGCACGCAGTGTACTGTGCTGTCCTTCGTCTCACGGGGTGATCTGCTGAGGTGAGGGTGGGACACAGGAGGGGCAGCAGAGTGGCCCAGTGTCTTCAGTTACTGCCGGGGACCATCTCCTTGCAGAATGTATTAATCTGAATGTGCTTTCCTTCCCCATGATGTCTTTCCTCCAGAAACAGAGGAGAGAGGTGGGTGTGGTCAGGCAGCCTCTGATCTCAAAGCCTTTTCCTTTCTGATCCACAGTGAAAAATCATCTGGCCATCTCGTTGCCCAGGACTGACCCTGGTGTGCAAGACGGGAGTTAAAGGCATGAAGGCAGGGGACTTGCCTGCCTCTCCCCACTTCTGAGGCCTCCAGGAGCTTCAGTGATCCTTGGTCTGTGGCTGCATCTCTGTGGTCACTGCCTCTGTGTCACATGGCCTCTGCCCTATGCACCTCTGCTTTCTCATAAGGACTCTCTCATTGGATGAGGGCCCACTCTCATCCAGGAGGATCTCATCTCACTAGTTACTTCCCAAATAAAGTCTCCCTCACAACTCCAGGTGGACATGAATCTTTGGGGGACCCTATCCAACCCAATGTGGTGTGGGATTCAGGGTCTCTGCTGAAGCTGACACCTTCCCAGGATCTCTCAGCTCCTCTTCCGGTGAGCAGGCTAGATCCAGGGGACAGTGGAACATCTGAGGCTTTCGTTCCTTTTCCAGGACCCTCCACCTGCCGCAGAAGCGCAGGTGTTTTGGAGGCTGGAATGTGGTCTTACGGGCCCTGGATAATCTGAGCATCATGGGGAGCACCCGCATCTCCAGGAGACAATTCGACCTTTGTTGTGAGTAGCTGCTCCTTCAGGCCCCAAAGCAGAGGAGCGGGAGGTCCAACATCGGCTGACGATGCTCGTGGCCTGGGCCGCGATTACGGTGTCTGGTGCCTTTGTGCTTCTGCCCAGCCAGGTGGAGCACTGTTCTGCCACCATGTAAGAGTGAGCGTCAGACTTGGGGGCCCCAGAAGGTCTAGCTGAGAGTTTTCGGGTTTGGGGCAAACATAGCTGTCACCTGGTCTATTGAAGCTCTAAGTGGCTGCGTGTTGCAATGACCCAGAATTCTTGAAAGAACTGATGTCTGAGTCCCAATTCTGATGCAAATTAAATATGTGAACTGTTAGAAATTGATTCTAATATGAATCCTGGAAATGGGTTGTGGCCCGGGTTTGGGGGATTGTTAAAGTCTCTTTTCCAAAACCGCTTTATTTAGGTCCAGTTAACACTCATGGGTCACCCAGTCTCAAGCGTGTAGTACAGCGGTTTTCAGGAGTCATAGCGCTGTGTGTCCGTCATCACAATCTTGTTTTACAACATTTTGTTGCCCCCAAAAGGAACCCCAGACTTGTCAGCAGGCGCCTCATTACCACCACCACCGCCCTCTCAGCCCCAGGCAATCCACTTTCTCTCTCTCTGAGATGTGTCCATTCTGGCCTTTCATATGAAAGGAACATGAAGTTGTTGTGCCTGGCTTCTTTCCTTAACACGTCTTCAGGGTTCATCCACGTTGTAACATTCCTTTTTATCGCTGAACACTGTTCTATTTTATGCACGTGCCACATTTTGTGTCTCCACTCATCAGTCATGGACATTTATGTTCCTTCCACATTTTTGCTGTTATGAGTAACGTTGCTACGAACACTCACATGCAGGTTTTCCTGTGGATGCTCTATTGCCTTGAAGTTTACCATTTCCTGGAACTTCCCTGGTGACACAGCGGAGAAGAATCTGCCTGTGAATGCAGGGGACACGGGTTCAACCCCTGGCCTGGGAAGATTCCACGTGATGAGGGGCAACGAAGCCCTTGCGCCACCACCATTGAGCCTGGGCTCTAGAGCCTGCGAAGTGTAACTGCTGAAGCCCACGTGCCTAGAGCCTGTGGCCCACAGCAAGAGAAGCCACTGCAGTGAGGAACCCCCCACCCCAATGAGGAGTAGCCCCTGCTCGCTGCAACTAGAGAAAGCCCACACACAGCAACAGAGATCCGGTGCAACCAAATATAAATGAATAATTAAAATTATAACCAAAAAAAAGTCTACCATTTCCTGTCGATCTATGAATGTTCAAAAGAAGAAATTGATTATCACCTCTCACTAGTATAAACCAGCTTCTTCTTGCTAGTGTTTGCTTCTCATCTCTAATCCTGATCTTTCTGTAATTAAACAGAATCTCTTGTGATTAAAATGTAGCTTGATAGTAATCATTTTTTTAGTCCAATCTGATAACCTCTGTCATTTTACTGGCAAATTTAGTCCATTCATAATCATAATTCCTATTCTGGGTTTGTAGCTACCATATTATGAAATTTCTTATTTTACATTTTATATATTTTCCTCTTTTCTTGTCTTTCTGATTGAGCTTTCGGTAGTTCATCCCCACCCCAGTAGTTTGGAAATTGCAGAGAACTGTCTTTCTTTCTTTAGTTAGCCTTACATTGTGAATATTTAGTCTAAAAGGAATCAATGTTTCCTCATTTATTCTCAAAAAGGAGAACCATAGAATGTTTCAACTTCTATCATCCTTCCCAGTGTATATTTTAAAAAAAGAAAAAAACAGCAAACAGCTTCTTCATTTGAAATATTCATAAATTGACAGGGGAACTTCACTGGTGGTCCAGTGGCTAAGAGTCAGCTCTCCTAATGCAGGGCCCAGGTTTGAACCCTAGTCAGAGAACAAGATCCCATGTGCCACAATTAAAGATCCCATGCCACATCTAAAAAAGATCCCACATAAATGTTAAAATGTTAAAAAATAAAATAAATTGACAGGAAACTGTGTACAGAGAGGTCCTGTGTACACTTCACCCCGTTTTCCACAACAGTTCCATCTTGCTGCTGCTGCTAAGTCACTTCAGTCGTGTCCGACTCTGTGCGACCCCAGAGACGGCAGCCCACCAGGCTCCCCCGTCCCTGGGATTCTCCAGGCAAGAACACTGGAATGGGTTGCCATTTCCTTCTCCAATGCATGAAAGTGAAAAGTGAAAGTGAAGTCGCTCAGTCGTGTCTGACTCTTAGCGACCCCATGGACTGCAGCCCACCAGGCTCCTCCATCCATGGGATTTTCCAGGCAAGAGTACTGGAGTGGGGTGCCATTGCCTTCTCCGAGTTACATCTTACGTGATTATAATACAGTATCAAAACCAGGAAACTGACACTCATAAAATTGTGTACAGTCCTCTCATTTGATCAGATGTGCAGATTTATGTAACCACCACAATCAAGGCACAGGAGTATTCCCTCACTACCAAGATCTCCTCGACTTCCTTTAGAGTCACACCCACTACCTATAACCTTCCCCACTGCCTATAACCCCTAGCAAGCACTGATCCCTTTTCCATCTCTATGATGTTGTCATTTTGACAAAATGATATAAAATCATCCTGTATGTGACCCTTGGAGATGAACCTTTTTTCTCAGTGTAATGCCCTTGAGATCTATCCAGGTTGTTGTCAGTAATACTTTGTTTTTTTTTTTTTTTTTGCTAAGTGCTATTCAAGGGTACAGATGTACCAGCTTTTGTTTAACCATCCTACTTCTACTGTCAGACGTTTTACTTGTTTTTACTTTTTGGCTTTTATGAATAAAAATTGCTATAAATAATTATATACAGATTTTTATGTGGACATAAGTTTTCTTCCTCCAGGATAAATGTCCATGACTATAATCCCGGCCCATATGATAACTGTATGTTTAGATTTTTTGAAGTCTTTATTGAATTTGTCACAGTATAGCTTCTGTTTTCGGAGAAGGCAATGGCACCCCACTCCAATACTCTTGCCCAGAAAATCCCATGGATAGAGGAGCCTGGAAGGCTGCAGTCCATGGGGTCACTAAGAGTCGGGCACGACTGAGTGACTTCACTTTCACTTTTCACTTTCATGCTTTGGAGAAGGCAATGGCAACCCACTCCAGTGTTCTTGCCTGGAGAATCCCAGGGATGGGGGAGCCTGGTGGGCTGCCGTCTATGGGATCGCACAGAGTTGGACACGACTGAAGTGACTTAGCAGCAGCAGCAGCAGCTTCTGTTTTCTGTTTTGGTGTTTTGGTGTTTTGGCCTCGAGGTATGTGGGATCTTATCTCCCTGACCAGGGGTTGAACCTGCACCCCCTGCATTGGAAGGCAGAGTCTTAACCACTGGACCACCAGGGAAGTCCTAATCAGTGTTTTCTACTTGGGTTTTTCCTTCATTCTCACTTTGCTCCACAAGGAAGTGGGGAGAGTTTGGGAGACTCTGAGGAAACAGCCCCAAAGCCCAAAACATGAAAAGACCAGACTGGGCAGAAATGAAATTTCCAGATCCTGACTCAAGGTTTTCCCCGATTGCTCAACTTAAAGCATAACCACATTCCAGGTAGAAGAAAGTCCATTTTTATTCTAAAAGCCCAGCATGCCTTGTGTTTTTGCTATTCTCTCCCCTTCAGTCTCATAAACAGCCTGAGAATGACTCAGACGTAAACATCAATCAGGAACTGTCTCCAGCCTGCGAGACAAAATCCAGCGCCGTCTGCAAAGCAAAGTTCTGCTCCCTCATTTTATCGCTGTTTTGATTTCCAAGGGGTCCCCAGGGCATCTGGTTTCCATCAGTTCCCACTTCCTCCAGATGGAATGACCCAGCCAGCTCCCCATGGGTCAGGCTGGGGTTCCTTCCCCACACCTCCTTTCTCACTTTTGGAGAGTTGGAGATTTCCTCTGTGTTCCCTGGTTTATGTCAGATATGTGCACAAAGTAATCGGATGGCTCTGTGTATTTCTGCATTCCTTGACATTATGTGACTTGTCTCCATCTTGAGAACTATGGCTGTTTTTTGTAAATCACTGAAGAGTGACAGAAACTGGTGGAAAGGGTCAGGGCAAGGGAAGAGCCTCAGACCCCTCCCACCATGGGCAGACGGACCGCCAACCATAGTGGGTCTTGGGTCTGAGGAGGGCCCCAGTTTGGCTTTCCCAAAGCCATTTCTCAAGCCCACGTGCACTGATTCCCAAGTGAAAGAAGCCCCACCAGCAATCGCCAGCTTCCCCCAAGCCTTCCCACGGGGCAAGTATTTCCTGACGTTTCACAGGCAGGGACGGAATGCCAGGTGCTGAGGTCACAGTCGACCGTTGGCGTGTTTGTGCATTAGAGAGACAGACCCAGGATACATGTGTAAACGAGCTAAATCACAGCACTGGGAAAACATCACCAGTGCTGGTTCCGGAAAGACTGGGTCACTCACGGCATCTGTAAATGTGGAAAAACGTTCCAGGGGTATGAAGGCCCGTGCTAATAAGAGCTGTGCCCCCAGGTGAGTCTTGAAGCTTCATTGAGTCAATATAGAATTCAGAGGTTCTCAGAGCCTGTTCAGCATTTCCAGGGTAGGATGCGTCGCAACAGGAATGAAGCTCACAGAATGAAAGCTCGCTGCCCTGACCAGACAGCTGTTGTCTGATGCTGAGTCCAGTGTCCTGTGGACCGAACCCCAGGGTGCAGAGATAGGAGGCCTTCGGGGATCACCCAGTTGGACAATTTTATAAATGAGGACTCGGCTAACTGAACACACCTCCCCCTCCCTGCCATGTCAGCTCCGTGTCCTCGGGAGGGGCGCCCCATCACTGTGTGCCTCACTTTCCTCCTTGGAATATCTTTTCACTAAGATGCTGAGAAACAGCCTTACCTCCTATGCGGGGTCTACAGCCCACACGCAGGTCCAGACAGTGCTACCAGGATCGTCTTGGCTGGGCTCTGCTCTTTGATGCCGGCAGCTGTGCGCTTGCAGAAGCTGTGTCCTCTGTACAAAATACAGCCATGCTTTGCTGCCAAGAATTGAGAAAATGGAAAATTTAGCTTCTCGTTCCACGACGCAGAAGTTCTGACAGTTACATTTGGGTAATGGAAGTTTGAGGTTTTCATGGTTTTCTGGTATTCTGACCACACCACACCAAAACTTGGCACTGGTTGCTAACACACTCTGGATCAAGGTTTGACCTGAGAAACAGGACGAGCAGGATGTGTGTGTGTGTGTGTGTGTGTGTGTGTGTGTGTGTGTGTGTAGGCTTATTACAAGGGACTGGCTTATGTGATTGTGGTTGGCTGGCTAGGCAAGTCTGAATTCACAGGGCTGGCTCTTAGAAAGGGCACACTGGAACTCCTGAGCACTAGCTCAAGCTGTTGGCCACAGATGAAATTCTTTCGGATCTGCTTCTAAGGCCTTTCAACTGATCGGGTGAGGTCCACCCCAATTATCCAGGCTATTTCCCTTTTGTAAAACCAATTGATGATGGACCTTTATCACATCCACAAAATTACCTTCCCAGCAGCATCTAGGTTAGTGTTTGAATGGATGGCTGGGGACTGTCGCCTTGCCACACAGACCCAGATCTGACCCTGCACTCTCTGTCCATGCAGAATGAGCCCTTTTATACCTGCCAGTCCTTGAAATTCGCATTTGCTAGACTCTCTGATGCCACCGAGATAACAGACTTCACCACTGACTTCACCAACTGATTGTGGACCAGTGGGGATTTTAATACCGGGCCCTGCTCACCCCAGGCCTCCTTTGTGGCCTCTCTGCCCATAGCATACCAGCTACTGACTCCTCTTGACTTAAATGTGTACCTAAGAAGTGCACTTTTCCTGTGTCCCAGGCCTTCAGACCTCTTGTCTGCTGGTCTGGTGCTTCTCAAGCCACCTGTGGCAAAGGACCAGTTGCTTTGTTTTGCTTTTCATTTCCAATCCATTATGCGACTTATACTTTTGTAAAATACGATAAAGATGAACCACCAGGAAAATGACCATGCATTTAGATGCCCGGCAGCTCTCAGAGTGTCTGGACATTGGCTCGTGATTTCTGTGTCCACCACAAGCCCAGGACAAGCAGTCTCAGGGCATCACTGGGTACGGAGCAACTCATGACTTCCTTCTGTGAATATTTCTCAAGTGTGTGCTATGTGCCGGGCACTGCCTTATCTCAGGGAACTTTAAATGGAGGGGGACAATGAAGAAACATCACAAATAAGTACATTAAACTATGTTAGAGGGTGAGAGCTAGAGGAAAGGAGAGGAGGAGAGTGCTGGGTTGGTTGGGCTTCCCACCTCCCGCCACCCTTGACTGGGTATATCAGGTTCTAAATAGTGAAGTAAATCCATCTGTAGAAAAGTGTGCATGGTTGTCCTTACCTGCTAATGTGCGTGTTATGTGTTAAGTTGCTTCATTGTATCCAACTCTTTGCAACCCTGTGGATTGTAGCCCACTAGGCTCCTCTGTCCATGGATTCTCCAGGCAAGAATACTGGAGTGGGTTCCCATGCCCTCCTCCAGGGGAATCTTCCAGACCCAGGGATCAAACATGTGTGTTTCTTATGTCTCCAACATTGGCAGGCAGGTTCTTTACTGGTGAACCACCAGGGAAGCCCAACAAACAAACCATCTGAGCCACCAGGGAAGCCCAAGAATATTGGAGTGGGTAGCCTTTCCTTCTCCAGGGATCTTCCTGTATCTTTTAAGTCTCTTGCATGGGCAGGTGGGTTCTTTACCACTAGCGCCACCTGGGAAGCCTTATCTCTTAATACACTTGTGTTTTAATAGTAATCTCATTACACAGGATGAGAACTGAGAGCCCAGAGTTGACATGTGTGACAAAGTTGTCAACCCTGAGGGCCTGGGATCTCTGAATCGGCAGCGGAAGCGTGTGGACGAGCCCCCAGGGATTTCTGAATGGAGATGGGAGCAGACAGAGCAGGAGGAAGAAGAAGAAAAGGTAACAGAAAAGACTGAGGTTAAGAAGCCAGGCTCCCCAGGACTTCCCTGGTGGTCCAGTGGTTAAGACTCTGCGCTTCTACTGCAGGGGGTGTGGTCCCTGGTCATGGAACTAAGATTCCACATGTATCATGGCAAGGTCAAAAAGGGAAAAAAGGAAGCCAGGTATACATCTACCCTGGAGAAGGCAATGGCAACCCACTCCAGTCCTCTTGCCTGGAAAATTCCATGGACGGAGGAGCCTGGTAGGCTACAGTCCATAGGGTCACAAGGAGTCAGACACGACTGAGCGACTTCACTTTCTTTCTTTCTATAGTTCTTTTTGGAGAATGAAATGGCAACCCACTCCAGTGTTCTTACCTGGAGAATCCCATGGATGGAGGGGCCTGGTGGGCTGCCATCTATGGGGTTGCAAAGAGTCGGACACGACTAAGCAACTAACACACACACACACACACACATATTACCCCTCATGCTGAACAGGAGGAGGGAGGAATGCTCAGGGCTCATTTTAACTCGGTGGGTGGCAGCTTCAAGGGAGGGCGCTGGGGTCCCATAGACTTAGCACAGTGCAGACAATCTGAGAAATCATTAGTCTTGCTGCAATTAGCAATTTTTTTGAGCAACAATAATGTGTTCATTGGCATCACCCCAGTGGACTGGGTGCTCAACTGTGAAGGAAAAGAACAAAATCTAAGAATGTGCATAAAGGGCTAGAAATAGAGTGTCGAGGCTGCCTAAAAACTGCCATGAAGCCAGGGACCCTGGAGAGCTTTTTATCTTCCAGGGTGAAAAGAAATTCCAGGAGAACGTGCGAGTATTGTTCCACTTGAGATGTAAAATGGAGACGGGTGATAATAACAGGTGAGCCAATAGTGCCCATTGTTCATCCACATGCTGCCCTATGAGGGGGGCACTTTTGTTGTCCCTCGTTTTCAAATGAGGCCTGAAGGGCTGGCTGGCCAAGGCTGAGGGTGGGCTCATGCGACAACCACTGGCCATTTGGCTACATGTCTGGGCTTCTACCCACAGTGCCATCCTGCCTCTCAGGAGTACCCCGCATCCCTTTCAGCAAGCTGGGGGAGCTGTTCTGGGTAGAGGGAGCAGCCCTGCTTCCCCAGAGCCCCAACAACCAAGGACCCTCAGAGAGCTGGTACTTTTCCGGCTCAGCCAGTCAGAGACCAGCACCCAAGACAGTGCCTGTGCCCCAGGCCAGGCTCCAGTAAGCTAAGCTCTCCCAACAAGAAGAGCCCAGGGTACTTCCTCAGAGCCGGCTGGGGCACGGAGCCTCCCCCATCACCTGTGTTTGGAAAGAGATGGGCAGAGGGATGGAAGGATGGATGGAGAGAGGTGGATGGAGGGAGGGAACGAGACGGGGGACAGCCAGAGCAGTGGAGAGCTGCCAGCAGAACAAAGGCAGAGCTTTGCGTGAGCCCCGACTGGTGGCTGTTGGCATCAGGGAGCTGGCAGTGGGCTAGTTAGAAGCGGGATGTCCTTTGTGATTGGTTATGGGACACATTCGTTTTCTGCAGGTTGGCCCAGAGTTGAAAGCAGGGACAAAAAAACAGGGAAGCTGGCAGTCACTGACCAAGTCCTGGCTGTTTCGTCCTGTCCCAGCACAGGGTGTCGTCCGAGCTCTATGGTCATTCACGGGCTGGCTCTTGTATGTTTGATCGCCCCTGCTGAGAATGTTCTCCCAATGCAGGCTCCCAATGCACGTGCTCTGGTGGGCATTGTGCCCCAGGGAGCTGAGGGTCCACTGTGCTCCTGGAAATGGACTCACAGACCCAGGAGCAGGGCGGCTCTACCCCCCTGGCGTGGGGACAGAGGGCTGCATCGTGGTCACAGATGGGACCTACCCCGGTCCTCTTTGTGGGGACTAAACTGAGCCTCAGGACCCCCTTGCCTGGCCAGATACCCACTGTTCTCTAGCCAGTTAGCTCTGAAAAGCCTGGGAGCTTGGGACTGGGGGTGGAGAGGAAGGAAGCCCAGTTAGGTGGCCTCACCCCTAGTGTCTTCAAGTCAGTCTCCCCTGTGCTGCCTTGCCATGTAACATGCTGCTTTGCTGTTGGTGTTACTGACTGGTTGTTCAGTCGTGTCCCACTTTTTTATAACCCCATGGGCTGGAGCCTGCCAGGCTCCTCTGTCCATGGAATTTCCCAGGCAAGAATACTGGAGTAGGTTGCCATTTCCCTCCTCCAGGGGATCTTCCCGACCCAGGGATCCAACCCGCTTCTCCTGCACTACAGGCGGATTCTTTACAACTGAGCCACCTGGGAAGCTCGGCACTGCTGCTTATCCTGTCTTTACCTGGAATGTGCATATTCTGTTATCATGCATAATTTTCATTCACTTTGATTTCCTTCAGGTGTTGCATTGCATGTCATTTATCTTGATCTCCGAGTGTTAAGGGTTCCCATAAATTCTGCACCCAAAGCAGGTGCCTCTCACTCCTTACCCCTCCACCTCCTTGCCTTCCAGCCCCAGGTGGTTCCCACTAGGTGTCTAGTGTTAGTGTTCCAGGGCTGACGAGTAAATTATGCACATTTTTAATGGTTTAGGGTTTCGGTCGTGGTTTCTGCTTCTTTCTCTTTTTAAAATTAATAATTAATGATTAATTCATTCCACAAATATTCCATAAGATTTTAACAGAAAAACCTGAACAAATTTTTTGGGCAACCCAGTTTTTCTTGCACCAACTCTGTTCCAAGAACCACGCCAGGGGCAGGGGATGCAAGAATGAGCGAAACGACTGTGGGTGGGCTTGGCCCTATGGAGCTTACGATCCTCACTCAGGGCAGAGTCCCGGACTCTGCAGCCCTCACAGTCCCTGCCTTTGCCCTGGTGGAAAGAGGGTTTTTGGAGAGGCCTCTGGTGGGCAGCACGCATGTTGAGGGAGTGAGCTGAGACATATGCCTCTGGTTCCTTGGGGACCGGTTTTGGCTCCACCAAGGTGGCGGTGGGCTCCCTCCGCCCAGCTGTCAGAAGCAGCCACAAGATGCCTGCCCCAAGGACTCAGGAATCGGCTCTGAGAGGCCCTGCCCTCTTTCTCCATCCTGGCCAGCACATTCCTGCTCTTTCATAAACACACTTGGAGTTTTGGAAACCAGTTCCAACCACCCCCAACCCAGGACCTCACAAGAGGTAGACCACCCATGGGTGTTAAACTAGGGTGAAGGGAGCAGCAGTGAAGGAGCCCCTCTTGTGAAACCTTCTGTGTCATCTGCTTGGCAAGCCCAGGTGGAAATGGCATCTGATCAGCCTTGCTCCTCGCTGGCAAGCCTTCCCATTCACCTTGCAGGGGAGACAGTCATGTCTGCAGGTCTGAGCTCAGGAACCCTCAGATCTTTAGGATAAGGAACAGATTGGTGTCTCTCAGCCTAAGGTCTGTGATGACGTGGGCTCTCCAGCTGACCTGTACTCTTGCGCCTTCTCTGCTGTGACGCCCTGTTTCACCGCTGTGCTATGCTCGTGTCCAACTCTTCGGGACCCCATGGACTGTAGCCCACAGGCTCCTCTGTCCATGGGATTGTCCAGGCAAGAATGCTAGAGTGGGTTGCCATCTCCTCCTCCAGGAGATCTTCCTAACCCAGGGATCAAACCAGAGTCTCTTGTGTCTCCTGCATTGGCAGCCAGACTCTTTATCATGGCATCACCTGGGAAGCCCCCCTGTTTCACTAA
Organism: Bubalus kerabau; assembly: GCF_029407905.1. NCBI lineage: Eukaryota > Metazoa > Chordata > Mammalia > Artiodactyla > Bovidae > Bubalus > Bubalus kerabau. The sequence goes on along the minus strand of NC_073627.1, from coordinate 10,635,837 downwards.
AGCTCTGTGTTTTCTTGGGCGGGTTCCATAGCTCGGTGGGTTATTTTCCATGTCAAAAGTGTCTCATGTTGTGGTATAAAGGCCCAGAGGTCTAAATTGTAACCTCAGTCTCTCATCCACTAAAAGGCTTCTCCGTGGTCCTTCCCCTGCCCCCACCTTTTTCACTCTTGGCTGAGGCCTGGCTTGTGGAGTGGGAGGTGGCTAATGTATTCATCCATAGGATGGATGGACACCCACGATCCTGCTATTTGTTTTCAACTTGTCCCATCTGTTCCCTTGTTCCCTTTTCCTGCTTTCTTTTAGATTATTTTTTATGATCCCATTCTATCTCTGCAATTGTCTTCCTGGTTGGTATGGACTGAATGGCATCCCCTCAAAATTCACATGTTGAAGGACTCACCCCCAGTGTGATGAGGGTGTTAGGAGGTGGAGGCTTTGGGAGGTGAAGAGGGTTAGGTGAGGTCAGGAGGGTGGGGCCCTCGTGGTGGGATTAGTGATTTAATGAGTAGACACCTGAGAGCTTGCTCTTAGCCTCTCTTTACCATGTGAGGACTTATCAAGAAGTCGGCACCTGGGGCCTTCCCACGACTCATGTCTCCTGTGTTGGCAGGTGGGTTCTTTACCTTTAGGGCCAGCTGGGAAGCCCCCATCATTTCACTGTCTCTCTCTGTGTGTATATATCTGAATCATCACATGGTACACATTAAACCAATACAATGCTGAATGTTATTTGTACCTCAATTTCAAAAACCCCTAAATTTTAAAAAATACCTGAAAAAAACTCAGACCTTCAAATCAAGAATTGTTTAGTCGATATTTTGTTTTGTTTTATGAAGATATTTTATTCCTCAGTACAAGCCAGTAATTGCACACAAAATAGAAATTCAGTAAAATCAGCTCCATTTGAGGTTAACGTAATGTGATGCGTATAAGTTTCAGCTGTAATCGATTTTTTTAAAGTACCTTTAATTACAAAGTGTCTTATACACCTAGATTTTTTAAAAATTTAAATGGTTCCTTTTGTCTTTGTTATCCTCGTAAATGTTTCATTTCTGTAGGTTTCAAAAAGTATTGTTGTTTAGTGGCTAAGTCCTATCTGACTCTTTTGCAGGCAAGAATTTCCCAGGCAAGAATACTGGAGTGGGTTACTATCTCCTTCTCCAGGGGTTCTTCCCAACCCATGGATCTAACCCCCATCTCCTGCATTGGCAGGCAGATTCTCTACCACTGAGCCACCAGGGAAGCCCTTCACAAAGAATATTGTCAGTACTATAGAACATGAATGTAATTCACAGACAAACACTTGTACTGGGGGCAGGTAGCCAAAAATGTCCCCCCGCCAGGTGAGGTGGGCAGGGCCTCCCTGAGTTGCCCCTTCTTGAGGGCTCTTGAACTCATGAATAAGAAAATTAAGCTGGTTAATATCTCCCCCTTCTTTCTCTACGGAGAGGTCAGCCACACTGCTAGAAAGCCAAATCAGGCCCTTCTGCGTGTTTTTGGAAGTAACATTTTTTTAAACTTATTTATTTGCTGCAAGCAGGGGTTACTCTCATGTTGCACAGAAAGCATGGGCTCAGGCTTCAGCAGTTATAGCACATGGGCTTGGTTGCCCCGTGGCATGTGGAATCCTCCGGAACGTGTGTCCCCTGCATTGACAGGTGGATTCTCAACCACTGGACCACCAGGAAAGCCCTAGAAGTAACATTTTATGGGAGCATGGCCACACCCACCATCCACATGTCACCTGTGGTGGCTTCAGAATTACGATGGCAGAGTTGAGTGGTTGCCACAGAGACCATTCAGATTCCGAAGCCTAAACTATTTTTATTATCTGGTCCTTTACACAAAAAATGTGCTGGCCTCCAGGACCACTAACGTGGGCTGGGGACTTGAAGAGAACTTTTGCAGCAGGCCTGTCTCTCTGAATTCCTGGTAAGACTGGGAGCAGTCGAGAGCTCAGGGCTTTTGTATTTCAGAAAACCCAGTCTCCATGGATGCCAACTGCAAATTTCCCAGCACAGAACAAAACTGTGTTTTCGCCTCTCGGGAACCCATTTAACTAGCAGGCCTGTGAGCCACACGTGAGGAGACCAGCTCTGTCCCCGAGAGGCCATATCCATGAAAAATGGGAAAGTCATCTCCTTCCATCTAAGCAGAAGGAGCGGCAAAGAGACCAACTGGATGGGGGTAGGGGCGCTGCAGATAGGACTCAGGGACCAGGTATTCTAGGTAAGGGGCCAGGAGAAGGAAGCTATTCCAGCTTGCAGCATCTCAGAGGCTGCACTAAGTGAAGCCCAGAGTGTCAGGGGCATTGCTCGGGCCCTCACAGTCTGCAGGGGCTTGGGATGTACCTCCGTCTTCACAGTGACAAGGGCATAGCGCCCAGTGCCATGTGGGGGCCAGCACGCCCTTCCCGGCCCCCACCATCTGTATGGTGGGGTCAGAAGCACTGGCCTCGAAAGATTCAGAGAAGACAAGACAGAGAGCATAGGCCCATAAGCTGAAGAGAGGGGCTGACACTGGACAGGAGCTGGTGAGTGTTCTCAGAGCTGGACCCTCAGAGAGGGCCGAGCCCCACGTCTTGGCTATTGTAAGTGGTCCTGCTGTGAACACTGTGGTACATGTATCTTTTTCAATCAGAACTTTCTCTGGACATATGCCCAGGAGTGGGATTGCTAGATCATATGCTAACCCTATTTTAAGTTTTATAAGGAATCTCTATACCGTTTTCCATAGTGGCTGCATTTTTCTGTGTCTTTAAATAAGACCAATGATGGTTCCAGCACCCCTCCACACATTCTCTGCTTCTACCTCCCCATCCCTGGAGCAGGGCTTTGCCCTTGTGGGAAATAAAGCCCACCGGCACACACCCAAGGAATGGACTTGGAGACAGGTGCAGCAGGAAGCGAGGCTTTAATGACGGTCTTGCAAGGTGGATTCTTTACCATCTGAGCTACCAGGGAAGTCCATGAATACTAGAATGGGTAGCTTATCCCTTCTTCAGGGGATCTTCCCAACCCAGGAATTGAACTGGGGTCTCCAGCCTTGAGGGCGGATTCTTTACCATCCGAGCCACCGGATGAGGTGACATGGTGATGTTGCAGGTTCTGATGGAGTTACAGGGTGGGATTGGAGAGTCCTTGTTTCCAGTTGTTTCCCAGGTGGTCTGGTCAGAGGACCACCCTTCAGGTAGGAGGCTCTCAAGCCTAAAGACCTTAAAATAAAGCTTTGCAATTAAAGTGGTTCCTTGATTGGACAAACCAGCAGCATTTGGTGAATTGGAAAATCAGATCCAAGCCTGGCTTCACTGATTGCAAAATGGGTGGGGTCATGAGAAAGTTCAGAGGCCTCTGAGAGCCATCAGGGAATTCTTAGGGGTTCCTGACAAGTCCACGGGAACTAGACAGGCGTGTCACTTCTACTGGCAACAACCAGGTGGCTGCTGATCTGAGTGGGCCCGGGTCTCTCTCAGAAGGTCTCAAGTTCTGGGGAGCCGCTTGGTTTCAGGCACACCAGCATGGCCACATGGGGTTCTTATTAGTGCTTTCCCACCAACAGAGATGCTCAGGGGGCTCCCCTGGTGGTCCAGGGGTTAAGAATCCACCTGCCAATGCAGGGAACACAGGTTTGATCCCTGTTCCAGGAAAATCCCACATGCTGCAGAGCAACGAAGCCCGTGCTCCACAGCTACTGAGCCAGCGCTCTAGAGCCTGCGAGCTGCCAGTACTGAAGCCTGGGTGCCTAGAGCCTGTGCGCCACGGGAAGAGAAGCCACTGCAGAGAGAAGCCCGAGCACCAAACGAAGAGCAGCCCCTGCTCACCCCAAGTAGAGAAAGCCTGAGGACAGCAGTGAAGACCCCGCACAGCCAAAATAAATACAATTAACAATGCTAATAATGATAGACGCTTGGGTACTCAGTAGAGCATAGGGTCCTCTGTCTCAGAGCAGGGTGACAGGGAAGGAAAGAGATTAGCAGCATAGAACGCTTGTGAGAGATGCAAGGGGGCTGGTAAGGGAGTGTCACGCTGAGAACTTAGTGGCTCCATTTTTAAAAAAGTTTTAAGGGAGGGGACACGTATACCTTTGGCTGATTCATGTTGATGTGTGGCAGAAACCAACACAACATTGTAAAGACAATTAAAAATAAATAAATTTTTAAAAAAGAGAGAGCCCAGGCAAAAAACAAAACAACAACAAAACCCAACCAATCTACCAATTGTATTTATTTTTTGGCCACCCTGCACAACATGTGGGATCTTAGTTTCCCAACCAGGGATTTCGTCCATGCTGCCTGCATTAGAATTGCAGAGTCTTAACCACTGGACTGTCAGGGATGTCTCTACATTTTTATAATCAAAGGAAAAGTAAGGAGGGGAGAAAGACCACCTTCTTCCTCCTCCTCGAGTAGACATCAAGCTTTCATCATTAGTTCCTCCTCCACGTTGGGCAAGGGAGTTTTCTTGTCCCTACGTGGTCAAATGGGGCTGCCATGATGCAGTGGAGATGAACAAAAAAGCAGTAATATACAGTAAATAGGGTAAATAACTCAGGTTTCAGTATAATGTCATCTTTTCCTTATGTTTTCATTTTTAGTGCACAGAGGACCATGACCTCACTGGGCAGGATGTGGGGCTCACGCCATGGTTTTATTGTTTGGGTATATGTCTCATGTTTCTGTTGCATGGTTTTGTTGCTAGACCATGTGGTTCTTGGTTTGTCGTGGTTCTGACGCATTGGAAAAGACCCTGATGTTGGGAAAGACTGAAGGCAAAGGAGAAGAGGGTGGCAGAAGATGAGATGGTTAGCTAGCATCTCTGACTCAGTAGACATGAATTTGAGCCAGCTCCAGGAGATAGTGGAGGACAGAGGAGCCTGGAGTGCTGCAGTCCATGGGGTAGCAGAGTCGGACACGACTTAGAGACTAAACAACAACAAACCTGCTTTCTTGAGCAATCATTAACTTATAGGGGTCTCCCATATTTTTCCTTTCACCCCTTAATGGAGTTAACTATTTAATTACCTACTTTGTCCCCTTTACTCTGTCCCTGTCAAAAGGATTGAAATTTACAGTTCCTTTTTGTTTAAGGAATCTTCAGGGACAGAGGCCAGGCTAGAGGGGACACGTCGTAGTTGACAAATACCCCAGTCACGGCAGAGACCAGACAGGGAGTCAGGGATTCGTGGCATCCACAACATCGCAGGCCAGTCTCCCCGGCCCTGTTTGTGCAGGCAGCCACCCTGCTTCCCGGATGACCTGTCCCCACCCAAGGAGTCTGGGAGATGCAGAGACAGCCTGGTCTCAGCACAATGAATGTCCTTGGGCTAGATTTAGAGACAGACGGCTGAGTCCAACCACAGGCAGGAAATTTCATTTCCAGACCTTCATCAAATTCTTCTTTCCTGACTCATTACATTCAAAGCACATTTTATTTTGCAAACAAAGCGGAGAAGGCCTTCCAGCAGAGGCCTAGCCCCCAGGGCCCAGGTCTCTCTCTCCCTCCCGTGAAGTTGGAAGTTAGGCTTGAATCTGCAGGCAAACAGGACATTGGTTGGTGGAAGCACAGAGCCTGTGGGAGGGCTGGCACGTTTCAGTGAGAAAGCCATCGTCTTGTAGCTTTTTGCTGGTGTGTCAAGTCCCATTTACTACTTAGGGTCCTTGACTTTCACCTTGGAGATACTGTTTTCCAGTATGAGATATTATAAACCAAGTGATTGAAGAGGAAATTACTCTAGAACACAGTTAAATTTTTTTTTTTTTAATATTTCAAAAGAAGTCTTTGTCCTTTTGAGAAGGAAATACTATTTCCAGGTCTCGGGTGGACGTTGAGCTGTAATGTTTTGGAAGCCGTTGGAGGGATGCTGGGCCTCTTAAAGGCAGCCTGTCCTTGAACGCCCCCAGTCAAATACAAAGTGCGCCCGAGTGGCCAGCGTGATTGATGAGCAGTTAGTGGAGACAAGGACGGTAGGGGAGGGACAGGGAGAGGCCACCAGCCTGGGACTGCCCCTGGGGCCTCACAGGACCTCTCCTGCAAGGACAGCAGGGGACATCCGAGGTCTGTCCCCCGAGGGAGATGGTCAATGTGAACAAGCCTGACTGTGAGGTTTTTGGGGTGAAAACTGCTCCCAGTTCTGGGCCCTTCAAGTATAGTTCTGTTATGAGCCCTGCCACACAGCAATGGCACTTTTCGCTTAGTCCACCCAAAGTTCTAGTTTGTCAGCAAGTATTCTGCCACAGCGGGGCTTCCCTGGTGGCTCAGATGGTAAGGAATCCACCTGCAATGCAGGAGACCTGGGTTTGATCCCTGGGTCAGGAAGATCCCCTGGAAAAGGGAATGGCTACCCACTCTAGTATTCTTGCCTGAAGAATCCCATGGACAGAGGAGCCTGGCAGGCTACAGTCCATGGAGTCGCAAAGAGTTGGACGCAATGGAGCGACTAACACACACGCACACATTCCGCTACAATGGGCGGCAGGCGGCCAGACTCTCCTCTGCGGGGCACTCCCCTCCCGGGCCAGGTTTCTATACCTGCCCCTACTTGGAACCAAGGAGGAGCTGTGAACATCTGAGCATTTGGCCCTGACCCCTGGAGGTGGCAGAGAAGGCAATGGCACCCCACTCCAGTACTCTTGCCTGGAAAATCCCATGGACAGAGGAGCCTGGTAGGCTGCAGTCCATGCTAAGGGTCAGACACGACTGAGCGACTTCACTTTCATTTTTCACTTCCATGCATTGGAGAAGGAAATGGCAACCCACTTGTGTTCTTGCCTGGAGAATCCCAGAGACGGGGGAGCCTGGTGGGCTGCCGTCTATGGGGTCGCACAGAGTCGGACACGGCTGAAGCGACTCAGCAGCAGCAGCAGCAGAAGTGACTTAGCAGCCTGGAGGTGGGGCCAGAACCCTGAGTTCGGGCGGTTTCCCAGGTGATTCCATTGCGCAGCCACCGGGAGAAGCAGTGTTTTCAAGGCCCCCACTCCGCATGTAACCGGTGGGCTTGTTGAAGAGGACTCAGGCCCTGGGGGTGGGTTCTCCCCAAATAAGTAGGACCAAAATGAAAGGAAATACAGGAGGGCTCCATAGCTAAGGAGAATTGGCTGCTTCAAATGGATTTACTCCAAACAGAGACCAAAATTCTACTCCAAACTGGTGGTTCTCAACTTGTAGAATGCATTAGACTCTCCTGGGACTTGTTAAAATTCAAATGGCTCCCCCTGCCCCCAAATTTCCCGCTTCAACAGGTCAGGGTGGGCCCAAGCACCTGCATCCTCAATAGGCTCCCAGGGCATGCTGATGCTGCGAGTCCAGGGACCCCTTGTGAGGACCACACTCTAAAGAGTGGAACAAAAATTAAAGGCTTGCTTGAAATGGTTTTTTGTTTGTTTTTAAAGAAAATGACAGGGTGTTTATCTTGGGTGTCCCTGGTGGCTCAGATGGTAAAGAATTTGCAGGCAATGCAGGAGACCTGAGTGCAATCCCTGAGTCAGGAAGATTCCCTGGAGAAGAGAATGGCAGCGCAGTCCAGTATTATTGCCTGGAGATTTACGTGGACAGAGGGGCGGTGGCAGGCTACAGTCCATGAGGTCGCAGAGTCGGACACGACCAAGTGACTAACCCTTTCACTATTTTATCTCACGTTTAATAAAGAGATCGCAGGTGCCATCAATTCTTAGGCTAAATTAAGTGTGTGTGTGATGAGGGGAGGAGAAGGCGGGGGGTGGGCAGCCTGGGACACTCCCGGGACTTGGCTGGGTCGAGACAAGGCCAGCGCGTGTCAGAGGTGCCCCGGCATCCACCGCAGCAGTTTGGAAGGGGAGCTGGCAGGAGGGACCGGGCACAAGTCCCAGGCGAATCGGAAGTGTAAATGCCTGACATTAGGTTTCAAGCGGCAAGGCATCCACTTCAAAAGATGTCCATCCTGAATGAACATGTTGCCAGCCGCGTGGCACAGCCACGTGCAGAACATTCAGGTAGGATGTTCTGCCTCCTCCCACACCGCAGAGACCCAGGAGGACCCGGGTAACCAGGTGCTAGTGACCCCACCTCTAGTTTCCTGCACCCAATCTCTCCCTCTCATGCATCAGTTAGCCCACGAGGGACCCCTCAAAAACGCACACACCCCTCCCTCAGACCCTAAGAAAGGCAGAGCCTGGGGTCACCTCTCTGTCTCCTGCACCCACTCACCATGTGGCCCTGGGCATGCCCTGTATCCACCAGGACCTGTGAGTGATAAGTCTTGCTCCCCCTCCTGCCAGACAGAGTCGTGGGGAGGGAACTCTGTCTGGAGCCTGAGACACAGCTTGGCCTGCTCCCCAAACTCAGAGCCCATCCTCGGGCTGAACTCGGGCAAAGGCTCTTTTTGACCAAACTTTAGGCAGGTTTCCCCAGGCTTGGTTCAGGACCTGCCTAAGCCGGTCCTGGCAGAGAAATCCTGTGATGTCACCTCCTACCCTTGGCATCGGAGCAAGCTCCTTCAACCTCATCTCTGATGTGTACTCCTCGGCCTGCCTTTAACAAGAATCACCCTCCCCTGGAGCCTCCTGTTAGCAATTCTCCACCCAGGGACTCCACACGGCTCCCTGTCTGGAAGCCCCCAGCTGCCTCTGCTGCCCTTGGAGGTGAACACAGGTTTTTCCTCTATCACAACAGGGCTGAATAAGGTTCAATCACCTCTCATCAGCATCGTGCTCCTTTGACCCTGAGGCTCATCAGTCAAACATGTGTTTCCACGGGCAGCCCCGCCCGCCACCCCCTTCCTCCAGCAAGCAGAGGCCTTTGGGCTGCAAAACCCTCCCACTAAGCCCTCTGCTTCACAGCCTGGCTGGAATCTGGGCATGTCCATGCCTCACGTGGGGTGTCCCCCTGAGGCTCACTAGGCAGAGACCTCCAGGCCTCCAGGGTGCCTGGCCTGGCAGTGACGTTCAGAAACCTTGTGAGTCAGAGACATCTCTCAGGCCACCCTGCCCGCTTCGTGAAGCCTGAGGTCCCTGCTGGGCCAGCTTGGCTGCGGGGTTCTGCTCTCCCTTCCTGCCCAAGGCCAGGGGCAAGGACGCGCCTGGACAGAGGGCAAAGCCGCCCAACCTCCTGGCCCTTTTGGCGGGAATCCGGCCTGAGGACGTGGAGCAGTGCCAAAGCAGGCACGAGGAGGCTGCGTGTGGTGGGGACAGCGACGAGACCCAGATGGCCCGGCCGCCCGCCCAACGCAAACATCCCCAGCTGAGGAAAATCGTCCTGCCAGTTGTATTTAATGATGGGTCACGACAGCGGAAACTTGTCTTCCAAGTTGATTCAGCAGGAGGAAGCGCTCCCTGGGGACTGTAAGTAGAGGGTGAGCTGTTCAGCTCGCCCTCCCCAGCTGTGACTGTCAAAGGAAGTGAGGAAGCCACGTACCTCGGCAGGTGGCCCTGGAGGGGTGGACGCGGTCAGTCACCCACTGCTCAGCCCCACATGCACTTCCCAGTCAGGAAGCTTCTCCCGCTGCCTGGCATTTCCCAAGGGCCTGCTGTTTCCCCCACCATGTGGACAGAGCGAAAGCTAATGCTTCCACCTAGAACCCCGGGAGTCCTAGCCTGGTTTCTCGGCTCAGGTGGGACCTCAAGTGAGACCCACTGGGAAGCATCTTTCTCCACGTCCCTCCTGAGTCTCTCCTCCATGCCAGGCAGGGCGTCCACCCCGAGCCCCAGGCTGTTTCACAGCTAAAGGCGGGGTCTGCCTGACTCCACTGTTTCACCATCTGACGTTTGTTCCTTTGTGCCTTGGGATGCATGCTCCCTGGGGACTACAATTTTGGTGGAAGTTGGACTAGTTAGAAGTTTTCTTAACACCAAAAGCATTTTGTATTGGGGTATAGCCCATTAACAATGGTGGTGGTAGTTTCAGAGGAACCAGGAAGGGACTCAGCCATACATATACATGTATCTATTCTCACCCAAATCCCTCTCCCATCCAGGCTGGCAACATAACATTGAGCAGAGTTCCATGTGCTATACAGCACAGACCAGTTAGAATCTTGATCTAGGGTTTCAAACCGCTCCTCAGAAGAGTAATGGGACTTAAAGGAGAGAAGCGTTTCACACTCAACTACATTAGGGGAAACACTGGGTTAGATGAGGTTAGACAGCCTTTGCAGCATGACTTATCAGAGTCTCCGTTGCTTCAGTGATGTTTATTGAAGGTCTCCAGCAGACCAGGCACAGGGCCAGGTCCTGGGTGGCAGTGCTCATCAAAAGGGATGGGCTCTAGGAATGGGGGAAGCGGATGACTGATGCTTAATTAGTGCCTGGCTGATTGCGGTTGTCATGGTGACACAGAGCAACACGGGGTGCTCAGCAGAGATCGAGGGAGTGAACGGTCCAGGGGAGACCCTGGCCGGGAAAGATGTCGTAGCTTGGTGTCTGAGGGTGAGGAGGAGTGCACAGGTGCAGGATTCTGTGCGGGGCTGGAAGGCCCTCAGGGGAGCAGGTGTCTTGGAGGAGGTGGAAGAAGGCCAGGGTGGCTGGAGCATGAGGGCAATCGTGTCAAGACCGGGAAGTGGTGCAAGCGAGCTGTTGATGGGTTTTAAGCGGGCGTTGGCGTGACAGTTGTCTTTTGAAAGGTGCTCTGGAGGATGACTTGCTGGGGACGAGAAGTGGTGTGGAGAAGGAGAGAGGGTGTCCGTAGACCAGGGGGTTGGGGAGGGGGTAACAGCAGCTTAGACCAGAGAGCAGTAGCCATGGAGGTAGGTGGGCCAGTCCAGAGATGTCAAGGAGGCAGAATCGACTGGTGTCAACAGTGGGAACCAGGACCCTGCTGGTGCTTCAGCTGCTGGTGGGTCAGGAAGGTCTTGCCCTTCTCTGAAAATTTATTCCCAAGTATTTCAATCTTTTTGATGCTATTGTAAATGGGTAATTGTTTTCATTATCAGGTTTCAGTGAGTATGATTCTAGTGTGAGTCAGGATACATGTTATAATGTCTATGTGCCTGTAGGAAATGCAAGGTGTATAATAGCCAAGATAATGGGGAGGGAATGAAACAATAAAAATTAAACAAAAGAGGCAAAAAAAAAAAAAGACAAATAAGCATGTAATAAGACAATAGATTTAAATCCTGATACATTTGTAATTTCATGAAATGAAAATGAACTAAATGTTCAAGTTCAAAGGCAGTTTGTTTGGTCCTAGAGCCTTTCCCACTGCAGTGGGTGATGGGCAGTTTTTCCTTTACCACACCACAGCGGTCACTCAGGTCCTAAGAAAGTTCTAGAATCCCAGCTCCCATGAGACTTGCAGAAGTTCCATGGCAGTTGGCATCCCTCGAGGGACGGGAGCCATTTCCTTTACTGGTCTGAAAAGAGCTGCCAATCGCTTGGCTCTGCTAGCTACCTGAGGAGCTGTTTGCTGTCAGCTGGTGAGTGGGCAAGACTTGTGCTCAGGGGCAAAGCTGAGGGGGCTCAAGAGGACAGAGGTGGAGCCCAGGTGCTGGTGGCCAGTAACCCCGTTACCCTCCCCACACCCCCACACCCGCTGGAAGGTGCCCTGTTCCCTGCTCGTGGCCAGTCAGGGTTTGGAGCATCCCTTTAAATTTCACCCTCACAAGGAATGCCTCGTTTGTTTTGGTTCTTTGGGGCTTCAAGGGGGTCCCCCCCGGCTCTCCAGTTAACCCTGTCCCTACAAGAGAGCTAGACGGAATTCCCCTAGAGGGAATATGAGCGGCAGTCCACGGGAAAATCCCTTTATAGGCACGTGATGGGGGTTGGGGGGCGGAAGAGACGCTGAAGGGCAGGGCAAACGGGGTACACTATGGCTGCTGTTAGGATGGGGAGAATATGAACTTCACCCGCTCATCGGGCCCGCCCCCTCTGTCCGGCATCCTGGGGGAGTGATGTCCTCTTCCCGGGATCTTGCATCCAGGCCCTCTGTCACTTCGTTCCGTGACATTTCCCTTCCCCACCCCCTCCCCTTCAGACTCTGTTGCGATGAGCCTTGCCTTTTCCCCAGGGCCCATCTCGACCTTTCCCAGCTCATTAGCTTGATGGTCACAGTGAACTCAAGCAGACACACTGCCTGGTGGCCCTGCTCCACGGTGATACCTACAGCCAGGCAGAGGGCGGCTGTCCCACTAGAGCAGGACACAGGCTCCTGGTACCCCCACCCCACCCCCCAGCTGGAAGCAGCGTCTGCACGACGATCCTTCTTTCTCTCTCGATGGGTCAGAATGGGCATTTCAGATGGTTCCAGTGATGGAAGTAAAAGTGAGGGAAGTAAAGATTCCCTAGGAAGTGGCCACTGCCTCAGTGTCTGTTCCCGTAACAGGTGTAAGCTGATGTCAAGATGACAATTCCCCCGGACGTCAGACTGGAGTATATGGAGAGTGTCGCCTCCCTCGTCCTGAGGTTCAAGCCGGACAAGTGGAGTAAAATGATGGGGACAGAAGAGAACATGGCTCTGTTCACCGACTTCTTTGAGAAGCCAGATGTTCTGGTTCTGGTGCTGACGCTCAACCCTGCCGGCATGATCATACCCTGCCTGGGCTTCCCGGCCTCCCTCAAGTCCAAAGGGATGTACTTCATCAAGAAGAGACCCGAGAACATTGGCAAGGACAACTACAAGGAACGCCTGGTCTACGGGGACATGAGCCCCACGCCTGTGGACCAGCTGATCGCCGTTGTGGAGGAGGTAGATGCACCCAGGCCTCGGGGGGTCGGGGGGAGTGGGGAGGGCTCAGGAGGAACACCACCTGCTTCCCATACTTTGTATGAGTGGCCTTGAACCCTGCTAATCAGGGGTGGGTCCACAGATCAACATCCACGTTGCCCAAAGCAGGTCAGGTATTAGAAAGCTCGGGTCCGGCTGCCCTGGCCACCGAGACCAGCCTGCTTTCTAACAAGACCTCCGGGTGATGCTGTGCGCGTGAAGGCTGAGTGGCCCTGGCCATCACCTGTCTCTCTTGAAATCACTAGACCCTCCATACTGCCCTGGGGACAATCCCTGCCCACAGCCTAAAAAGGTGTGGGCCATTCGAGATGCAGTAGAAGGGTTTCCCAATTCTGAGACTTGGAGCAGAGAAAGGGAAAAGCAAGTGCTGTCTTACACGTCTCCCCACCATCCTGCCGCCTCACCGTCGGCAGGTGTGGGAGGTGCAGCCTGCTCTGGACCGTTGGACCAGCCAGAGTTCCAGTGACTTAGCTCTCCTAGGCATCGCTCAACTCGTCTGTGAGATGGGGGTAGTGGGCATCCCCACCTTGTACAAAGTCGGGCCACAGGGGTAGCTCAGTCAGGACCCAGACCGACCTCCCCTCACGTCCACTGAGATGGCTGGCATGGCCCAAAACTGGTCGTTCAGTTGTGTCCGACCCTTTGCAACCCTACAGACTGTAGCCCGCCAGGCCTCTGTCCGTGGGATTTTTCAGGCAAGAATCCTGGAGTGGGTTGCCATTCGTTCTCTATGGTAACTTCCCGACCCAGGGTGAATCCATATCTCCTGTGTCTCCTGCGCTGCGGGCAGATTCTTCACCCACTGAGCCATCAGGGAAGCAACCCCTGACAAAGCACCAGTTTGGAGGCTGCAAGTCCCAGATCAACGTGTGAACAGGGCTGGTTCTGAGTCCTTTCTCCTTGGCTGTGGATGGCCGACTTCACGTGTGTCCTTATGTCTTCTAAGGACAACAGTCATACTGGGTTAGGGCTCCCCTTAACTACCTCTTGAAAAGCTCTCTCTCCAAATCCAGTCACATCCTGAGGTGCTGGGAGTCACAGCTCCCACATGTGAATCTGGGGGGCACAGTTCAGCATATAACAGCACCCCCAGGCAGCAAGGAACATCTACCTTCAGCCAGGAGTGTGTGCTCTTGTGGCAAGAGTGTGGAGATGGCTTTGCCTCTACAAAGACACAGGTGCAGGGGGACCTGCCTGGTGATCCAGTGGTTAAGAATCTGCTTTGCAACACAGGGGATTCAGGTCCAATCTGTAGTTGTGGAGCTAAGATCCTACATTCCGCAGGGCAACTAAGCCCATGCGTTGCCAACATGCCACTGAGACTCAATGCAGCCAAATCAATCAATCAGTATTTTTTTAAAAGAACTTGAAAGACACAGGGGCTGGGAGACTTCCCCAGTGGCTGAGAATCTGCCTTGTAACCCTGGGGATTCGGGTTTGATCCCTGGTTGGGGAGCTAAGATCTCCCATGCTGCCACAAAGATCCCACGTGCAACTGAGACACCAGGCAGCCAAATCAATCAATCAGTATTTTTTTAAAAAGAACTTGGAAAAAAAAGCCCACGGTGGGGGGGCTTTCATCACTGGTCTCAGCACCTTGACCGGCCCCACCACCTTCTTCAAAAGAAGGGCTCGGCTCTCCTGGGTCCTGGATCGCCAAGGACCCCACTCCTCCTGGGTGTCCCCCCACCCAGGTGAGAAGGCTCGAGCAGAGCCACAGAATCCTGTCCTTCCAGGTCCTCTACTCCCTGTTAAACCAAAGTGAAAACATGAGCGGCTGGCCCCGCGTGGTCTCGGAGGACATTGTGAAGCAAGTCCACAAGCTGAAGAACGAGATGTTTGTGATGAGCGGCAAGATCAAGGGGAAGACCCTGCTGCCCATCCCGGAGCACCTGGGCAGTCTGGACGGCACGCTGGAGTCCATGGAGAGGTCGGGGCCCGGCCGGGGAGCTGGAGGGAGGGGTGGTTCCTGAACCCTCAGGGCAAGCTCCCCACAAGCTGGTCTTGGTGCTAGTGAAGGCCAGGAGGGCAGGACTGCGCCTTTAGGTGCTGAGTCTGAGACGGGGCATTGGAGCCCCCCAGGCTCCGCTAGGCAACGGCTGGACTCCTGTGCTCCAGCTACCCCTCCATCGCACACGAGCACTAGACCCTGATCACATGGCATGCCGGGAGCATCACGTCATCTGGGGTCACACAGGAAGGGGGTCCCCAGCTTTAGGGTGTGGGCAGTGAGGGGCGTGGAAGGGGTTTGCAGCAGGTGGCGGCTGCACTCTGAATGGAGGCTGGGGCTGCCCAGAGACCCCCAGAAGCCCGAGGACCCCCAGGTGTCACCTTGCCCCTGCCCGAGTGCCCTTTGCAACGGCATGGTGTGCGCAGCTCTCGAAGCTGTGGCAGTGCCCGCGTGCTCCCTTACTCCCATCAGAGGGCGAGCACTCCTGCGGGGCTCATCACACAGGCGGGCCCTCTAGGCCCCCAACACTCGCCCTGTGGTGACCCGATCAGAACTGCCCAGGAGCCGTGGTGCAATATGGATTTTATTCCAGAGCTGGCTCCCCTCATCCTCTTTCTCGGGGGCAGCAGTACCCTGGGCAAGACCCAGTGTTGTCTCAGGCTCTGTCCTGGCCGAGGGCCATTGGGGTTGGAGCTGGAAGAAGCCTGCAGGTGTAACTGAGAGCATCCCCCACCTGCCCCCAACCCTTGGCTCTGCAGGATCCCCTCCTCCCTGGACAACTCGCTGCTGCACGCCATCGAGACCATCATCATTGACTGGTCCCACCAGATCCGGGATGTGCTGAGCAAAAACTCGGCCCAGGCCCTGCTGGATGGGCTGCACCCCCTGCCCCGAGTCGAGTTTGAGTTCTGGGACGCCCGGCTGATGAACCTCAAGTACATCCACGAGCAGGTGATGGCTCTTCTGCCCCCGGTGGCCAGGCACCCACAAGAGTCCCAGCCTTCCCGAGGGGACCCGGGTAACCCAGATGGATCCCTCAGCGCCAGCCTGGGGGTCAGGCAGGCTTCATCTGGGGTCTGTTGAAAAAAAAAAAAAAAAAATTGATCTCCTTTGCAGCTCAATAGGCCCAAAGTGAATAAAATAGTCGAGATCCTGGAAAAAGCCAAAAGTTGCTACTGGCCAGCCCTGCAAAATGTGTACATGAATGTTACTGAAGGTGAGCGAGTGGCCCTGTGAGAATGTCCCCCCTCCACCAGAGGAAGGTGTCAGCACCTCCTGGGTGGGCCCCTTGCCGACCCTGGGGATGGGACGGGGTCTGCCTGCCCCCATCAGCAGTTTCTTGGAGTCCCGCCTTTTGAGGGGGCAGGTGTCTGTAAACACACTGAGCTGCCCGTCACCATTTCTCGCCATCAGGGATGGGGGCTAGTTTCCATTCCCGTGGGGATGAGCCCCAGTTCTTGTTCCACGCAGGCCTGAAGGAAGCCAACGATATCGTTCTGTACCTGAAGCCCCTGCGTATCCTGCTGGAGGAGATGGAACAGGCCGACTTCACGGCGGTACATCAGCTAGAGAGGGTCCCTTGGCTGGCTTGGCAGGCTCTGGGCTTGTGTCTTAGGGCAGCAAGGGGCTGTGGGCTTCCTGGCTGTGATCAAGCACAAGTACTGAGTGGGGGCATCTCTTCTTGCCCTTGGAGTTCCCCCCTCCTGGAGCCGTGTGGAGTGGGGAGCTGAGGTGCTGTGACCAAGCGCCCGCCCGCCTGTCTCTCCCCAGCTCCCGACCTTCATCACCAAGGTGCTATACACCATCTGCTTCATCTGGGCCACCTCCGAGCACTACAACACACCCTCCAGGATCATTGTCATCCTGCAGGAGTTCTGCAACCAGCTCATTGACATGGTAGGCCCCAGGCCCCAGTGCCTTACCTCCCCCACCCCCAGCATTCCCCTCCCCCATCCCACCCTGCATCCCAGTCCATGTTCAACCAGGCAAAGATGTGGGTGCAAGAATTTTCAGGCTCCAGGCTAAGGCTAGGGCCCCCTGGGTGGCCACCCAGGGTTCTCCCAAGACCTGGGCAGAGCCAGCCCAACCTGCCTTATGCTGGGAGGGAGGAGGAACGAAAGAGGGGCTGCTCACCGAGTCCCAGCACCCCAAGACTCAGCCGGGGGCTTTGAGGGGTTTATCTGCTCTAACAACACCCATTCCCTTTCCTTCTTCCATTTCACAAGCACACGTTACACAGCCTCCAAGGTCTGAGTTGCAGCTTTGGGCCCTGGGCTACCAGAGTGTGTGAGAATCAGGCTCATGGTCCTGTCTCCCGGCCTAGAGGGACACAGTGGCCCAGGGTCCCGCAGCCAGAGCAGGACTGCATTTCTGGACCCCTCATCATCTGCCTCCAGAGTCTGGTGGTGCTGTGACCTTGGCCTAGGCCGAGGGGCCCCACAACTGGACCTGGGTGGGCAGACCGGCTAGGCCACGAGCCTGAAGGACAGCGGGTGTGTCAGAAGAAGTGGTCTAGTGGCCTGGGGTGGGGCAAGAGGGTTGTTTTAACCAACCATGCAGCTTTGGACAGTGCACCTGGGTGTCACCCCTCTGGCTCAACTTGGGAACGTCTTCCCTTCCGCCCAGACGCGGACCTTCCTGAGCCCCGAGGAGGTGCTGAAAGGCCTGCAGGGGGAAATTGAGGAGGTTCTGAGTGGCATCTCTCTGTCCGTGAATGTCCTGAAGGAGCTGTACCGGGCCTATGACTTCTGTTGTGCAAACATGAAGCTTTTCTTCAAGGTACAGCCTGGGTTGTGGACAACGGATGAAAGGAAATAAGTTGGGGTGATGTGGACCCCATGGGACCCCATGGGACCCCATGGACCTGCCTTTTCTCTCTCTTTCTCCTAGGAGAACAAGGAGCCGGTGCCTTGGGAATTCCCTTCTTCTCTTGCCTTTTCCAGAATAAATTCCTTCTTTCGCCGTGTCCAGACCATCGAGGTAAAGGTGGAATTTGGCTCCCCTCCCTCAGGAGAACTGCGTCTTCTGTCCCTGTCTTCCTTGCACATGGGTTCCCAGGAGGGAAATAAGTCACACCCAAACATCTATGTGACAGCTTTCCCAGGGGGAAGCCAAGTCACTGGGCTGCCCCCACCAGGCCCAGAGCTGTTAACCCAGAACAAAGCGGTCCATTTCAGTTGCTTTTCCCTTTTCTCCAGCCTTCTGTCCACAAGCAGGTTAATGACAAGTTCATTGACCTGGGTCAGGAAGCCAGCAGGCCAAGGGAGAGAGTGAGTGGGACTAAGCACAATGGAGGTTTTCAGAAGGACCTTATTTGGATACATGGAATGACACGGGATACCTGGAATGACGCAGGACAAATAACATGGGACAATACATGGAACAAATAACACTTTTAAAGAGGTTCAGAACAGTTTGCTCTGGGGAGAAGAGGTGAGAGGTGAAGCCATGTGTAGGGCAAGAAGGTTTTCCTTCTTGTTTTGTATTCTGTAGGGGATCTCTTTTTTTAGATATGCTTTGTACACATGTTACACTATTTAAAAAAATAAAGCAGGGTTGAGGGGTGGATCCTAGAACCACTGGGCAATGATTTTTTGAGGGATGTTGTCAGCTGGGGCTCTGGGAAGGCCTCTATGGTTCCCATCCACACCATCTGGGACACAGAGCAGGAAACCCCTTGAGATGCCATATCTCGGTCACAGAGTGTTTCTTCATGCCCCAAGGCTCCCAGCCCGAGAACTTGAGGGCCCCAGCTGAGTTTCTGGCCAAATAGCTGCTGGTTCCTACATTGTAGATTCTGAATCAGGATGGAGCTTCTGGGAAAAGAGGGGCTACTGGGAAAAGAGTGGGTGGGGGAAACGGCCATGCTGTCCACCCCTTGCCCGATGGGCCATGCCAGCTGTGCCATCCGCCTCTGGTGTGAGAGGCCCAGAATGCGGGGCATGACAACGCTGTTACTTTCCAGTAGGTTTGCTTGAGTCATATCTCGATACACCTTGGATCTTTGGTGGGAAACGGCACCAACCTTGTCTCCAGTTTAGGGGAGGGACTGGAGTGCCCTGTGAGCACAGGATCGGGCACATGGGGGCTGCTTGTGGTCCTCAATGAGTCTTTGGGGGTCTCAAAGGGGAGATGAGAGCTACAGACAGAAGCAATAGATAGCTCAATAGGACTGAATGGGGTTAAATGCCAAACCAGCCATCTTGGAAAGGAAGGTGCCATCTGGGCTAAAGGAGCTGGAGAAGGCATGGAGAGACCCATGTCTCAGAGGGAATGAGCAGGTGGGATTTACCTGTAAACATCCATCAGGCGCCCAGTACATGAGGCTGTGAGGGACCACCGTCTGCCTTTCTGACCGCTTCCTCCCACAGCCCAGGAAGTGGGGCCCCTGTAAAGTGTGATTCTTCTTAGAGATGCATGTCACCCAGTGTTGGGTCAGGACAAGATCCTGACCTTCATCTCCTCCTCCTCCTCAATCACAACTGGGAGATTACTCACAGGACTCTCACTTCCATCCATCTGTGTGCGTCACTGAAATGGCTTTAGAGAACATTAACACTGATAAGCAGAGGGCCCCTCTGGACTGCCGTGTGGCCCGGGGGCTCCTCCCCTCGGGGGTCAGTCAGGAAACTGAATTGATGAGGGTATGGGGGTTTCCTCCACCAGGATCTTTATAAAACAGCCATCGAGTTTCTGAAGCTGGAGAAGATTGAGCTCGGGGGTGTGAGGGGGAACATTCTTGGAAGCCAGGTGGCCCATATCTACGACGAGGTCTTCGAGCTGGTGAAGGTTTTCGCTGACTGCAAATATGACCCCCTGGACCCCGGAGATTCAGTAAGTCGGGGGGCCTGGGCGGGGTCAATGACAAATGCCCTGAGGGTGGGAAAGCATGCAGAGGGGAGCGCGTGTGGCAGAAAAAAGACAGCACAAGAACTCTGCCCTCACGACAGTGAACTTGCTGAGAGGTGGGTGGGCTTAGAGTGCACCCACTCCCGGCTTTGCATGCTGGTCAAGGTTCTAAGGTTGGGGATTCAATTTGCTTCCAGAGTTTTGATGACGACTATGCTGATTTCGAGACCAAAATTCAAGATCTGGATAGGAGGCTGGCCACCATCTTCTGCCAAGGGTTTGATGACTGCAATTCTATTGAGTCCAGTGCAAAGGTAGGTGGGGGTGGGGAGTGTGCCCTGACTGAGGATTCGTCACACCAGCTCCGTGATGCTGAGAACGGTTGTTCAGTCGCTCAGTTGTGTCCAATTCTCTGTGACCCCCATGGATTGCAGCGCTCCTGTCCATCACCAACTCCCAGAGCTTACTCAAACTCATGTCCATTGAGTCGGTGATGCCATCCAACCATCTCATCCTCTGTCGTCCCCTTCTTCTGCCTTCAATCTTTCCCAGCGTCAGGCTGTTTTCCAATGAGTCAGTTCTTCGCCTCAGGTGGCCAAAGTATTGGAGTTTCAGCTTCAGCATCAGTCCTTCCAGTGAACGGTTGCAGAATCGGTCTAATCATGCAGTCTGGAGATTGTAGGTGAAGAGCCAGGCCCAGAAAGGACAGGGGCCTTTCTCAGTGCCTTAGAGAGAGTCAGCAGTCAGCACCTTGAGTAGCTTCTGAGGGGGTCTTACTGCCACATCTCATCTTAAGAGAGGAAAGTGAGCATGGGGTTATTATACTGAGTCCTGCTCTCCATTTGTCCTTCTTTTATTCAGTTCCCTAATTACTTACATAAGGAGCAGAAGTTAGAGGCAGAGTTGCTCTAAAAATTAAAATGCATCCACATTTTGAGCTGCTGAGACACACTGACTCTTAACATTTGAGATCCGAGAATACACAGTATTATGCTGCTGCTACGTCGCAGTCGTGTCCGACTCTGTGTGACCCCAGAGACGGCAGCCCACCAGGCTCCCCCGTCCCTGGGATTCTCTAGGCAAGAACACCCGAGTGGGTTGCCATTTCCTTCTCCAGTGCATGAAAGTGAAGTCACTCAGTCATGTCTGACTCTTCGCGACCCCATGGTCTGTAGCCTACCAGGCTCCTCCGTCCATGGGATTTTCCAGGCAAGAGTACTGGTCATTTCTGGGTGGTGTCTGGATGGTGGGATGATGACTAATATTTTTTCTGTCTTCTGTGTACTTTTCTACCATCTCCAGGTTGTGTGGGTTAGGTGTATAGCACTTTTACAGTTAGAAAAAGGAAATGCTTATGAAAACATTTAAAAAAAAAAGATTGCAGAAAAGCACTAAAGCCCCTAGAGACCGTCGGTTTGAAAGAGAAACCCAAATGGCCGATACTCACATAGGTTGTTGGTTTGGCCTTGCAAATGATTGGGAAAGTGCAAGTTAAAACCACAAAATGCCTTTGTCACTGGTCAAACTGGCTGGAGCTGTGAGGAGCTGGACACTCGTTCCTCTGCTGGTTGGTGCACCTCTCCCACAGGACCCCTCAGCAGTGGGCATATGGGGGGGCCACGTGGAGACGGGCTTGTGGACCTTCCTGGTCCAAGTTCACGAGGCAGCCAGCATTTGGTGACGACATGCCAGGATGTTCCTTTGCCTTTTGAGTATTTCTAAAGCAAAAATGCTTGAGGATTTGAAGCTCTACAAGTGTAACGATCAATTAAGTCTTGGATGGAGTTGGTGCTCCAGGCAAAATGTCAATGAATGCAAATTAATACAGAGCCTCCGTGCTGTTCCCTTCTCTGAACACCCTTCCCCTTGGAGCCGCCTCAGGCACCTCCTCGGAGAGGCCCCCCCCACTCACCTCCTCCTCCCAGTGGGAGCTCTCCCCTCTCTGCCATTGCCAACACCCACCTGCTTGGTTTTCCTTCTTTGTGCTTGGCTCTCCCTGGCATCGGTCACGTACGAATCTCTTCATGTCTGTCGTCCTCCCAACTAGAATATAAACTCCCTGAGGGCAGGTGCTAGGTTCAGGTTGACGCAGAACCAAGCCGAGTGCAAAGCCAGGCTTTCCTGGTGGAGGGAACTGGCCCCCGCTGAGGGGGTGGAGCTGTTCCCTGATGCCTCCCTGGCAGACCTTGGGCGGGAACCAGAGGCTGTTAGCCCTAGGGCTACCCAAGTGCAAAGGGTCCTGAGTAAGGTTGCCAGCCAGCGCTTCCACATGGAAATGCCGGTCCTCCCCTGTGGTGGGGTCTCCAGAATGAAGACGATGCTGGAGCTGATGGACTGTGGCACCAGTTAGCCCTTCTTGCTTGTGGTGGGGATGAAACCAGGAGAAGCATGCCCCCAGACCTCTCGGAGGCTGGGTACCACCTTGTGCTGCCTTTCGATGATGGGGAAGGAGGTGGGTTGAGGTGTCCACGCCAAGTTGCCAGAGACCATAGGTCCCCCCTCGGAGGGGAGGAGCTGGCCAAGGAGGAACTCTGGGTGGCACATGTGGGACTGAAGTCCACTCCCTGGGTGTTTTCACAGGCACTTCCCCACTCCGCCGTGGCCTAAATCGGCTTCTGTACTCCGCAAGAGAAAGTCCTTTTCAGACA
The DNA here is from genome assembly GCF_029407905.1 of Bubalus kerabau. Lineage (NCBI taxonomy): Eukaryota > Metazoa > Chordata > Mammalia > Artiodactyla > Bovidae > Bubalus > Bubalus kerabau. The sequence goes on along the minus strand of NC_073627.1, from coordinate 10,613,701 downwards.
CGTGACTTTGTGTTAGATTAGAGAGAAAATAAGTCAGGAAGACTCTCGTAAACTGTTCCTGTCTCCATCTGCTCATCTTCTTTCCCATACTGAAGAGCATTTTCTTCCCATTTGACAACCCTCCGCTCTAATTAGGACAGGCCCTTGGGGTGCCCTCCCGCCTGTCTGCTTGAGCCCCTGTGTGTTCCCAAGCTGCCGGGATGCTATTTCTTGCTGTCAGTAATTCACACGCAGCTGGGAAGGTTCTAGAGCAATTTTCCACACAACCTCCTCCTGGCAGAAAATGAAATTAACCTCCTTCCCAGAAGCCAGGGGCCAGAAAACATGTGAGCGTGAAATAAAGGGAAGAGAGAGGAAAAAAGTCAAGAGGGTTGTCAAGCAATAGAATGTGCTTTTCCCAACTGCTCTATGTCCACGGGTGACCTCATGTGTGGGGAGCCCCCACCCCCGGCCACTGCAGGGAGTCGTGGTTAGCAACTCGGGGCCACAGTGTCTTCCCGGGAGTCAGTGGCTGCTCTCGTTGACTTTCAGGGACCTAAAAATCTCTCCTGCTTTCTCAGCAGCCACTATTCCACCCTTTGCCCAAAAGGCCACTTATAGACACAGTAGTGGTCTTAGTTTTCATACCAAAAACTAGGGCAAATCTGAGACTTGGGTCCAGGCCTTCAGGGGCCAGGGGCTCAGGCAGGCGTGGGGACTTCTCCCCTGGTGACCCCTGGCTGGCTAGGAGCTTCCTGAACGTCTGGCACGTGTCACACTGTCCAGCCCACATGGCTACTCTCTGCAGGCTGCAGTAAGGGCCCCTCCCCCAGTGCTCAGGCACAGCCCCAGCCCCTGCTGCCTCCAGGCCTCCCACCACTGTGAGAGGATTTTTTAAGAAACTCGCCACTATGTCCCAACTTGAGCCACCCTCTGATGCCACCCAAGACTGCAACCACAACACCCAGATGATCCTCCCTTATTCTCTTCTATGAGCTTTTCGTTTGTTTAGCGAATGCGAGTGTGTAGCAGTCGCAGACCCTCAGTGTGATGAGTTCGCTTCGTGCAGGGTGCTCAGGCATGGTTACTGCCCTCAGAGCGAGGTGACAACCCCTGCTGAAGTAATCAGGTCGGGGTGCTTGGGCTGATAGGCCATGGGCACCTGAGCTGTCCCAGCTCCTTGAGGACTCTGGAAGCCCATGCTTGAACCTCTGGTGTCACGGCCTGTGAATGTGCCAAGCTTTCCCTGTAATCTCCGCAAAGCCCCAGGGCTGAGCGCTCCCTGGAAGTCAGCACTTCCTGCCCTGGGCACCCGCACAGTATCTGAACCCCATCCCCACTGCCACCTCCACCTGGTCAACCCAGGGCTGAGTATGGGGCCCTTGGTTGGTGGATTGGACTGAGTCCGCTAGAGAGAAGTGTTGAGGTGCGGACCCCTAGGACCTGTGAATTACTGAAAATAGCGTCTCCACAGATGTAATTGAGATGTTCATTGAGGGCCTCCTGCTGGCCTCCTGTGCCTTAATCCAGTGAGCCTGGGGTCTGTGTCAGAAGAGGAGGAGAGCCACAGGGCCAGACATGCACAGGGAAGATGGCTCCATGACAAAGGAGGCAGAGGGTCGAGTGATGGGTCTACAAGCCGAGAATTGCTAGCCACCCAGGGACTCTCTCCTGGAGCCTTCAGAGGGAGCACAGCTCTGTCCACCTTGATTAAGACTTGTTGCCTCCAGGCTGTGAGAGAATTAAGTCCACTGTTGAAGCTTCCCAGTTGACAGTGCTCTGCGATGGCAGCCCTGGGACACTCCTATGGGCTGCTCCCCACACCAGCATTTGGCAAGTTTAGTGGTTTGGGGACCCCACATAGTGTAAGACAAGCCTCCCCCTCACCTCTTTTCCCCCAGAGCACTTTTCAGAGCAAAACAAGCTTCCCGAGTGGTTTCTCTTGCCTGGGTGGGTCCTTGAGGATCAGTGGTCTTCCCAATAATTCTCGTCATGAAGATATTTCTCAATCCCGTTGTAGCGCAAGCCCTGGTTATATAGAGAGCTGCTTTTCTCCCCCAGTTTTTTAAAATGGTATTTCCTAACTGTTTAAATCTTCTTTGCCCAAACCCTGATTTCTCCCGGTCCTGAAACAAATCTTTTTCTAGACCTTGAACCTAGTTTGTACTGTTGGTTTATCAGCTGAGTATGTGGGGACCCAGCATACATCAAGATGGAAATCATAAAAGCAGCTGGTTAGCCAGTTGCTACACAGAGGAAGCTTCCTGGTGTTGAAGGCACATGTCTTCCTACTTCTGAAGGCTGACTGCACAGAGTGTCCAAGCCATGGGTGATGCCAGGCATGGGGGAGGGGATGGGCCCCCCCCAGCAGGGCGCCCCCCAGCAAAGGAGGTTCTCTCGTTTCTCTCCAGCTTCTGCACATGTGTGGGGGCCTCTTGGAACGGCCTCTGATTCTCGCTGAGGTGGTGCCCTGGTACTCGGTCATGCTGGAGCTGTTTGACACTGAGCTAGACAACACCAAGATCCTGTATGACGCCCAGATCGCGGCCTCGGCAGACGGCAACATCCCCCCCATCCACAAAAACATGCCCCCCGTGGCCGGGCAGCTCAAGTGGAGCCTGGAGCTGCAGGAGAGGCTGGAGGCGCCCATGCGGGACCTCAAGCACATCGACCACCCGTGAGTGATGGCCCTGGGCCAGCAGCGCTCCTCTGTGGCCACGGGGGGCGCTGCTCTGTCCCTACTCTGAGGCAGGCCCACGCCTCCCATCGGCCAAGCCTTTCCTTCCCAGGGCACGGTCCCAGGAGAGACCCCAATAGCGTATGCCCCCTACTCTGAGTAGCTGGCCAGAGCGGGGAGTTGGCCACCATCACTCATGTTTGGCAGAGGCCAGAAGGCAGGTGGAGGAGCAGGAGAGCTCACAGCAGAATGAGGGAGGCTGTCCGCTGGGGGACAGGAGGAGGGTGTCCTGTGTGTGTGGTTGGAAGGCATATCTGGCTCTCTGGTTGGTCCTAAGTTGGAAGAGAAAAGAGGAATTAGGGAAGCTGGAGGTTATGAATCAAATCATGGCCATTCGGGGCCAATATTAGAAGGGTTAGCATGTGATCTTCTGGATTAGATGCTACCTACGTAGGGCATCGTCCATTTGTACGTTCAGGGTCTCAACCTGGAAGAAACGAGAGAGCTGGCTGGCTGCTGCAATACCCCGGGGTCTGAAAGCCTTGGTTGGGGTGCCAGTGAGCCCCCGTGGGAGACAGTATCTGACCCTCCCCCTAACTCTGATTTCAGGGTCATGTCCAGTGTGGAGGCCAAACTAGTCTACCAGAAATATGACGAGATGATGGAGCTGCTGAGAAGCTACCGCGAGAGGATCTACCAGCAGTGGGTGGCGGGGGTGGACAAGGACTGCCACTTCAACCTGGGGCAGCCCCTGATCCAGCGGGACCCTGTCACCAACCTTATCCGCGTCAACTTCAGCAAAGCGGTGGGTGCCGTCTGCTTCCTCACGGGGCAAGCTCATGTGGCTCTGAGGCTCAGCCCCTCCTCCCGACAGCACAAATCTGTGGGGTTGACGTTTATGTCACATTTACCCCAAAGCTTTATTATTATTGAAGTGTTGCTTGAAGTGTGCCTGGGATATGTTTAAGATATGAGACAATCATAGCATCCTTGAATATAGCTTGAATAAGTGTACTATTTTAAAGCTGGGCCACGTTTCATAGGGTCCCAAGAGGAATCATCAGGTTGAGAATTTAAAAAAAAAAAAAAAAGGTCTTTGCAGGATTTGAATTAATAAGCCCCCTGGTCAACTGGGGATGCTGGAGGGAATCCGCACCATCTGGGGCTGAAACCGGATGGTTAGCCATGTGCCAGGGCAGAAGTGGGACCAGCCTGGACCTCCACAAGCACGGCCCCACACAAATGTGTCAGCCTTGCTCGTGAAGTCAACAGTGATTTCAGCAAGGCAGGGACCCCACATGTGACTTTCCCTCTGAAACCGTCTCTTCCACTAACATGCGTTCTTTCATTCAACAAACATTTACTAAGCACTTACTTTGTGTAAGTGCTGGGGATAAATTAGCGAACCAACAAAGATCTCTGTCCTTCTGGAGCTTGCCTCCTACAGAGCGAGAAGGGCAGGGGTTGGGGGGGCAGGCAGTGGTGGAAGGGCCAGGAGAGGGGATGGAGCAATAACTAGCGTAACAGGTCACACATGAGGAGGTGGCGATCGGTACCTCAAAGAAAGGCGGGGGCAGGTGAGGGGGTCATGGACTGAGCTGGAGGAAGGCAGCATCCTGATCCTGCCAGCAGAGCCTGTGCCCCAGGTGGGCCTCCCCCTCGGCTCCCCCTGGGGGCTGCAGAAGCCTCCCAGGGACAGACCTGCACATATGCTGCCAAGCCCTGTGCCGTGAGACCTGACTGCTTCTGTCCTCTTCACTCGCCTCAGTTGGTGGCAGTGCTGAGAGAGGTCAAGTACCTGAACTTCCAGCACCAGAAGGACATCCCCACGAGCGCAGAGAACCTGTTCTCCCAGTACGAAACCTTCCGGAAGTTCGTGGGCAACTTGGAGCTCATCGTCGGCTGGTACAACGAGGTGAGCTGGTGCCACACTGGGTTTTTGTTCGTCGCATTTGGGGGGGTTTCGTTTAGGACAAAGGTGTACGAGCCCCATGTGGAGTAGAATGGAGTATGTTTCCGTGAAAGTGACTGGAGCCTCCGTCTGGGTGAATCCCTGTCCCTGCCTTTTCCACCTCCTAGAGTCGTGCATTCCTGGGCTGGAGGCCACGTCACACCACCCGCAGATCACCGCACCTCCGCTTCTGTCGTCACACTCCCTTCTTCTCATTTGTTTTTATCGGCTCCCTCTTATAAGGACCTTGCCATCCAGTTGGGCCCACCTGACGTCAAGGTCCTTAACTGAATCACACTGCAAACCCTCTTTTTTGCCAAAGGCGATGTGACATAGTATCCCAGGTCTTGGGAATTAGGAAGTGGCCACCTTTGGGGGCCATTATTCAGTCTACCATAGATGCCTCATCCAAAAGGGGCCAGCGAGTTTCTGTCTCCTTGAACCCTGGGAATTTGTTTTTTTTAATATTTATTTATTTCTGGCTGTGCGGGGTCTTTGTTGTGCACGCGCTTCCTCTGGTTGTGGTGTTCAGGCTGCTCATTGCGGTGGCTTCTGTTGTTGCAGAGCGTGGATTCTAGGTCCGTGGGCTTCAGTAGGTGCAGCACGTGGGCTCCCCAGTTGTGGCTCACAGGCTCAGTTGCCCCATGGCATGTGGGATCTTCCCTGACCGGGATCAAACCTGTGTCCGCTGCATTGGCAGGCAGATTCTTGGATCAGCCGGGAAGCCCGAACCCTGGGAATTTAGGATTGGGTCCCAGCCTCATTTACCACTGGAGTCTTGGGGTAGCAGAGAAACAAGAGTGAGCAGAAACTCGGGCTGCAGAAGGAAGGGAGCAGATGACCAGAGAGGCCCTGAGAGTGGCCTGTGAACCATGAAATCCCAGGGCCTGCCTTAAGTGCATGTCCTTGAATTAGCTCCCTCCAGTAGCAACTTCCTTCAAGCTCAAAGAAAGCCATGTTCATCCATTCCCTAGAATGCGCCCCCAGCCATGGCATTTAGGAAAAACGGAAGCCTTAGAGATGCAGTCACATGGAAAAATGTTCATGGGTTACTTTTAGTGCAAGAGTCTTTGGGTTTTTTTTTTTTTTTTTTTTTTTACAATGATGCAATCAGAAACAAACAAAAAATCCAACAAATATTAATTAGAATAAAACAGAAAACTATCTTCCACTTCTGTATTTCCAAACAAACCCCAACCAAGCACATGCTGGGGAAGCATGTTAGCTTCAGCAGTGAATGACATTGTTCAAATAAAAATGTTAGACAAGAATGGACAAATGTTAGGCAATGTTATGACCTGGAGCTAAGTGTCTACAATGATCCTTATTATTGATACTGGCTCTCCTCTCTGGTGATGCTCCTGGGTCCCTTAGATCAGGGGTCCCCAACCTCCAGGATCTAATGCCTGACGATCTGAGGTGGAGTTGATGTAATAATAGTAGAAATAAAGTGCGCAGTAAATGTGAAGTGCTTGAATCATCCCCAAACCACTTCCCGTCTCCCCATTGGTGGAAAGATCGTCTTCCACAAAACCAGTCCCTGGTGCCGAAAAGGCTGGGGATACTGCCTTTCAATGCACTTCTTATTCTTAACACAATTTCTGTTGTCGAGAGAGACCCCAGGCATTAATGTCTGAGCTAGGCAAGAGTAGGGAGGGTGGTGGTGAAGCTTTAAAGAATCTGCTGGGGATGGGGTGAGGGGGATGTCTGGGAAAAATGCCCTAAAGGTGTGGATTTATAACATAGCTGTCGAAAAGTACTAAACAGGGCATACTGAGTGGATCCTGTCACCGCGAGCTTTGTTTACTCTGGGCAATCACAAAAGGGTAATAATATTTAGCTCTTGTCTGGGCTATTGGTGTAACTGTTTAACATCCAAAGGTTGATCAATGGAATCAAGATTTCACATTGACTCACTTTATAATCCTGTCCGTGCTCTCTTTTACTTCTATCTGCTCTCCACTGGTAATAGCCATTAAGCTTTATTTCTCTGCCCATACTGTACCTTTTCTAGGGATTAATTGTTTGAAAAGGAGGACATAGGTGGGGAGGGGGCTCCATTTAAAGTACTAAGTATATGTCAAGGGTTATTGTGAAAGGCAAATAGCATCTAACATGCAATTTAACTTCTATGTACATCCTTCACTTTATATAGACCTATCCTTGAGAACCTTACGTGTAAATCAAAATGTTACCAGATAGGACAATATTCTGAAGCATACAAATGGTGCTTATTATTTAAAAGAATAATTTATATTTAAAAAAACTGGGTACACCCTCCATCTGTTTGTCTGTTCTGTGAACTGACGCTTTCAAGCATTACATGAATTTCGTAGCTCGGGGCAGACCCAGATCAAGCCTGTGTGGACCCTCCCTTGCAGTTCACCCTGATGCTTTAACTAGTGGAACAGCTTCTCCACAGATCCTGGACCTCCTCCGTATAATCACATTTCAAGCTTTAGATCACGGCCCAGGCGATGTTCTGAGAAATACCCCAGAAATGTCCCAGTTACCAGTGTGTATTCCTCTGATTTCCTTTTTTATGATTCTAAGCTTCCCCGGTGATTGAGTGGCAGAGAATCCGCCTACAATGTAGGAGACTCGGGTTCTATCCCTGGGTTGGGAAGATCCCCTGGAGGAGGGCGTGGCAACCCACTCCAGTATTCTTGCCTGGAGAATCCCATGGAGAGAGGAGCGTGGCGGGCTACAGTCCAGAGAGTCATAAAGAGTTGGACATGACTGAAGCAACTGAGCACAAGCCAAATTTTTTAAGTTTTGGATTATATACACATTGTTTTTGCATTAGTGAATTTCCTCTTCTTTCTATCCCATAACATAAGTGATTCAGAGTTAAGCATATACATAAATCTTTGATGATAAAAAAAATAATTTTAAAAGTTGGAATCTCCTGAACTTTGTGCACATAATTCCCAGTTAAATCACACTAATGGTAGCTGGTTTGGTTGGTATTGAGTAATAAGCGCCCTTACCAGGAGACGATTTTAAATCTGCATGCATTTGGAACAAATGCCCTGAAACTGTAGCCCTTGTTTTGCAGATAAAGACCACTGTGAAGGACGTAGAATTTCCACTGATAAAGTCAGAATTGGAAGCAATCGATGTCAAATTATTGAATGCTGAGACGACACTGTTCTGGAATGGCGAAGGTGTGAAGGCAATATTTGCTTCCCTTTGAGTTAAACTTGGGTGAGAGGGACGGAGGTGGGGTCCAACCCATTGGGCATCTGGAGTTCTGTGGAATCAGTGATCTGCCCACTTGGGGATGGGGAGGTCCTGATTCCAAAGGGACAAACGGTGTGTGTTACTCCTCAGTGCTGCCTTTCTGGATGTTCTCCACCATTTTCTCTGCTTCAGGCTCCAGAGAGGCAGGGGGACTTGCCCAGAGCTGTGTTACAGTAATGATTGTCAAGTCAGCCTTTGCTAAATCTTTCCTTTTGTAAGATCCCTTCATGCTTCTCTCTCAGGTGTGTTTGAATATATTCAAGAGATGCGAGAAATTCTGCACAACTTGCAGAACAGAATACAAAAAGCAAAGCAAAACGTAGAGGGGATTTCCCAGGCCATGAAGGTGAGTAACCCGCAAAGCACAGCATGCGTGTGCGTGCTAAGTCGCTTCAGCCGTGTCCGACTCTGCGACTCTGTGGACCATAGCCCACCAGGCTCCTCTGTGCGTGGGATTCTCCAGGCAGGAATACTGGAGTGCATGGTTGTGCCCTCCTCCAAAGGGTCTTCCCCACCCAGGGATCAAACCCGAGTCTCATGTCTCCTGCATTGGCAGGTGGGTTCTTTACCACTAGTTCCCCTGGGAAGCCTCAGAGTGGAGCTTAAATAGGAACCTGGGAGAGAGTCCTGAGGAAACAGGCCCCTCGGAGATGCTCACGTAAAGTGCCCAGGGCAGCAGCGACCTGCTGGGTGAGGCTCAGGGCCACAGAACAGTGACATCAGGGTGGCTCCAGGGCAGAAAAGCCCCAGGTCGTTCTACAGAGTTCCATTCCATTCGGTTCTGTTGAGCTCAGTGAATATGGGGGCCGTGCCCTCTGCCAGGCGGATACTAGGAATGAGGGTGCAGTCAGGGAAGAGATGCTAAGACTCAGCTTTGCTGGGAACACGTTCATCATTCAATGAAGAGCACCACGGGTCCTTTCTCTCAAGCCCGATCCAGAAAACTGGGGGACAGCCTTCCCTGGCACCCCCTCCCCAACATGGTCTGTTATCAAGGCCCGAATCTGCAGACACCGGCCGCAGGCCATCATAATCTGTTCATTAGAAAGCATCTCACCTGTGTTGAGACACCTTTGGCTTATCTCGGTATGAAACTCTTTCCTACATTATAGTTCACAGTCATTTCATCACCATCCACTTAGATGTAACGCAATACATTGTAGGCAAAAGGCACTGCCCACCCCACATTTTTCTGATTCAATTTTCATTTGATCAGACCATTTCCTCAAGTCATTGCCTCAGAAAGGTCGTGTTGATGACCTGCTTTCTGAGTCCTTGCTTGTCGAAAGCTCTTTCTTTAGATCTCACCTAGCTTGTCCAAATAAAGGATTTTTTGATATGGTTCTTTTCCTTCAGTAGTCTAGAAAGATCTCTATATTCATCTGCTCTGGCCACCATAGCAAAGGACCAGAGACTGGGCAGCTTACACAGCAGAAATGTATTGTCCCACAGTCCTGAAGGTGCAAAGTTCAAGGTCAAGGTGCTAGCAGGTTGTGTTCCTCCTGAGGCCTATCTCCTGGGCATGTAGATGGCTGCTTCTCCCTGTGTCCTCTTCAGTTCAGTTGCTCAGTTGTGTCTGATTCTTTGTAACCCCTCGGACTGCAGCACGCCAGGCTTCCCTGTCCATCACCAACTCCTGGAGCTTGCTCAAACTCATGTCCATTGAGTCGGTTGATGCCATCCAACCATCTCATCCTCTGTCGTCCCCTTCTCCTCCTGCCCTCAATCTTTCCCAGCATCAGGGTCTTTTCCAATGAGTCAGCTCTTTGCATCAGGTGGCCAAAGTATTGCAGCTTCAGCATCAATCCTTCCAGTGAATATTCAGGACTGATTTCCTTGAGGATTGACTGGTTGGTTCTCCTTGCAGTCCAAGGGACTCTCAAGAGTCTTCAACACCACAGTTTCCCTGTGTTCTAATTTCCTCTTATAAGGACACCAGTGGTATTGGATTAAAACCCGTCTTAATGACCTCACCTGAATCACCTGTTTAAAGGCCCGCTCTCAAATGCAGTAACATCCTGAGTGTTAGAGATTAGGACTTCAACATATAAATCTGGCGGGAGACACAGTTCAGGCTGCAGCCACCCCTTCTCGTAGCCACGACGTTGAAAAACTTGACTGTGGTACGACTTCCCTTTGCTGTCCCTGTTCTCTCCGACCGGAGGCGGATAGTCCTTGGTCGTAATCAGGGCTCAGACACATCACCAGCGTGTGTCCAGACGTGTGTCTCCTTTTGTTAATATTCCCTGGATTCCCAAGGAGCTTTCAGTCTGAAAACAGTAGCATTTCCCCAGTCCCCAGGCACTTCCTCCAGTCACTGTTCTCTCCCTTGTGTCCCTTTTGTCCTGGACACTGAGCATCTTCACACATGTCTGGATCCAGCCACCGTGTCCCCTCACCTCCAGCTCCGGTGGTTCCTGAAGAGAGGGTCAGATACGGCTTTCCCTAGGCCGGCTCCTTCCAGGCCTGATGGGGCGAAATGCCCAGGGGTCTCTCTGTGGCCCCCCAAGGCCCCTGTTAGTTTTGAGTCGCATCATTGAAGACTGTCTAACAGTGCTTGGCGGTCCCTCAGCCTCTCTGAGGCCCACCTGGGGCGGGGCCACTTACTCCTAAAGGTGTATTGGGAAGGAGTGAGACGGGAAGCTTTTTCTCCAGGCGCTTTTCTCCTGCTCATGTTTTCCCTCCAGGACTGGTCAGCCAACCCGATGTTTGAAAGGAAGGACAACAAGAAAGAGGCCCTGTTAGACTTGGATGGGAGGGTGGCCAACCTCAACAAGCGTTACACTGCAGTCAAGGATGCTGGCCTGAAGATCCAGGCCATGGTCACGGTGAGGAGATGCCCAGGAAGGCCTTAGAGAGCCCACGTGCTTTCAGTAGCCAGGGAGGAAGGAGCAGGGTGGGGAGGGGGCTGGAGGTTTCATAAAACGTCGGATGTCTGCAACCTTTAATCCAGGAGTCTGATTTTATAACAGCAGACTCTGCTGATTGCTCACCTGGAAGCCCGATCCTCTGGCCACATGTCTGTCCTCCTCTAAGGATGTCAGAGCCTCCTCCCCCTACATAAATTGGTGTGGACAAGTGACATGTTTCTACAGGGTCCCTGGGGGTAGCTGAATCTGGGACCAGCAGGCCACCTTGAAGGAGGAGGGTCTGCTGAGCTGTTCTTATGGTCAAATCATTGCTCAGAAGGTCCTTACTAAGTGGAGTGACTTGACTAGGCCAAGAAATACTTTGTTTCCAGCTCTTCTTCCTTTGCCCTGGTGCCAGAAGGTCCCAGTAAATTAACTTGTTAAACGGCAAAAAAGTTACTTGAAAGAGTTAACTGATTAACCTGTTAACACTCCCAGATGTATTGGAAACAATAAGGGAGAGAGAAATCTGGCTCAGGGTCAGGAAGGGGCTTTGTCATCCCATAAGTTTTCTAGAGTCCTCGATTCCCATAATAGTCCTGTGAAGCATTGTTTTCTATCTTACACTGAAGCTATTTAAGCCTGTGTCTTCTCTTCCCTATTAGAATGTAACTGCCTGAGGGTACAGGCTGGGTCATGTTCAACTTTGTGTTTCCTTGTAACTCTCAGTGTCTTATAGATTCATCTATCCACCCACCCAACCATTCAACCATCTATCCACCCATCAATATACCATTCACCCATCCATCGCTCATTCAACCATCAACCCATCCATTCAACCATTCACCCACTCATCCACCCACCCACCCACTCATCCATCCATCCACCAGCTCCTGCTCTGCTCCATACATTGAGCTTAGTGCTGGAGGAATAATGGTGTGAAGGACGGTCAATTCCTGTCCTCGTGATGCTTGGCATCAAGGGGAGGTACAGACCAAAGACAAACAATAATTCAGCATTGTCATCTGTGCCATCACACGCACATATAATGGGTCACCAGAGGGAGCGCAGGTGGGGGCAGGCCAGGAGCCAAACCTGAGATGAATGGGGGTGGTGATCAAGGAGGGTCAAGGAGAAGCAGGCCATACCTGGCATGAACGGGAAGGGGCAGCCTAGACAAAGACACTGACCTAGGAAGAGCCTGGCACATTCAGGAAGCCAAAATCAGACCTCTGGGTGTGGAGTGTGCGAGCGAGGACAAGGGTAGTCCAGAAAGTCGTTGGATTAAAGAGGGAACGGGTAGACCCAGTGAAACAGCAAGCAGCCACGTGGTTCTGTTTGCAGGAAAATGCAGAACTCTTCAGAGCAGATACGACAAGCCAGTCCTGGAAGGATTACGTCAACTACATTGACAGCATGGTCTTAAATGAATTTGACCAGTTCATTCGCAAGTCTCTAAATTACCTGATGGACAACATGGTTGCAGATGTAAGTGACAGGCGTGAGATTTATGTACATGCGTACACATACATATGTATTATAAACATGAGATAAGGTTTACATTGGAATCTGTAATCTGTGGTTTCCTGATGAAAGAACAGACTTATTAAAATCTGCCCAGGGTGACCAACTTATCCTGATTTCAAATCTGAAAGTCCTGCACCCCGGAACATCTGGTCACCCTGAATGTGCTGCAGCATAAATGGGCTAAGCACACCGCCACAGAGCCGAGCTGATCTGTGTTGCTGTCGGGTGAGGAAAAGCAGGCACCTCTGGCCACTCCTCCAGTAGACTGGGGGTGGGATGTGCCCTCCTGTTGGCAGCATCATCCTACCCTTTCCACCCTCTGCCAAATCGAGCAGAAGCTTAAACCAGGTCAGCAGAGTGGGTTTTCTGGTTAATTGCATCCTGGCCTGTTCTCCCTGAGCTGTGCCCTGCCTGTGTCTTTTTCACTACAGGGGCTCCCAAGTGACTTTGGATACTGCCCAGGAGGGCAAGATCAGAGACCAAGCCCACTCAGCTCACTCTCAGGAGAGGGTGGTGGGCACCACAGTGAGACACCCCAACACAGGTGCAGAGGGCAGTTGTCGCCAGATTATCAACAGACCCCAGAGTCTGTTGGTGAAAGTAGATGGCATTACGAGCTGTACGGCTCACCAAGGGCTTCTCTGGTGGCTCAGTGGTAAAGAATCTGTCTGCCAGTGCAGGAGATGTGGGTTCAATTCCTGGGTGGGGAAGATCCCTTGGAGAAGGAAATGGCAACCCACTCCAGTATCCTTGCCTGGGAAATCCCATGGACAGAGAGGAGCCTGGAGGGCTACAGTCCATGGGGTCACAAATGAGTCAGACATGACTTAGTGACTAAACAACAGCAAAGACTCAGCAAGCAAGGTATAGCAATGCAATATCAGCAACGAAGGTAGCTAATGTGTAGTATTTATCCCTACAAAGAGAGCAGTCACAGTCAAATGGTTGATGAGGCCCTGATAACACAGTGTCCTTCCTAAAAATGCCCAGGGAGGCTCTGTATTGCAAGCGGCCAACCAGCAGGAGTGGCCCCCCCGAGACAGAGGCTCAAGAAAAGTCTGCTCAGCTGAGTTCATGACAGCTGACCTCTCCCACTTAGCTCACTCAGGCACTAGTGCAGAGTCTCCCCCAGTCATAGGGCCAGGGTGCTCTTGAGCTGGCCACCGCAGGGCCAGTGTGGACTACGTTTGGAGGAAGGTTAGTGGCCGTGGAGCAGGACCCAAGCACCCGTGGGCCTCAGCTTGCACTCTTGAGATTTATTGGTGCATTGGGTGGGCTCCATCTGTCCTCTGTCACCCAAGACCACACCTAGGATCTGCAACCTCACAAGGAGGATCCAGGAACAGACAGGGTCACGGTGTGCCCACTTTGTAAGCAGGACCTCTGTGGAACGTGAGGCTTGTCCTTTCTGGAGCTCAGCAGAGGCCATCCTGCCTGGCTGGGATGCCCCCCGCCCCTGCCCCAAACGCTCTGTATGTTAACTATCCATCTAATCCCCACAGTAACCCAAAGAGATGGGGACAACAATTGCTTCTGTTCTATGAAACAAGCCTGCTCATTTTATATATCTGGGGAAACGATATCGAGGTTCTCGCCTGAGACCACGCAGCTGGTCAGTAGCAGATATGGGCTTGAACGCAGGTAGTGGGTCTCCTAAGCACTCAGTCATTGCTGCTCCGTCTGGCTTGGACACCCAGCCTGCGTTTGGCCTGGTGGTGCTGCATTGGGCCGCACAGTTCTTGCTCATGGGCCCTTGGTGGGGAGTGTGCTCTCTGTAGTGGTCCCAGCTCATAGGCCCTTGGTGGGGAGTGTGCTCTCTGTAGTGGTCCCAGCTCATGGGCCCTTGGTGGGGAGTATGCTCTCTGTAGTGGTCCCAGCTCATGGGCCCTTGGTGGGGAGTGTGCTCTCGGTAGCAGTCCCAGCCAGAAGAAGCCAGCCCTAGACCTCGTTTGGTGCCTGGGTGAACATCAAGCATTGAGAACGGTTAGTCAAGGGCAGGGCCTTGACCCCATAACACCCTGTTTTAGGAGAGCGTCGCGCCGCTGTTCGAGGTCCGCATGGAGCTGGAGGACGATGGGCTGGTCTTCAATCCATCCCTGGAAGTGGGCGGGGACCGAGGCTTCCTGGCGCTGATCGGGAGCCTGGTCACCGACATCTACAATGCAGCCAAGCTCATCCCCAGACTGGCCAAGGGCAGGATGCACTATAAGGTCAGTGTGGGCTTGGTTACGGCCCCACCACTTTCCCTGCCACCAACTACTACCCGGGGTCAGAATCGCCTTACTGATGTGGCAGCGCTTGGTCGTGTGTGTGTGTTTCATGGTGGTGGTCCCATGTGTGATGAGGAGCCCAGGGGCGTCTGTTCTACCAGGCTCCCTGGGGGTGGTGGCCCGGATTTCTCTCGCCAGAGTGGACCTGTCCTTGGTCGACCTGGTTTTCATTCCCTCAGCAACTCCCCACCCACAGCAAGATGCCGAGTGTGCTTTCCCGCCCCACTTCCTGCCGTTTCCCTCCCTCCCGTAATTTACAGTCTGATCCTCTGAGCATACAGGCTCTTTGGCAAATGTGCCTTCCACTGGCTCCCACACCCGTTTGCTCTGAATGCATTAAATACCCACCCACGACCTAAAACACAGATCAGATCCTGGGGATGCAAAGGCGGGGGAAATTCAGCCTCCCTGAAGGGGGAGGTCTGAGAAGGTGTGCTTGTTGGAGCATGGTTTGTGGGGCAGTTAAACAAACATTGGAAAAGACCTAAATGGCCATCAAATACAGGAGTCCTTCAGTAGCTTCAGGCCTATCTAGACAAAGGCATCTAAATGAGTCACAAAAGGGAGCCTGGGATGGAAGGAGGCTCGTGATGTGTTATCAAGTGTTTATCAAGCTGCGGAACTATGTTTAGAATGTGATTTCATTCATTTAAGCAAACAAAAGCCTGTCTTCCTGAAGACCTACTCCAAACTGTCAAGAGTGCTCACTTCTGGGAGACAGGATGGGGGCGAGGGAAGCGGGGGGACAGGGGACATAAAGGGGGCTTTTTGTTTCATATGCTCTGCCTTGTTTGAACTTCTTGATGACGGGTGTGTATTATTTGTAATAACAAACATTTCCAGCAAGATGCTCTGTGCTGTCAGGGACAGGTAGGTGTAGTGATGTGAGGACAGGAGGAAATACCTGGCCAGGTTAAGCACAGCTCCCCAGAGCAGCTGACCTGCATTCTGAGTTGAGCAGGACGGGAGGAGATTCCCAGGCAGAGAGAACGATTTGAAGATTCCTGAGCCACACAGAGGTAGTGTTCCAGGCCCAAGTGCACGCGGTGAGCTGCTCTGGAGCTTAGCACAGAGTGAACCACACCACCAGCGATCCACTCAGGCACAGACGTGTGGGACCCAACACAGGCTGATGAGAGCCACAGCCTAACATGTGGCTCTAGAATCTGAAGGGCCACACGTTTGGGACTCCTCCACCCGCCCTGGGGTCCTCGCGTGATGCAGCAGAACAGAGCAAGGCAGAGTAAGGGTCCCGGTGACCCGGCCACACCCCAGGCTGTGCACACCCTGCCCTGGTCTCATTTGCAAGATTTTAATTTATCGAGGCAACTGAGTGACTACAGAGAGAGGTCAGTGCCACTGATAGAAAACGTAATGTTGCTCACAGCTCCCCAAGAAAGGAGAGGCGCGGTCAGCCATTCAGGGGCGAAGTGGGGAGCAGCAGGTTTGGTCAGGAGGCAGGAGAAGGATGGAGGGAAGCCCAAGCCAGAGGCTGGTAGGGCTGGCGAAACTGCTCCGGACGGGCCCCGGGGTCATCTCCGGTTATCTGGTACCTGGCGCTGGGGTAAGAGAGTAGGGGAAACATGGGCTTGGGATATGTGGATGGTTAGATAAAGGAGGTGATTGGGCGTTTGTCTGGTTTGCACAAGGCATGCCCCCATCCCAGCCCTTTGCTACTTAGAAGTGGCTGGCCCTGCAGGGGGGCAGTCTCTCCCCAGCCAGCAAGATTTTTTTTTTTTCTTCTTTTGCACCACATCAGGCAGCTTGTGGGATTTTTAGTTCCCTGACCAGGGATCGAACCCGGGCCTGCAACAGTGAGAGTGCTGAGCCCTTAACCACTGGACTGCCAGGGAATTCCCAGCAAGATTTTTTAAGATGCCGAAACTTCTTACCGCTGCTGTATAGTCATTTCAGTCGTGTCCGACTCTGTGTGGCCCTATGGACTGCTGCCTCCCAGGCGCCTCTGTCCATGGGGTTCTCTAGGCAAGAATACTTGTTAAGATACAGAAACTTCAAAAAACATGTTTCATACACACCCTCCACCTTGAGATTTTCCAGTTATGGGAGCCAATCGCTACCGTTTCGCTAAGACCAATTTGGATTGCATTTTCTGTCTCTTGAAATGCAAAAGGCCTGTCCAGCCAGGGCCTCCCGTGCTCCTGCTGCAGCTGTCCATGTGGTCTCCACTCAGGTCCTCAGATATGTGCCTCCTCTCAGCGCAGGCCCTTTGCTGTTTCTCTGGCTCTTCACCTCCCATCCATCAGCTCCCAGACCAACGATCACTTCTCAGGGGGTGTCCCCTAACCTCCTCCCTGCTACACCTGAATACAAGGATGAGAGTCATGATGACTCAGTTTTTTATTTACTGATAAACTTGTGACCCCAGTCCAGGACTGTCCACATCCCCGTGAGCCCTGTCCACACTCCCAGTGCCCCCTCCCACCGCGTGTACACAGCAGGTGAGTAACTACTAAATGAATGAAGCTATGCGTGAGTCGTCCTGGGGTCTACCAGGCAAAAAGTCACATCCGGCGTACCTTCACATGGGAGAACATCGCCAATGGGAATGTGTCCCCTCCTCTCATCTCGGGAGGTTAGCAACACTTGACCCAACAGGGAGCCACTCTCCAGGTCAGGGGGCCCACAGGGCGAAGCCCTCACCCGTCTGTTCCCCTCCTGCCCGCCTGCAGACTGACCTGGAAGACATGACGGACCTCATAGAGATGCGGGAGGAGATTTCCAACCTGGTCATCAGCGCCATGAAGGAGGCCGAGGAGTACCAGGACTCCTTCGAGCGCTACTCCTACCTGTGGACGGACGACCCGCAGGAGTTCATGAAGAACTTCCTCACTTACGGGCGTGCCATCAGCCGGGAGGACTTAGACAGCCAACCCGAGGAGACCCTCCCCAAGACACCGCCCACCCTCGCCCAGTTCCAGCAGCAGGTGTGTGTGGACCTTGCCCACCGGTTTTCTTGCTCCTGGAATCAACCACGCCCTTCCCGCCCCCACTGCTGTGGAGGGGCACTGGGTTTGACTGAAAACTCGGGTGAACTTTTTTTTAAACGTAGGTTTTATTATTATTCAAGTATGGAGAGACCAACAGACCAGTAGACAGCCACCATGAAAAGAGGGTTTGTGACCCACGGCTCCCAAGAGGAGGGGGCACTCCAGGCCATGGGTGTCGCCAGCAGGGTACCAGTGTCAGGAGACAGAGAATGAGGGGAAAGCGTTACCGAGAACTCGCGCTAGGGTCCTCGTGGGAAGGAACAAGCAAGGCAGGGCAAGCTGGCTTCGGATGGGCTAGTTTGAATCATTTCAGTGACTCAGGGGTGTATGGGCTGTCTCAGGTTGTCAGGTACCTGGCCCCCTGGGTGATACCTGAGCAGGTGGACAGTGGCCTAAAATGTGAGAGCGGGTGGTAAAAATCGGGGTGCAGACTCTGGTTCGTTGTTTGCACATGAAACAACGCTGTCCTGCGGAGGGGGAGGATTGTCTGCTATCTCTAGGAATGAGCCAGCCTGTGAGGAGGGCCGGGCTTGTCCCTCCAGGGTCAGCAAGGCCACCAATGCCAAAGCATCAGGAATGTAGAGCATGATGGGAATTTCCTGGTGGTCCAGCAGTTAGGACTCGACTCTTTCTGGGTTTACCCCCAGGTCAGGGAACTAAAATCCCTCAAAATGCATGGAGTGGCCAAAATATATATATATATATATATGAACACAAGAAAACGTAATGAGTTTACAGACCTTCATGTCTTTTCCTGAAGCTTGGTGAGGGTGGCCCAGCCACAGGGGAGATGCTCAGGGTAGGGGACACAGTCTCTCCTACAATGGGGTGGGGACAGCTGGCTGCCGATCTTGAAAGCCTCAAGGACAGGCAGCAGCACAAAGCTGGTGGAGTTAAGGGTGCCCCGTGGCGCCCAGGACCCCTTGCACCCTTCGGAACTTTAGTCATACC
The DNA here is from genome assembly GCF_029407905.1 of Bubalus kerabau. Lineage (NCBI taxonomy): Eukaryota > Metazoa > Chordata > Mammalia > Artiodactyla > Bovidae > Bubalus > Bubalus kerabau. The sequence continues at coordinate 10,595,246 of NC_073627.1, read as the reverse complement.
CTCCTTCAGAAGCCCTGCTGGCCTCACCCGGTGATGTCCCTTTCTGACAGCTTATATCCGTGTTCGGCAATAGTCTTCTGGGCTGCAGGGGCTACCAGCTGGGGCTGGGAGAAGGAAAGGAGCGCATTGCGAGGGCCTCCCCTGCTCCCATGCGCTGTGCTGGCCCCACCACAGCAGCCCAACAGCTGAGCGGGTCCTTGCCTCCCAGATCGACTCCTACGAGAAGCTGTACGAGGAGGTGTCCAAGTGCGACAACACCAAGGTGTTCAACGGCTGGCTGCAGTGTGACTGCCGCCCCTTCAAGCAGGCCCTGCTCAACACCATCAAGCGCTGGAGCTTCATGTTCAAGCGGCACCTGAGCAACCACGTCATCAACAGGTGGGCGCCAGATCAGCTGCCCCGGGCCCACCCCCACCGGCCTGACGCTGACCACACCCCGGAGAGCCCTGTGCTAGGGCCTCCAGCCAACCGGGTGTGGAGCTGAAGGTCAGGTTTAGAGACCAGTGGCCCCACAGAGGGTGGGTCCCAGCAGGAAGGTGTCACCTGGTGGGCAGTGGGGGCCCTGGTTCCTCGATCGTTGCTTCTTTACTGGGCACTTACCATGTCTGACCAACAAGCTCCTTTAGGAGCCCTGAGTTGGGCAGGGAAGCCTGGCATGAAACTGGAGGGTGGTACCTGTGCAGTTACAGGCGATGGTGGGCTGGGAGTCACCAGGAGCCCCGAGAACATGTAATCCCGCTCTTCCATCCAGGAGGCCCTGCAAAGGCCACCCTGAGATGTGACCCTACCCGGGACTCCCCAACCAGTTGAGCTAGTGAAACATGGGGTACCAGACAGGGACTTGGCCCTCCCCTGGGGAGGGCGCCCATCACATGCGGCCTCACACCCACCAGCCTCGCGGACCTGGAAGCCTTCATGAAAGTTGCCAGGATGGGCTTAACGAAGCCCGTTAAGGAGGGGGATTATGACGGCCTTGTGGAAGTGATGGGGCATCTGATGAAGGTCAAGGAGAGGCAGACGGCCACGGACAACATGTTTGAGCCTCTGAAGCAGACCATTGAGCTGCTCAAGTCCTATGGGGAGGAGATGCCCGAGGAGACGCACGTGAAGCTGCAGGTAGACAGGACTGGGATGCCCCGTAAGGGGGAGCTGGAGCCCCGCGAGGCAGGGCCAGAGGAGGGCGGGCCCTTGTGACCCAGAACTTGCAGCATCTGAGATCCTTGGGGAACAGTGGGGTGGGAGGACAAGGTTCTCCAGAGATGAGGGGACAGGGAGATTGCCTCCCAGGGGTGGGAGGGGAATAGTCCCTGCATTTAGTTGGTGTTTCAATGGATTAGAAATGCCTTCATGTCCCACACTGCCTCCTGAGCCCAGTGGGAGCCTGGGCATGAGGGACAGTGGACCAAGAACAGGGTCCGCAGAGACCCTGCTAAAATTAGGGGCCAGCAGGGAGGCTGCGAGAGAGATCAGCTCCCTGGAGGAGAAGGCTCCCAGGCAGCTCCATGCCCGTGGAGCAGAGGGGCCACGGCAGGGGATGCAGGGACTTGAAGAAGCCCAGCACTTTATGGCTGATTCACAGGATGTCAGTGTTGGTACCAATGCATCTGTGTGTGCGGCTGGGGTGGGTGGGGGGAGGGAGGGACGGAGGAGATGGGTCCTGCAGGCAGGGTCAAGCCACCCCCCGAGCTTTGTCTCCTCCCAGGCCTGGCTGCCTCTACCCGCTCCCTTTCTCTGCCCTGACTCTGTGTCTGGTCACACAGGCCTGACACCCTGTGCTGGGAGACATGGATGCCAGCCAGTGCCCAAGACCCCCAGCAGAGGGAGCGACAGGGTGGTGTGGGTGGCTGGGGTGACCTCTCGCGCTGCCCAGGCCCTGGTTTAGAGCACGTCACGTTTGGCCCCTTTTCCCCCTGCCCAGGGCTCAGTAAGGACCAGGATTAGAAGTGTGTGTGGCCAGGCCCAGGAGCTCTGGGGCGGTGGACAGGGCAAGTGGGGTGGTAAAAATCCTGATAAATGTTTGAGGCATGCCACCGCCAACAAAGACTGTTAGTTAATTGTAGAAGAAAGAGACAATACCTATCTGTGGGCAAAGAGATTAGGGGCTGGGATTTTTGTCTTAAAAATATTTTACGGCAAGTACAATATTTGCTCAAGTGTGGAGAACTTGGAAATACAAAACTTCATCTGATTGCTAAAGTCATTCTTTTATATATATATATATTTTTTTTTTTTTAATTGGAGGCTAATTACTTTATAATATTGTAGTGGTTTTGCCATACATTGACATGAGTCCACCACGGGTGTACGTGTGTTCCCCATCCTAAACCCCTCTCACACCTCCCTCCCCATAAAGTCATTCTTGAAATGACAAAACTACAGGAAGGGTAGACAGGTTAGTGGCTGCCCAGGCTGGGGATGCAGGGTGGGTGCGGATGCAAAGAGCTGATGCAGGACGGTTCCCTGGCAGTGATGAACAGCGAGGTATGTGGATTGTGGTGGGGGTTATGGGAACCTGTACATGAGACAGAAGTGCCTGGGGCTACACCTGCCTGCAACACATGCACTCACACGTGCACATACAACACACGCACATGTAGACTGAGCTTAAAACAGGGTAAAACCCGACAAGTTCCGTCATCTGTTAACAGAAACACCCCAGGGTCCAATGTGGGCTTGGCCATCGAGCCTCAGTTGTATAAGATGCCAGCACTGCAGAAGGCTGCAGGGAGGCACACAGGACTCTCTGTGCTGTTTGTTTTTTTTTCAATACTTCTTTATTGATTTATTTGCCTGCACTGGGTCTTAGTTGCAGCACACAGCATCTTTGGTTGCGGCTCGTGGGATCTAGTTCCCTGACCAGGGATCACACCCCGGCACCCTGCCTTGGGGTCGCAGAGTCTTAGCCACTGGACCACCAGGGAAGTCCCTCCCTGTGATATTTTTGCAGCTCCCCGTGAGTCCGTAATGATCTCACACTAGAAAAATTTTTAAAAAGAGCAGAAAAGGAAGTGGTCCTTGGCCTTTACCTGCACAGGAACTGCCGGAGCAGTGGACAAACACTAAGAAGCTGGCCATCCAGGTGAAGCAGAATGTGTCGCCCCTGCAGGCCAACGAGGTCAGCATCCTGAGGCGGAAGTGCCAGCAGTTTGAGGTATGGTGGCCTGGCGGGGGGGAGGGGGCCGGGCTGCAGCTCCCACCATGGCCGGGCCCTGGGGCGGGGGACCTGAGCGTCTCACATGGTCCTCCCGCAGCTCAAGCAGCATGAGTTCAGAGAGAGGTTCAGGCAAGAAGCCCCGTTCAGCTTCAGCGACCCCGACCCCTACAAGTCCCTCAGTAAGGTATTTTTGCTCAAGGAGGAGATGGGGTGGTAACTCTGGGGACCCATCTTTTCTCAAGCTGTCATTCTCGTGAGCCCAGAAACATGGCCTCGACGGGACCAGCTTTGGGGCCGAGCATACGTGTGTGTGTGTGTGTGTGTGTGTGTGTGCACAGACAGGCAAGCTCAGCCATCCTATGGGGCCTCCCCTCCAGGCCCCATCAGAGAAGCCGGGGGTGGTTGGGGGGACGGATGGGAAGGCGCTGCTCCCCCAACTAGAAAGTCTGCTGCCTTCCCGTGTGCGTGGGGTCGGAGTACAGTGTGCTGACGGCTCTGAGGGTCGCTGGGACGTGACGGGGTGGGGGCAGATGGGGAAGGCTCCACTGAGCACAGGCACCCCGCTCACTGGCTTCCTCCCATGCCCGCAGCAACAAAAGAGCATCGCGGCCATGGAGAGCATCATGGAGGCGCTGTGCAAGTCTGGGAGCCTGTTCGAGGTCAGCGTCCCAGACTACAAGCAGCTTAAGGCTTGTCACAAAGAGGTCCGCCTGCTGAAGGAGCTCTGGGACATGATCATCATGGTGAGGGGCCGTTCTGGCTTGGGGGGTGGGCAGGGCAGGCAGAAAGAGGGGGAGGTGGGAGAGGGGTCCACGGGCAGCATCCTAGCACCAAGAGGGCACGGCTCCCATTATCCCCCTATGACACCCACCTCTGATGGTTGATGGAGGCAGCCCCTCTTCTTTTTTTTTTTTTTTTTTTTTTTTAGCCCCTCTTCTTAAACACAAGAGTAGGAAGCCTCACTCTCCACCCCAGGGTCAGGACAGTGTCCACAGCATATGGGCACGTGTTAGTTCCCCATGGTCTCGCCTTTTGGCACCTCTATTTCCAAAGATATTTCAGTTCTTCTCTTTTTTTATTTTTTATTTTATGGCAGTATGTGTGCATGCGTGCAAAGTTGCTTTAGTCGTGTCTGACTCTTTGCAACCCATGGACTGTAGGCCACCAGGCTCCTCCATCCATGGCATTCTCCAGGCAAAAGTACTGGAGTGGGTTGCCATGCTGTCCTCCAAGGATCTTCCCGACCCAGGGACTGGACTTGCATCCCCTGCATTGGCAGGCGGGTTCTTCACCACTGTGCTACTGATGAAGCCCTCACTGGAGAATAGCTGGTTAACAGTGCTGTGTCTCAGGTGTCCAGCACAGCGATTCAGTTATGCATATACATGTATCTGTTCCTTTTCGAACTCTTTTCCCATTTAGGTTATCACAGAGTATTGAGAGGAGTTCCCTGTGCTATACAGTAGGTCCCTACTGGTTGTCTGTCTTTTTTTTAAATAGATAATGCCTTGATTTTAATTTTTTTAATCTCTTGGCCGTACTGTGTGGCATGCAGGATCTTAGTTCCCTGACCAGGGATTGAACCCGTGCCCTCTGCAGTGGAAGCACGGAGTCCCAATCACTGGGCCGCCAGGGAGGTCTCCCTGGTTATCTCTCTTAAATACAGCAGTGTGTGCCTGTCAACCCCAAACTCCCAACGCATCCCTCCCTCCCCACCCACCGTGACCTTAAGTTCCTTCTCTAAGTCTGCGTTAGTTCTTTGTGCTCTTGAATGAACTTTAGAATCTGTCAAATCCTCCTCTCTTCAGATAGAAAACTCTCAGACTACACGTAGACTTGAATCTATCTACCCTGTGAGCTCCTCCGGGGAGGATTCCCCTCCTGGCAGCAGTGTCTGGCATCCCTGCTCAGGAGCAGGCCCTGTCTTGTCATGTATGTTGTTGTTTAGATTACATCTTAGTAAGATAATGTAAATGTCTGTATCCTGACTGTGCTTAATCTATCTCTCAGAGAGGGTGGAGTGGGGGAGAATCTTTGGAGCCACAGGCTCCATCACAACCACCCCCAAAGGGAGAGAATCCATCCAAGCCTCTAGATACTTTTTTTTTTTTTTTTTTTTTTTTTTTTTTGCAATTCACTGAATTCAAGTGTCTTGTGCTCGAGTGACCTGACTGAACAATGCTGCTGCTAAGTCGCTTCTGTCGTGTCTGACTCTGTGCGACCCCACAGACCACCAGGCTCCTCTGTCCCGGGGATTCTCCAGGCAAGGACTGAACAATAAGTAGAGTCAGCTCAGAAAGCTGCACTGTCCTCTGATAAATACCACTTAGCACAGACCCAAGAACACAGGTTACTTTTCCCAGGAGATAATGATAAGCATTTCCGGTCAGGGTGTTGCAAAAAAAAATTGACAAAACAAACGAGCCAGGGTACTTTTACGATAACAGGATACAGAAGCAGCTTAAACTTAAACCAGAAAGGGCCATCGATTTCTGTGGGGATTAATGCTTCAAGTCTCGGGATTTGCAGAGTCAGTCTCTTGTCAGCACCCCAACTGTTGGTCAATGTCTGTCAAGAATGTCTACCAAGATCAGGCTGGTCTGCCCCAAGCCCCTGTCAGCAACCTCTGGCCCTCTCGAGGACTCCCATGCAACTCCCAAGCCATTCTCAGCCCACCCCGAATTCAAGACTGGAGCTGCTTGGGTTTCCGCCTCCACTCTTGGTAGGGTGGTCCCCCAGTGCCTCCTGTGTCTTGTTTCATCCTGTTATGAGTGGAATCTCCTCTGGTGTATCTTTGTCAGTGTAAGCTAGGTTGGGCTTCCCTGGTGGCTCAGTAGTAAAGAATCCGCCTGCCAATGAGGGAGACCTGGGTTCGGTCCCTGGATCGGGAAGATCGCCTGGAGAAGTAAATGGCAACCCACTCCAGGATTCTTACCTGGGAAACTGCATGGACGGCGGAGCCTGGTGGGCTACAGTCTTTGGGGTTGCAAAGAGTCAGACAAGACTTAGTGATTAAACAACAACAAGTAAGCTAGGTTACTCTGCAGTAACAAACAGCCCTAAAACACAAAATCTTTGTGTAGTTAACCACAGACAAGTAGTTTCCGTTCATGCAAAGTCCACACTCCGGTTCCAGGCAAACCCTCAGCTCATTGCGTGTGTCCACAACAGCCGAGGCGGGTAGAGGGAACTGTGGGCTCAGCGTTGGCAACTCAGTGCCTCTGCCCCCAAGTGACAGGTGTCATCCTAATTCCATTGGTTGGGGCAACTTTCGTGGCCTCAGCAAGACATGGGACAGAACAAGATCCTGGTGAGCAGTGACAAAGCCCATGTTTTGCCAAAATCTCTCTTAACTGCTGACTTTTAAGTTGAATTGGTCATGGTAGAACTGGGGTTCTTTTTGCCCCCCTGTATCCGGTCACTTTACCAAGCTCTGTCCTTAGTGCTGGAGACTCCTCATTGGATCGTTCCGTCCAAGAGCAATGCCAGGAAGGTGGCACAGGTGCCTTCCTGAACCGTCCCCAGTAGAGGAGTCAGTGGGCATTTTCCCACCTCAGGTCAACACCAGCATCGACGACTGGAAGACCACCAAGTGGAAGAACATCAACGTGGAGCAGATGGACATAGACTGTAAGAAGTTCGCCAAGGACGTGAGGTCCCTGGACAAGGAGATGAAGAGCTGGGATGCCTTCGTGGGGCTGGACAACACTGTGAAGAACATGATCACGTCCCTGCGTGCTGTGAGCGAGCTGCAGAACCCCGCTATCCGGGACCGCCACTGGCAGCAGCTCATGCAGGCCACCCAGGTACCACACTGACGCAGGGGCGGAGGGCAACGCTCCTCGGGAACTCGCTGCGGGCGTGGGGGGCTGACGCTGGCAAAGCTGGCTTCACGCATGCGCACCCCAGGCCATCACACAGGGCTCCGGGCTCAGGGTGGCCCCAAGCTGGGTTAGAGGCTCTGCTGTTGCCACCTTGATTTCCTTAATTAATAACTTCTGCACACGGGATCCCTTCATTTTCATTTTGTACCAGGCCCTGCAAATTATGCAGCCAGTACTGGTTGTAGCATGAACGGTGAATGTCCACGGGGCTCAGAAAGTTTGGGGTGGAGGAATAGTCCCGGGTGCCCCCATGTACCCCAGGAGCACAGGGTCCTAGAACCAAAATTTTCCCAGGGATGTTCCCAAGTGAGGAGTGGGAGGGGCACTGGCCTTGACACTCACTGAAGGCGAATAGGGCCATCCCCACTGTCAGCAAACATTGAACAAAACTCTATGGAACGGCTACTCTGCAGAGGCCCCCCGTAGATGTCAAGGAAGCAGAGAGGTTGAGGACACGGGCCCTGCTCTCGGGGCAGTAGAGGAAGAAAGAACACAGGCCATGGTGTTTGGGAGGCCGAGTTGGGTGCTCAGCGGCAGTTCTTGGAGTGCAGAGGAAGTAGCCACTTCCCTGGTTAGGGAAGCATGGGACCAGCATCAGGAGCACGTGGGGTGTGGCCTGGACCTTAGGGAGGGGAGGGGAGAAACAGGTGAGCAGAAGGGATTGTCTAGAGTACTGAGGCCACTGGCCAGCAGGCTCGTGTACCCCATCCAGGGCCTGGGAGAGACCCCTGGGCAGTGATCGACAAACAACAGAAACGTCCCAGGAATTGGGCACCACTGAGGACTTGTTGAGACCTGGGCAGGTATTTTCCCAACCGTGATTGAGAAACACTCAATTCCATCAGTTGGTCAAACCAGTTTTTGTGGCAGGCTCGGAATCCAGGCTTGAAAATGTCTATGTGACAGCGAGAAAGATTTGAAGTCTGGGTGACACCAAGCAAATACCTGCTATTGTTACCAGAGTAACAGTACCTGTAACGCAGCCACACCTGTTAGTAACACGGCAGCTTCCCCAGATGGATCGGGTCCTGCAGCTGCGGTCACAAAGCCCCACACGATGGGGGTCTTGAAACCACAGAAATGTATTCTTTCGTGGCCCTGGAGGCCAGAAACTGGAAGTCAAGGAGTCAGTAGAGCCATGATCCCTCCGACGTCTAGGGGAGGACCCTCCCCTGCCTCTCCCAGCTTCCAGTGGTCCCAGGCGGCTCTTGGCTTGTGGCCACATCTGACGCATCCTCGCCTCCGCGGTCACGTGGCCTCCTCTGCATTTCAAACGTCCCTCTCCTTTCTGTGATGAAAACACCTGCCATCAGGTTTAGGTTCTGTGCAATTGACCCAAGATGATTTCATCTCAAGATCCTTAACAGCTGCAAAGACTCTATTTCTGAGTAAAGTCACATTCTGAAGTCCAGATGAACATGCGTTTGCGAGGACACTCTTCAACCCACTACTGGTGGGCTCTGTTGCTACCAGTTTTACAGGGAGGAGAGGCCTGGAGGAGTGTCTGCCCAAGTCATGGAGCTCCCAACACCCGCTTTGTGGCCTGGGTTCCTCCCTAGCCAGCCTCTACGTGAAGGACAAAGGTGTCCCTCAACTGGAGAACATGTGACCGAATATGAAATGTGCCTATTGTTTTCCTCTGCAGGTGAAATTTGAAATGTCAGATGAGACCACCCTGGCAGATTTACTCCAGCTGAACCTGCACAAATACGAGGATGAGGTCCGAAACATTGTCGACAAGGCCGTGAAGGAGTCTGGGATGGAGAAGGTATCCTTTGTTGACAGTGAAGTGTATTTTATACGGGACGATGCCGAAACCGACCCACCAGCCTGACGCCTGTCAAATGTGCTGATGTAGGGTTGACACGAATGCACCACCAGTTAACGCCTGACTGAACTCTGCTCTCTTTCCATGAAGCACCCTCGTTTGTGGTCCGTCCTGCCTCAGCCTCAGCCTTCTGAGAAGCTGAATGGGGCCAGGGCAGGATGGGCAGTGGTCAGGAGGGCTGGCCATCAACTGGTACCTAGGGCCATTCCAGGACATATGAAAATGCTGGAGGATTCCTTTGCAGTTCAAACCTCTCTCCTCATCTGTTTTTTGAGTTTGAATGGTCACAGTTGGGCTTGCTTTCTTTTTTTAACAGCTTTATTGAGCTATAAATCACATACCCATTCACCCATTTAAAGTGTGCAGTCCAATGGCTTTTAGCATATTTACAGAAACGTGCAGCTATCACATGTTAGAATTCGTCAATTTTAGGACATTTTCATCTCCTCAGAAAGGGATGAAACCCAGACCCTTTAGCTAATATCTCCCATCTTCTCACACCTCCCCCATCCCAGCTCTAAGCTACTGCTTCTATAGGTTTGCCTTTTCTGTGCATTTCATATACGTGTAAACATATAATGTCGGCTTTTGTGTCTGACTTCTTTCACTGAGCATGTTTTTAAGTTTCCTTCGTGTTGTAGCATGTGTCCATACTTCATTTTTTTATAGCCAAATAATATTTCATTATATGAATTCTCCACATTTTGTCCACCCATTCACCCACCGAGGGACATTGGGGTTGCTTCCATCTGTTGGCCCCTGTGAATAATGTTGGCATGAACATATTGGGTTTCTGAGAGCAGGACCTCCTTCCACGTCCCAAGAAACTCTGGGTCCTCTTCAGTGATTCTTGCCAGACTCTCGCTGACCCTGTTCCTATTCCTCCGAAAGGTGCTGAAAGCCCTGGACAGCACGTGGTCCACCATGGAGTTTGAGCACGAGCCACACCCACGGACGGGCACCATGATGCTCAAGTCAGACGAGATGCTGGTGGAGACGCTGGAGGACAACCAGGTGCAGCTTCAGAACCTGATGATGTCCAAGTACCTGTCCCACTTCCTGAAGGAGGTGACCAGCTGGCAGCAGAAGCTGTCCACGGCGGACTCGGTCATCTCCATCTGGTTCGAGGTCCAGAGAACCTGGAGCCACCTGGAGAGCATTTTCATTGGTTCCGAAGATATCCGGGCCCAGCTGCCAGAGGATTCCAAGCGCTTTGATGACATCGACATCGAGTTCAAGGTGAGCACAGCTCTCTGGCTCCTACCTGGGCACTTTTGGAAATGGCTCCCTTGGTGCAAACAGGGCTCGTGATGCCATGGCGGTCCCTTTCTCCTCCCAGGCCCTGATGGAAGACGCGGTGAAAACACCCAATGTGGTTGAAGCCACCAACAAACCAGGCCTCTATGACAAACTTGAGGACCTGAAGAAGAGGTGGGTCCCACACCTGTCCAGACGAGGGGCTTCACTGTGGCAGAAACCCGAGTCATGCGCCTCCCCCGCTACCCCACTGGCCAGGCCAGGAAACCCCCAGGTTGTGGGTTAACACATCCCCTCCCTGGAAGCACCTGCCACTTCCTGCCACCCTAGCCACAGAGCCTGCCTTCGGCCTCAGAGGAAGCCACGATGGCAGAGATTCACCTGTAGCCCCTCCTGCCTGGGGACGTCCACAAGTGTGGGGGCTGGCTGAGAAAGAGCGTGTCCGCTTGGAAGATTTGAATCAAACTGGGGCTGGGAATGGCCTGGGCGTCTCCAGGGTCGTCTGTCCAGTGCGTGGAAGGATGGGCTGGCAGAGACCTTCTGTCGAGCAGGACTCAGCAGCCTCATTCCCTGCCTCCAGGTTGGCTGTGTGCGAAAAGGCCTTGGCCGAATATTTAGAGACGAAAAGACTGGCTTTCCCTAGGTTCTACTTTGTCTCTTCAGCTGACCTCCTGGACATTCTTTCCAATGGAAATGACCCCGTGGAGGTAGGCGGGCCCCTGATGATCCAAAGGCGCACCAGGCCCCATGTCCGGGTGGCCCCAGGATGTTGTGGTGTCCGAGAGGTGGTCCACACCAGAAACCGCCCAGGGGCCAGGCCGTGACAGGACCCGGGACCGCTCTCAGAGCCTGCCCTTCCTGCCCTGAGCTCCATCATTGTGCTCTGGAAAATGGGTGAGATGCCCGTTTCTAAGACACAAGCTGCTCATCCTGCCAAACCCCAGACACCGGGAGGAAAAGGTCCCGCGAGGCTCTTCTTCTAAAAGAGAGAAGGGCGAGCATCCGGGCAAAGGGAGGGGACCATGTTTTATTCTAATCATGGGGTTGCAGATGCACGGTATGGGAGCCCCAGGGCGGCCCACGGTTTAGGTTCTGAGCATCTGACTTAGGGGCATAGGCCCCGTGCCCCCTGGGACAGAACCTTCTCAGGGAAGATAAGAAACAGACATTCAGCAGATTCTGCCAAGCAGCGTTTGCTGTTTCCTTTGTTGGTGAAGTGTGTTTAATCAGCATCCCAGAGGCGGGGGGTCAGGGAGGGGGGAAAATAAGTTTAAAAAAATGATGCTTAAGACCACCCAAGGGAGACCCAGGCCATGGGCATCCGCCTGCGAGCCCCTGGGTTGCAAAATCCAACGTCCTCCCCCTCTGACCCCGAAATCCAGGTGAGCCGCCACCTGTCCAAGCTCTTCGACAGCCTGTGTAAACTGAAGTTCCGCCTGGACGCCAGTGGGAAGCCGCTCAAGTTCGGCCTGGGCATGTATAGCAAGGAGGACGAGTATGTGGACTTTGACCAGGAGTGCAACCTCTCGGGGCAGGTGCGAGCCGCCGCGGGATGCGCAGAGCACTGCCCTCAGGATGGCGGTGCCCCGTGGCCGGGACCGCATGGCCATACAGGCTGTCAGCAGCAGCCTGTGGCCGGCCCTCTCTCCTCTTCCCTCAGCCTTGCAGAACAAATGCATAAGGGACGTCTTTATAGGAGTCCCTGCACAGCCTTACCTATGCAGTCTGAGGTGACCCGTGAAAAGAAAGGAAGGAGAAAGGAGGTGGGGGGAAAGGGAGGGAGAGAACAGATTTATTAATGCCCTTAAATCTTCATCGTTTTATTATTATTAACGCCAAGGGGGCCACTTTGGAGGGTGCCATGCACACCTGCCAAGGTCTCATCCCTGTTCAGCATGATGGGCTTTACAGCTTCCATATTTAGCAGAGGGCTCCTCTTACCCTGGGCAGCCCGGCCCCGGTCCCACCTCCCCAGCCCAGGAGGCTTCTCCCTTCTGCTGACAGCAAGCTTCCTGGCTGCCCTCTCCCCCATCTCTTTGCCCAAGTATTATTCAAGCATCCAAATCAATTCTTACATTTTGCCTAAGCAAAATGTAATTTGGAGGTAAATTGGCTTGGGGCATTAAAAATCTCACGTGAGAAAACTCGAGCTCCAACAAGTTGAATTCGGAGTGCCTGGCCGGACGGGGTGACGCAGGATCCATTTATCGGTTTGTTCAGACACTTCCCACACTTAACCACTTACAGACATAACCACTGAACTACAGCCTGCACTGTGCTTCTATCAATAGCTTAAAAGAAAAACCAACCTGATTATCCCATTCGGGTATTTTCCTCCTGGTGGCAGTTAGTTGAAGGTTTGTATTTCAAAATACACACAAGGCTCATCAGCCAGTTTGTCTGCGTGACAAAGAATGCCCTTGAGGACAAGTGGGGCTCTGCTGGTCAGAATCCACCTGGGACAGGGGGCAGCAGGGCCCGGGGGACAGATGCCCTGTCCCGGAATATCAGCACCACTTCATGGGCTCAGACATAGAATGTCTTCTCTAGCTTTTTCTCTCGTTCCCTCTCCCTTCTGTGTTTAGACACAGTGATTGCACACGAAAGCCCAATGCAACTAGTTTTGTGGGTACAGTGAGGCTTGCTGAACACATTTTTCCAGCAGGGCATTCTTACCGCTCAGAAAACCTGGGCATTTCTACCCCTAGAATGATGATACGGATGAGGACAAGTGGTAATTGATTTCGTAAACGTCAGAGCAAGTCATCGGATGAGACATGCTCACCCTCTCTGGTCCCCGTGGCTCCGTCCCCAGGTAGAGGTCTGGCTGAACCGGGTGCTGGACAGGATGTGTGCCACGCTCCGCCATGAGATCCCCGAAGCTGTGGTGACCTATGAGGAGAAGCCAAGGGAGCAGTGGATCTTTGACTACCCCGCCCAGGTCCGAGCTGGGTGGACGGGGCAGCTCTGAAATGCGGGGAGGGGTGGACGGAGCTCACCCGTCCTGGGTTAGCGACAGTCCGGCGGCGAAGAGCCACCTTAACTGGTATGAACTCTTCCGTCGGACAGAAAAAGGTGCTCACGTGGCAGGTACTGGGGCCCCCCCTCTGTTTCCAGATCGCGCTCACGTGCACCCAAATCTGGTGGACCACCGAGGTGGGCTTGGCGTTTGCCAGGCTGGAGGAAGGCTACGAAAATGCCATCAAAGATTACAACAAGAAGCAGGTGTGTCCTGCCCACCCCATGTCCGTCCTAAGCACCTTGCTCTGTGAGGTCCTGGCTTGTGCCCCTGCCATTTCTCTGAGTCAAAAGCAGCCAAATATTGGCAACAGCTGTTCTGCCCACGAGTAAGCGCTTCAGAAATACATGACTTTAATTCTCTATTTCGATTTGATTTTTTGACAGATTCTTGGTTAGAAATTTAGAAACCAAAGATAATGTTTAAAATGAAAGATATAACCCTGTCAACAGATTCTTAGCTAACCTAGTGTACATATAATCAGTTCCTAGGCAAAAATACACAACTGTCCAAGTGGCTTTAAAATCCTGTTTTCACTTACTGTCTGCCATCTCTCATGACATCAGATCTTCATCGACACCATTTTCAGTGACTCCTTGATATTCCATGGGGGAGGGGCAGTTCCCGAGTGCCCAGGGGGACCCGCCCAGCCCGGAGGCCACCCCTGAGGCCACCCGTGGAGCCGTGTACGAGGGAGGCATGTTTGCTCCCACAGATCAGCCAGCTCAACGCGCTCATCACCCTGCTCATTGGAAACCTCAATGCAGGGGACAGAATGAAGATCATGACCATCTGTACCATCGACGTCCACGCCCGGGACGTGGTGGCCAAGATGATCACTGCCAAGGCATGGGTGCCGGGAGGGGCCAGGAACCAGGGTGGGGGCCTAGGGCTCAGGACTCCAGCCCACATCCCCCACCCCAGTTACTGCTTCTTCCTCAGTGGGGCGGGGGGGACACTTCTCCAGGCAGCGGCTACCCCGTCCTTCACCCCTAGTCTCACCCCTGGTGAGCCACTGGACGAGCAGCCCAATCAGAAGTGCCCCTGGTTCAGCAGTGGGGGGCGGTGTTAGGCTTGATGGGGGCACCTGGGGAGGAGCGGGGCACTAGAAGCACCCCGGGGTCAGGGACCGCTTGGAGGCAAGCCAGCCTGCTCCCCCCGCAGGTGGAGAGCTCCCAGGCCTTCACCTGGCAGTCCCAGCTGCGGCACCGCTGGGACGAGGAGAGGAAGCACTGCTTTGCCAACATCTGTGACGCCCAGATCCAGTACTCATATGAGTACCTGGGCAACACGCCGCGGCTGGTCATCACCCCACTCACGGACAGGTGAGGGCCCCGGCCGCCTTCCCGCCTGGCCGCGGACAACGCAGGGGAGGGAATCGCACCCTTTCTCTGGGCTCTTCCCCACGTGTCCTTGCACCCTCAGACCCAAATGTCCCCTGCTGAGGCTGACGGATGTGGGCGTTTGGGTTGGGGGACCTGCGTTCAGGTTCAGTTCTGTCACCTGCCAGGCACCCAGCCTTGGAGCTGAGACCTTATTCCCTCATTCTGACCTCGGCTGTTTGGCCTTAGGGGTGTTGCTTAGCCTTTCTGAGGGCCTGTAAAATGGGGATGATGTTTTATAAATCCTCAGCAGCTTGTCGAGGGTCAAGTGAATCATGTGACACCAAAAAGCACTCAGACCAGATCCTCAGCACCTGTGATGCGGCTGTTCCATTGGACGGGCAACATAACGTTCCTTCCCGCACCTCCACCCACTAGTGCCATGGCTGTTTCAGCCCTCACGTAGAGTCTGCTCCAGCAGGATGGCGTTTGCTCCTTGGTGACATCACAAGTCCTCCTTTGCCCCTTAGAGCTCCCTTTGGTGCCACCTTGGGGCTCAGGGGCTGTCACCGACCCACAGTAAAAGAAAGCGGGCAGCCCTGGGGTTGCCACCCACAGGGTGATTGGACATCCCTTACAGATGCTACATAACCTTGACCCAGTCCCTCCATCTGATCATGGGCGGAGCTCCTGCTGGCCCCGCCGGGACTGGCAAGACCGAGACGACCAAGGACCTGGGCAGAGCCCTGGGCACCATGGTCTACGTCTTCAACTGCTCCGAGCAGATGGACTACAAGGTACCCTTCCCACGTCCAGGGGAGCCTGGAGTCCCCTCCCCCAGGAGGCCGCAGCCAACACTCCCCAAGTGACCGCTGGACGGGTGGACACTGCTGGCTGGCCTCTTGGGCATGACCAGCGTGTCTGGTAGAGGATCCCAGGGTGGACAAGCTGCTGCTGCTGCTGCTAAGTCACTTCAGTCGTGTCCGACTCTGTGCGACCCCAGAGATGGAACACCCGGCTCCAAACATCCTTCCCTGCTAGGGAGGCAACCTCTCCCAACCTACATCCCAAGCTTGTCCCAGCAACTGGGGGCACCAGAGAGAGTGAGAGCCTTCGAGGGGGCAGGGGGTGGGGGGTGGGGGATGGCCCCTGCGGAGGGGCCCGGTCCCTGCGGTCACCAGAGGCTTTGCGGCACAGCCACAGTTCTTAAAGGGCCCAAGAAAGAAGACCGTGGAGGTCAGGTCAAAGCAGCCTTTGGTGCGAAGGGTTGGGGGCCTCTGAGGTCATGAACATGGCCTCCTGGAGCCTCCCCGCCCCATCCCCATGGGATCCCCACAGTCCAGGAGACCCCATCTTGAGGCTGAGGGTGGGGACAGCTGCCCCCTCTGACTGTCAAGGCCACAGCCCACACCAACCTCCTGGGTTTTAGAGAAGTGAAATCTGAAGCTGGATCCTCCTAGAAGGAATCCTGTGTGTAAACACTGAAGAATCACCCCTTTTATCTTTCAAGGGCCTGAGTCCGTCTCCTCCACCTGAGAGGGAAGGCCCCTCCTTGTGTGCTAGTGCAAAATGCCAGGGTGAATTTTACACAAACGGCCTTATCTGAGTCCAGGCAAAGCCTTCAGCGCAGGGAGGACCTGGGCTCTTCCTGGCCCCATGTTGACTCTTCCAGGGAGGGGATGACCTGCCTCTAACCTCCCGGGGGCCCCAAAGTTCCCGAGCCTGACCCCCCAGCCTGGGCAGGAGCTGACAGGGCAAGCGGAGGCCCCTGGCAGGACTCCCCAGTGCTCACTTCTCCCCGCCACCTTTCCTAGTCCTGCGGAAACATCTACAAGGGCCTGGCCCAGACCGGAGCCTGGGGCTGCTTCGACGAGTTTAATCGGATCTCCGTGGAGGTCTTGTCCGTGATCGCTGTACAGGTAGGGCCCCCGTGCGGCCTCTGGGTCACCTTCGGGAACTCACTGCCCTCCTGCGTCAGGGCTCGTCAGCTTCCCGGTAGGGTCAGGTCAGCCTGAGTGGGGGTGTGGCACAGAGGTGAGCGGGACCCCAGCCCTGTCCTTCGGGGGCCCGCAGTCTGGTGGGGCACACAGAAGGGTCAGACACAGCAAACTTGTCACTGAATGCAGATGGAGGGGATAGTCAGTTTTGCCTAGGGTCCGGGACAGAGGGCTTCGTTTCAGTTCCCGATGGAGCTGGGCATTGAAGTATGCATAGGAGCTTGTCCATTAGACAAGAGTGCTGGGAGAAAGGGAGGAAGTATGCCCAGGTATTTGGGGAATACCCGTGATGGAGTGCAGGACTGCCTGGTTCTGGGCTCTATTTAAACTCTCCATGCCTCCATTGTCTAATCTGTAGAATGCGTTTGCTGGCAGGATTAGGGGTGAGTGCAGGTAGGTGGCCTCCTCCACTGCTGTTTCCCTCTTGATGTAGACAAAGAACTATCCCCAAGCCCTGAGACCAGAGGCCAGTAAGGCAAAAGGAAGATGGGGGCAGTCAGCGCCCCCTGGACTCTCTGGCAGTGCTGACTGCCGCCTTGGGGACCCCCCAACCCCCAAAGTCAGTGCACAGACCCTGGGAAAATTACGCAGAGCTCTGTGAACTGAAGTGGAGGAGCAAGAACTGGAATAGAACATCAGGAGAGGCTCCACGTGGTGGTGGGGAGTGAGGTGGGGCGGGCCCCGGCTCCAGGCCCCGCCCTGTTGGGGTGTGAGCCGCACACACCGCAGACCAGTCTTGCAGGAAAATCCTGGACTTGGCTTGGGAGCCCCAGACTCGGAGCAGGTCTTAACCGTGGGTACAGGGCGCCCTCTAGTGGTGGCTTGGAGGTTTGCAGCTGCTCTGCGGGCGCCAAGGGTCAAAGGCAGAGCTAATAGTCCCAGAATTCAGATTGCACCCGATGCCGAGTATCTGATGTGGGGATGGCTACCAATCAGCCCTCCCACGGGTCACTGCTGGAGCAGGAACAGACACACAAAATGGCTAGGGGGCAGAACGTCACTTGATAACGAGGATTAGCCTCGACCTGGAGGAATCCCCAGGGCATCTCGCTGAGTGACCAAAGCCCATCTGAGATGACATACTGTACCATCCTACTCACTAAGGTTCGTGAAAGAGAGAATCACAGAAATGGGAGCAGATGACTGATTGCAGGGGGTCAGGGGAGGGTGGGGTGGCAGAGGGCTGGGGGTGGCTGTCAAGGGAGACTCCACCTGAGGTCACGGAAATGTCTGTCATCTCCACGTCGCTGTCCTGGTGGTGATGCCGCAGCGCGGTCACCACTGGGGGGCGCTGGGGAGGGACCCATGGGATCCCCTCTTTGTTCTTTCTTAACAACTGCACATGAATCTACAATTGTATCAAAGTTTAATGAAAAAAAAAAAAAGATCAGGACAGTCCTCTGCAAATTCACAGCCATTCACACACTTTAGCGCAAACGAAGCTCCATCCAGCCCATCATAGTTAGCTGTTCCCACATGAACCCATCTATGTACCAACCGTTTAGGTAAAATGTGTCCAAGATGCGATTCGGGCCAAGAAGAAAACGTTTAATTTCCTGGGAGAGATGATAAGCCTCATCCCCACCGTCGGCATCTTCATCACCATGAACCCGGGGTATGCTGGGCGCACGGAGCTGCCGGAGAACTTAAAGGCCTTGTTCAGGTGTGCGGCGGGGGCGAGGCCCAGGAGAGCGGCTGTGGAGGGCTGGGTCAACCCAGAGGGGGCTAGGGGAGGCAGGGATGGGAAACAAGGCCTGGGTGAGAGGGGCTAGCTGGCCAGGGCCTCTGTAAGGAGCAGATGGTGTCTTCCCACTCTCTGACTCCCAGGGGGTGGAGAGGAAGGTCCCATTTTAGGCATAAGCTGCCCACGGGTCAGGAAGATCCCCTGGAGAAGGAAATGGCAACCCACTCCAGTATTCTTGCCCGGGAAATCCTATGGACTTTGGAGCCTGATGGGCTACAGTCCGTGGGGTCACAAAGAGTCGGACACGACTGAACACGCACACAGCTGATCGGTACAAGGTGGTGGGCGGAGGCAGCACTCAGGTGACTCTCAGAGGAGTTGAGTAAAGGGGGGCAGGGCCCGGAGACACCCCTGTGCAGAGCAAGGGGGAAACAGTAAAGACGGGAGGGGAGCTGAGCTGAGGGGAGGGAAGGGGGTCTGGGAAGCCGCTCTGCACCTAGAGTCTCTGCCAGTAAGGCTGTGGTCCTCCTGGAAGGTGAGCTCATGAGGGGCAGGTGGAGGCAGGCATGGAGGAAGGGGAGAAGCCAAGACAGACCCCCCCCCCGGACCCCTCAGGCCCTGCGCCATGGTGGTCCCCGACTTTGAACTGATATGCGAGATCATGCTGGTGGCCGAGGGCTTTCTGGAAGCCCGCCTTCTGGCCAGGAAGTTCATCACACTCTACACCTTATGCAAAGAGCTGCTGTCAAAGCAGGTGTGTGACTGTCCGGGGGCCCATGGAGCCGGGGGCCCACGGAGCCAGGGGCGGGAGGGATGACAAACGCAGCTGGCCTGGGCTGCCTCCCAGACAGCCTGGCGAAGCCCCCCAGCCTCGGTCCCGGCACGTCAGGCGGCATGCTCATGCCAGCCCACCCACCCGCAGGATCACTACGACTGGGGCCTGAGAGCCATCAAGTCTGTGCTGGTGGTGGCCGGCTCCCTGAAGAGGGGCGACCCCAGCCGGGCAGAGGACCAGGTGCTGATGCGGGCACTCAGGGACTTCAACATCCCCAAGATCGTCACCGACGACGTTCCCGTGTTCATGGGGCTCATCGGGGACCTCTTCCCCGCCCTGGATGTGCCTCGGAAACGGGACCTGAATTTTGAGAAGGTGGGTATGGCTGGGGTCCCAACCAGCGCCTCCTTGCTGCCGAGGACCTCACTTTCCACTATGACTTTCCACCATCTAAGTGGCAGGTACCACACGGGGGTGATGGCCGTGCCTGCCAGCAGGCAATGGCCACACGTGCGTGTCTCCCTCTGCCCTGAGGAATGTCCCGAGGCCACAGGCTGCCTCTCCAGCCCCTTTCTCAATACTGGAGGGTCAGGAGAAGAAGCAGAAGAGGCTTTGGACAAACCCATCCCCCGCATGGGGGTCTGAGTAGCACCCACGGCGGAGCACCTGGACACCCTCATGGGCAGGGCCGCTGTTCCCTTCTGATCTCTTCCCTGGCAGGGGGCTCCCCGGTCCTGCCCGGCGGGCCCAGCACCCCACCCTGCCCCCCCAGGTCATCAAGCAGAGCATTGTGCAGCTGCAGCTGCAGGCGGAGGACGGCTTCGTGCTGAAGGTGGTGCAGCTGGAGGAGCTGCTACAGGTCCGGCACTCGGTGTTTGTCATCGGGAACGCGGGCAGCGGCAAGTCCCAGGTAGGCGCCTGCCTGGGACCCGGCCCGGGGCACCCCGGGCCCCCACAGAGCATCATGGGCTGGGAAGGGAGCTGTGCCGGGTGACAGGGACAGCGGAGGAGGCACAGAATGGCTGGGGACCCTGGTCCCCCCTTGAGACCCTTCTCCCGGGCCTCCTCTCCTTCCATCCCTTCCCCCTTGATGCTGGTCATCCACCTGTCTGCAGCCAGTCCCCACCCTCCTGCCCCCTGCCATTGCCTGGGGCACAGTGGGAAGCAGAGGGTGGCGGCCAGCATTACTGATACCCATAACATCGGAAAATTCTAAACCAGCCGAGTGCTCAGCTAGACAACCCACAGGATGGACAATTATGCTATTATTAAAGATCATCTCCAAAGACTGCGTAACACGAGGGCTGCTCACTTCAAGTTATTTTTAAAAAGCAGAAACTGTATGAGCTAGTTCTCTAAAAAGGAATGTATGTATGTGTGTGTATCTACACGCATATCCACGTGAACCTCCTCAAATGTCCTTAAAAACTCTTCTCTCGGTGGAAGAGTTGCAGGTAATTTTTCCCAGCAAGCACACATAACTTGTATTATCAGGAACAGTGGGAATTTTCCCGGGCCTTGGCACAGCAGCTGTCCGCTGTGCACAGAGGAGCGGTCGCAGGGCGCCTGGCATGACCCTGGGTATTGTCTGGGGGACGCAAATGCACCTGCGTGTCTCCAGGGCGAAGTGGGCCCAAGGCGGGGCTTTTGCCCATGGGTCTTCAAAGGCCCTGTGAGCTCGCACGAGGGCCCTGGCGCGGGGTTTGGGCATGGGGCGCGGCCCCTGAGCCCCACGTGAGTGGCCCCTCCTTGGTGCAGGTGCTCAGGTCTCTGAACAAGACCTACCAGAACCTGAAGAGGAAGCCGGTGGCCGTGGACTTGGACCCTAAGGCCGTCACCTGTGACGAACTCTTTGGCATCATCAACCCAGCGACCAGGGAGTGGAAAGATGGTAACAGAGCAGGGTCTCCACAGCACCAAGGGGACCAGGGGTCAGAGCCAGCGTCCTAGGCCTGGGTCCGCGGCCTGCCGATTTTGTTGTGGATGCTCAGCCAGGCTCCGTGCAGTGAACCCACGGCCAGGCCCCCGAGGGAGACCCTCGGCAGGTCCAGCTGGGGCAGGGGCCTGTGCATACATACGGGGCATCCTCATGGCACTCACGGAGAGCAGGGAGATCAGAGGGCAGCCGGCTCACTCCACCAGGTGGGGGAAGTGGGGAAGCCACGGACATGTGAGCATCAGCACAGCGGCCCCGAGCGAGGCCACCACACTGTGGTCCACGGAGCAGGGAGGGGCCCGGAAACACAGGCCGGAGCCTCGGGGGCTGGGAACGCTGCTTTCCTGGAGGAGGGCCTTGACGAGGTCTGTGCTTTATAAAAAGAACCCGGGACACTGGAGAAAGGACAAGTGAGGGGCTGGAGGAGAGAGAGGGGCCCCAGGGGGAGAAAGGGGCTCTGGAGCGGATGGAAGGAGGGGGTGCCTGCTTCCTGGGGGCTCCCCCACCCTACCTGAGCTTCCATCACCCCCTTCCCGGGCCGGGCTGGGGCTCTGCTCCAGTCTCCCCCCTGCAAGGGTCCTTTGCCCCTCACCCTGCTTTCTCTTCGTGACACTGTATGTGTTTCTGTGCGTGTATCTTGTGTTTCCCCCACCCCCCTCCACTGGAATGCAAGTTCTGTGGGGTGGGCAGGGGACTGTGACTGTCCCCAAGCCCCCTGCTCTGAGTCTGAGACTTGAAGAGCACTCAGCAAACCTTTACTGACAGAAGGAAGAAAGGTGGGGAGTGAGGAGTGAAGGGGTGGGGTGCTGGCTGGGGTCGTGGCGCTCCATATAGGGCTATCGAATCTGACGATGGACCAGACTTGCGGGGGGTGTTGTGGGGCAGGGTCAGGGGTGGAGGCATCAAGGAGGGGAGCTTTGGGGTCAGGAGAAGGGCAGGAAGTGAGCCAGGTCCCCTCCCATCTGAGTGTCCACTGTCCCTCTAGGGAATGGCACTGGCCACCTTTGAGAGAGAGGCCAGGGTTGGCCGGGCGGGCGCGGGAGGGGGCAGGCTGGGTCTCAGCCCGGGGGGTGTCCGGGGTGCTGTCAGCGCCCCCGCGAAGCGAGTGCTGCCCAGAGCCAGGCCTGAGCAGCCCCGCCGCCCGCAGGCCTCTTCTCCACCATCATGCGGGACCTGGCCAACATCACTCACGACGGCCCCAAGTGGATCGTGCTGGATGGAGACATAGACCCCATGTGGATCGAGTCCCTCAACACCGTCATGGACGACAACAAGGTGCGAGGGGCCCGCGACCCCAGAGCCGAGCCCCCAGAACCACAGTGACGAGGGGCAGGGGAGCATGTGGGATTCAACACACGTCTCGCCCGCCTCATTCAGCACACGGGACCCGCTGTGGATGGGGACTGAGGAGGGGGCCTGTCTGGAGCTCTGCACAAAGTGTTATAGACGGCGAGGGACCGGGGGAAGCCCCCATCCCGAGGCACACTCCTTGCAGGACGTAGGCCCACTGAGCCCAAGCCAGCTCAGATGCTCTCTGGGGAGCGTGGGTGAAGGGTGCAGGCACGGGGAGCATTCCTACCTGACCACGTGGTGGGTGGCACCACGTGGGAGGGGAAGCTAATATCTTGGAAGGTGCAGACGACATCAAGAATCGTCTAAAAGCAGCTGAAGAACGTGATTCTCAATCGGGTGGAGGAGGGAACCCCAGTGTTCCCCAGGAAAGGGAGGAGGAGTCCTGGTTTGATGAGGCAAATTTAACCCCAGAGTGAAGTCCTACATGGTCCACGCACGTCTGGGTGCTCTCCATGGCCCTGGGGTGGGAGGGGGTGCTGACATCTGGGACGGCAGAGAGATGCTGGGTTAGGGAAGTGGTTGGTGGCTGGCAGGATGCAGAGGGTGTCTCTGGCCTCCCCTTCCTCTGAGATGGGTCCTGTGGCCGCCTCGGGACGAGGGCGCTCTTGCAGCTGAAACCCACAGGCCCGTGTCCGTCTCCAGGTCCTCACCCTGGCCAGCAACGAGCGAATCCCCCTGAACCGCACCATGCGGCTGGTGTTCGAGATCAGCCACCTGAGGACAGCCACGCCGGCCACCGTCTCCAGAGCCGGCATCCTGTACATCAACCCTGCCGATCTGGGCTGGAACCCGTGAGTTGGGCTTTTGTTCTCCTTCAAACTATGCAGAGAAAAAGGGAAGGGTGGTGGTATTTCAGTGTTGCCTGGGCACGCATTCATCCACTCGCTTATTCATTCATACGGTAAGCGCTGTGTGCCAGGCCCTCCCCGGGCAGCATGGTCACTGCAATGCAAGGATGCAGGAGAGATGTGTGAATAAGTGATGACATGCCCAGAGACTGCATCATGGCGGCTGATGAAGCAAGTGGAAAGGGAGGGGCTGGGCCTGTCGTGGAGACAGAAAGTCTTCCTAGGGGAGCTGGAGTTTGGGCTGACCCCCCGCCCCCCTGCAGAGGAGAAGGAGCTTTACGAGTGGAAAGAGTTTCAGGTGAGAACCAACATTTAAGGCACATCAGAGCGAGAGTGTGAGGTTCCCAGGGACGGGCAGCAGTCTCGTGTTGGCGGATGGACCATGAGGCATCAAGATGCTCTTGGCAGGAAGGGACCAGCCCTGGACCAGCCTAGGGGCGGGCACAGGGGCCTTCTCTGATGTGGAGGGAAGAGTTCATGCCAGCAGACGACAGGTGGCCACTGGGGATGGGGAGGAGGGGTGGATGTGAGAAACGTTTGAAATCGTAAGAAAAGGAAGGCTTGGCATTGAACTTGGAGGTACATTTTCACACTTGGACCCATGGCTAGCCATTTACACACCAGGACGTCCTGCACGGTCTTACGTAGAAACCCCGGTGCAGCGTTCCAGGACTGACGGGCTCGCGAGAAACACCGTGGCTGCTCTTGTTCAACCATCCGTCCATCCACACCTTCAACCAGTGCTTCCTGTGTGCCTGCCGCGTGTCTGACCCTAGGCTGCTCCGTGCAGGGGAAACTGGGTCTCCAGGAGACACGTGGAGCGTGATAAGACATGTGGGGAGGAAGCGCTTCCAGAAAGAACAGGCAGCAGGGAAACCGGAAGGTGGCCTCCTGCACACCCAGGGAGGAAGAAGCCTCAGGAGGGGAGGCAGGGTTGAGAGGGTCGCGTCCGGAGCATCAGGGAGCCAAGGACAGAAAGTTGCCGCTGGATTTTGGCAGCTGGGAGCTGACCGCTAACTCAGGCAGAACAGATTCCTGGTATGACAGAGCCAGAAGCCAGGTGGCAATTCGAGGAGCAGGAACTGGGAGGAGGCCCTCAAAAGGAGGGTCTTTCTAGAAATGAGTCTTGAAGCAGCTGGGAAAGATGAGCGCTGCGGAGCAGAGGTGGGAGGGTTTCCAGGTGCAGGCGAGTTAGGGGGAGCCGGGGAGGCGGAGAGTTGGTGCTCTGTGTGCCTCTGTGGTGGGAAGTGAGCCCAGCTCCCCACACAGCAAGGCCGGGGCTGGAGGGGTGCTCAAGCGCCGTGGCCTGGCAGGGGAGGGACTGGAGCTGGCCTGACTCACAGGGGCCCGGGGGCCGCCGAGACCTGGCACCACTGTGCCGTCTTCTTCAGCATCACCTGTCTGCCCTCTTTGCTGGCATCCTGTGGCCGCCATGACCAAGGACCACAAACCAGGCAGCTTTACACAATGGAGGGTTATCCTCTTCTGCTTCTGGAGGCCAGAGATCTGAAACCAGGCATTGGGAGGGTTGGTTCCTTCTAGAAGCTCTGAGGGGGGACCTCTTCCCCCAGCTTCTAGTGTTGCCAGCAATCCTTGGCTTGTAGATGGATGTGGCCACTTTCTGAATCTCAGGTGACCCGCCCCGCACACACCCCTGTGTGTCATAATTTCCCTTCTTATAAGGACCAGGCAGTGGATCAGGGCCCACCCTCATCCATGATGTTTCAATCTTGAGATCCTGACTTTGATTTCATCTGCAAGCACCCTTTTCCCAAATAAGGCCACATTTGCAGACCGCAGGGGGACATGTCTTCTGAGGGGCCGCCAACTCTTCCCACGTCACATGTCTGGGTTTTTCCAGGGTGGGCAGCAGACAAGGCAAGAGAACTGGAACAAAGTCCGAGCAGGAGCCGCTAAGATGCAGGGGGACAGGAAGAAGCTGACGGGGCCGAGGGGCGCCCAGGGGGACACCCAGCAGGGGCGGGGAGGAAAGAGCCAGAAGATCAGCAGGGGTGGGCAGAGGAGGGGCACTGAGTGGTCTGAAGGAGACGCGCCCTTCGGCCGGGAGTGGTCTTTGGGGCTCCAGAGGAATGACCAGGAGACTCTGAGTGGCTCCTTGGGGACCAAGAGGAAACCTGGGTTTTGCTGGAGAGAAGTGGAGAGGCTAAGAGCCAGCTCAGGGCACCCCCAGCCAGCCCCAGAGGAAGAGCAGCACTCCCGCAGGGGCAGCCATCCCGGATGGGGACGTGAAGCACAGTCCAAGGGTCCCATGGCCTCTGGGGACAGGACAGGTGCCCACAGGGGAGCCTCTTGTCCTCTTGGTGTTATATATCTGAGTTGGCTTTTCAGATCAAAACCAGCACACACATTTGCATGCACTAAATGTCTCTAACAAAGCAAAATTTAAAATTTGATATATCCGCCTGCTAGATAGAAGGCAAATGCGGCAGTCTATGTATAGATTTGCAAATTGGTCTCCGTTCTGAAGACCTAGTGTACCTGGAATTCAGTTCTTAACTGCACGTGTTTGCTTGCCCATGTCTGCTTGTCAAGCGTTTGAAAATCTTCTCTGTTACCTAGTTAACCCGGGGGCAACAGGACAGAGGTTTTGAACTCTTGGTTCCCTCATCTGCTGGGGATGTAGTGAGACTCGGAGCTTCCAGAACACGCACTCACTTGCAGAAAGGCGTGTCTGCAGAGGGCAGGCAAGCTGCGTTGGGTGATGTGAGCCTCCTGCTTATGCTCCGGGCATCCTGGAAACGGCAGCCCACTGAGCTCATCGGCCAGCACTCTTTATGCTTTTAGCAGGCGCCTATTTAGCACTTACTGTGCACCAGGCCCTGTCCTCTGAGCCTTAAAAATATCAACCCAGGTAGTCCTTCCAAATGGGAGTTATCATCATCACTCTCATTTATGGATGAGAAACCTGAGACACAGACGTGTTGAGTAACTTACCCGAGGCTACCGCTGGCCACACAAGAGCCCATTCAAGTCGGGCACTCAGACTCTGGAATCCACACCCCTCACAGCCGTGGGGGACCACCTCTGTGCAACCCACTCCCGGCAACATGGCTCCCCAGGAACGCCTGTTGTATTGGTTTGGACTCTTCCACTAAAAGCGTCGACTGGCTCAATTCACCAGGCATGCTTCAGGCATGGCTGGATCCAGGAGTCCAGATACTAACACGATGTATCCCTGCTCCTCTCCTTTTCTTCCCTTCCCACCCCCTCCCTGTCTGTCCCCCAGATGATGTTCTGAATACTTTCCTCCCCTCTCCTCCTATATGCAGCCCTACTGTCCTCAGTATCGGCCACATCTGAGGGTAGGAAGCGTGGCTCCTAGTTGTTCTAGGTGGACAGCACCCCACAGCTAGAGCCCCGGGGAAAGAGCACGCCCTCATCAGATCCTCTGAAGGTCTCAGGACCGGCCCCATCACCAGGCAGGAGCACCAGTGGAAGCCTTCAGCAAGGGGAGGGTCACCAGAGGGACCCTGCCCGGTGGCCTGGTCCTTCAGCACCTTCCCGCCTTCCCCAGGGTGGTGAGCAGCTGGATCGAGAGGCGCAAGGTGCAGTCAGAGAAGGCCAACCTGATGATCCTCTTCGACAAGTACCTGCCCACCTGCCTGGACAAGCTCCGCTTTGGGTTTAAGAAGATCACGCCGGTGCCTGAGATCACCATCATCCAGACAATCCTCTACCTGCTCGAGTGCCTTCTCACGGAGAAGAACGCGCCCCCCGACTCCGCCAAGGAGCTCTATGAGCTCTACTTCGTGTTCGCCTGCTTCTGGGCCTTCGGGGGGGCCATGTTCCAGGACCAGGTGAGCAGCCGGCCGCCCAGGTGCAGTCTCCCGGCATCCCTCCAGGCAGGGCCCTTTCTGAGCCTCATTTTTGCCTCCCAACAGCTTGTAGATTATCGGGTCGAGTTCAGCAGGTGGTGGATCAACGAATTTAAGACGATCAAGTTCCCCTCGCAGGGGACGGTCTTCGACTACTACATAGACCCTGACACCAAGAAGTTCCTGCCGTGGACAGACAAAGTGCCCGCCTTCGAGCTGGACCCCGACGTCCCGCTGCAGGTAAACGGCCCAAAACGGCCCAGAACAGTGACGATGGACGACGACTGAGGAGCGGGACTCAGAGTCCCACCCCACGCTTCTCATCGGGACGTCCAGTCGCAAACAGTTTCCATCAGTAGGACCTTTTCCGTAAGACTGGGGGGTTTAACACACTGCCCAGGTCTGTAAGTTTGTCCAGAGGTGGGACCTGGAGGCCCGGGTCTGTCTGAGGTCATGGCTCCTCCCCTGACGTCTTCCCGCCCCCCTCCGCCCCCGACCAGGCCTCCCTGGTGCACACCACAGAAACCATCCGCATCCGCTACTTCATGGACCTGCTCATGGAGAAGTCGTGGCCGGTCATGCTGGTGGGGAACGCGGGGACGGGCAAGTCGGTGCTGATGGGGGACAAGCTGGACAGCCTGAGCACAGACGACTACCTGGTGCAGGCCGTGCCCTTCAACTTCTACACGACCTCAGCCATGCTGCAGGGTACGGTCGAGGACGAGCCCAGGTGCTCACTGCCTGGCCTGGACACACCCGGTCACTCTTGTCTGACGTGCTGCCCCCCGATCCCACCCCGAGTTGCCCCATCCCTTCTTACCACAGCCCCGGGAGCTCAGCAGCTGCCTCTCCACTTCCCATGCTCCCCACCCACTGGTCTCTGTCCCCATAGTGGGGGTACCAGATCCCACAGGGAGCTCACAGCCAGTCTTGGGTGGCCCAAGGTCAATGGAACACAAGTTTCCTGCACCCCTGCCTGGGACCCGTGGTGCCCACCCCTCTCTTCTTCCTTCCCTGGGTGGCTGGAGTCCAACCCGCCTGTCCTTGGTGGCCCCCAGGGCTACCCTTTGGGCCGCTGCCTCTGGGATCGACCAGGCACCATGGGGGCTACCCCATTCCCTTCTCTAGGGGTTCTCGAAAAACCGCTGGAGAAGAAATCAGGGCGGAACTACGGACCGCCAGGCACCAAGAAGCTGATCTACTTCATCGACGACATGAACATGCCCGAGGTGGACAAGTACGGGACGGTGGCCCCCCACACCCTCATCCGACAACACATGGACCACGGGCACTGGTAGGCGGGGGTGAGGGGTCTGCCACAGGTGGGGAGGCAGGGCTGGGACACAGGACCAGGCTGACGGGGCTTCGGGCCTGGGGGGTCTGGGCGGGGGGCAGGTCAAGACACAGAGGGGTTAGCCAGCCTCCCTAGAGTCCCAGTCGAGCTGAAACGTACACCCAGGCGTACACAATGAGCCACTCTGTTGCCTCCCGTTTCAAAAATTTTCTCAATCTCTAGAGCATAAAGTCCAGTTGGCCATTTCACATATAATCGATACTTATTGAGGTTTATGGTGGCTCAGACGGTAAAGTGTCTGCCTACACTGCGGGAGACCCGGGTTCTATCTCTGATTGGGAAGATCTCCTGGAGAAGGAAATGGCAACCCACTCCAGTATTCTCGCCTGGAAAATCCCATGGCCAGGGGAGCCTCTTAGGCTGCAATCCATGGGGTCACAAAAAGTCGGACTTGACTGAGTGACTTCACTTTCACTTTCTTTCATTCATTTATTTAGCTGCAGCGGGCCTTGT
This sequence comes from Bubalus kerabau, assembly GCF_029407905.1. Lineage (NCBI taxonomy): Eukaryota > Metazoa > Chordata > Mammalia > Artiodactyla > Bovidae > Bubalus > Bubalus kerabau. Next base: position 10,566,546 of record NC_073627.1, on the reverse strand, counting down.
TCCCACGATACTTGATCTTTGTTTTGGCACGTAGGATTTTAGTTGCGCTGTGTGGGATCTAGTTCCCTGACCAGGGGTTGAACCTGGGCCCCCTGCCCTGAGGGTGCAGAGTATTAGCCACTGGACCAGCAGGGAAGTCCCACGGTGTTTTTTTTTTTTTAAAAAAAAAAAAACCATATGCAAGGCATGACCAGGGTGGGTGGGGTGCAGAGGGTGGCTCCTGGGCGCCAGCAGCAGGGCTTGATGCTGGCCTCCGCCACGCAGGTACGACCGACAGAAGCTGACGCTGAAGGACGTCCACAACTGTCAGTACGTGGCGTGCATGAACCCCACTTCCGGGTCCTTCACCATCGACCCCAGACTTCAGGTGGGCAGAAACTGGACTCGTCTTGGTCGGCTGCATGAGTCCGAAGCTCATTTGTCCAATGAGGACGAGAGCATGGATGTGGGGTGGTAGGGGTGGCAGGCTGGCTTTCCCTGGAGCACGCCCCAGACTTTTGGATGTCAGCACATTTGTGGGGACATCAAGAGGCTGCCAGATTAAGCAAATGAAAATACAGATGCCTGGGCAAATCTGCATTTCAGAAAAACAGCAAATCACGTCCCATACAATGTTTGAGATGTATGTGTACTAAAAAATTTCTGTGTGAAATTTAGACTTAGCAGGATATCCTATACTGCATCTGTAATCGGGGCAGGGCCTCACCCTGAATTACCTTGGACAGATGGAGATCTGACATGTAAACCCAGGCTGCACTGAGACACTCTGTGGCCTCCGCCAAGTTGTCCCCAAAGAGAGGGACGTGAATTTGGCTGTTTTGAGATGGAATCAGTATCTAAGGGTGGCGGCGGGGGGCGGTCTCACCACACGCAAGGCTTGAGGGAACTTGTCCATTCTGACCATGCCCACAAGACACCAGGAGACGAGGACAGAGTCTGCTCCCCAGGAAGGCGGCCCTGCCCCAAGCTGGTCCGCACGCATGGCCTGACGAGGGTCTCTGGTTGTTCCGGGCAGCGCCACTTCTGTGTGTTTGCGGTGAGCTTCCCGGGCCAGGAGGCCCTCATGAGCATCTACAGCACCATCCTGAGCCAGCACCTGTCCTACCGCTCGGCGCCCTTTGCGGTCCAGAGGATGAGCAGCCACCTGGTGGCCTCCGCCCTGGGTAAGCCGGCCAGCCTCGCCCCCCTCCTGTCCGTAAGACCCGCTGCGTTATGGGGCCGACGGCAGCTTCATACTCTCCCCTGCTAAATATTTTATTTATACTTTCAAATCAATATTTGTTTTCAATGACGCTGTGTTTCAACGGAGGGTATTATGAGATCCAATTGCTCGAGGGGGGAGGTGGAAGATAGGAAATTCTGTATATAGCAATGATTGACACATGAGCAGAGCGGCAAAATCCCTCCCCCTGCAGATTTCTTAAATTGTCACCGTCTCACAGTCCATTTGCTGTAGAAACTATAGCTTAAGCTTTGCACTTCCTGAGGCCATTAAGAGTGCACAAGAATCGATGTGTCTTTTTCCTGGAACAGCCCTGCACCAGAAAGTGACATCAACGTTTCTTCCCACGGCCATTAAGTTTCATTATGTTTTCAATCTCAGGGACCTCTCCAATATTTTCCAGGTACTGCTCTCTTAGCGCTGTGTAATGCCACCTTATGGCCAATGCCTAATCCACGGGTGCTCTCCTCCTCTGCATTCTCGGGAGAGAAAGCAAAGTGCCCTAGGGTTGGATGACAGTGATGGAGGCGGATATGATGCGATGATGGTTATGACAGATGATGATGAGGTGGTGACCATGGTGGTGGTGGTAACTATGGTGATGGTGCGGATGGTGATGGGGGGTGCTGATGTTGATGGTGGCCATGCTGATAGTGATGATGGGGATAATGGTAACTATGGTGATGGTGGTGCTGATGCTGATGATGGCCATGCTGATAGTGATGATGGGGATAATGGTAACTATAGTGATGGTGGTGCTGATGCTGGTGGTGGCCATGCTGATAGTGATGATGGGGATAATGGTAACTATGGTGATGGTGGTGCTGATGCTGATGGTGACCGTGCTGATAGTGATGATGGTGGTGATGGTTATGGTGGTGCTGGTGATGATGGGGTGATGATAATGGTGGGAGTCATGGTGATGACGATGATAGTGATGGCTTAATGGTGGGGGTGGTGACTGTGTGAGTCTTGATGGTGGTGGTGGTGATGTTTCCTCTTATGGATGGACTGAACTAGCCACTGGGTTTGGCCACTTACATCCCCGTTTCCTCCTCCAAACAACGCAGAATGCTCAGATAGCCCCATTTTTGCAGATGGGGAGTCCAAGGCTCAGGGAGGTTAAGTCACGCCCATCTCCTCCCATCTCAAGTGTCAGCTCAAACGTCGTGCCCCGAGAGGCCCCTCCTCCTCCCCACACACCCTGTCCCACCGTCCCCGTGTACGTCACAGCACACATCACAACATGTGATTACCTTGTGACTTTGTCTGGTTCTGTCTCCCCGCTACAAGGGGAGCTCCATGAAGGCAGAGTCTGTCCCGTCATCGCTGCACTCCCAGAACTCAGGACAGGGGCCTGGAAAATAAGCACCCATTGAACTTGCCAGGTCACTTGGTTGGCAAAGAGCTGAGCTAGGCCAGGCCGGGCAGGCTGGCTGCAGAGCTTGAGCTTGACGGCCGCCTCGAGGCACCCATAGTCGGCTCGCGCCTGATCAGACCCCTTGTCCCTTTCTCCACCATCCACCCCATTAGAGGGGGCAGCCCTTAACCCTGTCTGGTGAAGAGAATCCCCCTCACCATCTCTCAGACCGCAGACACCCCCTTCAGCCTCCAGGACTTGTGGCCTTGGCAGTCTCTAGTTTCCTGGGCTCCGAGGGGCTACTTTCCCACTCTACTGGATCACTTCCTGGGAAAGCGGCCACTATTCTCGTTTGATCTGTGTGCGGCACTTGGCTTGCCTCCCAACACACCTAAGGATGCTGACCATCCCGCGTCTGGGGCAGGGGCTCCTGTTCTCCACCGCAGAGATCCTGAAATTCCCGCTGGACCTCGTCCGCCTCTGGCTGCACGAGGCCGAACGCGTGTACAGCGACAAGATGGTGGATGAGAAGGACCAGGACACACTGCGCAGGGTCACCATCGCTTCCACCAAGAAGTTCTTTGACGTGAGTCAGGCCACCAACTTGCCCTGCCAAGCCCAGGAAGGTTCCGAGGGGCAGAGAGAGTAGGGGCCCCCAACAATCCTCGCCTCCTTGCAAGGGCCCTGGGATGGGAATGGGAAGGACCATGCTGGGTCCCACGAGATGGCTCTGCCACGTGGGCATGGCCCAAGCGAGGAGGAGAGGCGCTCTTGGCAGGTCAGGAGGTGAAGACCTCTCCCTCCAGCCGCCAGGCAGAGACAGCTCTGCTCGGGGTAACACACTCTGCTTGTGGGTCTGGGGTTTGCATGGTAGAATCATTTTTCTGGACTGTCAGTTCATTCCCAGTGAGACACAGACCAGGGGCTTTTGCCCAGCAGTTTGCAGGGCCCCTGGCAGCATCAGTGTGGGCCCCAGCAGAGGTGACCTGGCCTCCTGAGGCCGTCGGGCAAGATGCCAGGGCTGCTGCTTGGGCTCCGTGGGCCGGTGGTGGCCACCAGAGCCGACTCTCCCCTGCCCCGCCCCCATCGACATCTAGGATCTTGGTGATGAGCTCCTATTTGCCAAACCAAACATCTTCTGCCACTTTGCTCACGGGATCGGAGACCCCAAATACCTGCCGGTGACCGACCTGGCTCTGCTGAACAAGCTCCTGGTGGAAGTCCTGGACAGTTACAACGAGGTCAATGCAGTCATGAACCTGGTGAGCCCAGGGGTCGAGTGGGCAGCTGTGGGGCTGGAGCCGGGGGACAAGCGAGGGAGGCGCATCCTGCCGGTGAGACACCTGGGGTCTCTCTGCCCCGGCTTCTTTTCAGGTGCTTTTCGAGGATGCGGTGGCCCACATCTGCAGGATCAACCGCATCCTGGAGTCCCCGCGGGGCAACGCCCTGCTGGTGGGGGTGGGCGGCAGCGGCAAGCAGAGCCTCTCCCGCCTGGCCGCGTACATCAGCGCCCTGGACGTGTTCCAGATCACCCTCAAGAAGGGCTATGGGATCCCAGACCTCAAGGTGAGGGCGTCGCCTCTCAATAAGCCGCCCTTGGCAGTGGGAGGAGGGCGGGGGGGGGCGGGGGGAGGAGTCTGCCCACTCCCCGAAATGGAGCATCTGACACAGAGACTGGGATGGTCACCAGCAGGGTCTTGATCTCAAGACGGCAAAGGCCAGGGACACATTTGGCCAGGGCCCATGGCCATGTGCCGAAGGTAAATGGAAGCGTGGGTTTCCGGTAGATGAGAGCTGGAGTCCCCTCAGATAACAGCAGTGAGGGGGGTGGGTTCTCACCTCTGGTCATCGCAGCCTGCTGCCTTGTCTTTCCCGGTTTTCCAGATTCAATCATTCAGAACCAGTACTAACCAGCAGTCTCACCGCCTGCTTGGGGTTCTGAGAGGGCCGCTCTCTGAATTAATTGAATAAACATTAGCTCAAACAGGTCTCCCATCCCCAGGACGTGCTGCCGAGGCTTTTTATTGATTTATTTTTCCGGAAAATTTGCTCTCTCGGGGAACTGTGAGCTAGTCAAACATGATTAGTCTAGAGCTTATCATGGCCGCCGCTCAGATTAGAGCTGAAATTGATTTGACCGTGTCCCATGGTGTCTCTCTCTTTGCTTTGGTGCTTCTGTGGGCCAGGACGAGGCTGGCCCAGGGGACCCGCCCCTCCACTCAAGGCTGCAAGACAGTCACTGCCCAGGTGGCCTTGGGCAGGGGGGGATGGTCTGGACCCCCACCAGAGCCTGGCGCCCTGGGATCTCAGCAAGAGGGCGGGGTGATCTGCGGGCTGGGGCCCCAGGAAGGATAACGGGGATGGTCAGCTGGCTCTCGGCCCTGCTCTCAGGCTGTGCCAGGGACTGCAGCCTCCAGGTGAGCGTCCGGCCTGTCAGAGTCCCCAGTGCCTACTCTTTCTATCAAACACTAGCCAGCTCTAATTTTTAAACCCAAGCCTTAAGGACGAGGTCTTAGTAATGTAGGTCCTGCCTCCTGGATTGAATCAGAGTGTGTGGATTCTCAGCTGAGCCGAGCGGGTCCTCACTGACCCCACAAGTGCTCTCATAGTGGAGAGAATCCTTGCACCCGGAGCTGTGTAGCAGTACTGAGTTTTCTCCACTGATAAAGCTTCTAGTCTGTTAGCTTAATCATATTGCTTTTATCTTCATGATTGCATCATACTCTGCCCTCGTGAGGGCTTCGTTCCCGTTACCTCACCCTGGGACCACCCGTGGCTGTTGCTATTTTATTCCCTGGCATGAGCTGCAGCAGCTCTGTGATCCGTGTCGTCCCCATCCACTGCTCCTGCACCCCTGACGAGCCAGCTTTGCACTCGTCCCTTGTCATCATTTATTAAGTAGCTTCTGTAGATTCGGAAGTAAGGACAGCTATAAACAGACCTATAGGACCTTGCATCCTATTAGGGGAAGCAGACTCCTGAACGGTTAGAAGATGGATTATTATTGTTCTGATAGTAGTGTTGCAGTAAGAAGTTAACAAGGTATATGTTGTTAGTATAACAGATACGTTCACGATTCTATTATAAAGTCATAGCAACAGCCATGGACCCCCCCTGGAAGCCGGAGACTTGGGGGCGGGGGGAAGGGTCAGAATCCAAGCCCGAGGGCCATCATGTGCCTCATGGAAAATCCTGGACATGGTCCCAAGAAAACAAGATACCATCAAGGACATTTGGGCAGAGGAAGGGCAGGATGTGGTGGTGTTCTGGGGCAAAGTGGAAGATGGCTTGAAGACAACAGAGATTGCTCAGGGGTGATGGTGGGCAGGGGGTGCCGCAGGAGCCCCGGTGACCCACAAAGGCTGGAACCGGGTGGTGCAATGAGAAGGGAGAGACAGAGCGAGTCCCTCGTCATGGCCCAGCGCTCTGTCTGCACCTGTGGGCGTCGGGGCTTAGCCGGGCTCCCACCCACTGGGTCAGCTCTCCAGGCCCCCTACACACAGTCCCCAGGCCAGGCAGTGGCACGCTTTTGACTTCTAGGAGCCCTCTTCCCGAGGCCAGAGTATTGGCCCCCAGAGCTGGGCCAAACCCTCTGAAGAAACGCTTTAAGCTGAGTGAGGGGCCAGCCATGTGTCAGCAGCCCAGGGACCCCGGGGATGCTTCCAGTTCAGCACTGTGGCGAGTGGTACCTCCACAAGTGGGCCTCCTCCCCTCGAGGCCCTAAGTCTCCATCTACAGACCCTGCCGTTTCTTACGGAGCCGATCTGCGGGTGCCCCCCTGCCCTGGGTGGTGGTGCGAGATGCTTCTGAATGAGCATCTTCTTGGTGAGACCTCTGAGGGTGTCTTCCTCGGGTCCAGCTCGACCTTGGCGCCCAGTACATCAAGTCAGCCGTGAAGAACGTTCCCTCGGTGTTCCTGATGACCGACTCCCAGGTGGCCGAGGAGCAGTTCCTGGTGCTGATCAACGACCTGCTGGCCTCGGGGGAGATCCCGGGGCTGTTCATGGACGATGAGGTGGAGAACATCATCTCCTCCATGCGGCCCCAGGTGAAGTCCCTCGGCCTGACAGACACCCGGGAGGCGTGCTGGAAGTTCTTCATTGACAAAGTGCGCAGGAACCTGAAGGTAGGGGGTCCTGGGGCCTGGAGGGTTCCGAGGGGTCTTCTAGGCTGGGTCTTCACTCGGGGAGGAGTTGGGGGCTGTTCTGCCTCGCACAGGACGTGGAAAACTCTTAGGAGAGTCCCAGTGGGCTGCCTGGTGGAGGTGGGCCGTTAGTAGTGCCCCGTGGCCAAAAAGAAGTGTTTTCTGTATGCACTCCTCCACTATAGCGTACGTTTAAATAGATTAGTTCACCTTGACCTTCCACCTTCCCTCTTGGGGGGTGCTGGCTAAGCTACTCGAGTTAGACTGAGTGCATGTTGGGTCCTTCTCTCCCTTCCAGTCTGTGTCCAGTAGGACCACTGCCCTCTCCCCTCCCCTCCCCCAGCCAGGTAGCCCTGCTCTTCTCATACCTCCCTCCCCGCAAGGACCAGACTTGCTAAAGGGACCTGCGTCCTCGCTGCCCAGCATGGATGCCCACTCCCCACTCCCTCTGGCACCCAGCCATCCTTCCCTCTTTGCGAGGGCCACCTCAGGAGGGCTTGGGCTCCCCTGCACCCCTACATCATGAAATGGCCACACTTCTCGTCTAGGATGGGGAATGTTCTCCGCGCCACCCCCCACCCCCGCACTTGGAGACAAACACCACGCACAGAGTTTCCCTTCTAAATGGGATTTCTGCAAAAGCAGCACTGTTAGGCATTGCCGTCCCCCAGCGAGCAACCTCTGTGTCCTCTTCTAGGTGATCCTGTGTTTCTCCCCTGTGGGCTCCATCCTGCGAGTGCGAGCAAGAAAATTCCCCGCTGTAGTCAACTGCACGGCCATCAACTGGTTCCACGAGTGGCCAGAGGATGCCCTGGTGTCCGTCAGTGCGCGCTTCCTTGAGGACACGGAGGGGATTCAGGTGAGTCTCGGGGTGCAGAGCTGGGAGGGAGGGGTCCCCAACATCTACCTCCAGGGACGGGATTAGGGTGAGGCATTCGCCTTGGGTGCAAAACTTAAGGAGGCACCAAAAACTTCACTAAGATCAGCTATGTTTTAATGCGGTATTTTTAAAAATAAATGCTGCGACATTCAAAATATCAAACTTATAAACAAAGGCCATCATTTGTTGATCTTGAGGCCCTGAGTCACTCTGACAGGGGAATGGTCATTTCAACCTGCTGGGGGTCCTGGGCTCCACAGGTCCGGTTCAGGGAGGTGTGATGCCCATGTGAGAACAGATGGAGAAGCTCGGGCTTTGAACACAGTCCCTGGGGGGAGCCTGTTGCCGAGCACGTGTTTACTCTGATCCATGCATAAAGGTGCACACTTTTTCCTTCTGCCTTGGGCCCCAACACGGCTCAGCCCAAGGGGCTCTGCCCAGGGCTGCTCCCTCGCCTGTAACCTGCCTTTTATAGGGCAAGACAAGTATAACGGGGCAACATAAGTCGTCTTTTACTTTTTACCTTCCATTTACGGTGTCTGTCTTTTATCAAAAGACAGTGCCCACATTCACCATCTGAGTTCATTGCTGGCCTAGAAATGATCATTAAACTCTGACCCAGCTGATGCAAGTAATTGCAAGCCTAGAAAAAATCCCACGTGGTTATTGTGCCTGATTTATTTTGAACACATGTTCAGTGGGATAAAATAAGCCTGAAATTAACCTCCTCCCTGGCTTTTAAAGATGGGCAAAGTTCCCTGCTTGCACCGTTAGAGCGTTCAGCTGTGGGATGAGCCATTCCTGGGAATGCCACTCTGACCATGTGTCCTCCATGCCCCCAAGTGAACATAGAGGCGGGGGCCTTCTAGGACCAGCGAATGGCTCTACCACCAGCACCAGTGAGGGCTGCCAAGTAGATGCCAAAGAAACATGTGTCGGATGAATATCTTCCCAAATCAAGGTGGCGCTAGTGATGAAGAAGGGCTTCCCTGGTAGCTCAGTTAGTAAGGAATCTGCCTACAGTGGAGGAGACCCAGGTTCGATCCCTGAGTCAGGAAGATCCCCTGGAGAAGGAAATGGCAACCCACTCCAGTATTCTTGCCTGGAGAACCCCAGTGGGCAGAGAAGTCTGGCGGGCTGCTGTCCATGGGGTCGCAAAGAGTCAGACACAATTGAAGCGACTTAGCATGCGTGTACAAATGTTGCTCAGACAATTCGTGGGGCAAAGCTCCCAGTGCTTGTCTTCGGGCAGGTTGGGGGGGCCCAGGTGGTAGGGGCTGTGATTCTGCCATGGACACAGGAGAGAGGAGGCTGGGAAAGGAGGTACTAACCCCCAGGCCCACAAGAGGAAATGCCCAATACATGCTTACAGACGTCCTAGTTATTCAAATATGCTGAATACATGAATGTGTGACTCAGAACCGTCATAACCTCGGCTGTGAAAAGGTGCCCTGGTGGTGCCACGTCACCACTGCCCATGAGAGCCCTGCAGGCCTTGTCATCTCGAGCCTCATTGGGCACCTGAGCTGCCAAGACTGAGAGGGGGGTACCTCTCATCCAGGGTCCTTGGCAAGTAAGGGAATCCACCTTGTGGTCCACTATGGCCGGCAGCCTCCTCTTCCCCTGGGTCGCTTCCACCAGGGCACTGGGGAGTGAATGGGCCTGCCTTGTCTTTGTAGCCGGAAGTCAAGGCCTCCATCAGCCTCTTCATGTCCTACGTGCACACGACCGTCAACGAGATGTCCAAGGTGTACCTGGCCACCGAGAGGCGCTACAACTACACCACACCCAAAACCTTCCTGGAGCAGATCAAGCTGTACCAGAACCTGCTGGCCAAGAAGAGGATGGAGCTGGTCGCCAAGATCGAGAGGCTGGAGAACGGGCTGATGAAGCTGCAGAGCACAGCCTCTCAGGTAAGAGGAGAATGGGACCACGGGACGAGTTTCCGGAACCATCCCCCAGATGTGTGACATGTTGGTAAGGGGACCAGGACCCCCGCTTTGGGGAAACTTCCACTTGTAAACCAGAGTGAGGGTGTTGACCATGACAGTGGATCCCAGATCCTCTCGGGATGCTGAGGCCAGGTCAGGCGCTTCCTGGGGGAGGGAGGGCCCGAGTCTGGAGGGGTTTGCTCACCCCAGCGGGTGCAGCTCTTGAAGGTGGGTCCATCCTGGGGCGCCGTTCACACTGCCGTGCCCCGATGGAACAGTGTCTGCTGTACTTTCACGCCACGTTAATTTTTTAGTCTTCTGCCTGGTTTTGAGTGTCTTCCCTGGTATAGCCCGGGCTCCCTCTTTACTGCCCACTGTTGGCATCCCCCCAGGGGGCCTGGTAGACAGCCCCCAAGTCCCTGCCTCCTGGCCAAAGGTGCAGGTGGGGAACGACCCCCGACACAGGCGGAACTACATGCGTCCAGCCACCCCTCGGGGGTCGAGAGGGGCACACAGTGGTGGGGGATGTCCAAGAAAGTGCTTACAGGAGCCAAGAAGTGGCCTGCCCCCTCCCTGGAGAGGAAAGAAAGAGGAGCCCGGCCCAGCGGGCGTTTCTTTTTCCCCAAATGTACCTTCCGGAAGTGGTCCTAGGACACAGTGAATGAGCTCAGGAGAGGGCAGTTACAGCACCCGAGGGGCTTCCCCAGTGGTAGAAATCACCCAGATGGGGAAGGATGTCTCACCCCATCACTCACCACTTCCCAGTACCCCCTCCACCCAGCCTCTTGGGGCCTCACCCGAGCACCCAAGGGAGCATTTCATCCCCAGCCCCCAGCTCTCACAGCCCCACCCACCAGCCTCCCCACGACTCCTCGGCACCCCGGCCACTGTGACTGCCGCCTCCCCAAGCCTCGGGAATGGGTCTCACACTTGTGATGCCCCTGTGTACACAGCTGGTGCTCAATGAATACTTACCCTGGAGAAACTGAAAAAGCGTGGAGAAATGCACCCCAGGGAGCAGTAAGCAACTGGCCGGGACCCCAGCCTGCCCGTCTCCCTCACCTCCCCCTCCAGGTGGACGATTTAAAAGCCAAGCTGGCGGTTCAGGAGGCAGAGCTCAAGCAGAAAAACGAGAACGCAGACAAGCTGATCCACGTGGTGGGTGTGGAGACTGAGAAAGTCAGCAAGGAGAAAGCCATTGCTGACGAGGAGGAGATCAAGGTGGAGGTCATCAATAAGGTAGGCGGTGGGCAGCTCCGCTCGGCCAGGCGCCTTCCCCGAGTGACCAGTATCTCCCTGTGGGCCCTGGCAACCCAGCAGGACCCCTGCAGGGAGGGCACCTCCCCCAAACGCAGGGCCCCCAGCTCAGCAGAGGGCTGCCCTCCCAGGGCCCCGCAGTGGCATCTCCTGAGCTGGTAAGAAATGCAGGTTCCCGGACCCCGGTTCTGCTGAACCGGGTCTGCATCTGAGGGACACGCTCATATGAGCACATCAAGGCTTGAGAAGATGGCCTCAGAGCCCTGGGCCTCAGACTTCCTACATCAGGAGCCCCCAGAGGTTCTAACACCCCCAACTCTGGTGTGCTCCACGCTGAAGGTCCCTGTGGTCGGGCTGATTTCTCATCACCCGTCTGCATGCCCCTTGCGTCATCAGTCATGCCTCTGCCTGAAGGTCTAAATTAAGAGCCTCAGTAATTGTCTGCTGTCTCTTGAGCGGGCCTGAGTCAGCCTCCTCCCACGGCCGACAGGAGGGGGAAGCCTGAATCCTTCCCACCAGCACTGGAATGAGGGAGGGTCCCAGGAGCTCTGCTCGATCCCTCACGGTCAGCTGCATGACCACAGCCCTGTTAGGGTGGCCGGAAATGTGCCTGACGTCTCAAAATTAGCAAGTGATACAGCCAGGATCCGAGCCAGGGCCCACACCTGCGCCTTGAACCCTGGGACCTGCCTTTTGATACTCACATGCAGCTTAACATCTGGGCGCCCACCCCTCTCCAACCCCGGATCCCAAAAGGACCCACCCAGACGTATTCAGGGAGTCTGGGGGCTGCTCCCGGCACCGCCGGCCAAGTCAGTGCCTTCCACGCCCTGTTCCCTGAAGTCGGGCACAGGGTGGGCTTCTCCGGGAGGTTCTTTGCAGAGGGACCTTCTTCCTTCTGTCCACCCTCCCCCATGTCCAACACAGCTCCCAGCCCCCACAGCCTTCTTCATCTCCCTCTGCTGTCACTCAGGTCCTGATTGATTGATAGGAAGCTTCTCCCAATCTCTCTGGTGCCTGGAAGCTCAGAGAGGTTCTTCCCAACCCAAGTGAATGCATGCATGCGTGAATGAATGGATAGATGTGTGAATAAGGGTGTTCTCAGTTTAAGAGGAGGATGGCCTGCACCTCCGAAACTGGCCCAATCTGGAGGGATTCCACAATGGCACCAAGAGACGAGGCCTCAAAGCCCTGGGGAGTGGCCTGCATAGGCCCAGGTTTCTCCTCTGGGCCTGGAAGCTGGAGCCAAGAGAAGGCAGTGTTCCCCTTCCTGAATCCCAGGTCAGCTGACGGTCCAGCACCTTCTGACCTGAGTGTTTTGGGGCAAAGGAGCCAGGAGGCATTGGGGGGCAGGAAGGTGGGCTCCAGACAGTGACCCAGAGAGTGAGAGCAGAGGGGAGTGCCCCTCCTCACCCCTCCTCGCCACCCTTCAGGGTCCCCTTTCACACACGCCATCCACATGGACCCCAGCATCCATCTTTCCCATCTGGCTTCCTTCCAGAATGTCACCGAGAAACAAAAGGCCTGTGAAACGGACCTGGCCAAGGCAGAGCCGGCCCTGCTGGCCGCGCAAGAGGCCCTTGACACCCTGAACAAGGTGAGGGCAGGAGGAGGAGGAAGAATCAGGGACTGGGACCCCCGAGCTGAGAGGAGATGGCATGGGGTCATCGCCGGGACCTCCCGGTCCCGCTCGGGGCTAAATCCCCACTCAGGTCCGTCCACCTGTCTCTGCAGAACAACCTGACAGAGCTGAAGTCCTTCGGGTCCCCCCCGGATGCCGTGGTCAATGTCACGGCTGCTGTGATGATTCTGACCGCACCCGGGGGCAAGATCCCCAAGGACAAGAGCTGGAAAGCTGCGAAAATCATGATGGGCAAAGTGGACACCTTCCTGGACTCCTTGAAAAAGTTCGACAAGGAGCACATCCCCGAGGCCTGCCTGAAAGCGTTCAAGTGAGTCGGGGCTCGGCTGCCCCCATGGGGTCCGCCCAGGTCTCATCCTGTCGGGAGCACATCATGTTCAGGCCCCGTGTGGTCGTGAACCTCCTCCCACCTGTCCCTGGCCCCACACTGCGTGGTCCCAAGGGAAGCCTGTGCTTGCTGGGGGCAGGGCAGGGTCTTGAGCAGCACAGAGAAGGCAGGACCCCACAGCCAGCAGGCCAGAGTCTGGGTGCATCTACCTGGACCTGGCTGCCAGAGCATCAAGGTGAAACGTGATCCCAAGCCCGGGGGGAGCCTCATCACCCTCTGTCTCCTCAACCTTGGTCGATCTGGCTTCTTAAATGGCATGAGGGTAGGGGTGGATCGGAGGGTGGGGTCGGAGGGGTGGTCTACCCACCCCCTTGGTGGTGCTGTGTGCAGGGATCACGCACAGGACCCTGCTTTTGCTCCTGGCACTTTAGAAGTAGCAGTGAGTTTTAGCCTTTTTGTATCTTGTTCATAATTTGTCCCAGCTGTGCACGCATGTAGTTATTTTTAGTCCCTTATAGTTTCTTTGCATTTGTAGCTCAAGGAGACACGTGTCCAGGTGCAGTCTCTGCAGCCAAGGGCCCCAGGTCCTAGTCCGTCTTGAGGTGGGACTTGGAAAGGATATGTAGAGTGGGCACTTCCACATCTTGCCCCGTAAATCCACTAACACCAGCATTGGTGAGCACTGCACCTGTGAGCAGGCTTCCCAGGCAGCACTAGTGGCAAAGAGCCCACCTGCCCGTGCAGGAGACGGAAAAGACACAGGTTCGATCCTTGGGTCAGGAATATCCCGTGGAGGAGGGCACGGCAATCCACTCCAGTACTCTTGCCTGGAGAATCCCATGGACAGAGGAGCCTGGGGGCGACAGTCCACGGGGTCACAAACAGTCGGATACGACTGAAGTGACTTAGCACGCACGCACTAGTGAGCACTCTGTGCCTAGCCATCCCCCCCAACCCAATTTCAGGGCCAAGCTGACCTGACCCCAAGCGAGAAAGGGAGGCCTTCCCATGACCCCAGTGAGCCCAGGTGAGACCCCAGCCTCTCGGTTCCATCTGTATCAGAAGAGAGCTGGACGAATGAAAAGCATTTGATGACTAAGGACTAGTGTGAAGTTCAAGAGAAACACTTCCATACTCGCCTCCAGGAGGTGGTCTGTGTTAACATTTGGCATGTTTCCTTTCAGTCTTTTTTCTAAAGATTCCCCCCTGGTAGTTGAAAGAATACTGTGTATATGCAATTATCTGTTCTGCTTTTTATTTTTTTACTTAACATTGCAGGAGAAAAAAATCTTTTCCCTATCTTGTCAAAACACTTGATCTGTTTCTTTTTTTTTTTAACCACAGATGAATTGTAATTTACTTAACTATACCTGCGCTGTTGAGGGTCTAGGCTGTCTCCGCTTCTGCCATCATAAATAGTGCCATGATACATGTCTTCACCCAGCAAACTTCGCAACTGCCACCTCCCCATGCTGTCTGGAGTGTGCTTAACAGATGCAGACCCACCGCCTAAACAGAGTGTAAAAAATGCCAGATAGAGGAGGTGACGGGCTGTGTTCCCCACCTAAACTCAAATCACACTTCAGTTACGATTTTTGAATCATCCATTCAGAATTCCTTCTGCAGACAGCTCAGTCCGTTAACGCTCAATGATGTCGCCATTATTTTTAAAACACTAGTTTCTAGAGCTTCTTAGCTGCATCTGCGGGCACTGTTCCTCATCACTTTTGTAAGATAACACCTTAACGTCACCTCTTTGAAGTCTCACTTGTATGTAGAGCCTTAGCCTCACCGGTGATGCTGGAAAACTGGGCACTGGTTCCAACACTTCCTGTGGGCATAAGTCTGGGAAAGTTGCCATCCCCCGAACACCAGTTTGCTTGCTGAGGGCCTGAGTGGTTGCAGAATGAAAGTGAGACCAGCTATAGAAGCAGCAGGGAACAGAGAGTTAAGGCGGGGAGTGGGGGGTGGAGGGAAGCAGCTTTTCTTCATCTTGAAATCACTACTCCTTTTCCCTTTCACAGGCTTCCCTGATAGCTCAGTTGGTAAAGAATCCGCCTCCAATGCAGGAGACCCTGGTTCAATTCCTGGACCGGGAAGGTCCACTGCAGAAGGGATAGGCTACCCACTCCAGTATTCTTGGGCTTCCCTTGTGGCTCAGCTGGTGAAGAGTCTGCCTGCAGTGTGGGAGACCTGGGTTCAATCCTTGGCTTGGCACGGGAAAGGCTACCCACTCCAGTATTCTGGCCTGGAGAATTCCATGGACTGTACAGTCCATGGGATCGCAAAGAGTCGGACATGACTGAGCAACTTTCACTTTTTTTCCCTTTCATACCCTTAATTCCACTCCAGAGTTCTGAGTTTCGGTCTTGTCTTCTTTCTGTGATCATTAAGACACCAGAATATAGTAAGTTAAATGTTCTGCTCCTCCTATGGCTCATAATGGGCACCGGAGTCGCAGACAGATGCGGAGCTGGAGGCAGGTGCAGGGTGGCGGGAGCCTGTGTCCCCAGCCTGCTGTCGCTCACTCCCCAGGCCCTACCAAGGCAACCCGACCTTCGACCCCGAGTTCATCCGCTCCAAGTCCACAGCTGCCGCGGGCCTGTGCTCTTGGTGCATCAACATCGTCCGCTTCTACGAAGTCTACTGCGACGTGGCCCCCAAGAGGCAGGCCCTGGAGGAGGCCAACGCCGAGCTGGCCGAGGCCCAGGAGAAGCTCTCCCGCATCAAGAACAAGATTGCCGTGAGTGCAGCCCGCGGGCGCGGCCGGCCACCATCTCCACCTGAGAATTACTGAGCATCTGATGTGGGGCCCGGAACACCCTGGAGGCCACCTGCCTCGGCCGTGCTTGTGGCCCTCAGGCCCCTCAGGGATCTCAGCCCTCCCAGGGCTCAGCTGCTTCTACTTCCGGGAAAGCCAGGGGCATCCCGATTTCAAGGCCTTCCCACCTTGTCTTTCCAGGAACTCAACGCCAACCTGAGCAACCTGACGTCGGCATTTGAGAAAGCAACGGCCGAGAAGATCAAGTGCCAGCAGGAGGCTGATGCCACCAATAGGGTGATCTCGCTGGCTAACAGGTACCTTGCCCCCGCACCCCATCACAAGACCCGTCCTGTCCTCAGACCCACCACCCCCAAAAGGGATGAGCCCACAGAACGGCCTCTGGTGGGATAAGCCCCGGGTGCAGCCCCCACTTTCTGAGCGCAGAGAGTCGTGAGGATTAACCCTTGGAGGTCCCCAGGCTGCCTACCTGGCCTCCGGTGGGATGTGGACTCACCTCTGCTGGGACAGTCAAAGGTGGTCTTTCAGTCACTGGGAGGAAGGGCTGCTCAGGTGATGCCAGAGACACACCTCCATGAGCCTAATTGGGCATCTGTACTTCTGCAAACCTGGCCCTGCTCTTGGACGCTGGGTGTGCCGTTCAGGGTTGAGGACCAGCCCTTGGGCTAGTGGCCTGAGAAGCACGAGGCACAGCCTGGAGTCCTCACCCCACTTGGGGCCAGGTGGCCACCACCGGACTGGCTGGTGCCCAAAGCGTGTGCTCAGCTGTGTCCAGGCAGCAGCCTCAGCGGTCAGGTCATGTGGTCAGATAGCATTGGAGTGCATGTGAGGTCAGCACCCTGGGGAAGGAAGCTCAGCATCCCCAACCACCCCAGAAAGCATTAGTTTTGCTTCTCTGAAGCGTTTTCTCCCCCAAACTCCCCACAAAGCACATTGGCTCCTGAACCACTGAGCAAAGGAAGGCTTTGAAGCCACGAGGTCCGTGGTACAGATGGAGGCACAGCTTTCCCGGCCCTCCAGCCTGCCCTCCCTCCTGCCAGGAGCACGGGCTCCTCTCTCATCCACTGACCCCCGGCCCCCACCTCAGGCTAGTGGGAGGACTGGCGTCAGAAAACGTCCGCTGGGCCGAGTCGGTGGAGAGCTTCAAAGGCCAGGGCATCACACTCTGTGGCGACGTCCTGCTGATCTCTGCCTTCGTCTCTTACGTGGGCTACTTCACCAAGAAGTACCGCAACGAGCTGATGGAGAGGTTTTGGATCCCTTACATAAACCATTTAAAGGTAAGAGGTCCCGTGGTGTTCATCACTCAGGATGTCTGGGGAGGTCCGTGGGGGAGGGGAGGGCAGAACCAGCCAGGTCTCACCGTCACTCCTGCGATGAACAAGGCAGAGGCTGTAGGGTAGCCAGGGTGCAGAGGGTGGCCTGGCGCAGACAATGCTGACATCCTTTCTGGCCAGGTCCCAAGCTGCTGCGAGCGGCTATCTGCCCCGTGGCCCAAGTGTTAGTCAGAGAGCCGCTTCTGCCTGAGCAGTGAGTCAGGCCACACCGCCCCCCTCGGCAGGTCCCGATCCCGATCACGAAGGGTCTGGACCCCTTGACCCTGCTGACCGACGACGCAGATGTGGCCACCTGGAACAACCAGGGGCTCCCCAGCGACCGCATGTCCACGGAGAACGCCACCATCCTGTGCAACACGGAGCGCTGGCCCCTCATCGTGGATGCCCAGCTGCAGGGCATCAAGTGGATCAAAAACAAATACGGCAGCGAGCTGAAGGCCATCCGCCTGGGACAGAAGAGGTGCGCGGTCACCGAGGTGGGCGGGGTGGGGGCTCCAGAGGCGGTGCCAACCCGTTAGCTCGGCCAGAAGTCTGCAAAGCCCACTCAGAGGCTTTCACTTGTTAAATGAATGGACGGGTCTTTGGAAACAAACACTGGCCCACGGGGGCGTGGATTTTCTTAGTTCTTAGACCCCGGGGAATAGCACCAACAGTGAAGAATCGAACTCGCTGCTCCTCTCTCCCCATTCGCTGCCGCTCCTGCAGGGGCAGCGCTAACACCTCGACCCCCGCCTGTGGTGGTCGTGCCTGCTCGCTGGCTGGCTGGGAGGCTGCGGCCGGTCGTCTTGCCATCTCTTCTCATAGATGGGAAGCAGTGCCCATAACACAACTGCTGGAGAGCCTTCCCAGGGTGCGGGGCAGTGAGAGGAAACGCAGATGTGGAACATTTAGCTCTGCAGCCACAAAGCAGTTCCATGTTCAAACCTCTCCACCTGGGGGTGATTCACACAGAGAGCCCTGTGCTCCCCTCCGGAAGGACCCTTTGGGGGAGGAACGAACTACTGGCCCTTCAGTCATCTTTCCTGTCCCTCCTGGGGCACGCAATTGCGTGGTCACCGGGCCCCTAGGCCCTCACAACCTGATGCTGTGCCCACAGCTACCTGGACATCATCGAGCAGGCTATCTCAGAAGGGGACACCTTGCTCATCGAGAACATTGGCGAGACCATCGACCCAGTTCTGGACCCCCTGCTGGGCAGGAACACGATCAAAAAGGGAAAGTGAGTGACAGGTTCCCCGACGTGATGGTCCTCAGCGCCGAGGTCTGGCCTCCAGACGGAGAGGGAGGGCAGGGCCTCTCCTTTCCTTGGAGCCGCAGGGGCTTCAGCACAACGCCGATGGGCGTGAGCGGAGAAGGCCCCTGGGAGGGGCCGCCGGGAGATCAGTGGTGAGTCCACATCCCAGTTAGGGAGGAAGACCTACACCAACACGGCACCAGCGATCGCCTGCAGACGGCCGTCCTTCATGGTCATCTTTTCTCCTGTTTTCGTGCATTTTGCAAATCTTGAACCAGTATTACTATTTCTTCCTATTTAGCTGAGATTCATACAACGTAAGTTAACCAAAAGTAACCAATCCAGCGGCATTCAGGACATTCACGCCTGGTTTCTCTGAGTATCTTTTCAAGCTGTAGTAAGCATGCATACTTCGTTCTTTTTACAGCTGAATAATATTCCATCCTGTGGATCTACCACATTGTGTTTATCCATTCATTGGTTGATGCACTGAGCTTATGTTACTTTTCTAACATAAAAACGTAAATCAGCTTTAAAAATGTAAAGGTCGGAGTCGACCTGAGCCGCCTATAATTGCAGGGGTATGGGCAGAAGCCCAGAATAGAGATGACAAATGTGCTGATATGCTAGATTCTGAGGAAGGCCTGGCCTGAGTGGTGATACCCAGGGGTGAAATTACAGGCCCCCCCAAAAGTGAGCTCAGCCAGAAATGGGGTAGCAGAGGGGAGAGCCAGAGAGAAGCAGCCCCCACCAAGGACGAGCCAGCCCACATTCCTGGCTGCTCATCAGATTCACCCAGGAAGCTCCTGGATGTCCTGGTGTTCTGAATTTGGGGGCCAGTGTCTTTCTGACGTTAATGGCCTTGGGGGGGCAGCCCAGGCCTGAGTGTTTCTTCAGAGGCTCCCACATGAGTAAGACATGCAGCCAGGGCTGAGTGAACTCTCCTATTAGACCAGAACAGACCAGCCAGAGAAAGAGCAGGTACTTTCTCTAGAAAGGCCGGTGGCACCCCAAGAAGGAAAGGTCTACTGTTTTCTTTTTTCCCAAGTTTCAGATTATTCATCAGGGTGAGCCCCGACACAATACACCATGATTTTATGCGTTTGTTTTTTTAGTAAAATTTTTTTCCTTTTGTTATTTTGGCTGCATCGGATCTTAGTTGAGGCTTGAGGGCTTAACTCTCCCTCGGCAGGTGGGATCTTAGTTCTCCTACCAGGGATCGAACCCGCATTCCCTGCTTTGGAAGGCCGATTCTTAACCCCTGGACCACCAGGAGGTCCCAATTTCATGTACATTAGAGGGAAATGGTTTCCTGGTTAAGTGGGAAATTGTGTAGATGGCTTCTGGAAGACCTTCATTCTAAGCAGCTTTATAGTGAAACATTTCATTTAGAAGTCCAGACTGTCCTCCCAGGCTGGCGGGAGTCCCAAGGGAGTCTGTGCTGCTGTCCCGAGGTCACTGGAGGTTGGGGGGGCCCTCCTAATACCTCCCTCCACGGACCACAGGTACATTAAGATCGGCGACAAGGAGGTGGAGTACCACCCCAACTTCCGTCTGATCTTGCACACCAAGTACTTCAACCCCCACTACAAGCCCGAGATGCAGGCCCAGTGCACCCTGATCAACTTCCTAGTCACCAGGGACGGGCTGGAGGACCAGCTCTTGGCCGCTGTGGTGGCGAAGGAGCGCCCAGACCTGGAGCAGCTAAAGGTGTGATGGGATGGGAGGAGCAGGGCGGGCGGCGGCTCGGACCGAGGGGGCAGGTCTCCAAGACCCACACGTCCGGTGACTCTGAAGGGGCCCCCGCTTGTCACACCGAGTGTGCTTTGTACAACAAAATGAGTCACTCCTCCTCCCCAGCTACCCCCAAACCTGATTCTAAATCAAGTGACAACTTCACTGAGAGAACAGGAGTCCACAGCAGTGCCCCGGACGCCCAAAAGCACTGAACTTCTGACCCACAAGAATGTCTCTGCCACCAGCCCCAGTGTACCAGTCCCCTCCTGGGCTGTCTGAGCCACACCCATGGGCTCTCAGGGGTCCCCGGCCCCCACATCTCCCACTGTGGTTCCCACACCCTTGCTGACTGCTCATGACAGGCAGCTGCAGGGGCCTCGGCTAAGCTGTTGAGAGGCTCTGAACCCCCAAGCGCCCCCAAGATGGGGAGGCCAGGCTGTGCCAGCAATTGAGTTCCCTTCCCGGGTCTCTGCCCCTCTCGCAGGCGAATCTCACCAAGTCCCAGAATGAATTTAAGATTGTTCTGAAAGAGCTGGAAGATTCTCTGCTGGCCCGGCTGTCGGCCGCATCAGGGAACTTTCTGGGAGACACTGCCTTAGTGGAGAACCTGGAGACCACCAAACATACGGCCAGTGAGATTGAGGAGAAGGTAAGAAACCGTCTCGGGGACCCACCCCCTCATACCCCCAGCCATAGCACACAGCGGGCATGGCAGGTGGGCCGATGGTCATTGAGAAGAGAAGCCACAGCCTCACCGGGGCCCCAGGACAGGGTGGGGGGCACGGATGCCCACCAGGCACGTCATCTTCATCTGCTGATGGGCATTCAGGTCATTTCCGTGTCGTGACTATTGTGAATAGTGTTGCTATAAACACAGGGGTGAATGCATGTTTTTGAATTATGGTTTGTCCAGTTATATGCCCAGGAGTGGGATTCCCGATCATATGGTAGTTCTCTTTCAAGTTTTTTGAGGAATCTCCGTACTGATTTCCATCGCGGCTGCACCAACTTACATTTCTACCAACAGTGGGAGCAGCAAAGGTTTCCCTTTGTTCCACATCCTCTCCAGGACTTGTAGGCTAAATTTTTAATGAAGGCCATCCTGTGTGGTGTGAGGTGACACTTCATTGTAGTTTTGATGTGTATTTTTTTTCTAACAGTCAAACGGTGAGCATATTTCCATGTGCCTCTAGGCGATCTGCCTGTCTTCTTTGGAGAAAGTCTACTTAGGTCTTCCGCCCTAAGTGACTTTGGTTTGTGACTGCTTGTTTCAAGGTGCAAGAGGCAAAAATCACAGAAGTTAAAATCAACGAGGCGAGAGAGAACTACCGGCCGGCCGCGGCGAGGGCGTCCCTGCTGTACTTCATCCTGAACGACCTCAACAAGATCAACCCCATCTACCAGTTCTCACTCAAGGTGCGGCTGCCTCCGGGCCCGGGGCTGCGGCCCTCGGGGTCCGGGATGCAGGTGGCCATGAGGGGCGGGAGCCGGGGCGCCAGGTCTGACCAGCACCAGCCCAGGGAGTGAGGGTCCGAGCAGTGCCCCCAGACCCCGAACCCCAACAGAAACCAACCAGAGCCTGCATGGGCGGCATGGAACAGGCTCAGGGGCCGTCCCCAAGCCCCTGCCTCTGGTGACACCCCCAGGCCTTCAACGTGGTGTTCGAGAAGGCCATCCTGAAGACCACCCCCGCCGACGAGGTCAAACAGCGCGTGATCAACCTGACGGATGAGATTACCTACTCGGTGTTCATGTACACGGCCCGTGGGCTCTTCGAGCGCGACAAGCTCATCTTCCTCGCACAGGTGGCGTTTCAGGTAACGTCCAACCTCGGTGCCCTGGGACCCGGACACGAGGAACCCCCAGGGGCAAGGTGGGGGGGTGCGGGGGGCACTTCGGGGGTGCTGGAGATGCAGAGCCTCAGGCTCCGACTCAGACCCAGTGGCTCCAAGCCCACACTTTAACACCATTCCTGGTGGCCAGTGGGTTTGAGGCACTGCTGTGGGACACCCCTGAGTTCATCCCAGGGAAAGAGCCCTGATGGGAGCCATCGAAGCGGAGGGAAAAACCCAAGCGAACTTTTTGGCCAACCCAATAAAAACAAATGAGGGGCTGGTCAGTGTTTCCCCTGCAAGTTGGGGGGCGTGCGCCCCTGTCCGCCCACCCCCCCACCCTCCACACAGCTGCGGCACAACAGCTAAGCCAGCCCCCCCGTCAGGTCTTGTCCATGAAGAAGGAGCTGAACCCGGTGGAGCTGGACTTCCTCCTTCGGTTCCCATTCAAGGCCGGGGTTGTGTCGCCCGTGGACTTCCTGCAGCACCAGGGCTGGGGTGGCATCAAGGTTGGTCTCAGACCCTGAACACTGCGTTCTCTCCCTGCCTCGCTCTCTTTCCTGCCCAGCCCGAGTGTGTTTACTAGACGCTCAGAGCTGGATGTTTAGGAGAATGGGGAAGGACTGGGGAGTGATGGGCTGCCTGCCAGCTCACGGGGACCCTGCCGTCCTACTGGGTCACAGCAGGTCCATCATCACACCCCTGCAGGTGGCAAACTGATCCCCCTACTCACCTCCAGGCAAGTGTGCAAAATGTCAAGGTCTGAGTCAAAAAGACCAGAGGAAGGTGGTCCCCTGGGATGAGCAGGCCCCCCCCAACATTCCAAAGCCCCCCCATCCAGCAAAGCAGCCGAGAGTCACATCCCTAGATCAGATTCCTCCTCCTTCATCCCAGCGCTTTCTCTGGTTTGCCTCCAGCCCCCAGCAGCTCATCATTTGATCGGTCAGGCATCTCCCAGAGCCTAGGGGCAGGGTGCCCTCCTGGGACAGACAGGGGAGAGCTGAAAGTGTGGTCTGCCCCCAGGCCCTCTCGGAGATGGATGAGTTCAAGAACCTAGACAACGACATCGAGGGGTCTGCCAAGCGGTGGAAGAAGCTGGTGGAGTCGGAAGCCCCAGAAAAGGAGATCTTCCCCAAGGAGTGGAAGAACAAGACGGCGCTGCAGAAGCTGTGCATGGTGCGGTGCATGCGGCCTGACCGCATGACCTACGCCGTCAAGTGAGCGCCCTGCCCCGGGCCCCTGCCACTCCCACCCCGCCCACCGATCCCTGTGCTGAGCTCTCGGAGCACTGGGGTCTCCAAAGGTGGCCCATGGGACTCCCCGCCTCCCCCGACGCTGGGCGAGAATGCCCTGAGCTAAGTGACAGGAAGACAAGACTCCCTGGGTCTGCTGCCAAGATTGAAAAAAAAAGGCCTGGGTGCTAACGACCTGCACGACCACACGGGGTCCTTGTAGGATGCCGTGGGGGGGGAAGTGGCAGAACCATCAGTATCGGAGGACATGCGTGGCCGCAGTGACCGGACTTCAAGTAAATCTTTTATTTTTACGGCTCATTTGCAAAGGGAACAGTTCTGATTTCGTGAGCAACCTCCCTGGACCTGAACCACCTCCAGGACTGGAAACGTAACCATCAAGTTTCAGCTCCTGGCTCCTTTCACTCCCCAGAGCACAGAAAGACTCCAGGAATAGCAACCGCTGTAACATACGCACACCAACCCGGGCAGACCACTGTGGTGTCGTGGGGAAAGGAGGAACCAAAGCAGGCCCCGTTCTCTTGGAGAGGCTTCTTGGTTTTCCACTTGTCCCAGTGGCCTGAAAGCTACCAGATTTCCCAAAAGACGCCCACGTCCCTCGTAGAATTCCCCTCTGACAAAGCAAAGGCCTGACTCACCCACTGGTTGCTCACGGACGAGTTCATTTCTGTTTTGCTTTGTTTTCCTGGGACGAAAGAGGAACAGGACCCGGAGGGGTTCTGGGCGCAGGAGGAAGCAGGTAGAGGGAAGCCAGACATCACGTCACAAGGGAGAGAGCAGGACCCTCCTGGGCTCAGCGCCAGAGGAAGGATGGACAAAGTCTGAGGAAGACCAAGGGGAAGGGCACTGGCCATCCCTCGGGACGCCGCCCACCGGGAGAGCTGAGCACGTGTGGGTGTCCAGACCCACTGCCCCCAGAGCGCTCATGAGTCACCCAAGTCACACAGGAGAAAGGGCACTGGGACCATGTGGGCGACCGTGAACGCCAGGCGCTCCCATGTCATGCTCCGTGATGGAGGCGAGGAGAGCAGCTTCACCTCCCCAGTGAAACAGGGGAGCAGAGCTCAACAGCAAGGAGATCCAGGTCCAAGTCCATGGCGAATAATAACAACACACAATCGGCAAGAGCCCGGGCACCGGGCGCCAGGCGCCCCAGAGCCTCCCACCCAGGTTCACTCGGCCCTCCACCAAGCCCTGGAGCCCAGTGCCTTCCCTCCTCCCGTCCACAGGCCCCAGGAGAGTCACTCGCCCATGGCAGAAGGGGTGCTGGCATCAGGCCCCCCAAAACACCAGCCGGATCTGTACACCTGCCACCAAGCAGGCCACTGGGGGTGGCTCTGGTACCCACATGTCCACGACGCAGCGCCAGAGCAGCAGAGCCCAACCAGAACCAAGTGCCTGCTGTTCTGTGTCATCAATTCATCCGCAGAGAGTGACCATGTGGCCCAGCCACGTCAGGAGCAGCAGTGAGCTCGTGACATTCCTGCCCCGGGGTGGGACTTGCTACGTCCCAGACGTCCTTCCCGGGCAGGGATCCCCACAGTGACGTTCCAGGTCGATTTCAAAGGCAGGAGCTGAACACGACTGGAGGCCTTAAGCAGGAGCCCCCCCAGCCTGGGGTCAGCACTGAGCAGGAACCCCCCCAGCCTGGGGTTGGCACTGAGCAGGAATACCCCTCTACTGGCCTGGGGTCAGCACTGAGCAGGAACCACCCCCCGGCCTGGGGTCAGCAACGACTCGGGAGTCTGTGCAGAAGCCAGTCAAGGCCAGACTACAGGGTGGGGGTGGGTGCAATGAGAGATGTCACTCCTGCGGGAGTAGGAAGGGCCACCTGGTGCCCGCCCGCTAACTCCCTGTTGACTCCGAGGGATGCTTTGACATGACCAGGCCCACCTGAGGGTCTTCACGATGCTCAGAGCCTCAGGTCGCTGACCCCTTGGGAGTCATCTCTTAAGGAGGCTGCCGTCCTTTCCAAGACCACACTGGACATAAGTTTAGCTCCCGTGGTTCATTCAGACAAGTGAGCTCAGCCACCTCTGGTCAAGAGGCAGGGGCAGAGAGCTGAGATGCCCAGGGTCACCCTAAGAGGGACCTCGACTGACCCCAGCCTTGTCAGGGTCAACACAGAACCTGGGGCTTGGAAGAGAGAGGTGCTTATGTGAAGAGAATTTGGGGTTTTTCTGTGACTTGCCTGAAGGTGCATGTTTTATGGTCCTTGGAGCTCATCGAGGCGGCTCTAATGTACATGTCCTTCCTCCGCGGGCCTCTGGGAGATCACCAGGACCCGTAGATGGGTCTGGGTCCTGCTCCTTGTTGCTGCCTGGGTCTGGAGAGCGGACAGGAAGTGTGCAAGAAGCAAGAAGTCTCTAGGGACAGGCCTCTTCCTTGGGAGCAGAGGTGTGGTCACCTGGACGCCGTGGCACCTTGAGTCCCGTCCTGGCTGGCCCTGCACACCTTTGAAAGTGGGGGCGAAAGCCTCTCACCTGTCCACGTGCAGGTGGACGGGAGCCAAGGGCGCCCCAAGCAAACACCACACATGGCCTCCCTGCTTACAGGAGGCGTCGGCAGAAACTGGCTTTCCACCTGGAGACCCTTCTCTGCCTCAGAAAGTCCCCCAGGGAAACAGGCCCTCCCCTTCGGGTCTGACCGAGTGTTGTCCCCTCAGGAACTTTGTGGAGGAGAAGATGGGCAGCAAGTTCGTGGAGGGCCGGAGCGTCGAGTTCTCCAAGTCCTACGAGGAAAGCAGCCCCTCCACCCCCATCTTCTTCATCCTTTCCCCAGGGGTCGACCCCCTGAAGGACGTGGAAGCCCTGGGTAAGTGTGGCCAGCAAGAGGAGGCATCACAGGTCCAAAGCATGGAGAGAGACCCCTCCACTCCCAGCAGCAGGGCAAGTGCCTGACATGCAGCAAGGAATGCTGCCAGGGTCCTGTGTGCCGCTGGTGGGGCTGCGAGGGGGTGGAAAGACGGCAGGTGGTCCCTCCCTAAGTCACACACAGAACTGCCGGACGGCCTGGCACGCCCACTCCCGGGGACATTCCCAAACACACACTTCACAGGGACCGGCTCTCATAGCGGTCAGAAGGCAGATCTTCTGGCCCACAGGCCCACCAGCTGATGAATGGCTGATCCTACGGAGGCGAATCCATGAAAGGCTCCGTGGAGACACAGACATAAACAACAGATTTATGCACATGGGGAGAGGGGAGGAGAGGCTGAGATGTATGGACAGAGTGACATGGAAACTTGCATTACCATATGTAAAGAAGCCAACAGGAACTTGCTGTCTGTCTCAGGAAACTCAAACAGGGGCTCTGTATCAACCTAGAGGAGTGGGATGGCAGGGAGCTGAGAGGGGGGTTCAAAAGGCAGGGGATATAGTATACCTATGGCTGATTCCTGTTGAGGTTTGACAGAAAACAACAAAATTCTGTAAAGCAATTATCCTTCAATAAAAAAATAGCGCTGACCCACCCTTGCAACATGGACGGCAGAGAGAACGTTGTGCCAGAGGCAAGGAGCCATGTTCTACAATTCCTTGTCTCTGAAATGACGAATCCATAGAGCCAGAAGGCAGATTAGTGGTCCCCAGACGCTGGGGGGTGGGGGCAGCGGGATGGGTACAGGGTCTCCTTCTCGGACGATGAAAATGTCCTGGAACCAGAGAAACAGTTGCACAACATTGCGAATTATGACATGTCCCTATTAGAGATGGCTTTCAAAGCGGTACACTTTGACCTTATGTCAAATTTTAAAAGAGGGTAGGAATTCCAAGCTGTGGATCACGGAATCTGTTTTTGTCATTCAGCCTTCCCCGTGCTTTTCCTGTTTTTCTTCAGGGAAAAAACTGGGATTTACCATAGACAACGGGAAACTCCATAACGTGTCCCTGGGGCAGGGACAAGAGGTGGTGGCCGAGAACGCCCTGGACGTGGCAGCAGAGAACGGACACTGGGTTATCCTACAGGTGCGGGGGAGAGGGTGCCCATGCCCCTGTGGGTAAGGGACGCCCGTGCCCCTGGTGGGAGGGCTCCCCAGGGCCTCAGCACCCGAGGGGATTGGCCTGAAGGCCAGAAGGAAGGGATTCGCATTCACCAGCCTGGCTGGGACTCCTGCAGCCTCTGAAGCAGGGCTCGGGGCAGGAGTCGCCCACACCAAGCATGGCTCTGCCTGGTCAGCAGGTGGCCTGGGGTGTCACCGCTGTCCTGGTGATGCAAGTGTGGATCCTTCAACAGTGAGAAAGACATCCCGCCTCCTCCCCTGTGCAAGCTCAACTGCCCCTCCTTGGCCCTGCAGCCTGTCCAAGCCCCCACCCTGGTCCCCGCTGGCCCCACTGCAGGCCCGCCCTGGGTTTGACAGACCCTGCAGCAGGGCAGACCTCAGTCCACGGGGCCTGGCCTGGCCCTGTGTGGGGACCCCGGGTTTAAGTCCTTCTCTTAGTTCATTTTCTTTTACAAAAACGACCTCCACTGCAAGTCCAGTTACCATCTGTCAGGAAAGACATTACCTCACCTTCCCCACCATGCCCGTGACTCATCTGTTTTGTAACTGGAAATCTGCGCCTCGTAATCGCCCTTCCATTTCTCTCCTCCCACCACCCCTCTGACAACCACCTGTTTGTTTCATCTATGACTCTCTTACGTTTGTCCATTTGTTGTTTGGATTCCACACGTAAGTGAAATCATATGGTATTTGTCTTTCTCTGTCTGACTTCTTTCACCGAAGCATATTCTCTAGGACTGGCCATGTTGTTGCAGATGGCAAAATTTCATTTTTTTTTAGGGCTGAGTAATATTCCATTGTGTGTGTGTGTGTGTGTGTGTTACACACATATATACACATCTTTTTTGATATTATCATGCACTCTGATTTTATATTTTAAATCCCATGATACATTATTGCTTGTTACAGTCAAGAGATATTTTTAAATTTACCCACATATTCACCCTATCCAGTGCTCACCGTTCCTTCATGTTTTGCTGTGCTTCTGTTCTATCCACTCACCTACTGACGGGCACTTAGGTTGCTTCCACACCTTGGCAGCTGTAAACAAGGCTGCTGTGAACACGGCTACGTGTATCTTTTGGAATCACGTTTTCATTTTCTTGGATAAATGTCCAGAATTGGGGTTGCTAGGTCACAACATAGTTCTATGCTTCATTTTCTGCGAGGAACCTGCAAACTGCTACCCACAGGGGCTGCACCAATTTACAATCCCACCAACAGTGCACGAGGGTAGCCTTTTCTCCAGGTCATTGCTTTCCACCCAAGCCTCTCAGAGGAGGGGCGGGGACCATGTAATCTCAGCCCTGATGCTGGGTGGAGGGTGGGAAAGACTCACCGAGGCTGGAGGCCCTGAATTAACTGAGCACCAGCCTCGACTCCGGGGCCTCAGTCACTGGGTGAGATGACCCAGCGTGGCCAGCGCCCCAGGGAAGGGCAGACGGCAGGGTCGGGGCCGCTGTGGAGGGGCCTGTTCTGGGGAGGAGCGTGCGGGCGCTGAGCCCTGGTCTTGGCTGCAGAACATCCACCTGGTGGCCCGGTGGCTGAGCACCCTGGACAAGAAGCTGGAGCGGCACAGCACCGGCAGCCACGACGACTACCGCGTGTTCATCAGCGCCGAGCCGGCCCCCAGCCCCGAGAGCCACATCATCCCCCAGGGCATCCTGGAGAACGCCATCAAGATCACCAACGAGCCGCCCACGGGCATGTACGCCAACCTGCACAAGGCCCTGGACCTCTTCACGCAGGTGGGACCCCTCCCCTGGGACCCCTCCCATGCTTTTCACCGGCACTTTTCCCCACTGGGACCCCTCGACAGATGTCTGCCCCTGATCTGGCTTTCTGGCCCCAGGCCTGCCGCCCCAACAGAGCACTTGGCCTCCGGGTGGTGCTCGCAGGCCTGAGCCGGGGAGGAGGACACCGCTTAGCTTCCAGAAGCCTCTCTGCTCAGAGCCACCTACAAAGACCAGTTAAAATCTCACCTGCCCAGAGAGAACTAGCATTCAGACTCAGGGCTGAGTCTGCCTTTCCCTGGGGCCACCTGCTTTCAGAAAGGCTTTGCTAAACATCCCCTCCCCCTTCACAGGTTGTTTTTGGAGAGTCTGGGGTGTGTAGACGATGAAGAAATGTTAATAATTGCACAGGAATTATATTGGGGAATATTTTATTAGGAAGAAGTATCAGTAATTTGACTTGTATCCTACACTTACGTGATACAGCTGCATTCAAAGCAAAGACAAGCAAGCATTCTCTACTCGACTTTACAGACCAGCGCAGAGCAGTCAGTGGCCTTAGGGCCCACCCCTATCCTCCACCCACCTTGCACTGCCCGTGAAGCAGCCAGCAAAGATGGCCTGGCCCCGCCGGGGCGCCTGTGTGGACCCCACCTGAGCCGGGTGTGTCCTCCCGCAGGACACGCTGGAGATGTGCACCAAGGAGATCGAGTTCAAGTGCATCCTCTTCGCCCTGTGCTACTTCCACGCCGTGGTGGCCGAGAGGCGCAAGTTCGGGGCCCAGGGCTGGAACCGGTCGTACCCCTTCAACAACGGGGACCTCACCATCTCCATCAACGTGCTCTACAACTACCTGGAAGCCAACCCCAAGGTAAGGGCCAATCTGGTGCCCGCCCGCCCGCCCGCCCTTTCCATTGCTCTGTCTTATGTTTAAGAGACGTTCCCTCGGGTCCATAAGCCAAAGGAAACCTGACTGCATGAGGCTCCTCGTGACCCCACCCGACTGACAGCATGGTTAGCACCCAGGCCCTGGTCGGCCCCTCCAGCAGTCCTCAGCTGTCTGGCAATTTTTATGACTCCACGAGGGTCAGCATCTTTGGGAACCCGCTCATCCTGCACCTGAACAGGGATTCCCCCAGAAAGGCCAGCCTCCTGGGCAGTGTGGTGAACTGGGAGAAGCCGAAGAAGGGCCTCGGGGGCTGCAGGCCTCCCCGGTCAGTGTCTGGAGGCAGAACAAAAGATCAGAGGGCAGGCCAAAAAAAAACCTCTCTGGAGACACAGAGCACTTCCTTTCGTTCTTGTTGAAAACGGAGACAAACGTGTGAAGCGCTATGAAAGCCGCCATGAGGGCTGCAGAGAGGCAGCTCAGCCAGGAACTCTGGCCAGAGGGCCCCAGCTGGCCTGTCTGTGGCACAGAGGGGGGACTTGCGGGCGTGGGCCTGAGGTGGGGTGAGTCCACACGTGACCAAAGCCAGAGGCGGCCACGGCCTGGGGAACCGAGAGCCGCCCAGCCTCCGGCCTACTGCGCTCTTCTCGGGATCTCCCACGTGGAGCGGGGCCCTGGCACAGGATCTGTCTCTGTGAGCCCCCACCAGGAGGCGGCAGAAGGGGACCCCATAAACCCTGGGCTCCTCCGCACTCCTGCACGGCAGCACCTTCCTACGCTGACTGCGGTGGACGTTCTGCTGGCCCACGAGGCTCCCAGGGCACCCAGACTGCTGGGCCCAGTGCCTGAGGGCCGAGACAACCGCCCCAAGGATGTCTGAAGGCCTGAGGCTCAGAGCACCCCCTCCAAGCTTTGAGAGCTAAGAGACAAGGGGTGGAGAATACCCCCCGCCCATCGTAAGAAAGCTCAGATGCACTGGGAAGAGGGGAGACCTGGGCCAGCTGTCCTCAGACCCTGGAGGAAGCGGACCTCCCAGGACGGCCGCCACCCAAGCCTGAGACTGGAATGTTGTTTGTTTGCTCAGTTCCTGGCAAAACACCCAACCCCAGACAAAGCAGGAGGGCACACCGGGTGGAAGCCGGCCCTCCTCGGGGAAGGGGACGGCAGTCTCCATTTGCAGGTGCTGGTGAGGGTGGGGGTCACCTCACCTGCGACAGGGTCTGAGCTGCACGCCAGCAGCACATCTTACCACACTAGCACAAGTCAACAGACGCAGGAAGACGTGGAGGAAGAATTGCATCATCCAGTAGCTTCGTCAGAGGAGTTCCCTCCTGGAGATTCGAGTGGGAGGAGGAGTGGTGCTGGGAGCTTGTAACGACGCTTACGCAGAAGCTTCCCTCGTGACACACAGAACCTAAGAAACCACTTCAGGATGCACACCGTGTGCTCCCATGACCGCCGGCGTGAGGGACGCTCGGCGTCCCGCTCAGCAGCGTATGCTCAGGCCTGGGCCCCAGGCCTGCAAGGCCCAACTGTCCCTCATTCCAGCCCATGGCCCCAGGGAGACAACGTTGAGTAAACACCTGCGATGAGGTCACCCGCCACCCACAGCCCATCCGTCCTCCCAACTCTGAGAAAGTCAACCTGGACTCGAGGGACAAGGCCTGGCAACTCGTCTCTGAGCAGCGCTCCGGGGATTCCATCCGGCAGGTGGGCACACAGCACCCGCCCCCGGGGGTCAGTCCCACCGACCCCCAACCTGACCCGCGGGGAAGGGCCGTCCCGCCAAGAGGCCGTTTGCGGAGACCAGGGAGGCAGAGCGTGGGGTGTACCCGACCCCACTTGGCAGGAGAAACAGAAGCTGTCCCCGAAGCAAATACACAGAATGCAGAGAAAGCAGCTCAGCACATACTCAAGATAACCAAGCAGAGAGAAAAAGTGAGAGTCACAGATGACAACGAAGAGGAGATTAGTGTTCCAAGTCAAAGTTCATGAGAGCACACCAGACAAGTGAAGTCCCAAGACAAGTTCTTGGGACTTCCCTGGTGGTCCAGTGGTTGGGACTCCATGCTCTCACCTCCGACGGTCTGAGCTTGATTCCTGGTTGGGGAACTAAGATTCCCACATGTTGTGCGACTCGGCCCAAAAAAAAAAGTCAACAAGTTCTTATTCAGTTAACTTGTCTGTTCTTGGCAGCCAGCTGCCACGCAGGCAGCGCACTGCAGGAGCTGCATCAATGCCCACCTTGCCCCTAAGGAGTTGCAATCCTCAGAGAAAATAAGTGTGTGCGGCGAGGTCCCAGGCCGTGTGGTACATGTGATGCACAGCATGTCTCAAGAGAGGGGCACAAGACACTCTGGGTTTCAAAAGCTTGGTGCAAAGCTAACAAAAAAAAGTGAAATACCTCATTCATAATTTTGGTGCTGAGTGCCTGCCGGAACAATCTTTCCACTTAAGTGGCTGCTGGAAAATCGGAAGTCTCATTCGTGGCGTCCCCGTGTGACTCTCACTGCTGGACAGCGTTCTGCAGGAGGAGCAGCTACGCACTGGGACGAGAAGCAGGGAGGGGACAGGTTCCCAGCACTGTCGGGGGTGGGGGAGATCTGCACCCAAGTGGCTTCAGAGGAGTGCAGTCGTGGCACGTGGTGGCCAAAGGAGCGGCACCCCAGGCCAAGGGCATAGCGTGGAAGCTGGGGCAGAGCCGAGGGATGCGCGGAGAGACCTGGCCACCAGCTGGGGGATGCTTTGTGTGCTGCCTAGTTTGGTCGGGTTCCCTCAGGGCAGAACCAGGCTTTGGGATCGGGGGGAGGGTACTTGCTGGAGCTGGCTCTGCTACAGGAGCCCGCGTGGGCAAGGCTACTGGAGTATGCTTGGAACCAGGGCCCTGTGGGTGGGGTCAGCCAAAGACCCACTAGACTGTGAAGACAGGAAGAACTGGACTGCGTGGCCAAAAAGATCGCCAGTGCCCCAGAGCCAACACTCTGTCCATGGAGAGCTGGAGATGGCGGTGAAGGGAAGGGTCACAGGCAGCTCCCTGTTCCGGCCCCACGTGGAAAAAAAGGGAGCGGGGGACAGGCAGGCTGCGGGGGTGGGGTGGGCCTGCGGGGACTCAGTGCCGGTGCCGGGGGACTCATGTCAAGGGAGAGCGTGGAGGAGGGGTGGGCACAGGGCCGGGGAGAGGGGGTGGAGGCTGGAGAGCCCCTCATGGGAAGAGGGTCGAGGAGGGGCTGATCCCATTTAGCTGCTGGCTGGAGTCAGAGGGGAGGCATGGCCAGCCCTGGGCCTGGTGACCGAGGGTAGTGGGTGACCCTGCAGAGCGGGTGGGGAGGAAGGGGCAAGGGTGACCACATGAGGGCCTGGCAGGCCCCCTGATGGCAGCCGTCCCCTCAAAGGTGCCCTGGGACGACCTCCGCTACCTCTTCGGGGAGATCATGTACGGCGGCCACATCACGGACGACTGGGACCGCCGGCTCTGCAGGACCTACCTGGCGGAGTACATCCGGGCGGAGATGCTGGAAGGGGAGATCCTGCTGGCCCCAGGCTTTCAGATCCCCCTCAACCTGGACTACAAGGTAAGGAGAGCGCCCTCCAGGGATGGGGGGACACGTGAGACACGGGCGCCCTCCGGGAGGCAGAGCAACAGAGGAGTGCTGGCCCGTGGGCTCCCTGGCGAGGGCCTCCGTCACAGACCTTACGGACAGACCCTCCAGGAGGAAGCCAGCGGGCAGGCGACCCACAAAGAGGGTTTGAGAGGCAGCCTCCACAAAGCGGGAGGGGAAACGCCCTCTCTGCAGTGGGGGGGCAGCCCCAACAGGGGGTTGGCCCAGAGGGCAAGGGGTGGACGGAAGGTTCTGGGAAACGAGGCTTCGTACGAGGACGATGCAGGCTCCAGCTCACGCGGCTCTCCCTGCTCACCTAGCCCCCCTTTTGCAGGGATACCACGAATACATCGATGAGAACCTGCCCCCCGAGAGCCCCTACCTGTACGGCCTGCATCCCAATGCAGAGATCGGCTTCCTGACGGTCACCTCGGAGAAGCTGTTCCGCACCGTCCTGGAGATGCAGCCCAAGGAGACAGACTCGGGGCCTGGCACTGGGGTCTCCCGCGAGGAGAAGGTGGGTGTCTGACCCCCACCCGGCAGGGAACCTACAAGCTGGCTGCTGCGGCCCCAAACTAAGCACCTCTAAGCACCGAGCGCTGAGCTAGAGAGCGCCATCCCCACACAGTGCCTCCCTCCCCAGGGCTCTGAACCTCGGCCCTGCCCTGCCCTGCCCTGCCCCGCCAGCACGGGGAAGTCAAGATTCTTGACTGGAGCGGAGCCTCGGTGCTATGAAGCCCCACGACCTTTTCTCCAATGACTGACCAGAGGTCTACGGGTGGGCACTGGTGTAAGGGACCACCATGGGGGCCACCCCTTGAGAGGGTGTGACCAGCACGTCCCTGCAGACAGCTCCCACCAAGGACAGGGTCATGACCCCATGACCACCGGGTGACCTGATGGGGGAGGGAGGCATCTTCAGGACGTCGGAAGGCGCTGGGTAGAGCGGTGATGCTCCTAAGGGCACAGCCAGATGGCCTTGACAATGAGACCGAGGTTCCCTTCCCCAGTGGAGCCTGGGGCTGCACCCCCACGATGCCCTTTTCCTGGCAACTCCGCCTGCCTCGCTCCCGGGCTTGGAGGTGAACTTCAGGGCAGTGCCCTGGCCTGGCACTGGGGCAGGGCTGGGGCCCAGTGACACGAGCCGGCTGGGGACTGGCTTCCAGGTGAAGGCCGTGCTGGACGAGATCCTGGAGAAGATCCCGGAGACGTTCAACATGGCCGAGATCATGGCCAAGGCCGCCGAGAAGACCCCCTACGTGGTGGTCGCCTTCCAGGAATGTGAGAGGATGAACATCCTGACCAATGAAATGCGGCGCTCGCTGAAGGAGCTGAACCTGGGGCTGAAGGTCAGAACGGGGCGGCAGGACCCGGGGCGGGACCTAGATGCGGGCTGACCACCCTCGGCCACGGGCCGATGAGCCTGAGGCCACTGAGACGCACCCTCGAGGTCCCTGGGCTGGAGAAGTGGGCGCCTCAGGGCCAGTGATGCCTGGGTCTGCGTCACTGCTAAGTGCCCCAGCACCCCCGACTGTGTGACCCCAGGGAGAACTGACCATCACAACCGACATGGAGGACCTGTCCACAGCCCTGTTCTATGACACTGTGCCCGACTCCTGGGTGGCCCGGGCCTACCCCTCCATGATGGGCCTGGCGGCCTGGTACGCTGACCTACTGCTCCGCATCAGGGTAAGGACAGGCTTCCGGGGAGCCACTGCGCGCTCAGCAAACCCGTCCCCAGGGCCTGAAGAGCAAGGCTGGGGAGCGGGAGTGCGCCGAGGTCCCCGCTGGCCCGGCCTCGGTCAGAGCAGGGCCGAAAGCGCCTGGGCCACACCTCAGGGAGACAGGCCTCAGAGTGCAGGCACTTCCCCTTGAAGGAAGCCCAGGGTGAGCTCGAGGTGTGAGCAGCTCCTGTGGCCAGAGATGCAGAGGCCCTCCCAGCAGGTCCAAGAGGCTCCAGAAACACCCACTGGGGCGGCCACCTCCTGGGGGGGACCAGGGATAGGAGCAGCAGCCTTTCAGACTCGAGCCTCTGACACTGAGCGCCCCCCGCCCAGTGAGGGGGCACCCCGGGCAGGCGGCCAGGCCCCGCTGCCCACCGCGGTGTGGGGGCGGGGTGGCTCCAGCTCAGCCCCGCCCGCACCCTCAGCTCGGCCCCACCCCCGCCCCGCCCCTCCAGGAGCTCGAGGCCTGGACCACAGACTTTGCGCTGCCCACCACCGTGTGGCTGGCCGGCTTCTTCAACCCCCAGTCTTTCCTCACGGCCATCATGCAGTCCATGGCCAGGAAGAACGAGTGGCCGCTGGACAAGATGTGTCTGTCCGTGGAGGTGACCAAGAAGAACCGGGAGGACATGACTGCGCCCCCCCGGGAGGGCTCCTACGTCTACGGGCTCTTCATGGAAGGTAGCTGGGGCTGGCGGCGCAGGGCCCTGGAGCCTGGGACTGGTGTGCCTTCTTCTGAGGGCCGAGGGCCAGAAGCCAGCCCCACCCCACACCCAAGGGCATGGCAGCCCGCCCTCCTCGGAGCCCCGTGAGAGCCATCACGTGGCCAGGTCCCAGCAGCCGCGGGGGGCTCAAGGCCGGCGCTCACTCAGTCCCCACCCCGTCCTGCACCAAGCGAAGCCGGACAGGACCGCTCTGAGTTGAGTGCCAGCCCCTCCCCCGCGACAGATGTCACCCCCGTACCTAAGGGGGGGTGTCAGGCCCCCTCCCCCCCGCGCCCACATCCCCAGAGATAAGCACAGCAGCAGACGTTCTCCATGTTTATTGTGGAATTACAGGAAATCTCAGCGTCATTAAATAGGGTGAGTAGAAATAAGTCTGGTTCAAGGCGGCAACAGTTCAATGTGCGTCTACACGTTTACTGCGCATGGACAGGACAGACGCCACAGGGACAGGGGAGCGGGGAGCTCTAATCGGTCACTTTTAGCTGGAGTTAGTTTCCTGCCCCTGAATCAATAAGGCTGACACATGAGGCTCCAACACCACCACAAATGTAAACGGTGGAGCCCAGGGCTTCAGGGCTGGGCCCTCCGTTGGACGTTGGCAGCGAGACGCCCCCCCCCCCCCCCCCACGCCCTCTGCTCGCAGCCCCATGTGTGGTGATCCCAGTGCCAGTCCGGCCTCGGCACATTGCTGCAGGGGTGGGGGTGTGAGCCAGGCCCCGCCCCTCCCTGCCAGAGCGACAGACGGGAACCAGTCACCTCACCACGGACCACCCTGACCCTCGGGTGTGCCATCCCTGCAGGAGCTCGCTGGGACACCCAGACCGGAGTCATCGCCGAAGCGCGGCTGAAAGAGCTGACGCCAGCCATGCCCGTCATCTTCATCAAGGCCATCCCTGTGGACCGCATGGAGACCAAGAACATCTATGAGTGTCCTGTGTACAAAACACGCATCCGCGGTCCCACCTACGTCTGGACCTTTAACCTGAAAACCAAGGAGAAGGCAGCGAAGTGGATCCTAGCGGCCGTGGCGCTGCTCCTCCAGGTCTAGCTGGAGAGAGGCCCACGCTGCCCTGGGCCGGGTCCTGACTGCAGCTTCAGGTTCACAGCTGAGGTCCCAGTCCTGCAACTGCCATTTATTTTCACAGGAACTGATGGTTGCTTTTTGTTCTCCTAAATAATCGAGGCACTTCATAGCACGCACATCTGGACTAATCGGGGTGGGGTGGATAGGATTAAAACAATGATGCTACTGAGCCAGGCTTGTCTGATTCACTTGAGCTGGCCTTCAGCTCAGCGCCTGATGGCCACCAGGGGCCTGGCACAGGCCTGGGGGCGAGGCCCGGATTCCCAGCAGCTGGAGGAACATCCCAGGAACCAAACCCCCAAATCCTGTCTTCCTACAGGGGCAGCTGGGTTAATCTTCCTCCAGCAGTGGCCTGGAGGGTTAGAGCTGGAGGCAGTCCCACCCTCGGGCCTGATGCTACATGTAAACACCCACCACCAAGGGGAGGGCGTCCCGTCCCGTATAAACCGGAGCTGCCTCCTCCACAGGCACTGGCCCCCACAGCGTTCTTCCTTCTTCTTCCTTCTCCGAAGGAAGGAAACCTCCCTCAGTTATGGTAATGCCTCCTCCCTGCCCCAGAAATCTGAAAAACAATCTGTTTCCACTGCATTTCCATGCACCTCCAGTGCTGCCCTGTCGACAGCCCACTTTCTGAGATTGCTGGGAACCGGAGGGACCACTGTGAACGCGTGTATGTGCCCTGAGAGGTCACAGTGAACGTGCTCACTGCTGGGCAGCATCTTTGTTGTCCTTCAGCTCCCGCCTTCTCCCCAACAGTGCTCACTTGTTGCCACCAAAACAGACTTTAAAGCAAAGTCCATAATAGACAAAGAAGGGCGTCATATAATAAAGGGAGCAATACGAGAAGATGTAACCGTTACAGACGCACCTAAACACATACAGCAAACGTTAACAGGTGCAAAGGGAGAAAGACAGTAACAATTAACAGCAACGGGCTTTAACACCCATTTACAACAATGGACAGATCACCCAGAAAAATCAATAAGGAAATAGTTGTCTCAAATGACACATCAGACCAGTTGGACTCTCTAGATAACTAGCGCACATTCCATCCAAAAACAGAATGTACATTCTTTTCAAGCGCACGGAACGTTCAGCAGGAGGCATCACGTGCTAGGAAGGAGATCAGGAAATACCTGGAGACAACAAAAATAAAACCACCACTTTCCAACATCTGTGGGATGAAGCAAAACCAGTGCTAAGACTTCCAGGAGATCCCAGCAATACAGGCCTACCTCAAGAAATAAGAGAAATTTCACACAGCCTAACCCACCCACCATCTAGGAATCAGAATCGGAAAATGAAGGACACCAAGTCAGCAGAAGAGGGCCGGCTGCTCAGCAGCCAAGAAACCCTGGGGTGAGTGTGTCCTCGGGCACTGTGACCCGGGCTGAGCATGGCAGTGGGCGCCAGGAAGGCCAGAGCCCCGTGCTTCTAGCACAGGAGACAAGGTTCAGGAAAGGTGGCCCCCCACGCCCTCCACACACAGCCTGCCCACAAGCCAGCAGAGAAGGGATGAGAGGTGGCCCGTCTCATTGCACCCTGAGCTCCAAGAGGCGCAGGTGGCCGTCCTGGTGCCGCTCCTGGAGCTGCCCCGGGAAGGCTCCCGTCTGACGGCTGGGGGGGCGGTGTCCCTTTTGGCAGCCAGAATGACCTCAGCAGGACCGAGAGCAGCAAAGCCCAGACCTGCCTGACTCGGCATGGCCAAGCCGACGCACGTAGTTCAGAAAAGCAGCTGCACTGCCCTTAAGGCTGCCCCAGGGGATGGGTGCAAACAGAACGAGAAGCGGACAAGGAAGGCAGCGAGCAGGGCCCACAAACTCCAGATAACAGACTCCGGTGGGGGGCGGGGGGTTGGGGGGGACTCATGAGCTGGACCCTCAGTGTCTCGTGGCTCAAAAGCAAAGGAACCTGCCCCCCCAACCCCACACTCCCCGCGCCAAGGGATATGTGGCCTTGTTTTCTAAGTTCACCTTGATCCTGAAGTTTTATAAAAACCTTTTTCCAAGGATTCTCATCCAATCCATGGGTAAAGAAGCAGTCCTCGAAGGCCTACCTCTGAGGCCAATGATCTACAACAATCCTGGGTCTGGTGGGGCTGAGAGGGAGAAGGAAAAGTGTCCCTCAAATCCTCCCTCCCAGGGACCTGGAGGATCCACGCCCCTTCAGAAGCAGGGGTTCTGGCCAGTCTGGATGCCGGGCAACCGCCTCTGCTGGCCAGAAGGGGTCACTGTAGCCCTTGGTGTCCAGGCTGGAGGGACAGGAGAGCCACCACTCTGACTGGAGAACATAGGCCTGCCGGTGGCCACCACGCAACTCATCCTAATCCCTGGTGATAACCACAGAATGGGGAGGTTTTCCAATTTTGCCTCCAGAACCTGAAATAAAACAGTCATTCATGCTACATCACACACGGCGGGTCGATGACAAAATTCTCTCCATGCTGTGAGACGATTCACCCTGGAGCTGCAATCCAGTCTCAGAGATAGAGCCTGGGACGAGCGCTGTGCTGCATGTGAAAGTGCCGTGAGCCCAGCAGCAGTCCCAGGGGAGAAGGGTAGGGGCCCAGACTGCAGCAAGCCCCAGGGGGAGAAGGGAAGCCCCCTCCCTCAGGACCGTCGTGAAGGCAGGCGGCAGACACAAAGCGAGCAGGCTGCCTACTGCTCAAGCCCGGCTGTGGCGCAGGCTCGCTCCCGGCCCACAGCCCCTGCAGGAATGCAAACGCTGTTTACCGAAAGCCTCCCTCCAAACAGAAACCCAGTGCCTGGCACATTCCTTTGGCTTCCCTCCTCTGATCGTCCACAGGACAATTTAATAACTGGTTTGAAGACAGTGTTAACTGATGTGCTGCTGCCCCTGGGCAGCGTGGCCGAGGCTCCACCCCACTCCCCACCGGAGAACTGGCAGACCTGTCTGGGCCCGGGAGCGGGGCCAGGGCCGTTCCAGGCTCAAATGGGGTGCCCCCAGCCCCGGAGTCCCGGCCTCCCAGGACCCACGCGCAAACATGACCATCGGAGCCGCCAGCCCTCCGCAGGGAGACACAAGAGGGTCTGGAATCCCATTTGTCTCCCCCCACCCCCAACCCCCTGCCAGCACCCCACCCCTGCCAGGGGTGAGGGCCAAGCCCTGGGGCCGTGAGGCCTCCCCTCTGGACCTGAAGCACCAGTCCTCTCTTCAAGCACCTGAAGGTGTGCGGAGTGGGCCACACCGGGCTGGGAGGTTTTTGAAATCTGCTCCCGGAGACCCCAGGGGCAGGGGAGGAGCGGCCCCAGGGAGAGAGAAACAGCAGCAGGTAGAAGAGGCAGCTTGGGGGAAAGGAAAGCAGCTGCATCTCTGCCTTTAAGCATTTTTTTACTCTCTGAATTTTTGTGTTATTTGAATCAAGTATAAAGTAATAAAAATGTTGAGAAAAAAAATGAAGTGAGAAAATGCAACCTTTTAAAGTGAGACTGAGGAGAGAACCATGACCCCAGGACACACACGGGGCCAGCACGGGCCAGGCTCGGCTGCTCAGCCTCCACCCTGTGCTCCCGCCTGCTCGCTCTCCTTCCCCCACAAGCCCTTCCGCCTGGCTGGACCAGCGGAGTCTGCCCCAGAACGTCCCACCCCGAGACTGATCCACCTGGGGCCAGGTCAGGGTCTAAAGAGATCTGAACCCAGAGGGTCACTCAGGAGAGACCCCACCCCTGGTGGCAGCCCAGGGGGCCGTCCCATGAGGCCTCCTCTTGTCCCCCTGGGACACAGCTGGTGGCCTGGGGCCTCGGGGCTCTCGGCAGGCTCCTGGGTGGGCAGAGCGAGTCCCGCCACCAGTCACCGAGACCACCGCGTGTCTGCAAGCACAAGCCAGGAGTGTCGGGGAGACGGGGTCACAGACTGTCTGAGGCTCCGTCCATCCTGCACAGCCCAGGCAGCAAGCCCGGGTGCCTCCACCATGAGCGCTGCCCCTCCGCCCCCACTGCCTTCAGAACCCCGTGCTCTGCGACGGACAGCGGGCACAGAATCTACCCCTGTGTCCGGCAGCCATGAGGCCCTGGCCCCAAGGCCGCCTCCGGCCCCCATGCGAGCACAGACACGTCCCACCACGCTGACCCCACCACGGCCCTGGGACCCGACGGAGGGTGAAAGGGCCACCTCATTAGCACCAGGCTTCCAAGCCTTCGATAACCACCCATGACCCCAGACACACACCCCTAAGCAGGTAACCAAGGATGGACCAGAGAGCCCTGAAGCCCCTGCGAGAGGCCCCGGGACCCCAGCTGGAGAGGACCGCTGTGGCCCCTAGTGACCCAAGGTCAGTACCTACTGTCCTCAGAAGAAGTTCTTGATCAGCGGAGTCACCATCTTCACCCACAGCTTCACCTGCCGGCTCGGCTGCTCAAAGGTGGCAGAGGACACCACGCCTGCCCTGCGGTAGAGCTGCTCCTGCTCCTGGGGAAGAGGGACAACCAGGAGTCACGGGGCGGCTCCAGGACCAGCCACTTGGCCTGCTGGCCCTGGGGCTCCGCGGGGGCCCTGGCGCAGGTCGTCCCTGTGAAACATCCCTGGGAAAGCTAGTAAGCCAGGGTGTCTACAGTTTGAAGACCGAGGTGCGTGGGGAACAGGCAATTTAGAGCTGAAGGAATTCAGCTGGTGAAGGAAATATTTAAAAGTGCACCCTCGATAAATGAGACAGTGCAATTAAAATAATGAAGGTCCTTTTTTAAACGAGACACAGTTTTTCTTCTCTCAAGCTGGCAGAAAGTGGTAACGTCATCAGCCCTGCTGACGAAGGCCGAGGGAACAGGCATTCCCGGACACGGCTGATGGAAAGGGGGGGCCAGGTCCCCATCTGGAGAGCAAGTTGGCAACAGGTTATCGAAAGCCTTGAAAAGCTCCGCTTGCAAGAGTTTATCCCAAGAAAATAACTACGCACTAAGATTTCTGTATGCGCACATTTATCACGCCAACATTTATGATGGAGAAAACCTGGAAAGCACCTAAATGTCCAACGGCCAACTAATTAAACACAGCAAACCATATGACACACCAGCATTCACCATGAGCTGCCCATGCCCTGGAGAAACACTGACCTGAGGATATGGGAAGGCAGTGCAAGACACGGGGTGGGCATTAACAGATACAACACAGTCCTGATTTCATTAAAAAGAAAAAAGCCAAGCAACACTCTCTGTAAGCCCACAGACCAAGACCGGCTAGGAACAACCGAAACAATTTCAGTGACTATATG
This sequence comes from Bubalus kerabau, assembly GCF_029407905.1. NCBI lineage: Eukaryota > Metazoa > Chordata > Mammalia > Artiodactyla > Bovidae > Bubalus > Bubalus kerabau. Next base: position 10,524,629 of record NC_073627.1, on the reverse strand, counting down.
TGGGTGACAGGGTCACCGTCTTCTAATTTTCCTTCAATTTTAAAGTGAACGAATATTACTTTCATGTTTAAAAACGCTGACATAAGCCTTGTCTTACATGGTGTTCGAGAAGAGGACTGCCCTGGCGGCCCAGCAGCTAAGAGTCCACTTGCCAGCACAGGGGCCGTGGGTTCGACCCCTGGTCTGGAGGATCCCGTGTGCCGCGGGACAGCGAGGCCCACGCCCTGGAACCTGCGCCCCGCGACCAGAGAAGCCATGGCAGCAGAGAGCAGCCCCTGCTCTGCACACCGCAGAAAGCCCGCACCCAGCATGAAGACCCAGTGCAGCCAACAATGAACGAACGAATAAAAAAATCTTTGAGAGGAGAAACTGCCTCTCTTTTAAAACACGACACCCTCGAAGCTTTCCCGAGGCAGAGGCAGCAGTCAGAAGCTGTGACTTCCCTCTCTGAGCCTTGTGTCCCTTCATCTGTGAAACCCTGACTACCCCATGCCCCGGTGAGGCTCCCTCAGCACTGGCTGTGCCAACACTCCAACCATGTTGGCACCAGGAGCCCCGGGGGGTGCTGTGGTGCCGCCCCCTGACCTGCTGGGGGCCGGACGCTCTCCTCTGGGGGGTGGGAACGGAAGCCGTGTCCCTGGCCAACCCCTGTGACCCAGTGAGGACGGGAGGGGGGGGACATGGCGCCCTCAGAACACGACAGACTGTCCGCAGCTCTTCCCGTCAAGGGCTGGGGAAATCTAGTGCCCGACTTCACGTCTTCCTGCACAGCCTGCGTGCTCAATCCCTTGTGAGCCGGGCTGGGGCCTGGGTCCCTGGCGCTTCGCGTCCGAGCCGACCGTGCCGCCCACTGACCGCGGCTGGACGGGCCTGTCGGAGGAGCCGGCCTTGGTCTCCAGGGGCTGCTTTGTGGCGGTCTCCACAGACCCGGCTCCAGCTTTATGTTTTTCCAATGAATATGCAGCCAAGATCTCAATTAAATTACCAGAAACACTTTAAGTTTCCTCACAGCCTCCGCACAGGGAAGGAGAAGGAAGTCAGCTGCTCGGGGTCACAATGCTGTTCAAGGGAGGCTTCCCTAGGTCACCAGTGGGGAACCGTGCTGCCCGAACAAAACCAGGAAGCTTTCAGTTTTTATTGTATGTACTAAGTGAAGGGAAGGACTGTGGATCTGGATAAAAATATCTCCCCGCTCCGGTGCCCATGGACACACGGACAGGGCCCTTCCCTGGGACCCCAGGAGGACTCCAGAGGTGGCTTCTGATGGCAGGGCCCCGGGCAGCGGGGTTTTAGGGACTTTCTGGGCTCTGGGGAGGTCGTGCGGCTGGGCAGTCCCAGGATCGGGCCTCACAGGGGCCTCTCCGGAGGGTGGCTGTTGTCCTGGTATGTAAGTGCACAGGAGGAGTTATCCAGAAATGCCTTTCTGCATGTTAAAGGCACAGAGGTGAGCACGCCTCTAAAGAATTGAAGGGCTGCAGTGGTGTGGACTGTCACCCTCCCAACAAAAGCCCCTGGGACTCAGGTTTGGGAAGAAAAAGAAAATATCCCAAATATGTCATTTGGGGAAGCAGCTCCTGACCACAACTGGCCCAACTCTTCTCAAGATTCAGGATGTGGGTTCAGTCCCCCTACTCGGGGAGCGGGGGGAGAGTGGCTAGCACCAGGACTCTGGGCACAGACTTGCTCCCCCCAATCAGCCCCAGGCCCAGAGCCCTGGGGCCAGGCGCACCCTGACCCCTCTAGGTCTGGGAAACCCAGCTCTCAGCAGCGAGGCCGAGGTCCAGGAGATGCCGCTGCTCCTCTCACCCCAGCACCCTGAGGCCGGCCAGCCCCTACTGGAACCTCGGCGGGCGTTTGCTGGAAGCCTGACCATAGCATCTATGATCTGCTGAGCAGATCAGAGTCTCCCGCTGGTCGCCCAGAGCCCGACCGCCGCCACTTCCCCTCGGCCCCGGTGAGGCCCTTCCCGGCACCAGGGCCCCGCTCAGTCACTGACAAGATTCCCAGATCACAGGAGGCAGATCCCGGGGAACCAGGCAGTTACCATTTCCTCGTCCATCAACAAAGGCTCCAAGGATTTCGCAACAGTAATTCCCAAACACAAGAATAAAGGCTTAACACAGCCCCTGCACTTCTGAGGGCTGGCCTCCGGGGGTGTTATCTACGCTCCCATGACTCAGGAGGAAAGCTGGCACCTCCCCTGGAGAGGCTTTGTCGTAAAGGTCATAAATTCATGAACCCAAAGGATCACCCAGGCTTCACGTGCACAGGTGCTGTGCTTGCGTTCCCGAAAGTCCACCAGCGCTGCTGCAGGTGATCGAACACAAAGATGCACGTAGAAGCAGAAATCACCTGCACTCATTCTTGACTTTAAATGGAAAGACCACCATCGCAGAAGGAGGCTGAGACCGCTGCCCCTCTGGGAACCAGAGCTGCGTTCCTGTCCCTGGAAGCCCAGTGCTCTCCCCGCCCACCCGGCACCCAACCGTGGGCCCCTAGCAGCCAGCAGCAGGGGCTTGGGGATCCCGCGCCCCGTGACTGACTGTCCAGCCCCAGCTCGAGAGAAAGGCCTGCGGTCCCGTGAGCCACGCGGGGAGTCTCTTCCCAGGGGAGTGGGAGGTCCTCGCTGGACCACACAACATGCCCACCAAGCCAGATCAAGCGCATTAAGTTCTCTCTTAGGACCACCCCTCCCCCACCCCCTCGCTCTCAGAAGTGCCTGCCTCCCCCTCTCACAGCTGCAAGGAAAGAAATCCTATTACAAGTGTGACAAAACCAATGCAGAAATTCCAAGACACCTTGGGAATGGGCCTGCCCTGCCCCACCGCCATCCCCTGACACAGGGAGGTGGCAGGCGGCGCACCAGCCTCCATGGGGCCCTGCCCACCACCAGCCCCTACAAACGCACCACGAGGGGCCCCCCACTCCTGGCCAGGCACACATCCAAGCAGCCCCTCCACCACCTCCTGCAGAGTCGATCCCAAACTAGATCACTACCCAGTGAAACGATCTGAAGGAAAACAAATAGAATCGAAGTTCTCAGCGCAAAAGGATCGTCGTGCTGACTGGAAGGCACAGCAGTCTGGGACCAGGACAGTCCGAGCCCTCACCATGGCGCAGCTCCAAACAAACCACCTCTGTCTGCATGGCCTCTGAGGTCATTCTAAGGGTTGGCTCTTTTTTCCGGCTTCTGTCTCCACTTGCAGAGACTCTGGCTCCCCGGGTGCCCCTTCCACCTGGGTGGCAACCCCACCTCCTGCCTCTCCGTCCCCAGACTCTGAAGCACCTCTGGGGGAGGGTCGTCATCAGAATGACCCAGGCCGCCCAAAGCTGCTCCCTAACAGACCTGGGCACAGGTCCTGTGTGACCCTGGCTCCTACCCCAGGAACTGATCTGCCGTCTCAGAAGAGGTTGGGACCAGGGCCGTATTCACATCCCTGTGAGAACAAAGCGTTCTCTGCCCATGTAGGGAAACACAACGCCCCCGAGACGTGGGGGAGAGCACCTGCCAGGGAAGGGCATGCCCCAGGTGCAGGCAGAGGGGTGCAGCAGGCCTCCCTCGGGGCCGGCCAGCGGCACACACTAGAGGACCCCGGTTCTTTCCCACCCTCGGGCCCCAGCAGGAGACAGCCCCCAGGCACCCAACTGCGCCCCCACCGCCCCGCAGCCCCAACCGACCTGGTGAAGCTGCTGCTGCAGGGCCCGGCTCTCCGTGACAATGGCGATCTGGGCCTCCAGGTCCCGGTGAACCGACCTGTACCCAAAATTAGGAGAGCCAATCAACGTGAGACAGGGCAGGCTGCTCCCTGCCAGGTACAGCCAGAGGCCTGCAGGGAGAAGGAAACGTGCAGACAGGAAGTGAGCACGGCCGCCACCACAGCCTCTCCGCGCCGCGCTGACCTGGGGGAAAAGCAGGCCCTCGGAGTCCCGGGACAAGGGGACGGGCTCCCTTGGAGGACGGACTCCCCCTGGGCCCACTCTCGGCCCCGCCCGCTGACCTGGGGGAGAAGCAGCCCCGCAGGGTCCGGGGAACAAGGCCGTGGGGACGGGCTCCCCGGGGCCAGGTTGGCCCAGCCCAGGCTGCCATGGGAGGCAAAGGCCCAGTAGGGTCTGCAGGGCGCCTGGTGCTCTGGGCCCGTAGGGACGGCGGCCGTCTCCGGTGCACGGCGTGGCCCGCAGGGTGAGAAGCGGGCTTCTCTGGTGAGGCCCGTGCTCAGGCTCTGTTCTCACCCCCAACCCTACCCCCCGACGCTACTGGACACCCCTGTCACCCCTCCCAGACAGCGCGGGGCCTTTACTGCCCGCTCTCCACGCTGCCTCAGCCACGTCCTGGCCACCGTCCCACCTCCCCGTCCTTCCACGGGCCCAGAGGGCAGGAGGCCCAGCAGAGCTCAGGTCACAGCTGCTGCTCATTGAACAGGCCAGCTGAGCCCTGGGCTGGGGAGCAGCTACCCTTTCACCTGAGCCTGCAGATGGGGTGACACCTGACTGGGTTTAAGAACAGGTCAGCTGGCCAAGCAGCCCAGAGGCACCTGCCCTTCCTCCTAGTCCCCCAGCCCCTGCCAGAGCAGAGAGGGGATGAGCCCCGTGCACTTCCCTCAGAGGAGCTCCCGGGGGCCCTCAAGTCACAGCTCGGGACGTCTGGGCTCCTCTGGGGTTCAGTCCCAGATGTTGAGGGTGGAGCCTGGGTCTGACTGAGGGGTGAAGGTCCCTGCCGAGGGAGCAGCAGGGGGCACCGAAGAGAGAGCCCGCCGGGGCGAGCTGCACCCACGTGCAGGTGAGCTGGCCCCGGGCCCCTCCCTCGCGCCCGCTGCCGACTGCGGAGAAGCCCACCAGAGGTATGCAAGTCCGCCTGCTGGGGCTCGGGGGCTCCAGGCCAGAAGGGCGACATCCACTGGAGGCCCTGTGCGTTTCAGTCCTAGCTCAGAGAATGCGGTTCCGCCCCCCTTTTTCTCTTTTGCTAGAAAATGAGCCAGTTAACACCAGAGGAAAGCAGAGCGCGTGTGAGCAGCCACAGGGGGACAGCTCCTTCCTCCGCCCCCCCGGGAGCACGCCATCTTCTGATAACACCTCAGCCACAGCTCTGTAATGACGGCCGTGGCTTCTCTCAGAACCCTAAACATCACCTGAGACGGACAACACGCAGATCCCCTGCTCTGCACCCCATTCCATCCCCTCCCCAGTCCCAGGCCCCATCAGAATTACTTCTGTTCCCCAAACCTAACATCTCCAGGACACCTGCGGCCCCAGACTCCCGTCCTCCTATGGAGCACCAGGCCTGCCCTCTAGCTTTTCCTCCACGCTGCACCAAGAACGCCCAGCCGGGAACACCCAGGGGGGCCGCCTGAGTCCTGGGCTCCTTTACAGGCTGCCCGGTGCAGGGCCGGCCTCCTCATACCCTCCCACCACCGTGAGTCTCTCCTCTGCCAACAGGACCCTTCCGAAGGGCCCAAAGGCACACACGAGCATTGCGAGTGAATCAACGTGTGATACACACCAAACTCCTAAAATAGAAGACCATTTCCTAATTCTCACTCAGAACAAGAGCATTTCCAAGAACATCTTGGGTAAGAGATGATGACGCTCAGCTGCCTGTTCCTGTAATATGCCTGCCACCCCCCAACACACACACACACACGCAGGGGCCACATCAAAGCCACTAGCTTGCCCGCTGGTCTCACTCAACCGATTACACCCCACCCCGCTGGGCCGCTGCATGTGGGCAAGCACACGGCTCACCTGACCGCATGTCCAGACCCCAGGGGTAGGCAGGCCGGCCCCAGCGCCCTGCTCTGGAGGCCCCGTCCTCAGCAGGCAAAGCTCTCCACCTGCTCGAGGCTCAGCCTGACTGCCCCAGCTCTCCTTATGGCTGGAGCAGGGCGGGACAGGCGAGGTCTCCACCAGCAGTTACTATTTCCACTATTCTCTCTTTCTTTAGTGTGTGGCTGCTCCACACAGCTTATGACACTGTAGTTCCCCAACCAGGGACTGAATTCATGCCACCTGCAGTGGAAGCTCGGCGTCTTAACCACTAGACTGCCAGGGAAGTCCCTGTTCCAACCCTTCTGATGCCAAGATCAGCCCCGTAAAGATGCCGGGTCTGCTCGGTGCTACCTGTCCAGCTGCTCAGAAAGGGGACAGTGAACCAGGACAGGGAGGCCCCACCAACATGGGTCATGCGGCAAGGCTGAGGAGGGTTGCTTGCCACCAGGGCCCTGTGCCCTCCGAAGCCCCTGGACCCAGGTCTGCGGGGAAGGTGGGAGGGGCCCGGTCTGGCGTGCGCTCAGTTGTAACATCTGCCTGGGCAGGGACGCCTTCCTCACACGGCAGTCTACGGGTCGGCCACCAGAGGCGGACGGCCCAACTCGTCCTGGCCCACAGCTCCCCCGCAGGACCACTGCTTCTCAACGAGTTTTCATCATGGACCCCTGAAGGAGCTTTTCAGCCCCGCTTAAGATGAAGATTATTTTTTTCAGCACTCCCCTGGAGAGTCGGTCTCCAGGTGCTGTCCCTCTGGCTGGTCATGCGTGACACACCTGTTTCTCATCCTTCCTCTCCCCACTGCCACCTCTGCTTCCTCCAGGTGAGTGCTTGGATTAGAGACAGCGCACCTTTAACCTACTCACCGCTCTGGGAAGGCCTGCTATCACCCCACCAACTTCCCCTGCAGTCTCATCTGCACAATCTTTCTCCATCAAAAAGAAAACAGAGACCATGAGTGGTGAGACGCCACTTGGTGTGTGATGACGGAGGGGGGCTGGTGCAGCAGGGCAGTCAGGGGGACGCCACACGGAGCCCCGGCAGCCCAGGACAGGGGCGCCACCATGAACAAGAGTCCTTCTAGACTGAAGCTCACCAAGCTGGGGGCTCCTAAGCTATGGGTCTGTGCCCTGAGGACAGCTGGGAAACGTGCACGCGGGGAGGCAAAATTGAGAGGCCCTCTTGAGCTCCTGACCGTCTGAAGCTCCGGCCAGACCTGCGCTGCCACTCAGGATGTTGGGGTGAGGACACAGAGGGTGAGCCTGCCGGGCAGGACTCGCTGTCAGGAAACCCAGCGCTCCCAGCCCAGCCATAAACTTGTTATCAAGGCCTCGGTCCTCATCCCAGGGCTGACCTTCGGGCCCAACCCCTCCATCCCGCGTTCCCGGAACCTCCGAACAGGGAGAGATTCTGCAACAGGAATGACGCGGGAGGGGAGGGAGTGCTGGGGAAGGGCAGCGGGGGGGGTGCTGAAGTTCAGCACCGCCGCCCAGGACAGCAGGTCTCACTGCAAAGGGAGCATGCCACGGGTACAAGGTGACGACGCCGAGGCTGATGCCTTCCGCTGCCTCCCAGCCCTGCACCTACGCCTGCTGCCCCCACCCTGGCCGCCTCTTGAAGGAGGGGGACTGCGCGCACTGGCGGTCCCTTCGCAGGCCCAGCATCCTCCTCCAGGGGAATCCAGGTGGCCCCAGGCTCCCGCAGCCCATGCTCACCCTGGGCTCCGAGCCCCTTCCCACCTCGGTGCCCAGCCTCCATTCCAACACCCCAGCCGTGGTCTTGGGGCTCCACGTTTCTGCTCCCTCCGCCCAGACCTCTCCTGCCTGGGGTCTACGCTCAGTGTCACCTCCTCAGAAAGGCTCTCCCCGGCCCCCATCTAACAACAGACCCATGTGAGTCTGGAGTCCCCTCCTGCCCTCGTCTTCCTCAGTCCTTCCCGTGATGTGACGCTGGATTTGGATGCTTACTACCTGCTTCCCCATGAACTGGACACCCTCTGAGGACAGAGGTGTCCTGCCCGCTGTGCCCTGAATGCCACCTGGCACGAGCAGGCCCCCCGTAAACACCTGTGTGAACAAAGTAAGTAGAATGAGGATAATAAGGCCTCTTCCAACAGTTGATTAAGAGTAAAAAGGCAAAAGGCTTTGAGGCTCTAGAGCAGGAGCACACAAACATTTCAGGTTAGAGGCCTTCTTTGAGGAGCTCCCCAGAAAACCCCAAAATCCAGCACCTGCCACCTCTCCCCCACCAATGTTCTGCAATGAATTTCAGAAGGTTCTCAGATCCCTGTAAAAACCAGAGGGAACACAAACGTCACCGAGCTACCCTCAGATGGACGAGCACCACCGGCTCCGAGGCCAGAACCGCACCGACACACCCCAGGAGGCAGGAGGCTGGTGCCGGCTCGGTCTCAGGCAAGCGGCACAGCCCCCAGGCACGCCTGCCACCCCGGTGTGAGAGCCGCCCCACATGTGCCCGGCACACAGGGTGGAGCTGCCCCATTCTCGCTGCAGGTTCAGCCCGGGCGCCGTGCCAAGCGGCCTATCGGGAAGGCAGTAAAAATAGTGACAGTTCTCACAACCATTAGCAGGCGCCTCTGTCAGCAGGAGCCAGAACTCTCTCAACCCGGGGCCCTGCCCCGCCCTCGCCACACACGCTGCTGCTGTTCATACTGCCTCCAGATGAAATCACACCTCGACAGCAGGCAGAGCTCACACCCCCCAGCACGGACGTGGCCCTGGCTCCCGGCACAAAACCCCACAACGGCGCACACAGCACCTTTCAGGCCCTCTCATCTCCACGGGGCAGAAAGCTAAGGTGTGAGAACTAGGCCTGAGAACACTCTTCAGTCACTCGGACTCCCCTGAAGTTACTGCCTCTCCAAGACCTAAAGAGATGAGTTCGCTGGCACAAAATAGGCACAGCACTTACAACCGCTGACAGCAACCTCCCTGGTGGTCCAGTGACTAAGACTCCTCGCTCCCAATGCAGGGGGCCTGGGTGCGATCCCTGATCAGGGAACTAGACCGTGCCTGCTGCAACGAAAGAGCCCACATAAAACACCCTGAGACCCAAGACAGCCAAACAAACAAAAGTTTCTAAAAAAGAAAAGCTGCCAGCTGATGGATGTTGAAGGGGGACCTCTACCCTGCCCGTACCCCCAAAACTCCTGGGGCCAAGAAAATGCCAGTGAGACTTCCAGCCTCAGTGTCGCCTTCACTGGCCCCCAGAGAGGGCAGAAACAGAGCTACAGGGGACAAGGACGCCTCCTCCCACCAAGGCGTCCTCCACCCCCACACACACAGCGTCGTGGCCACAGCCTCGGGAACCCCAATCCTCCCCCACAGACCACCCAGTCATTTCACAGACCCTCAAGTGCACGCATGTCACTGTTCCCTCCTGAGTGAGATCCGAGCCATCGCCCCAGTGGACACAGAAGCGGAACCAGGCCCTCCACTTCTGCCAAAGGTAAATGTGGGCTGAGAACCACGCTTCAGGAGAGACCCCCAGCCTGGGAACCTCCGCACCACATCTTGTTTACCCAGGCTCTCCCTGACATACCGAACAGACGTCCTGTGCAAGACTCCAAATAAAAACTAACCACATAAACCCACAATGCCACAGAGGTCTCTAGCACATGGCTTTAAAAAGTGGAAGGTCCCTCCAGTTCCTTGAAGCAACTCAACTTGTTAAAAGGTGACATATAGTTAAGCCTGCTAAGAAACCAGCAAACAGCCAGTGCAGCGGCCTCCGCTCAGGCCTCTGGGCAGCACTGCTCCGGCCGGGTGCTCAGCCCGGCCCAACGTTCCCCCAACACTCGTGAGCAGAAAACCCCAAGGAACACACCCTGCCCACGTGCTCTGCTGCCACCAGGCTGCACTGCTGTCTGTGGGCACCTGCAGACCGGCATGGCCGCTTGCCACAAGAAGGCTGTTTCTCCCCATCTAGCCTGTCCACCTCCAGAGGCCTCGACAGGGCAGGGCTTTCCTTGATCACAAGCAGGGGGCTGCCCGCAGGTTCAACAGTCAGGCCCAGAGCCTCGGGCTGCCTGACTCCCAGGGGCGTGCGATGCTGACAGACAATAGCTGGAAGGCAAGGAGCTGGAAGCGGGAACAGGACTTCCCAGCGCCTTCTCTTCACCCAGGGGCTTCTGGGAGCAGGAGAACCCAAGATGAGCCCAGGCCTGTCCCACAGCAGCCTGGGGAAGGGAATCATAGCATTAGCTACTCAGCCCTCAGCAAGTATTTTCTAGGGCCCAAACCCAGACACACCGCTCGCGCCCAGCACGGGCCCTGCAGAGGGCAGGCAGGCCGCAGCCGGTCCACCACTCCCCAGTCCAAAGCCACACGGCATCTACACTGCCTGCTCGTCGTCCTAGCTCGCCTTACGGAAATGACCATCCAAAGATGAGCCAGAAGGGGGGTGGACTTAAGACTCCCGCTACTGACCACAGTGCCTAGGCAGGGAAGGACCTGGCCTCTCCCCGCAGCACTGAGTGACCTGAGCTCGGCTCCTGCCCTGAGGACAAGGTGCCTTCTGCGCAGAGAGTCCCACGCTGCCTACCCCGGCCACGCTCCCTCCCTTCCTCCCCAGCCCCCCACAATCGCACACACCCTGGGATTCCTGGCCTTCCCCACAAAGCCAGCTCCCAGATTGCAGGGCCCCACCCGCAGCAGGGCGGGCAGGAGGGAGCGGCAGAAGCAGGCCAGTCCGGGAAAAGGCGAGACACACTGGAAAAGCCGGTTGGGTGTTTCTGTTTCAACGGTAACTCAGAAGTCACCGCATGTTTCTCAGCACAGCTTCACGGAAATAATCCACAGCGCGCTCAGAACTGCCGGGCCAGGCTGCGTTGGGGGCCCCACCGGGACCAGGGACACCCCCACTACCACCCAGCCACAGGGCAGGCAGGCACCAGTGCGCTCATGGCACTTCCGTGCAGCTCGCCAGGCACACGCGCCCCCTCGAGCTCAGAGCTCCTCCCACCCCAGCTCTCCATAGCCAGGACCCCACCCCAGGCACTGCTGCTCTTCTCAGAAGTAACAGAGCCAATCCTAACATACCTGCCACACCCCCACAGGCCAGCCTGCCTGCCTGGAGACACCTGCTCGTGACACATCCAGGATCGGCCACACGGAACAGCAGCAGAGCGCGCTTCCCATGGCAGACAATGCCCCCTGCTCACGCAAGCACGTGGGCCTCGCAGGAGGAAGTGGGAACCACCCAACAGGCCCGAAGCTCTGAGTGGGAGCAGTGGTTCTCAAGGCATCAGAATCTCCTGGGGGGCTTTTCAAAGTTACCATGTTGGGGTCAACCCCCAGAGGGCTGGACCCAGGAGGCTGGGGGTGGCTTGGGCATCAATGCACCCCCAATGGAAACTAATGGTTTAAAGAAACAAAAGCCCAAGCTGAGGTTCAAAGTGATCTCAAGTCTAAACAACACAGATGAGCGGCCGTGACATACCACCACCCGCTCCCATGGTAATCAGCCACTCTGGAAGCCCCCAGGACCAGTGTAGAAGCAGAACAGGTCTCTGAGCCAGCAGCGAGAAGTCAGGAAAGCCAGGCGTTTCTTTTATACGCAGGACTAACCAAGTGCGCTGTGGGTGTCCCTGAGCACAGAAAGGCGCGGTCACACCCAGAGGGGGTTGCACTCACATGGTGCAGCCGCCAGCGGTCCCTCTGCTGAGCGCAGGGCTCTGAGCCCCGTGATTCACAACCCCAATGCCCTGGGGTTGTGTCACATGGGGGCTGCTCCACGGATGCACACAACTGCCCGAGAAGGATCATTACAACGCACAGCTCACACTCCCACCCACCCTGGGGCAGTGCTGCACACGTGAGCAGTGCAAGCAGAGGGCCTGTTTCCTCCACTGCAAAAAAAAAAAAGAGCGAAGGTTTGACTTATAGAGGAAACGACCAGCAACGGTGAGGCAAAGACTGAAAAACGAGGCTGCCTGATGCCCAGTCAGTGACCCCTGGTGAGTCCTCTCTGTCCCCAAGAAGGGGAGGGCCAATGAGGGAGAGCTCGGATGCTCGAGGGAAGCGCGCGTGCCTTGCCCTCTACATGAGGGGAGGGAGTATGGGTACGCTTTTTAAAACAGCCACTCCAATGATCTGAGCGTCTGCGTTTTGGGTAGACACAAGGTAGAGATTTTGCAGAGCTGAAACGGACAGACGTGAGGATGACGACGCCCCGCAGGGCCGTCGTGAAGACAGGCGGGGCGGGGCTCTACCAGACGCCTGGCCCCTCGGGCCCGAGGGCAGGCTGGAGTGTGGGGTGTGCCCCGCCCCCCAGCTGCCCCGCACGGGCCGTCTCCAGCCGGCGGCCGCCGCGTACCTTTGGCGTGGAACGTCCAGTCCCTGCGCCAGTATTCCTGCAGCTGCACCCGCTCCTGCTGCCCCAGGCTGCACACCTCACTGTAGAACTGCCGCTCGATGTGCACGTAGGCGGCCGGGATGGCGCCCGCCACCCCCTTGGCTCCGAAGAAGCCGTTCACCTCCGGCGAGGCCAGCAGGATCTGGTACTCGGCCCGTGTGCCCAAGACCAGGTCCATGTAGGCCTGGGTCAGGTTGAAGTAGCCAGTGGTGAGGTAGACCTTAGCCCCTCGCTCGGCCTCTGTCAGCAGGGTCTCAGTGACAATCTCGTCGATCTGAATCTCAAAGGGCTTCATCTGGATCAGGGGGTAGATCCAGGTGTCGGGGGCCGGCCTCCGGTCTCCAGCAGCTGCGGCATCCTCCTGGGTCAGGAGGGAGTCACTGTGGAAGGTCTGGGCGTGCAGCGCCTGCTGGCGCGACCTGGCAGAGTTGATCACGTCCATGACCCTCTTATTGGCTGCCTTGCAATATGCAGCCCGGTCACCTATAGGGAGACACGGCAGAGGGGATCAGGGGCAGCAAATGGAGGCTCCGGACCCCCACCCAGCACGGTGGGCACGGCGCCGGCACATGATGGGCGCGAGCAGGCGCTGCAGTTCATCCTTCACCAGTCACACAAGGCACCGCCCACGTGAGGCTCCTCCTGGGACAGAAAGGCCCGAGAAAGCCACAAGAAGCCTGCACGCGGGGGGCCGTGGAAAGGCCTTTACCAATGCCACCTAATGGGAGTTCAAAAACAGGCAAGACTAGCTGAGGGTGATGTGAGTCAGGACAATGGGCAACCTGGGGAGGGGGTCAGGCCTGGCTGGGGGCCCCAGGGGGCTTCTGGGCGCCAACCCACTAGGAACACACACATAAGCTGCACACCCATGTTTGGGGTGCATGGTACATGTCAGAAAGAGCATGTGTCCCACAGAGACACGTGTAAGTATGATCAGACAGCAGGAGAGAGCCAGGCAGGGTCAGAGGCGGACAGACGGGCTCTGGGTCTTGTTTGCACACGGCCACTAGAGACGAGCGGCTGCACAGACACAATGAAAGGAAAAGAAGCGAGTCTCAATGCTATCTCTAGATGATAAGAGAGTTAACGAGCTAAGCATCCAACTCAAGAAGTCATGGAGGAAAAAACAACAGGAAAAGACAAAAATACAGTACAAGGAAGGAAATTATAAAAAGCAGAAATTAACAGAATGAAAACAACAACATAAGACATAAAAGTACGGAACTTCAACACTCAAAAGTTAATTCTCTGAAGAGACACAAAGGCAAGCCTTGGGCAGGGCTGATCAAGAACAACAGCGCGGTGGGCAGCACGGCCATGCAGGTAACCGCTCACGAGCTCCGAGCTGGGGACAGGCCCACAGGCCCAAGCGCCGTCAGGCCTGGGTGCCCACATGGAGAAGGAAAGCTCCCTGCGGGGATCCGCCCTTACTGACGGCGGCCAGCACGAGGGCCATTCACTCTGGCATCGTAGCGGGTTGGGCTCTCAGGCTGCCCTGGTCCCCAGCACGGCTGTGCCCAGCCCTCTATGCCCCTCGAGCGTGCTGACTCTCACTCTTCTCTGAACGGGGGCCCTTTTCTCTGCCTATGCGTACCAGGCCTGTTAAGTTAGAACGGGGGTCAGCCAACATTTCCTGTATAGGCCAGACAGTGAATCTGTTAGGCTTTATGAGCCAAAGGGTAAAACTGAAGACAACATGTAGGTTCTCGTATGGTCAGAGAGAAAACAGACTTCCATAATTTTTACTGGTGAAATTTAAAACATAATACTATTATACTACCCTACATGGGCTTCCCAGGTGGCTCTGTAGTAAAGAACCTGCCTGCCAATGCAGGAGACACAAGAGAAGTGGGTTCGATCTCAGTTGGGAAAATCCCCTGGAGTAGGAAATGTCAAACTGCTCCAGTATTCTTGCCTGGAGAATTCCACGGACAGAGGAGCCTGGCGGGCTACAGTCCATGGGGTCGCAAAGAGTCGGACATGACTGCGCATGCACATAAACACATGCGCACTACTTTAAAACACTGACATACACACACACACCTCTAACACACTGCCATCCCCTCTCACATGCTTCCTCTCTAGCTCTTCCCCTCACAAGGGCTGGGTTTAACCCATTCCCCACGCTGCTGACAGGGCTGCAAATTCAGCAGCGGACCTCCTTAAAGGCCACCAGGAAGCCACAGCCACAGGAATTGCAGGAATGCAAATACCCCGAGAACACCAGCCGCCAGGGTTTGCCTGTTTCCAGCGAGCAGAGTCGAGGGCTCTCCCATTTCACGTTCCAGGCAGGAGGCCGCAGACCTCACTGGAGCCGAGAGCCACAGAGCTTCTGAGCTCTGGAGTTGGGAGCAGTGGCCCTGAGGGGGTGGCCATTTAGCAGGCTGCTTCCTGTAAGTGCAGGGCAGGTTCCTGGCTCATCCCATGGGTACCCAGACCCAATGCCCACAGTCCCACCTTCCCTGGCGACTCCCTCACCCGCAGAGCATGACGGATGGCCAGTGAGTCACATCATCTGTCTGGCTCCAAAGACAGAAGCAAAACAAAGCTCCGCCACTCAAGTCTCCTAAACCTGTGGCAAGGCTACCAGAAGCATGCCCTCCTCACCCCCAGCCTGGGAGGCTGCAGAGCCCCGGCCCTACCTTTGCAAGGATGCACCATCCCCTCTAGAGGGCGCCCTCACCGCCCCCAGCTGGGAGGCTGCAAGCCCAGGCCCTGCCTTTATAAGCATGCACCATCCCCTCTACAGGCCCTCCTTGCCCTCACCGCCCCCAGCTGGAAGGCTGCAGGGCCCGGCCCTACCTTTGTAAGGACGCACCGTGCCCTCTAGAGGGCACCCTCACTGCCCCAGCTGGGAGGCTGCAGGGCCCGGCCCTACCTTTGTAAGGACGCACCGTGCCCTCTAGAGGGCACCCTCACTGCCCCAGCTGGGAGGCTGCAGGGCCTGCCCTACCTTTGTAAGGGTGCACCATCCCCTCGACCATCTGCACAGTGTCGTCCCCCTGCAGCTGCAGGGACACATCCCCTACTGCGTCCACCAGCTCCGTGAAGAAGTCGGCGATCTCGGGACAGTCCTGCAAGAACACGTAGCGGTCCTGCCGGTTGGTGAAGTAGGAGTCACTCAGGTTTGCACTACAGGGAGGAAAGCGGCAGGTGAGGACTCAGGCGAGAAGGCGTGACAGCAGGTCCTGGGGAGCCCGTCTCAGGGTCACTGGCAGGAGCAGGGGAGCGACCAACCCAGATCAGGACACAGCAGCAGCCAATCAACAAACAGCTAGTGAGCCCGGCCCCCTCACGAGAGGCGGGCCAGAGTGACACGGAGGAGACACCGTGGAGTGACTGCAAGCCCTGCCCATCACTGAGCTGACCATCAAGAGGAGACATGGACGTTTACAGAGCCAAGGGCCACTCAGGCTCATCTCCAGGGTTCCCCAAAGGGCATGGCTTCCCACCCGGCCCTGCCCAAGTTACTCATCCTCTGGGCTTTCTCCTGTTATCAACACAGAGTGCAGGAAAGACCTTGTCGGGTAACAGTGAGCACCAGATGAGACGGCACGCAAAGGGCTCGCACAGGAACAAGCACGCAGTGAGGCCTCAGGGAACCACGGCCAGCGTGCAGCTGCGCTTCGTGGCTTCCATGGCAGTCAGGGCCCCAGGAAGACGCCGAGAGCCAGGCAAGCAGACTGAACACGCGCTGGCAGGGCCTCGGGGGATGGACTCTCCCCTGCACTCTGCTGGCTCCCGCCTGGGGGAGGAAGCCCTCACCCGCTGAGGATGACGTTGTTGTCGAAGAGGTACACCTTGATGTGCTGCAGGCCAATGGTCTCGTTGAAGCGCTCGGGGATGAGGAGCCGCAGGAGCCCGCGGAGGTTGGGCGTGTGGAAGAGCGAGACTCGGACCTGTTCCGGAAACCTCTGCAGGAGCGGGAGCAGCATGGTGCGCGAGTTCTTCCTTCCTGAAGATGTGGGCGAGCAGGAGAGAAGGGACGGGAGAGTTGCGCCAGGAGAAACATGCAGCCCGCAGGGCAGGACCGCCCCCCGAGGGCCCGAGGGCAGGCCGCCAGGTGTGGGCCATTTCCAGCCAGAGGGGGCCCCAGGACAGCTTCCATCTGGACACCCACAACCTCCCAGGGCAGGACCGAGCGGTCTGGGTAGCAGACATCTGCTCTTCCAGCCACCCAGCACCCGTCTACCCATGCCCAACTCTCGCACTCCACTCGGGGTGAAGACGGCTCTGTCCACCCTGGCCTCACCCCAGCCATAAAGGGGAGGCACCCAGGCCAGGCCGGGCCGGTCAGCAGGCTCGGACAGCAGCCCCGACAGAGCCCGAAGCAGGTGACGCGGGAGCCTCGGTCCGACCCAGAGGGAAGCAGGTGCTCTTCCAATGGACAAGACGCAGACTCGGGGGCTGCCAGAGGGCGCCACAAGGAGCCAGGGAGATGAAGCCAGCCCAAGGTCCAAGCCCCAAATCAAGACCCACGCAAACCAGGTCAGATGTGTGGGAATCAAAACAAATCTCTTTTCATGTACTTTTTTAAAATAAAAGTGTCCATATTTCTTAGGGGTAAAAAAATTCCCTTTTTCTCAAAGTCATTTTCACTTAGACTTCAGGTCACTAAGCCACAAAAGGAATCCTGACAGGCCGTCCTGGCCCGTCCTAGACTGACTTCAAATAACCTTGCTCCTGGCTGAGCCTGGAGTGAAGCTTCACTCCTAAAACAGAGGCTCTGGACAAGGAAGAACCTGGGGGCCAGGGAGGGCATCAGACCTACCTCTCGAGCCCCTCGTGAAGTCCAAGAGGATGGATACCCTGAGGCTGGAAGGAAACTTCGCCTGGAGTGATTTTTCTAGAGTGCTTTCTAGGCAATCCACCTGCCAAGAAAAGAGACGCAAGAACAGAAGTGAGAGCTGAAAAAACGGGTACGTGTTAAAGAAATGAACCAACCTGTCAGCTAACACCCCCACAGTCCTCTGCAAACACTCATGCACACACCTGCACACACACTCATGCACACACCATCCACACTTGCCCAGAAGCCAACGCTGTGAAACCTCTTCCCAAGGCCGCCGCCCCGGGCACAGTTAATTGGAAGACACAGCGTCTACAGCCCGGGCCAGGCAAGAAGAGGGCTCTGCGGGTCAGGGGCACGGTGCCCAAGGGTGTGGACATCACTGCTCTTGAGAACACTTGCTAAGACACGAGCTCCCACACACGTTGCAACAGATCATCCTCACAGGCACACAACAAACAGTGCCCCACACGTGGAGAACACTCGGTAAATATTTGCTGAACGAACGAATCCAAGACACAACCTGCCCACTGGCCACTCTCCATGGGCTGGACGTGGCATTCTTCTCCCGGGAGGACAAACAGGCTTCTCAAGCTGGCAGCTGATAGTACGTCCTGAAAGCGGGGTGGCCCCTTCCTCAGACAGGAGGGAGGGGATGGGGCTCTCCTGCCCCCAACCCTTCCCCTCGCCCTGTAACCACAACCCCGTCCTAGGGGTTTCTGAACAAGGACAAACCAAGAAACAACACTTGCTATTGGCAAGGGGCCCATCTTCTCCCTCAGAGTCGAAACCACCTGAGAACTTAGACAACACAATGACCTCGTTCACACTCACTCTGGCTCATCCTGCAGGAGCACCCCTAGCCCTGCACGACAGGTGACGTGTGCCCCTTCCCAGCCCTGCCTGTCTCACTGGAGGGGACAAGCGAGGCATGACAGCAAGTCTAGGCAGGGACCCGGCACCCACCGCCAACCCTGGGCGAAAGCAGCGGCCAGCCCGACCTGCATGCTGGCTCCTCCGTCTAACACAGGCTCAGAAAGCCTCTCTGTGAAGGACCAGAGAGTAAATATTTGGAGCTTTGCGGGCCAGATGGTCTCTGTCACAGTTACTCAGTTCTGCCACCACAGCAAGAACCCAGCCACAGACAAAACAAGAACGAGAGTGGCGATGGAGAGCGGTCCGCGTGCGAGCGCGGTCGCGTCTGGCTCTGTGGGTGAGAGTGGCTAGGCTCCAATAAAGCTTTATGTATGGACACAGAAATTTGAATTTCACGTGCTTTTATGCGGCACAATTACTACTCCTCTTTTGACTTTTTGCCCTACACTGAAAATGTGAAAACCAGCTTTAGCCCACAGGCCACAAACAGGTGGTGGCCAGATCTGGCCTGCAGGTCGCAGTTCCCAGAGCCCCGGCCTGGCAGAGCGACAGCCTGGAGCCCCCGTACAGGCCGAGGAGGACACGGGCCAGCGAGGCCAGAAGGCCCAGGATCACATCTCCTGACAACCCCAGCATCTGGGGCCACAAGAAAAATAGCTGGCCTGCAACGCTATTTTTGCAGGCCAAAAATAGCCAAAATGAGGCCAAAGAGGGTGGCTCTACCCCAACTCCACGGTGCCACATGGCCTGAGGTTTCAGGGTGACCCACTGCTGCCTCTAGGACTCCCCCAAACCTTACCAGTTCCTGTTCCAGAGGGCCTATCCCCAGGTAGAGGGATGCCATCACGACCCGCCTCTTGGCTACTTTTATCTGCCCCTGAAGAGAAGAAACAATTCAAAATTCAGTCATTTGTTATGATTTTTTAAAAAGAAACATTTACTTTTATTTATTTGGCTGTGCCAGATCTCCAGCAGTGGCATGTGGGATCTTTTAATTGCTCCATGCAGGATCTAGGTCCCTGACCAGGGATCGAACCTGGGCCCCCTACATAGGTGTGCAGAGGTCTCAGGACCAGCAGGGAAGTCCCTCACAGTCATCATTTTCATATTCACTAAGAAAGATATAGTCCTTTGATGCTGGAAAGAAAGAACACTCCAAACTGAACCACCCTGTATCTTCACCAATTAATATTTAAAGCAAGACCCAAATGTGTGTAGTAATCTCACAAATAAGGACCCACAACTCTAATTTAAAATATGCAGCCTGATAGTAAAGCATGAGCTAGCCATGCTACAAGACACAGCGCAGCCTCGAGGAGGAGGAAGGCCCATGCACACGGCCCGAGGGAAGGCCCACAGTGCACTGCAGAGGCAGAAGCTCATCGCTGAACAGAACACAAAGCGTGCTACCCTATCACCACCCCCACGCACACTATACGTGTGTGTGTGTGTGTGTCCGAGAGGCAGAAGCAGAGGAGGGAGTACGGGTGCAAACTTGCACTACACCCCCATCTGCACTAAGGTTTTATAGTGAGCACGTAACACTTCTGAAATGCAGACAGACAGGTACCTAGCTAGACACACCAACAGAACACTCAACATCCAAAGATAACGCCTCAGTTCAAAGAGTTCAAACATCCTCTCCTGAGACCCGTTCCAGCCGCAGGAGGACACCAGACCCCTCTCAGGAGATGAGCGGCCAGGCCCTAGAGGAGGTCAAAGGCAGGAAGAAGGGCAAGCTGGCGAGGGCACCCGGAGAGGCAGGACGCACACTCCAGCTTGCTTTCCCACGTGGCCCCCACAGCCTGCATGTCAACAGAGGAAGAGGGGTGTCCTGACAAGATAATACTCCAGCACAACACCAGGAAAGGCTTATATGCGAGGAACAAACAAAGAACTTCCTATGTTTGCTGTTTCCTTCATTTTGTTATTTACTAGATGGTTGCTTGTGGGGAAAGTGAGTATGAAAACAGTCAAGAGGAAAACAAGTAAGGAGAAAGGTGATTTAGTTCGGGCGGCACATGACAAGAGACAATGCAACCGTCTGCTGTGACGCTGAGTCCTGCGGCACAAGCTCGGCCGTGACGAAGGCCTGGGCCCAGGCAGGCACCACGCCGCGCTCTCCGGGAACATGGGCCACTCTGTCCCAGGAAGAAACACAACTGCTCTGCACGGAATGGGCCAGGGAACCTGCCACGACTCGGTGCAGGAGGCAGGAAATGGTAGCCTCGGCTTCCTCCCGGCCTGAGCCCTCGGGCCCGGCCCGGACTCGGCAGCCCCATTCACCCTGGGCAGATGAGAGCATGGCCCGTCTCCAGGCCAGGAGACCCCCACAGACAGCCTGTTGTTTCCCAGGAGTTGACTGGGACACCAAGACCAGCCTCCTTTGAAAAATCTGTTTCTTCAAGCCAAGCAGAGGACCAAGTAGGAGCAGAGAGTAAAGAGATTCAGCATCAGTTCTACACAAACAAGGACACACGGGAGAGTCGAGCAGAGCAAAGGGGCAGGGGGAGTGTGTGCGCACACACACCCACACTCCATAATGGAATAAGCTAGCAGGAAATTAAGTGGAGATCTACAAAACAACAGGGCACAGGAGAAAAAAATATGCAAGCATTCAAATGAGCTAGTTTGTTGTGCAGAAAAAGGAAAGTCTACCTGTATCTCTTGTTACCTCCCAGCACTCCTCCTGACCGCACCATACCTTAACTCTAACATCATCATCCATACACTCAGAATCCACGAGAATAAAAAAAGTTAACGAGCACTGAATTACTTAATTCCAATTAGCAGCTTAACCACAAACAACTAGACATGACATGAACACCTGTGTAATGTATGAAAACCTGAACCCCTTAAATGCCAAGAATAGCATATCTACCAGGAGACGGAAGGTACAAACTTTAGGTAGAATCACCAGAACCCTGAGACCTAAAACCAGATGCCCAGACTTCTCAGTTCTCTGTAAATGCTCTCCGCTGGACGAGAGAGCCACTGCCTACGTATCAAATCCCACCCCGTAGGTCATTTGGGTCTCCATCTCTTGTCCACCATTGGAGCGACTGGGTTCTGGAGACGCTGCCAGGGACCCCTAGGGGGTCTGCCCTGCCCTGACCAGAATGAGTTTCGTTCCCCACACCCCTGCGCTGACGCGCAGCACGGACAGCTTCAGCAGGAATGTGCCCGTGTGGTTCCCAAGCTCTCACTAACCTCCCAGCTAGCCTCTGTCGCCAACACGGAACAGAGGGAATCAACCTGTCCACGAGAACCAACACTTGGAACCCGACCCTCACAGGGCCCCCACGCTCTGAGCTGTTCCACCTGAGACCTCCGCCATGCAGGGAGCCTCTGGTCATGGCGTGGCTCAGCCAGGTGTGAGCCTGACTCCTGACAGGCAGAGCTGAGCAGCCATCGAAAGCTTCTACGAAGGGTGTTTCGGCTCAGGGCTCACCCAACCTTATGCCCCCCCTCACCGAACCTCTAACCCCAGACTTGAACCTCTCCCCCTTAAACACGACTTACCTTCATGAGCTCAAAAAACTCTGCTGGGGAAGAAAGCACCCTGACATGAGAGCTGGAGACGCCAAACTCTGGAACCAGGTTTCTGATCCACTGGAAGCGATGCACGCCCTCCGCACACAGGCAGCACGGAGGCGAGGTGACCACAGGGACTGCAGGGGACAGCAGAGGGGCCAACAGCAGCCATGGTGACCTGGGGAGAGACACACAGTCCGTCACACATCTCAAAGACCTCCTCACAAGTCTCTCTCAGCTCCTGCGGGCAAATAAGGAAAAAAAATAATAATTTTTTCTTTTTGAGAACTTCAGATCTTCTAGACCATTTTAAGCGAGCTCCAGTCAAACCCTGCAAGAGTTTTTCTTCAGCCCCTATGAGTCAAGCAACTTAAGAAGTGCCAAAGCCTATAGATAAACCCCAAACTTTTACGCTGATCGCAAACAAAAATTTAGAGCAGCCACAAGTAAACTCAGAAGGCCATCACCTGGTTAATATTCCCAACAAACTCAACTGCGGAAAGCTGCCACAGGCCACCCAGAGCAAGGGCAGGTCTGGTCTCAGTCTGATGACTGCAACCCAGACCCCTGGTTCTCTGATGAGATAAATGGCCTTTTATTCAGGGAAGGAACCAGAAAAAAAAAATTAAGTTTTCTCTTTAATACTCAGCTTCCCAGGCGGCACTAGTGGTAAAGAACGTGCCTGCCAATGCAGGGGACGTTTAAGAGACACGGGTTTGATCCCTGGGTCAGAAAGATCGCCTGGAGAAGGAACTGGCAACCCACTCCAGTATTCTTGCCTGGGAAATCCCTTGGACCGAGGAGCCTGGTGGGCTACAGTCCATGGGGTCACAAAGAGTCAGACACAACTGAAGCGACTGAACACAGCACATACAGAAAGAAAAGCTGAAGAAGCTGGGGAAGTGACCGTCTCAAGAGGGGCCGGTGGTGACAACGACTGCCCCTTCACACTGGGCCCAGCCTGCCGGGGGTCGCACCCATCTCTGGCGGGCTCCATGCCACTGAGGCCGAGCCCGCAGTGAAGGGCCCCTGTCCGCTGAGCCTCATCCCTGTCTGGCTTCCAGCAAAGAGCAGCAGGAAAATCCTCTTCAGCCTGTGACCTTCACCACAGCCTCACGAGGGACTCCAGGGAGAGGAGGCTGAACACCCTGCGGCCTGCAGGGCCCAGATTCCAGGAAGATGATTTCACTCACTGTCTCCTGATAAAACACTGAATCTTCCCAGGGTTTGTGAATGTCCTTCCACACACACGCCAGATGGCCGGCAGCTGGGCTTCCCAGAAAGCCCACCGGGCTGTCACGGCGACTCACTGCCAAGAAAACTTTAGTCAACGGGTGGAAGGCACGGGCTCTGGACCCTGGGAAGCCAGGGTTCGCCACCGGCCTCCGAGCAGAGGTCCCTTCCCGCTGCCTCTGAGGAGGTGGGGACCACACTCCCAGGCATCGCCTGCTACACTTCTCCTCCAGCTTCCCTGTAAAGAGCAGCAAATGAAAGCCCTAGATGTGCAAACGCAGGGCTGCAGCCTCGATTTCCCAAAGCGGAGGCTGTGCTGCTGCTGCGCTCCAGGCCCCCTTCCAGAGCGGGGAGGGAGAGCCCTCAGTCCAGCAGAAAACCACGAGAACGGGAACATGCTCGACACTCAACGTGAAGCCCCAGAGGGGGGCCTGAAGAGTCTAACGTGCACAAAGTGGCTGCAGTCGTGTCCGCCTCT
This sequence comes from Bubalus kerabau, assembly GCF_029407905.1. Classification (NCBI taxonomy): domain Eukaryota; kingdom Metazoa; phylum Chordata; class Mammalia; order Artiodactyla; family Bovidae; genus Bubalus; species Bubalus kerabau. The sequence continues at coordinate 10,501,584 of NC_073627.1, read as the reverse complement.
TTGAGACACTATGGACTGCAGCCCACCAGGCTCCTCTGTCCCTGGGATTCTCCAGCCAAGGATACTGGACTGGGTTGCCATGGCTTCTTCCAGGGGATGTTCCCCACCCAAGGATCAAACCCACATCTCTTATGTCTCCTGCATTGGCAGGTGAGTTCTTTACCACTAGTGCCACCTGGGAAGCCCCAAAAGTCTAATACTCAGTAATTAAATAGTCTGCTTGAGGTGGAAAACCCCTCAGTATCATAAGATCAACTCATCTCCCAGCCTCAGAGCACTTATATCGCTCAGACCAGATAAAACAGATCCAGGGCGATACCTGTGCCCCAGGCCATGCAATGAGTCCCCCACACTCTTCAGATGAGCCAACACTCAGAGCCACTCCCAAAAAGCAAGACAAGGAAACACCTCTTTGCCACAGAGCAACCCAGGAAAAGGCAAGTGCCAACTTGGGCCTCAGTCCAAGTAGTCACGTGAGCACTGATGTTGTTCGGGGGAGGCACGGCCGGCCCAGGGCCTGCCGCCCACAAACCTGGTGGCCTCAGCAGCTTACACACCTGAAATCATCTGAGAACACAAAGGAAACCGCTAAGACTGATTCAGGAAAAGTCAAAATACACAAACGGCGCACGTGCTTCAAGTGATCACAGGGGAGCTGCCGATGCCTGAGCTGCTGGGGAAGCCTCACAACAACCCTCCCTCGAAAGGGGCTTTGATCGCCTGGTGGGATTCAGACAGGAAGTGCAGCGGGGGGCGGGGGGTTCCCAAGCCAGGACAGGTGTGTGCAAGGGAAAGAGGCAGGACTGCCAAAACCCACAGGCGCCAGAAAAACCCAGGAGGGGCTCAACAGGCAGTCCAGAGAAGACAGACGGTGAGCGCAGGGGGGTTGAGGCCCTGCCACCCGCGAGAGGGGCTCAGCAGACCAGCCTGCCGGGGGCCACCGTGGGCAGGTCTCAGGCCCGCCAGGCCGCTCTCCCGGGCAGCTCCCACGGGGCCAGGTTCCAAGCTCTGCTGAGGGCTTTTTCACCCTGTTTCCTGTTTAACCTGTGTACTGACAGGTTTATTTTTGTTAGAGACGAGAAGGAACTGAAAGCCAATTATGTTTCAGGGACTAATTGGTGGTGGAGACCAAACCCTTGAGAGGCAGCTTTACATTCCAAAGAGGAAGGTGCTTGGAAAAGGAGCACAGAGTTTAATAAAGGCCCCACAAGGTCAGCACAGGCAGGGGGAGCCACACCCAGGCCCCAGACCCTCAAAATCTAACTGCCACCCTGCCAGGGCAGAAGCAGCCAGCCCTCGGGGTGGGGACTGCGCAGGGGCCCACGTTCTCCGATCATCTCAGCCAGATCCCCATGGGGGTGAGTTCTCGCCTTCCACAAGGGACTCCTGGGAATCTTCTCAGAAAAGGTCCCCCCCCACCCCGTGCCAGCCACAGCCCCTGCTGCACGCTAATCCCAGCCTCTAGGGGCCCCCACCACCTGCACGAGCAATTCCCCCCACCCCAGGCAGCTGTGCCAGGTCAGAACCCTAATCCCCGGCGAGGCAAGTGGAGGCGGGAGCTGTGGCCGCTCTACAAAGAAAGCGGAGCTCTCACGCGCCATTTAGAGAACCAGACCTTCACACACAACTTCCACACCGAGCCCGGAGCTCCCCGAATCATCTCTTTCCAGATACCATCGAGCTCCCATTTCCAGTTACAGGGAGGAGGAAGTGGCAGGGGCTGGGGGGCCAGATAAGGCTGTGCCTCCCTCTCCTGCCCTGACTCCAGGTTGCAGGGGGTTTAGAGGACAGGGCTCAGGCCAGAGCAAGGGCGCACCCTGGAACTCAAATTCAGGCAAGCTTAACGGCTTCGCTACAGCCCTCAGCTGCAAACAATGCAAAACAATCCTCAGCTCACAATTCTGAAGGTGAGATGGGAGAGTAACCTCTCCACAGGGCGGTTCCAGCCAAAACCCACAGGACACCTGGCTCAGGAAGAGGGTCAGCCTCGTGACGGAGGACTTCCTGTGGAACCTGCAGACTAATTCCCTGAGCTGGGAGTGCGCTGGGGCTAAGCTGAGGACCCCTGACCTGGGGCCACTCCCTCCACCCGGAGAGGGGCCTGGGGTGAGAGGATGCAGGGGCAACTAGGCGGGCACATAAGTATGAAGCAGGGCAGCAGGGAAGAGAGGGAGGCTTCTTCCCAGCCTCTGCAAGAGGAATCCACACCTGACCCGCCGTGACGCTCTTGTCCGCGGACGGGCCCGCCATTAGAGGAAGGAGGGCAGAACCCTGCCTGGCTGTCCTAGACGGGACGGTGCACCGTGCTGATCCATGAGAGGTACTGGACGGAAGCAGGACCAGGGCTCAGAGAAGCCAACAGAACCGAGAGAGAAGGGGCAGAAGAGCTGTTGAGACGCCATCAACACCCCTTTGTGCAAAGGAAGCTCAGGGAAACGGGAGAAGGCATTTCTCCTTTGTGTGGGAGGACCGGAGTTTTCCATTCCACCAAACATTCTGAAACTGCACGCGCTCCGGGGGGAGAACTCACACATACTGCCTTCCCCCCTTGACCAGGGGAGAACTCACACATACTGCCTTCCCCCCTTGACCAAGACGCAAGGCAGTGCCCCTGGAGGTCCGACCAAGCCCTCACGCATCCTCACAGGGACCGCGGAGGGGCCGAGGAAAGCTGACGCCCGAGAATCCCGCCTGGGTCTGCACCTCACCTCCACCAGGGCACCCGCAGAGGACACTGGGGCTCCCCGGGGGCTGCAGCAGTGCCACCCACTACCTGTGGACATGAGGAAGCAGGCCAGCCTCCTAGGGGCTCTGCAAAACAAGGGCTGTGGGGCTCTGAAGAAAAAAAGGGGGGTACCGGAGGACTGTCTCCTACACCAACCACAAATCCACCATGGACAGCAGAGGGGCTCTGTCCCCTGTAGCACGCAAGGGCATTACCTAAGTGTCCCGCACTCAGGGTCGTGGTCTGAATGTCCACAAACTCTCCGGGAACTGTACGATAAGATTCGTGGTACACATGCTGTGGCTTGGGTCCCACCCAAATCGGTACAAAACGACAAGAAAAAGAAAGAAGCTTTTAAAAGAAACAGAACTCTGGACTGCCATTATTTTCAGAAACTGCTTTTTAAGAAACCCCCACCCCACCCCCGTCACACACACTTAAACGTAAAGAGGTGAAGTGATGAGAAAAGAGCAACAGTCATAACACTTCCTGAGAAAGGCTCGAGAAACTACACCAAGGGACCAGACTTCCTGCAGCCCTGGCAGCAGGCGGCCCTTCCTGACTAACGCAAGCCCTAACCCCACATAAGGGAAATGAGTGTGAATTCCCGTAGGTCACTTCAGAAGCCCAACGGCCGCTGCACTCCTCCAAGAAGTCCGGCACCGGGCCGGGGCTGCCAGAGTGAGGTTACACGCGGCCCTGGTGACCCTATTCTTGGCTTTCCAGAAGAAAAGTCGATTACATCGAGGGGCCAGAGACCTAGTGCAGACTTCTGACCCTGACACTCCTCGGGAGCCATGGGCTCCCGGCAGGCTCTGCCGAGAACCACTCACACGTGCTACTAATCCACACAGCTTCAACCAGCCTGACTTCCCTCAATCGGCTTGACTTCCCGGCAGCTTTGAAAACAACTCGTTTACATTACTCATATCACTTGTTTACCACGGGATTATCTATCAGAACGCTTTAATCCCGGGCTCGTTTCTATCCATCCACAAGTACACAGCTGGCTGACCAGCCTAATTCGTCACCAGCAGCAATGTGCTCAGAAGGTACTCTGGTTAATAGGATCTTAATAAAGCTACCATTTAAAGGTCAGCTGCAAATCTTAATTTAGTTCTCTACAAGATCTAATTTGAATTATTTGGGGAAATCATGCTTTGATTCTAAATGTCCTCCCTCCCCCCACCCATTCTACTTCTATAATAACCAAGATGGCTCTACCGAACTCTAATGAGTAAGGGGGAACTGGGAAAATTCAGAGAAAAAGTAATTTCTGGAAATCTGGTGGTCCCTCAGAGTGGAAACCACTAAGTTGAACAAGAGTAGGTTGAGCTGGCATTACAAGGTAAAAAAAAAAAAAAAAGAAAAAAAATCAATAAAAAGAAGAGTTTGCTGGTGACACTCCCTTCTGACAACTCAGGAAAGTCAGGACACCCCACCCCCACAACACCTCCACCCCCCACATGCACGCGTACACACACCTAGAATAAACAGACCTTGGGTTTCAAAAATAAAGACTTTTCTGCACATAGCTCAAACTGAAAATAGCTTTTAAAAAAGAAAAAGGAGACCACAGAGAAAATATCTCCTTGTATGGCAGGCAAGCTCGCTTAGGAGCTAAGGCCCTCCTGACACAGCTCCCGCTAGGTCTCATCTGCTCCAAATAACAAGCCGGTTCTGACTAGTCCGAGGACGCCTAGAAACTTCCCCAAGTTTGTCTCCCTCTCCGGGGCAACCAACCTGCCAGTCACCTGAACAGGGAGTGCCTCCACTTGGACCCACCTGGATGCTAACTGACTGCCCTGATCTCACCTTATCATCACCCCCTGACCCGGCCCTCTTTCCCACTCCCTGTCTCGGTGAAGCGTGCCACCATCCCTGTGGTTGCCCCAGTCAGAAACATGAGCTGCCTCCTCAGCAACCCCCCCACGGCTGACTCCAATCCAACCCCTTCACCTCTTCCCGCAAGCAAGCCCCACCCCCTTGGGCCAAGACAAGTTAGCCAGAGAAACTGCACGGGGTCTCTCAGAGCGAGCGTCCCCAGGGCTCGGCCCAGCTCCCCTCTCTCCCTCCCATCCCTCTTCCGTACCCAGCTGGCTCCTGGCAACAGTCTGAGGACCTGTGGGACCTCAGAGCTGCTGTCCACTGCTGTCCCCATCCGCCTATAAGAACATCACTCACTATCCTCCGGTGAACACTGGCTCCCACTTCCCCACTTGGCCCACTTCCCCACGCCTCGAAGACACAGCTCCAAGACCACCACCACCCGGAAGCCTCTGTGACTTCCAGCTGTGCTTCGGTGCTGCCATGACCTTTCCTACCTTACTTTACTATTACTATTGTCTGTTTATGGGTCTGAGCACCTTGAAGGTGGCGCTCTGTATTTCTGTTTCCTTGGTACCTAACACAGGCACAGCAGTGCTCTATACATGCAGGCTGAATAAGTGAGTGAATCCAGCTGTCCATGATGAGTCAGATGCCTGCTCAAGAGAAAAACAACAGTATTTCCCGATCACTAATTAGAAGTAGTTTTAAGTAGAGTTCTCTGTCACTACGGCTGTCTCTTTAACTAAAAGGAAACAACTGCAGTAAAGAACTGTTCCCTCTCACCACTCCCCTTGCTAGCCACAAGGAATCACCAGGCACTCCAACAGTTGAGTCAGACTGGCAAGCTAAAATCTAAAATAATGTTAAGTTCATGACTACACAGAATTATTATCAATGAATCAATGATCAGAGTTACAAGAAACCACATCATTCGGGGAATGAGGAATTGGGAGGTGCAACCGAACAATGGGGAAGAAACGAAAGTCAGCAGCCACTAGAGGTGAGTGGCCATAGAGACATGAGTAACCCCAAACACCCAAGCCACAGAGAAGCAGAAAAAAATCTGCAAACCGAGTAAGACAAAGAAAGGGTCAGAAATCCACAGTATTGTAGTAATATCGCTCAAAGTATGTATCCTCCACCCTAGCACAGGCATCATAAGATGAAAATTTCGGGCAATTGTGTTTCTGTGATTTAACTGGGTTCCTGGTTTAACTGCCGACCCACAGAAACAAGTCTCTCAACTTAATAAGAAATATGGAGCCACAACACCGGCAGCCACTGAAGCTATTTACAAAAGACCTTTAAAAGTCAATTTAGACCATCGCCACTGCCACACTAACCCTTTCCCCCACCCTCCCCACACACAACCACTCAAGAGAAAGGTCTATCTTAGAAGAATTTGTGGCTATTGCCCCAACATCTTTTAGTAATCAATTCCAATGTTAAACAATGATTAATCATGAAGTGTTTTCTTGTACCGTTTAAATATATACAAGGGAAATGACAAAATGGCCTAAACATCTCGTCCTTCAGCCTTTTTTCAAACTTTAAACCAAATTTCTTAGTGGATTGAGGTCAGGACATAGAAGTCATTTGACTTGACTATCCACTGGCGTGAACAGGTCTTTGTTAAGTACCAATTGCAGAAAAGGGAGGCCACCTCTTCTATACACCACTCCCATTAGGTTCACTGATGTAAAATTTAAAGCTGTTCTGATGGGTAAGCTTCCAGGAGTTCCAACCTGTGCTGATTCTATCACAAAAACTTCCCCTAAAACAAACTTTTAATTTTTTGCTGAAAATTTTCCAACGTCACCCAATATGAAGCAAGCTCCTTTCCATACCTAGAATCAGCACTGGACTGGACCACAGATCTACCAAATGCCAGAAGGTCAAATTTCACCCAAGTAGCAGATAAAAATCTAAGATAGGCGCAACCTCTAGGAAAGGATGCAGTTCTAAGTTTGTTTGTTTGTTTTCTTAAAAAATAAGTGTAAAGCTCGAGTCTCTTTAACAAAAAAACTGTGCACATCTTTTTTTTTTTTTTTTTTTAATATTAGCAACAGCAGCAGGCCTCTTAGGTCAACATGTTCTTGGTAAATGTTTACTTTTAAATATCACTGCCTGGGAGAATTGCTTCAAAGCCTCCTTCACCACTTTCATAAGTCACTTCAGTACTTTTCCAGAACACAGGCCCTTTGCAAACTGTAAAAGGGGTTTCGAGTGGTTCCTCTTCCCTTGCCGGAGTGTTCCTGACTCAGGATTGCTTCACAGCCCTCTGGCAGGATGTGAGAAACGCTGCATGCACAGAATCCCAGCAGGGCTGATTCACTCTCGCCAAGTCACCCCCGCAACTAGGATTATTTAAGGAAAAGACCCCTCCGGACTCAAGCAGTGTCTCTCGCGGACACTCTCCAACACTCACACCCTGGGGCCCAAAGAAAAGCACGAACTCAGCACCCCACCCCAAACCACCCCCCGCCAAGAGTGCACACACAGGAGCCTCTTCGCTCCAGCGTACGCAGACCGGGGTTGGGCTCGCCCATCGCAGCTCCGGGCAGGCCCAGCCGATCTCGCTCGCGGGGCCCCCGTTCCCCCGGAAGGCTGGCGGGAAGGTGGGGTCGGACGGGCCCGCGCGGGGGACACGGAGGTCTCGCCGCCACGCCAGGGGGTTTGGGGTCCGGGTCGGGGGGGGGAGCGGGCGCGCCTGCAGCCCCGCAGCCCTCTCACCTCCTGCGCCGGCGGTCCGGGTTCCTGCCGAGGCGGTCGGACAGGCGCCCCAGGAGCGCAGCCAGCCCGGGGCGGCCAGGCAGAAGGCCCAGCAGCCGCCTCCAGAACACCGGCCCAGCAGCCGCCGCCGCCGCCATGGAGACTCGCCGCTTCCGCTTCCGGCGCGCGAGAACTTTATTGACACCCGCGCGCGCGGACAGCGGCCGCGCGCGCGAGCCGGGAGCGCCAGCGGCCCCGTCCCTCGGCTTCGGTTTTCTGCCAGGTGGACACAGGTGTGCTGCGAGCTGGAGCCAGGCCGTGGGAAAGCAGAGGGCGGGCCTCAGCATCCCCTGACTCGGCCTCGATACCGGACAGGGGGTGGAGAGTAGTGGGGGGACATCACCTGTCCAGGTCCCGTGACCGAGTTCAGGTTGGACTTGAGAGGCCGAGCCCCGCCTCCAAGTATTGGGTAAGATGTCCAGAAGGGGGTGACCCGTTGACTTACCCCAGCACACTGAGAACGGAAAAATCCCCACCAGACCCAGGCAGGACGATGTTTCACCTAGTCAGCTCCAGGCCTGCAGCTCGAGGACACAGAGCGGCTCACCCAGTCTAGGTGCAGGGAAGGCACCTCTATAAGCCCAAATGCATACAGACGTCATAACCTCCCTCTGGGAACTACGGCCCCATGGCCAAAGAAGCTGAAGAATCTCATCCCTATAGCCAAGAACACTTCTCGTCAGTCATTTCAGTCACTCAGTCGTGTCCGACTCTTTGCCACCCCATGGACTGCAGCACGCCAGTTCTCCCTATCCATCACCAACTCCCGGAGTTTACTCAAATGCATGTCCATCGAGTTGGTGATACCATCCAACCATCTCATCCTCTGTTGTCCCCTTCTCCTCCCACCTTCAATCTTTCCCAGCATCAGGGTCTTTTCAAGTGAGTCAGCTCTTCACATCAGGTGGCCAAAGTATTGGAGTTTCAGCTTCAGCATCAGTCCTTCCAATGAACACCCAGGACTGATCTCCTTTAGAATGGACTGGTTTGATCTCCTTGCAGTCCAAGGGACTATCAAGAGTCTTCTCCAACACCACACTTCAAAAGCATCAATTCTTTGGTGCTCAGCTTTCTTTATAGTCCATACATGACTACTGGGAAAACATAGCCTTGACTAGACGGACCTTTGTTGGCAAAGTAATGTCTCTGCTTTTTAATATGCTGTCTAGATTGGTCATAATTTTTCTTCCAAGGAACAAGCATCTTTTAATCTCATGGCTGCAGTCACCATTGCAGTGATTTTGGAGCCCCCCAAAATAAAGTCTGCCACTGTTTTCCCATCTATTTGCCATGAAGTGATGGGACCAGACCAGTCTGCCACTGTTTCCACTGTTTCCCCATCTATTTGCCATGAAGTGATGCCATGATCTTAGTTTTCTGAATGTTGAGTTTTAAGCCAACTTTTTCACTCTCCTCTTTCACTTTCATCAAGAGGCTTTTGAGTTCCTCTTCACTTTCTGCCATAAGGGTGGTGTCATCTGCATATCTGAGGTTATTGATGTTTCTCCTGGCAATCTTGATTCCAGCTTGTGCTTCTTCCAGCCCAGCGTTTCTCATGATGTACTCTGCATAGAAGTTAAATAAACAGGGTGACAATATACAGCCTTGACGAACTCCTTTTCCTATTTGGAACCAGTCTGTTGTTCCATGTCCAGTTCTAACTGTTGCTTCCTGACCTGCATACAGATTTCTCAATAGGCATGTCAGGTATAGGCATGTGGTCTGATATTCCCATCTCTTTCAGAATTTTCCAGTTTGTTGTGATCCATACAGTTAAAGGCTTTGGCATAGTCAATAAAGCAAAAATAGATGTTTTTCTGGAACTCTCTTGCTTTTTTGATGATCCAATGGATGTTGGCAATTTGATCTGGTTCCTCTGTCTTTTCTAAAACCAACTTGAACATCTGGAAGTTCACAGTTCACGTATTGTTGAAGCCTGGCTTGGAGAATTTTGAGCATTCCTTTACTAGCATGTGCTGCTGCTGCTAAGTCACTTCAGTCGTGTCCAACTCTGTGTGATCCCACAGACGGCAACCACCAGGCTCCCCCGTCCCTGGGATTCTCCAGGCAAGAACACTGGAGTGGGTTGCCATTTCCTTCTCCAATGCATGAAAGTGAAAAGTGAAAGGGAAGTCGCTCAGTCGTGTCCGACTCTTAGTGACCCCATGGACTGCAGCCTACCAGGCTTCTCCATCCATGGGATTTTCCAGGTAAAGTACTAGAGTGGGGTGCCATTGCCTTCTCCGACTAGCATGTGAGATGAGTGCAATTGTACAGAAATTTGAGCATTCTTTGGCATTGCCTTTTTTGGGGATTGGAATGAAAACTGACCTTTTCCAGTCCTGTGGCCACTGCTGAGTTTTCCAAATTTGCTGGCATATTGAGTGCAGCACTTTCACAGCATCATCTTTTAGGATATGAAATAGCTCAACTGGAATTCCATCACCTCCACTAGCTTCATTCGTAGTGATGCTTCCTAAGGCCCACTTGACTTCACATTCCAAGATGTCTGGCTTTAGGTGACTAATCACACCTTCGTGATTATCTGGGTCATGAAGATCTTTTTTGTATAGTTCTTCTGTGTATTCTTGCCACCTCTTCTTAATATCTACTGCTTCTGTTAGGTCCATACCATTTCTGTCCTTTATTGAGCCCGTCTTTGCATGAAATGTTCCTTTCAGTTCAGTCGCTCAGTCGTGTCCAACTCTTTGCGACTCCATGAATCGCAGCACGCCAGGCCTCCGTGTCCATCACCAACTCCCGGAGTTCACCCAGACTCACATCCATCGAGTCAGTGATGCCATCCAGCCATCTCATCCTCTGTCGTCCCCTTTTCCTCCTGCCCCCAATCCCTCCCAGCATCAGAGTCTTTTCCAATGAGTCAACTCTTCGCATGAGGTGGTCAAAGTACTGGAGTTTCAGCTTTAGCATCATTCCTTCCAAAGAAATCCCAGGGCTGATCTCCTTCAGAATGGACTGGTTGGATCTCCTTGCAGTCCAAGGGACTCTCAAGAGTCTTCTCCAACACCACAGTTCAAAAGCATCAATTCTTCAGTGCTCAGCCTTCTTCACAGTCCAACTCTCACATCCATACATGACCACAGGAAAAACCATAGCCTTGACTAGATGGACCTTTGTTGGCAAAGTAATGTCTCTGCTTTTGAATATGCTATCTAGGTTGGTCATAACTTTCCTTCCAAGGAGTAAGCGTCTTTTAATTTCATGGCTGCAGTCACCATCTGCAGTGATTTTGGAGCCCAAAAAAACAAAGTCTGACACTGTTTCCACTGTTTACCCATCTATTTCCCATGAAGTAATGGGACCAGATGCCATGATCTTCGTTTTCTGAATGTTGAGCTTTAAGCCAACTTTTTCACTCTGCACTTTCACTTTCATCAATAGGCTTTTTAGTTCCTCCTCACTTTCTGCCATAAGGGTGGTGTCATCTGCATATCTGAGGTTATTGATATTTCTCCCAGCAATCTTGATTCCAGCTTGTGCTTCTTCCAGTCCAGCGTTTCTCATGATGTACTGTGCATAGAAGTTAAATAAACAGGGTGACAATATACAGCCTTGAGGTACTCCTTTTCCTATTTGGAACCAGTCTGTTGTTCCATGTCCAGTTCTAACTGTTGCTTCCTGACCTGCATACAGATTTCTCAAGAGGCAGATCAGGTGGTCTGGTATTCCCATCTCTTTCAGAATTTTCCACAGTTTATTGTGATCCACACAGTCAAAGGCTTTGGCATAGTCAATAAGCAGAAATAGATGTTTCTCTGGAACCCTCTTGCTTTTTCCATGATCCAGTGGATGTTGGCAATTTGATCTGGTTCCTCTGCCTTTTCTAAAACCAGCTTGAACATCAGGGAGTTCACGGTTCACATATTTCTGAAGCCTGGCTTGGAGAATTTTGAGCATTTACTAGCATGTGAGATGAGTGCAATTGTGCGGTAGTTTGAGCATTCTTTGGCATTGCCTTTCTTTGGGATTGGAATGAAAATGTTCCTTTAGTATCTCTAATTTTCTTGAAGAGATCTCTAGTCTTTCCCATTCTATTGTTTCCTCTATTTCTTTGAACTGATCACTGAGGAAGGCTTTCTTATCTCTCCTTGCTATTCTTTGGAACTCTGCATTCAGATGGGTATATCTTTCCTTTTCTCCTTTGCTGATTTTAAGATGATAATGGGTGGGACTTCCTGGGTGTCACAATGGATAGAAATCCACCTGCCAATACAGGGGACATGGGTTCGGTCCCTGGTCCGGGAAGATTCTGCATGCCGCAGCAGCTTCTAAGCCCATTGGCTGCAACAACGGCAGCCCAACCACCTGGAGCCTGTGCTCCACAAGGAGAAGGCCGCTGCCCTGAGAAGCTCAGGCACTGCAAGGAAGACACCCACCCCCGCCCCCAGCAGCAACTAGAGAAAGCCCACGCAAAGCAAGAAGACCCAGCGCGGCCAAAATAAATAAATACATTTTAAAGAAAAGTTAAATGATAACTTCATCTATAAAGAGTGTTTCCTTGGCAGAACCCACATAGGCTGGGAACTGGAAACTGGAAAAGCTGTAGGAGATGATGATATCCTCTTTATTCCAGGGGAGGTGTTGTGTGGTTAAAAGAATATAGACACAAAATGGATACAAAAGAATATGGATACAAAATATTCTGAATTCTGCTTTCATCAAACTATCCTGAAGAAATCAGGAATTACACATTCTCTACAAAAACGTTCATCTCAACTTTGTTTGTATCAAAAGTGTGAAAGCGTTCAACAGTGGGGAAGTTAGTTAAATAATAGTACATCATCATGTTGGAAGACCATGCATTCATTCTAAAAGTATGTTCTAGAAGAACAGTTAAAAGGAGTCCCCTGGCAGTCCAGTGGTTAGGACTCCATGCTTTCACTGCTGTGGCTCTGGGGTTCAATCCCTGGTTGGGAATTAAGATTCAAGCCAGTTCCCCATGCCATTCAGTGCAGCAACAGCAAAAAGAAGAATGATTAATGAAATTAAGTGTAAAATCCAAATTTCAAAGAGTAGTACGGAGCGTATGCCATTCTGTTAAAAATTGGGAAAAGAGTGTGTATACAAACAGACTGAAAGTAAATTACACCAAAATGTTAACATTGGTTTTTTGGTGCTATTTAAGGTTTTCCAGATTGTTTACAATCAATGAGTATTTCAGATTTTCATTTTTTCCCTTAAGTTTCAGATAGCTTTACAAATACAGGGTGGAATTTGATTCAGCTCTTCCAAGTTAGAAGTGGTGAATCATCAAATTGCCTAATTTCCAGGAACTCGAATGAAACTATCCTTTGCTTGGTTCCACTTTTGCTCAGTGCCTCGCACAGAGTAGTTGCAGTCAAGTTGCCGAATGGCCACACCATGATGCAGGGCAATGAGTACCACGCGGACCACAGGAGCATCCTGACCATCGGGAGAAGAGCTGGCAGTTTCTTTTGACATGTGATGCTTCGCTGAGTGAGGTATTAAGTGATAACAAGAGTGCCACCCCACTGTGAACTTCTGATCTAAGGTAAACTGTCGTAGCACACAGAGATATCAACAGTACGGTAAGTTAAACTAACGAGTATTTACATTAAGCATAAACAGCAAGCAATGACCTCAGTCCTTTCTGAAGCCACACACGGAGAGCCTCTGGCCTTCGTGGCTACTTTGAAACAGAGCTACAACCAGAATGAGGCAACTACGATTTTGCCCTCCAACACGCACATTGAGAGGTTGCAAAAATTTTAAGTAATGGTTTTAAGGAATTGAGCAATTTTTTACATGGTTACATTTTTCCATGGTGACAGGACAAAACACTGCTTCCTCCAAGAGGTCTCGTCTGGTCTCGTTAGGGAGGATGAATAGAGGCGATAAGTCATGCTCAGCTAATACAGGTGCCCAAGTCTGCCTGGTAGTGCCCCAAGCTACTTGGAGGACAAGCAGTCTGGGCAGACACAAGGGCAGCTGCAAGTCACACCTTGATGACCTCGGGCAAGAAAGCATCTGTCCTCTGAAAACCCCCAGGTGTCTCGGAAGCCCATATGCTGAGTCTCCCTCCCTGACCTCCTGTGCTCACCCACTGCCTTCTGGTTAGTCTGCTCTCTGCTTCCCAAACAGGAGGTGCCAGGGCAAGAAAGACAGGGGTGATGGACTGATGACCGAGATCGTGTCTTCCCAAACGGAAAAGGAAATCCATTCATGAAAAGGAGAGTTGACGTCAAGGAGTGGTGGGCTGCCGCCCCTGATAGCAGGGCTGCTCTTGCAGGCAGGAAACACCAGGAAATCCTGAGCCAAGGACCCGTGCCTCACTGTCTGTGATTCACTCCCTGAGCTGAAAATCATGCCAGTGCAAGAGGAAGGCCCCTCCCTCTTGGTGGTGAGGGGCCAACTTGCTTGGTGAGTGAGGGTCTCTCCCAAACACAGGGCTACTGCAAACTCAAGAGCCAGCCCAGCTGGCCGGCCAGCCCATCAGTGATGAGAAACTCGCCTAGGTTAGTTTGACATGGGGTCTGATTGCATTTCTGAGGAGCACACTTGAGTTTTGTGCAGTCTTGGTGCAAGGATGGCATGAAACCTTGGGACCACTGCCTCCATTCCTCCACCCGGGGTCTGCCCGGCCTCACCAGCCTGGCCTTTTTACAACGCTTCAAACTCCCCAGCACATGTTGCTGCCTTAGGATCTGTCCTCCACCTCCCACCCCGGAGCTTGTCCAAAGGTCACTTCCCTTAGAAGTGCCCGGTGCCCCCCACCCTATAACAGGACTTTTTTTTCTATTAAGAACTGTGATCTAATACTATTTATTGGTGGATTGCTGTGTCTTTTGTCTCCCTGCCCCCCCTTAAAGCCCGGCACTGAGCACCCAAAACAGGACCTAGCACAGGAAGCGGCTCGTTCACTCATGCTTGACAAACGCACTGAGGGTAGGATCTGTGAGCCCTGGAGCCTCCGCGGCAGGAGGAAATGGGGGCGACCGCAGCTTGGTCTCCTGGGATTTTACTGACCTGCTGCCACAGATCACTTTGCAAACCTGGCACCTCAGAGACCCCCCTAGGTCTCCCTTCCAGCCACCAGCCCTTCTCTTGCCTTCATTTTCCCTGGGGTGTGCTCTCCCCACTGAGCTGTTACTCTGATCTTTCCCAGACCCTGATACTCTAATTTTTTTTTAATTATTATTTATTTTTGGCTGTGCTGGGTCTTCATTGTTGTGCATGGACTTGACTTGCGGTACACGGGCTTCTTTTTGCAGTGGTTTCTCTTGTTGCAGAGCACAGGCTCTAGAGCATGCGGGCTTCGGTAGTCGTGGCTTGTGGAGCCCTTGATACTCTTCCTCCCCAAAGTTAAGACCTGACCCCTGTCCTCCCTGGCATGAGACAGGCTTCTGTCCCCCCAGAGCAGGAGTTGCCAAATATTTTCTTAAAAGGCTCAATGGTAAATACTGAAGGCCAGATAATTTCAGTGGCATCTACTCAAGTCTGGTGCAAAAGCCACAAGCAAAACAAACCAATGAGGTTGTATTTTCAATAAAACTTTATTTACAAAAGCATACTGCCAGCTCTGCACTGTAGTATCCCAATGTCTGCTTCAGAAAACAGCGTTTCCCTGTATTGCAGCCATGGACCTGGCAGAGACCCCACAGGGCCTGTAGGGCCCTAAGAGAAGAGGTCTTCTGGCACCTAGGGTCCGAGTCGGTTGGAATTGCGGGTGGTGAGGGACAAATTGTCCAAGCCACTGAGTTCAAACCATCAACCTTGCTGACAGGGGTGGGGATGTGGTCAAGATTCTTGCATCTATCATTTAAACTTTTCAGTGTTGAAGATCTTGTCATCTGCAAAACAAAACACCTATTGCTCAATGGCTCTCTCTCACCACAAAGAGGGCCAGGATAATCTGGCATTTCATCAACAAGAAGCCAGAACCCAAATTTCTGGAAATGCCTCCTGGGCAAAGCATGCCGGTTTGTTTCTCTGTCCCGGTGAGAGATAAATGCAGCTCTCAGCTTCAGGGGAATCTCAGCCTTTTGTGGTGTGGCAGGCAGCCAGCGCCACCCCAACCAGGAGCTGGAGGCCTCCTCGTGATCCAGCAGCCCAGCCCGTGGGGAAACACAGTGGCCGGTGGCCAGTTACGTCCCAGGGAATCCCAGGATCCCCGGGCCCCGCTTGGGTGGTGGAGGTGAGCTGCTGGGGGGCTCCCTGGAGGAACCCCACCTTCCCTGCTTCTCCCTGCTCAGTCCGCATGGTGCAAGAGGCTAGGTGAGCTCCAGGGCTGGCAGCAGAGTCTCCAGCAGGACAAGTCTTCTTGTTGAGATGAGACGAAGTCAGACCAGGCTCCAGCAGGTGAGAGATGAGGCTTCAGACGCCCAGGCCCAGGCTTGATTTATATTCAGCCTCCTGGAATTTAGGAAAGACACTCAAAGGAAATCCCCCGAAGTCAATCGCCCTTCTCGCCCCTTAGCCTAGAGAGGTGGGAGGACACAGGCCAGGTGGAGATGCCACCTCCGTGCCTGTAGCTCTTGGCAGGGAGAGGAGTATGGGGAGGGCAGTCATCCTGGGAGGTGGGCTATGCAGAGCTGGAGAGCTCTGGTCCCAACTAGAGGGTCCACCTAGACCTGCCAGATCGGTCCAAAGAAAACCCTCAAGTCAAACGCAAATGTGAAATTTCCAGGTTTTTAAATGTTGTCTCTGGCTCAGATGGTAAAGAATCTGCCTGTGACACGGGACAGCCAGATTCGATCCCTGAGTAGGGAAGATCCCCTGGAGGAGAAAACGGCAACCCACTCCAGTATTCTTGCCTGGAGAATCCCATGGACAGAGGAGCCTGGAAGGCTACAGTCCATGCGGTCACAAAGAGTCAAACATGACTGAGTGACTAACACTTTCCCTTTCAAAAGTTTTAAATTCTGAGCTGCATTCAGTGTGTAACTCATCACTTTGCATGCATCTTTGGAAATATATAAAATGCCCCAGTTACGCAGGAGGAAAGGTAATTGTAGCAGGCCACAGCAGTTCATCTGTATGTTGCAGATGTTGGACTGCGGCTGTGCAAACAGCCGTGCTGCCTGTTCATGAAACATCTTTGAGGTTTACAAAGTTCCAGAAGTCAGAGGATGCGCCTGATTCTTCTCCCGTAGAATGGAGTAGAATAGACCATCTTCTCTGCTTGGAGGTGTCTCAGGTTGAGCTCAGAAGCTGAGCTAAGGCTTCTGTCCCTGGTGGGCAGTGGGGAGAGTGCGAAGGGAGACAGAAGTGGACAGTAGGAAGATGCTCAGTGGCAGAGCCTGGGCGCCCTGGAGCTGGTGGTGTGTCTGTCCCAAAGCTCCGCTTGCTCCTAGCACCTGCGAGCTGGGAGACGTGGGGAGGAGACCTCTCCAGACCTCAGCTTCCCATCAGTCTGCACGTGCCCCTTCCTCAGGGATTCCCCCCAGTTGTCCCCCTCACCCACAGACTGGGGGTCCCCATAGTATGCTATAGCCCCCGAGACTTCACCGAGTACTTAACACAGTTGCAATTAATTAATCATGACATAGATTGTAGGAGAACCTTTTTCTTCTGGAAAGAATCTAAGCTCCTTGAGGGCCCAGACTGATAAATTCCAGGCTCCCAGACCAATCTCCAATACGTAGTAGGTACTCAAAAATACGTAGTAAGTACTCTAAAAGAAATGCATGAGGCCTTCCCTGGTGGCTCAGTGGTAAAGAATCTGCTTGCCAGTGCAGGAGACACAGGTTCCATCCCTGATCCGGGAAGATCCCACATGCCACAGAGCAACTAAGCCCCATGCACCACAACGACTGAGTCTGTGCTCCGGAGCCTGGGAGTCGCATGCCGAAGCTACTGAAGCCCCAGCGCCCTAGAGCCCATGCTTTGCAGCAAGAGAAGCCACTGCAAGGAGAAGCCCGAGTACTGCAACTAGACAGCTCACGCAGCAACAAAGAACCCAGCACAGCCAAAAATAAATAAAATTATTTTTAAAAATAATTTTAAAAAAGAAGATGAATGAATGAGGGACTTCCCTGGGAGTCTAGTGGTTAAGTCCCCTCGCTTCCAGTGCAGGGGGGTTTGGGTTCTATCCTAACTAAGATCCCACATGCCGCGTGGTCTGGTCCCTCCCCCCAAAAAGAAAAGAAATGAATGAATGAATGGTTTTGTAAAACAAGTCTTGCAAGAGCAAGAAGTGGCTCTAGATAGGTCCAATTACCCCAGAAATCTCAACTGCCATCAGCAATTTTGTTTACAATTATAGGGGTCTTATGAAATCTTCATGTGCCCACGTGCAGACACTCAGAACTCCACTCAGGTGAGTGCAGCAGGGGCGAGGGGAGAGCTGGAAAGGAAGGTCATGGGAGAGCCAGCCCCCAGGGTCACCCCTTGGAATCTCACCCCTGGAGATTCCCACCTCCCAGTCCTTCTGAGTCACTTCTCTGCCCTCCTGGCTGGTTTCAGCAGGAGAGAGGGTACATCACATCCCTTTGAACTTGCCCCAGAATCAGTGCATGCCAATGTGTGATTCACATTGGAGCTGGGGACCTTCCTAGGTGGAAGTCACCACCTGGATGGGAGACTCGGGAAGTTTTCCTGGCGACCCTGTCCCTGCAGGGAGCCTGAGCGCAGACCCACCCTGGGGAGGTCAGTTCAGATGCTGTGAGCATCTGACCCAGGGGCCGGGGTCAGCTCAGGAGCTCCCTCATTGCCTTGCTCTGGCAGCCAGCCCATCTGGGTATCGTGGGGCAAGCCACCAGGTCCCCACCCATCCCGGCTCTCCAAGGGCGTCTGGGGCCCAGGAGCCTGTCTTGTCCTCACCCCCCTGCTGGCTCTCCCTCCGGGGCACTGCCACTTCAGCTCCAGGCACCAGGCCAGGCCTCATTTGCATTACAGCCCAGATGGTTCACCACAGCCTCGCTTCCCAGAACTGCCCGCTGCTCTGGTGTCTGTTCCCGAGCGCAGGAAAGGGCACGGGCCGCAGGCACAGCGGCCGCTTCAGGGCGAACAGAGCCTCTTACCATCCCAACCCAGGACACAGCAGGGCTGGTTTGGTTTAGGGTCAGGGGCGATAGCTGGCTGGAAGCCAAGTCCCCTCCTCCTCTACCCCCAACTCTGAACTTGGAACAGATGGCGATTCCAACTGGAGCCATGGAAGAAACCCCTCTCCCCTCCCAGATGCCCCCCACCCACCCCTGTACTCTCCAGGCTCCCCCTCCAGAGTCTGGGCGGAGGACTGGGCCACCCCCCCAACACCCACACACACACCCCCCTCTCCCCTCCCCCCCCCACCCAGGGCAGGGGGTCTGAGCTCAAGCCCAGCCCAAGTGCCAGAGGGAGAAGGAATCTCAGCAGGCAGGGTGGGTAAGTGGGTGGGTGGGTAAAGTGTTTTCTTTCCCCTCCCTCGGCACTTTTTCTGGGAAATGCCAGAGGCCGGCTGGGCCTGGAATGTCAGGCCTGAAAGAACTCCTCCACTGTTCACAGACATCTGAGCCACAAACCTTTTCATTAGCTCTCGGGCCCCTCCCAGCAGAAACAAAGGCCTGCAAACTGGAATGGCGATTCCGGCTGCAGACCATTGTCCAGGCCTCCCCAGCCCGTCCCTTGGCATTGTCTGAAGCCGGAAAGAGAGAGAGGTCGGGGTCAACCTGCTACACAACCCTTGGACCTTTCCAACTGCATGGGAAAGGTCATCTCTGCCATCACCCTGGGCACCAGCAAGGCTGGCCCCCACCATCAGCCCTGGCGGGCAGGGGCTTCAGCTAAGAGGGGCCAAGATGCCCAAGGAAGCCCAGCCCTGGGAGAGCCTCACTGAGGCAGTGAGGGGCAGGGCTTCCAAGAGATCAGGTGAGACACCCCACCCCCAAACACACACACACACACACACACACACACACACACACATTTTCTCCAAACTGTCCAAGAGAAAGGGGAGCAGGAAGGGAGAGGCTTCATTGTCTCCTGCATATCTGCAGTAACCATCAGCCCTAGACTAGAAGCTCCAGAGGGAAGGAACCAGAGTCTTTTCCTCACCATTCTGCTGGGCTCCTCTGTCCATGGGATTCTCCAGGCAAGAATACTGGAGTGATTGCCATTTCCTTCTCCAGGGGATCTGCCAGACCCAGGGATCGAATCTGGTTCTGCTACATTGCAGGCAGATTTTTTTTTTTACCATCTGAGCCACTAGGAAAGCCTCCATTGTGTCCCCAGGCCTCGCCAACTGTCACACAGGTGAAGCACAATCAATGCGCATAAGTCAAATCAGGCCACTGGACAGTTGAACCCAGGGTGCTCCTGGTGCTATGGAAAGCCCACCAGTCTTGAGACAGAAGGAGGCCTTGGGCTTGGCATTGAGCAATTCTGTGGTCTGAGGCCAGTCTCCTAACCCATCCGGCTGCAAAGGCAGCCACCAGGCAGAACAATGGCAATGTGGGTGCCGGCCCCCAGGCTGGCCTCCGGAGCACACGGAGACCATGTGCGCAAGTGTGGGACCTTGTGTTCACCAAGGAGGCCAGAGCTTCCTGCGACCCCCCGACGGGCACCAGCATTCCGATCTAGGAGGCTTGGGCAAGAGCTCATTGTCTGTCACACACCATGAGTAAGTGAAGCCCCATGGGCAGCTGAAACCGCTGTGTACTTCCCCTCCATCACGAATGAATCTCTTTATTATCTTTATGACCAAGCACCTTTGCCTGGAAATGGGATTCTGACTTCATAAGAAATGCTGCAAAGGGAGAGATTCTGAAAAGGCAGGAGGCTCCTAAATTCCTTAGCCAGGAAAACAGCAGGGAGGGACAGAGCGGCGAGACTTGGACAACGTTTCTCTCCCCTGGAGTCCCCAGCAGACAGGGAAACTGCCTTAGGTCTGCCCTGCTCTGGGCATCTCTCTTGCCTGGAAGAAGGTCCCTGGGAGTGTGCCCAGTATCCGACTGGTGTCTCCTCCTTGACTTTTCCAGCAAAGTTAAAGTCTTCACTCCCTTTTTCTTCTGATTAGCAGGCCTAACAGTCTTCACCAGCCACACAGGGGCTTCTATACCCTTCTTCCCGTCTAAACAGCCACTCCATAGCCCTTCAGGAAAAAAAACAAAAGATACTCTAGAAGAAAGCAATTGGTGGTATCTAAAAATGATGGAAAATAAAAGACAACACAATCCTTTATTTAAAGATCCACTGAGCACTTTCTATGGATCAGTTGGCTAGGTTTAAAAAGAAAAAAAAAAAAATCAACGACAGTTCCTTTCCTCTAGGTTATCAGTGGAGGAGGAGAGCATGTTGGTGAGCACAGAAGGAGCTACCCTGAAAGTTTAGACTGATTCTCTGCCAAACCTTAAAGGAAAAGTAGAAATCAGCCAAGATGTAGAAGGTAGTCCCACCCAGAGAGAAGCAAACATGCAAAGACCCAGGCCTGGAGAATGTTTCGGACACCGCCTAGAGCTCCAGGTAGCTGGGGCGTGAGGTGTCAGTGGGGCAGAGGTAGCTGATGAAGATGACGTGGGGGCGGAGAGCCTAGACATACACTCACTGGGAGGTGTTTTCACTATCCCAAAGACAACGGGAGAGCTTCCCAGGTGGTGAAAAAACCTGCCTGCCAACGCAGGAGACGTAAGAGATGCTGGTTCGATCCCTGGGTCGGGAAGATCCCCTGGAGAAGGAAATGGCCTTAGGTCTGCCCTGCTCCAGTATTCTTGCCTGGAGAATCCCTTGGACAGAGGAGCCTGGCGGGCTGCACAGTCCAGGGGGTTGCAAAGAGTCGGATATGACTGAAGCATCTTAGCATGCACAGAAAGGCAACGGGAAGCCCCTGGAGATACTAGAAAGCCAAAGGGAAAGTGAGTGACTGGCTGAACTGTTTGAAGACAAACAGCTTTTTGGAATGTATCATACAGGAGATACATAGCTCTCCAAAACATCAAGCCATGTATAGCCACATCCTCCCCCTAGTAGCCCAAGGTGCGGCAGCTCAGCCTTCCCCTCCTCCCTCTCCTCAAAGACTCCTCAATGCTTTCCAAATAATTACAGCTGACATTTGTCGAGCATTCACTACGTGCAAGGCACTATTCTAGCACGTTGCATGCACTGGCTCAGTCCTCACAATCACCCGATGAAGTAGGTACTATTTTCAGCCTATTTTACAAATAAGGAAACAGAGGCACAGCTGGGGAAGTCAGTGGCTCAAAGTCATACAGCTACTAGGTGGTGGAGCCAGAACAGCAGTTCAGTTTCCTGAGTCAGCACTCAGGGAGCCCTGCCCCCTCCAGCAGGATGCACGGTGGCCCTGCCCCGGCTCTGTTCTTTCCATCATCCCTGTACTCTTGGACCCACTCTGTGCCACCCCCCCGCCCCCGCCAGTCACATACCCTTTGCCACTGGCCCTCGGCAGGCCCCAGGCTCACTGGGGTACCACGCTGTTGACATTAGGACTTACCTGCTGCAGAGCTTTGTGTCTCTCTAAGCAGACTGGGAATTGCAAGCTCAGGGGCTGTTTCTTCCTGCTTGTCTCTCCCATCCCCACTTCTAATCCCCTCTCCCCCCAAGAATGAATTATCAGAGTCTCATAGGACTGATCGTAATGACCACCACTCCTTTCATATGACACCCATCGCGTGGGGGTCCCATGTCCCCTCACCTCATCCGCATCCCTGAAGGATTCACCCAGCATGATCGTGTTCCCAGCACTTTGCCTGGTGCCTGGCAAAAGCAGGCACTCAATGAGGGTTTGTGGAATGGATGAATGAACCTGACTTGTGTCAGAGCCTTATAATTTACAAAGCACTCTCTCATCCATTAACTCAAGGGCTATTCCTTGTGAGCCTTCCTTGTCCTCCACGGGGCTCAGCCCAGAAGTGGATAGTCATGGTGCAGCCTCCTAATCAATGGATGAGAAAAAGAATGAATGCCTGAGTCTACAGAGAAGGAGAATCCATTTCATTAGCCTGCAAATCTGGAGGGCAAAGACCAGGTCTTCTTCGTCATTATATTTCAATGCCCAGTACAATGTCTGGTACACAGAGTCCAATATTTGTGAAATGTGTTGAATAAATCAATTCCCCCCTCTGCAGAAGTAACAAGAAGACTTCCTCCTAATGACTCCTCTCCTAGAATCCGAAGGGAGAATTGGACTGAATTACTTCCATTTCTAGCACATTTTGATGTGCAGAATCTTTTCTTATCTTTTTAATCTCAGATCTCTGATGGGAAAAGATTATTATTCCTGCTTTACAGATAGCAAAGCCAATTTCCAGAGAGGCTGGGTGTCCTGCCCACAACTCATTTACTCCTCTGACATCTGTGGCGAGAGAGGTGAATGCACAGAGGAGACAGTGGCAAATCGAAGGCCCAGAGAGGTGCCTATCAGCTCCCAGAGACGCCGAGGAGCCAGGTCTTCGGTGTTTTCTCTCCCCCTTCCTTTCCTTATCTTCAGAGGCGGGGAATCCGGAAAGAGGGCAGGGCCAAAACTGTCAGCCCCTGCGTTCTGAGAGATGACAATCTAAGCGCCTCCTAAGCTGGTTCTCAGGTGTCCCCAGCACCCCACTGCCTGTTTGGGGTGCAGAAAACTTTCCATCCTTCATAAAGCTGGCCCTGGTTAACCCAAACCACCCACATCCACGCCAAGAACAAATCCGTTGTTCACCTCAAGGGCCTCCTCTTCTCAACCCCGGGGGGAGATCGGACCCCCACACTGGGGGAGCAGGGGGGCGGGGGGTGGAGATTCTAGGCGGTAGGCCTGGGGTATCTGAAAGTGGGCTGAACTGAAAACTGCTTTCCGTAAATTCTCCTCTGCTGGATTTTTTTATTCCCAGGTCTAATTCCAGACTGTGATGTGAATTCTCCCTGGGTCCCCCACCCCCGACAAGTTCCCCCGGCCCCAGCTCTTGAGCCAGCACCCCCACCGCCCCCTGCGTTTCGCGTTTCAGGGCTTGTGGGGTGCAGCACAGAACTCCACTCCATCTCGCAGACCCCAGGGCGCCCTCTAGCGGACGCGAGGCGCGAGGTGGGGCCATCGCTCGCCCTCGGGCCGGTCCCGCTGCTTAAGGGCACCTGGCAGGTTTGGAGACTCAGAAGGGCCACAGCGATTGTTGCTTGGGTTTGTGTCTTTGGAGCGGTGGGAGGCGGCACCCATGTCGGCAGAGGACCTAGCAGGGGGCCGATGGACTGAGACCCGACAGCTGCCACGCAGGCGGCGTTCCTTCCACGCTTAGGACTCCCGGCTTCACCTCTGGGACAAGCCCACGGGTGACGCTCGAGCTTTCTTCCGCCCCCAGGCTTCCAGGTCCGGTCCTAGTTTCGAGGCCCGGCTTTGGGAGTGGGGGTGGGGTGTCCCCAGTTCCCCAGAGGCGGACACGGGCCTCCTGGGGCCGCGATCGGAACCCCGGGCGGGCGCGGGTGGGGGCGAGGTAGGTGGGTGGGTGGGTTGCGGGGGGTCTCCCCGCGAGGTCCGAGAAAAGGAAAGAGGGGGAAGCCAGGAGCCTCTCCCGCTCGGCCTCCTGGAACTGCCCGGGCTCCGGGAGCAGCGCCCCCGCCTCTGCCAGAAACTGGCCTTCTTAGAAGGGAGGGGGAAAGTGTGAATGAGAAGTTGGGGGCGGAGCGCGCGCGGGGGAGGGGCCGCTGCCAGGAACGCGCCGCCGGGGCTGGCGCCGCGCCCGCCGGGCCGCCCGGGCCGCCTCGCATCGCGCTTTGTCTCTGCGCGCGTCTCTGCGGGTCCCCGGCCCCGCTCGCGGCCCGCCCTCGGCCGCCCGCGGCCCCTCCCTCCGCTCGGCGCGCAGCCTTTCATTGCTGCGAGTAGTGACTAAACATTACAAGAAGGCCGGCCGAGCAGTTCCAGGAATCGGGGGGGCGGGGCGCTGGGGCCGCGTATATACCCGCGAGCGCGGCCTCGGCGGCGGCTTCGACTCACACTCCCCGCGCCGCCGCCGCCACTCCGGCCCCGCACGCAGCCCGCCCGGCCCAGCTCCGGTCGCGGCCCCTCGCCTCGCGCCCCCTCACCCCCCACCGCCCGGCCGGCCCGGGGGCGCGCAGGGGGCAGGGCGGGCGCCCCGGCGAAGCCCGAGGGACGCGCGCGCGAGGCCCCTTTGTGGACTTCGCGGCTGCCAACATCTGGGCGCAGCGCGGGCCACCCACCGCTGGCCGCCGTGCCTTGGGGACCGTAGGAGGCACAGCCCCGAAGCCAAAGACTTCGGTTTGGGACCAGGTAGGAAGGAGGGGCGCGGCGTGGAGCGGGGGGGGGGGGGCGGGGGTTGGAGGGTTCGCTAGTCCTGGGAGCTTTTCCCGGTTTCCCCTCCCCTTCCCGGGTCATTCCCGGCAGGGAGGGGACGAGATAGGGGGCAGAGCAGATGGAAGCCGGAGATCCCAGGTTCCCGGAATACCCAGGCTGGGGCCTTTCGGCTTCTCGGGTCCCCTCCCTACCCCCCCCAACCCCCCACCCCATGCCTCGGATTTCTTTCTCCGTCCCTGCCCCCCCGGGGCCACCGGTCTGAGCGGCGCCCAGAGCGTCCCGGGGGCCCTTCTCCCGCTCCCCACCCCGGCCATGCTCCTGGAGACCCAACTTCCGCGCCCGAGTTTCCCACTCGGCACCTTACCAGTGCGCGCTGGGGAAAGGGCTGCCTGGAGGCGGGGGCTGGGCGGGCTCCGTGGGGGCGTCTGGGTCGGAACGGGGGCCCAGGTGAGCGCCTCCGGGGCAGCTGGTGTCCCGGCCGCTCCGCAGAAGCAGGGGAGCCGGGGCGGGTCGGGCGCGCTGGAGGGTTCCGGGCACTCACGCGGCGCGCGCCTTCTTCCCCGCAGCCCCCCGGGATGCGGTAGCGGCCGCTGTGCGGAGGCCGCCGAACAGCTGCAGCCGCCGCCGCCGCGCAGATCCACGCTGGCTCCGTGCGCCATGGTCACCCACAGCAAGTTTCCCGCCGCCGGGATGAGCCGCCCCCTGGACACCAGCCTGCGCCTCAAGACCTTCAGCTCCAAGAGCGAGTACCAGCTGGTGGTGAACGCAGTGCGCAAGCTGCAGGAGAGCGGCTTTTACTGGAGCACCGTGACGGGCGGCGAAGCGAACTTGCTGCTGAGCGCCGAGCCCGCGGGCACCTTCCTCATCCGCGACAGCTCGGACCAGCGCCACTTCTTCACCCTCAGCGTCAAGACCCAGTCGGGGACCAAGAACCTGCGCATCCAGTGCGAGGGGGGCAGCTTCTCTCTCCAGAGCGACCCCCGGAGCACGCAGCCCGTGCCCCGCTTCGACTGCGTGCTCAAGCTGGTGCATCACTACATGCCCGCCGCCGGCGCCCCCTCGTTCTCCCAGCCCCCCGCTGAACCCTCCTCCTCGCCCTCCTCGGAGGTGCCCGAGCAGCCACCGGCCCAGCCGCTCTCCGGGAACCCCCCCAGGAGAGCCTATTACATCTACTCGGGGGGCGAGAAGATCCCTCTGGTGTTGAGCCGGCCCCTCTCCTCCAACGTGGCCACTCTTCAACATCTCTGTCGGAAGACCGTCAACGGCCACCTGGACTCCTACGAGAAAGTCACCCAGCTGCCTGGGCCCATTCGGGAGTTCCTGGACCAGTACGATGCCCCGCTTTAGGGAGCAAAGGGGGCAGGGATAGGGCGAGGGAGCCCGGGTCCCCTCTCCTCCGTGGCACATGGCACAAGCACAAGAATCCAGCCGCGCGAGTCCTGCAGCTCCCGGGTGAGCCAGGGTGCGGGGAGCCCCCTCCTGCCGGTCCTCCCCCCGCAGAACAGGGCCGGCGGCACCTGGAATGTGTTTGAGGGGAGACGGAGAGCCACCGGAGCACACCTCCCCGACTCCAGCGTCTCCGGAGGAGCCAGCTGGCCCAGGGGGACCACAGCAAGGACCGCAGTGGATGCTCTGTCCGCTCCCGCCTCCTCCACCCCGCTGCGCTTCCAAACGGGAGACCCCGCGGGGCGTGTTGAACTGTGAGAACTGCTGGGATCTTCGAACTTTCCAACGGAACTTGTTTGTTCTTTGATTTGGTTTAAAACAGAGCTTTAAACCTCAGCGGGTTGAGAGCCTGGAAAAGGGTGGAGGGGAGACAGAGAGAGAGAGAGAGAGGGTGCCTCGGGGGCCCAGGGCTGCAGGCTGGCCAAGGAAATGGTCACTCCCACTGCTCGGCTCAGGTCAGGAGGGGTGGCTGCCTGCTCCACCTCTGGCTCTGGGGAGAAGGGTGACCTGAAGGGGATCTTTCTGTTCCCCCTCTTCCTGCCCCTCAGATGGCCACCAGAAACACAGGTCCTAGAGTCCGTCTAGTGCCCAGGAGCCCAGGGCCCTTCTCCCGTTTTAAGGGGGGAGTGGCATTGGGGGCTCGGAATGGATGGGCTGGTCAGTAGTTCTGAGCCCACCCCTGCTCTACCTTTCAGCACCTGGGGAGGGGGGGTGGGGCTGGAGGAGATGAGCCACCTTTGACCCCAGACAGAGACGATGGAGCATTCTACTTTGTGCCTCCTGACTAGATCTGGCTAGATTTGCCTTAAATGCTCCCTGTCCCATGGATAGGGACTGGCACACAAGAAGCCACACACTCAGCCAACCCCAGCAGAGGCCAAAGGATTCTCAGAGGGGCGCCCAGCGGCCACTCACCATTTGGTGGTGGAGGTCGGAGATGGATTGGTGGGGAGGGGGCAGAGATCCACCTGCTTTCCAGCTGAGCCCAGGAAGAATGCCAGCCAGCCCAGTGGATACTGGCCATCAGTGGGGCCTGGGCTCTGGTCCGAGGCAGAGCCACTGGGCCCCCCAGCCCCCAGCCCCTGCACAGACAGCCCTCCCTCCTCACTTTGGGGGACTGGCACCGGCAGGAAGTCATCAAGAGGCTCTGCCACCCAGCTGCTCCCGCTGTGCAATAGCACTGATGAGTGAAAACTCAGAGGAATGTAGCAGCGATGGAATTACCTGGAACTGTTCTTTTTTTGGGGAAAACCAAACACACGAAAGTTTTCTGTGTCAGGTATTGGGCTGGATGGGTCAGCTGTGTGTTGGGGTGGTTTTTTTTTTCCTTGTTATTTTGTTTGGATTTTGTTTTTGTTTTTTAATAATGTTTACAATCTGCCTCAATCACTCTGTCTTTTATAAAGATTCCACCTCCAGTCCTCTCCCCTCCCCCTACCCAGGCCTTCAAGGCTGATAGGAGATGCTTGAAGAACTCAACAAAAATACAAATACAAATCAAACTTTGCACATATTTATATTTATATTCAAAAAAGAAACATTTCAGTAATTTATAATAAAGAGCACTATTTTTTAATGAAAAACCTGACTGGAGCCTTTCTCCCACCCCCCACCGCCCCTCCAGCCTTGCTTTCTCTTTCACCCACACCCACACGCTACATCAGAGGGTGGCGGCCCTACCCCCTCACTGCCCTGGTGCTTCTCGTGATGGAATCAAACTCAGGCTTCACGTCACTGACAACCGAAGGCAGCCACCTAGACTGTACCCGGGAGGGGTAATTCCTGCTAGTCTGATTCAGATCTGACCAGAATATGCAAAGCAAGTTCGAAGGAAGCGCTTCAAAGGGCTTGCAGGGAGTATAAACGGAGCTGTGGTCAAAGCTTTTAGAGGCTCCAAGCTATTAGAGGCACTGGGCTCCTTGGCAGAGAGGTGTTACGAGAAAGCCCAGACTATGGGGTCCTGGCAGTGACCCATGACCTCATCCAGGTCCCCAGGAGCTGGGGGGAGGGGTGGTCCCGATGCAAACCCTGCACACAGTGGGGCCCTCCCACGGGTAGGAACCCCAGCCTGAGCAGTGGATGGGACCACCCGCCTCCCAATAAGAGCAGCCATCTATTCACCTGTTTTCAGCCACTCCCACCCCTAGGGCACTCAGACACCACCTGGGTTCACCTTCCTTGCCACCCCCACCAGGCAGGTGTTATTACCCCACATTCGCAGACCCAACTGCGTGTTTCCTGGGAGCGGGGACTTGGACTGGTCGCTTCTGATGCCTAGAACTGGTGCTCAGTAAATATTTGTTGGCTGAGCCTGGGGGCAGCCTCTTAGGTTCATGGAGGTTAAGCAACCTGCCCAAGGACACACCACTTGGGAATGTGGGAAAGACACAGGTTAGGAACCCAGGAGGCTTTGATTTTCCCAAAGCCCATGAATGCTCTGCCTCCCTAAGTAAGCAAGAAGTCTATGCCCAGGGTTGCCCCTAGGTGGGTCCCCCCTGCAAAGCCAAGAGTTTGTAACCTCCTCCCCAACATGCACACTCAGCACTAGGGCTCTGCGAAAACACAAACTAAAAATGCCTGTTCTGAGACACTTCCCTTCCACGCTTCTTCCTCCCCCAAGCCCCCAAACCTAACAGATGGAGAGATGAGTGTTCCCCCACCAAGGCAGGGGCCCATTCCCTCATCTGCCTCGGATGCCTAAACAAATGCCAAAGCCCTCTTCCTGGCCCCCGATAAGCTGCTCCAGGAATCAGTGTCCAAAAGGCAACTGAGAGTAAATAAACAAAATCGTTTTTCTTTCCCATTTCCTGGACTTTTGGGGGAAAATAACCTAAAGTGACAAAGGGCCAGACCAGGCGTGAGATCACTGAGTGGACAGAGCACGTGGGAACCGCGCCAGACAGACTACCACCTCTAGAACTGGGAATGCAGACCCAGGCAAGGTCACCTTCCCAAAGCTCCAGGTCAGGTGAGGGGACCCAGTGGGGCTTGGCTCCCCAGTGCCTCCCAGGAGGAGGAGAGCTTGGGAAGCTTCTGGCAGGCTCTTCCCCACCCCAAGGAGTGCCAGTCTGCCACCGTGTGCTGGCACGACTGCCTCCGTGGAACCTTGGAACCCAGAATGTATCAAACCCCCATCCCCATCCTCCACCCAGAAGGCAGCTGTACAGCCAGAGTGTCCAGTATTCACAGAGCACTAAAGGGGCTTCCCTGTGGCTCAGAAGGTAAAGAATCTGCCTGCAATGCTGGAGACCAGGGTTCGATCCCCAGGTCAGGAAGATCCCCTGGAGAAGGGAATGGCTACCCATTCCAGTATTCTTGCCTGGAGAATTCCACAGACAGAGGAGCCTGGTGGGCTACAGTCCATGGGCTCTCAAAGAGTCAGACACGACTGAGCAACTCACTTCACTCAAAGGACCTGGTAGGGAAGTGGTTCTCTCATCCCTTGGAGGTTGAACTCAGAAGACACCTGACTCCTTTCCCTCGCTGCCCACCCCACCCTTCTTCCCATAGGTCTCTCCATTTAAAGACCACAGACTGGACCACCCTTCTAATTTGACAGACAAGTCAAATTGAGTCCCGAAGAAGGAAAGCAACTTACTGGAGTTCACACAGCAAGCTAGCTATCGGCAATACCAGAACAAAAAACTCCCAGCTAGCTCTGCTCACCAGCGCTTTTCTCTGTTTTTCCCTCCTCACCCCAACCCCTGTTGCAGAAATCTGTACTTCTAAATCCTTTCGGAGGCAGGCATCCCTCCTCCAAAGAACTTCATGGCAGGGACCCTCTGTCCTGGCCGCCAGCGGAGGGGTATGCCTGCTTCCAAGATTTGCTAAGAAGAGTCCCACAGGGAAGGGGGACAATTCTCAGCGGCTTGAGCAGGCACCCACGCCTCAAGAGGTTAAGCTTAGCTGGGGGTACTTGGCCAAAACAAAGGCTGGAGATGCTCTTCCGCAGGCCCAGAGTCCAATCACCCTGCTTCAGGCGCTGTAGGAATTCACCCCGAGAGGCCCTTATCCGCTCTCCGTTGGTACTGTTTTGGGGCAGTCCGCCCGATGAGTTAAGAGCCGGGAACGGGAACTCTAATGCCTGCTCTAGAAGGGGGAATGAAGGAGGCCACAGACCGGGGAGCTGGAGACGGGAAATAAGCGGCCACGTGTGTCCTAGTCTAAGGAACAAGTAAGGATGTTCGAGACGGGGTACGCCGGGGTACCAGGCAGAGAGAGAGCGAGAGAGACAGAGCGGGGCAGAGTCAGACAGCCACAGAGGGAGTCGAAGCAGAGACAGAAGTCTGCGGGGAGGGGAACCACTTGCACAGGGGCTGACCGGCAAGACCGAGACCGAGGTGGAATAAGCCCGGTCCCGGGTGCACCTTCCTGCGCGGCATCCCGCCCCCTCCCATGCCGGCGGCCGCCGGGCGGGCGGTCAGGCAGGCGAGAGCGTCGCTCTGGAGGACGGCCTCTGCCAGGAAGAATCACTTCCCGGACACTGCAGGAGCCCTGACGGAGCTATGCGAAGAATGTCCGCGCGAAGCCGGGCGGGTGGCACCTCCCGGGCCCACGCCGCCGCCGCCGCCGCCGCCGCCCTGAGGAGAGTGCGCGCAGACAGACCACGCCCCGCCACGCCCCCCGCCACGCCCCCCGCCGCCGGCGGAGCGGTCACCATAGCAACGGGATTGCAGGCGCAGAGTGCTGTTTATTCTCAAACGAGTGCCAGGAAATTCGGCCGGGAGGCTGCCAGGCGCACCTCCCTGGGGTGGGGGGTCGGGAGAGGGAGAGAAGGGTGGACCGGCGCGCCCGGAGCTCCTGGGGGGAGGGAGAGAGAGAAAGAGGGAGGGAGTCCTTCGTCACTGGGGGGGGTCACTGACCCCTCCCAGGAGAGGCTGCTCAGGACGCCCTGACTCTTTGCCAGCCCTGAGTGGATCAAGTTTTCCCGGGGGATCCGAGATTCCCCCTCCAGGCCGGCAACGCCTCCACCTCCCCAAAACAGGCTCACAGCCCCTGCCTGTCAGTCACTCACTCACTCATTCATTCATTCTCTCAGCAAGTACCTATTAACACATCCTGTGAGTTAATAGGATTGAGCTTGAACAAGACAAAGCCCGGCTCCTGCTCTCCAGAGATTTCGTGGGAGTGACAGACACCAGTTAAAATGTAAATAAAATGAATGGACTGCTATCTGCGCCCCGAAGACTCATCTTTAAGCCTCATTTCCAGTACCTCAGACATCCACAATCCTGTCTATCCTTAGGCACGGTGACCAGCTTGTCCTGGGTTAGTAGCCCTGAGTGTCCAGGACATTTGATCACCCTTCCCTCGGGTCACACAATCATGTCAGTGATGGAGAAACTGAGGCTTGGATTACAAGGACAGTTCTTTCAGGGTGGTGGGGATCATTAGAGAGAGTTGGAGGTCCTACCTGAGAATCCAGGGCTCTTTTGCCTCAACCCTTTTCACCACCCAGGCCTGCCCCCCTTCCCAAGGCTCAAAAAGCCAAAGAACCACCTGCAGACTTCCCCCAGGGAGTGGATGAAATTGCTGATTCCCGGACTCCAAGCCCAGCTTTTCTGAATCAGAAGCTCCAAGGACAGTCAGCAAGCTCAATACTCAACACCACCTCAGGTGACTCTGAGACCACTCGCTGCCTTCGGGGAAGACAAGCCTCGGTCCTCCTCATTTCCTGGGACAGGGGATTTCCTCCTGGAACCTTGACTAAGCAGGAGCTGGAAAATCAGCAGGGAGGGGAGGCCCAGGTTCACCACCCGCTTGCGAGGAGGCAAGTGCCGACAAGTGCAGCCTCTGCTGGGCTCCAGCCCCTGGGCCTCAGGCCGAGGATGGTGGCGGGTCGGGGAGGGGGTGGGGGTGGGGAGGAGCACGGTGCGCCTTCTCCCCAGTGCTGAGCCCTCCCAGCTGTGCTGTGCTGGGAACAGGCCAGACATTTGTGAAACCCTGGGTTAGCCTGACCCACTGTCATGAGGGCTGCCTGTGGAAGCTGGTGCGGGGAGGGGGGTGGGGGGCTGTTCCCAGAAGTGGGGAGAACTCTGGACTTCCCACTCCTGAGTGCTCCAGATTGCAGCACAGCCTTAAGCAACAGAGGTGGCCTGGAAGGCTGCGTTGCAGAGAGAACAGAGGCCCCCAGCTCTCATCTGAAGAGAAGCCAGGACTCTTGAGTGCTAAAATTGCATGCCTTCCTCATTAATAATATCACAGCTGCTGTTCGTAGTAATAATTAGGCCCAGCCTTAGAGAAAGGTGGAAAACCTAGGCTTCAAAGAAGAAACACACAGAAGGCGAGTTCGGTATTTACATTACACAAGAAAATGTGTTTCCTCTCTTTCACCTCCCCTCCCCCAAGTCTTAAATCTTTCCATACAGAAAGCACTACATGGTGTCCATAATGTACAGGATGATGAAGGTTATAGACAAGAAACATAAAATCCATGAGGACCGGTCCTCCAGGAGGCCTGTGTGTGCACAACCACAGGGGGCGCTGTTCAGGATATGATCTTTGTAGGCGGGGTCCCATGACATTGTACGATGGGGACTGTAGTGGTTATGAGCTTTAGGGTACATTAGTACCTGATGCTTACCTGCCCGGTGCCTCCAGGTGATGTCAACGAAGGTGGGAACCCTGTCCTGGGCACCGGGACCAATGCTGGAGAGACCACTGCCAACAGGGAGCCTTCAGACTTCAAGAAGCATACATATAGTCTGAAAGGGGAACCAGACGTGAAAACCAAGAAGTATCCTAAAAAGGAATAGGTATAAAAATGCAATGGCGTACAGGGTACAGCTGAGGGCCTCCGGGAGGAAATGACCCACAGTGCTTCCCAGAAGAGATGACTCCGGCGGTGATGAGAAGGAGCAGGTGTTCTCTCAGCAGGCGTGGGACAGCTTGGCATCCTAGTGATCAAAACAGGGAAATGGCCAAAAAAGGGAAAGGAAGACTTTGGGGAACTTCAAGAAGTTTGGTGTGTCCCCATCAGGCACATCCAGGCCAGGCTCATCTTCTAGAAACGCTGCTTTCGTCATCACGTGACACACACAGTCCTTCCCCATAGGATGCACACTGCTTCCCGGGGTGCTGCCAGTTTCTTCCAAACCAGACCGTGAACTCTTTGAAGGAAGAACTCACTCTTATTCATTCCTTCAGCAATAATTTATTGATTGCCTATTCTGTACCAGGAACTGGATCTTCACAAAATCTAATAAGAGGGGGTCATGGTGCCTAGTGTAAGCCCACCAAATGCTTGACCCCAAATGCTTGACTGTACAAAAGAAGAAACTTCTTTACACAAAGGGGTTTCTGGAGTCAGTAAAATATGATTTCAATCATTTACAACTTTTATTTTGGGAAGCAAAGAGGCACGTTTTATTTTGAATACGTTGCATTTTGTTTCTTTCAAGACATCTTAATGTGTTATCTTACTCCTACCTGAGGCAGCCCAGATGAAATATATTGCATTTTCCGGATAAGCAAACTAAGGTGTCAGGGGATTTAGGCTTGCCTCAAGTCACACAGGGGCTTCCCAGGTGGTTCAGTGGTAAAGAACCTGCCTGCCAATGCAGGAGACATAAGAGACCCAGGTTCGATTCCTGGGTCAGGAAGATCCCCTGAAGGAGGGCATGGCAACGCACTCCAGTATTCTTGCCTGGAGAATCCCGTGGACAGAGGAGCCTGGTGTGTTGCAGTCCATCAGGTTACCAAGAGTCGGACACTACTAAAACGACTTAGCACGAACACACAAGTCATACAGACGATCGATGGAAGGAGCAGACTTGTTATTTGGTTGCACTGAGTCTTACGGTGGTTCACAGACTGTGTTGCCCCGCAGCATGTGGGATCTTAGTTCTCTGACCAGGGATGGAAGTGGTGTCCCCCGCATTCCAAGATGGATTCTTAACCACCGGACCACCAGGGAAGAAGTCCCAGGAGCAGACTGACCACCTGCCCTTTCCACCATTACCCGTATGTGCATGTGAGAGCCCCCCCAACCAGGATCTCCACTTAGCTACTGTGAAGGCTCCCCAGGGGACCCAAATGGCTTCTGGATCCACACCTGGCTCTCATCAGAGACTAGTCAGCCCTGGAGGGCAGTCCTGCAGCTACCATTCCATCCACTGAGGCCTTAGGATCTTCCCACCTCCCAGTGGCTGGGAGCCTCAGATATTCAGGGCTGGTATTCCCAATGGGCGTAGAATTGCCAAGGAAACACTACTGAGACCTCTGGCCAACCCAATGTGCAGAGGTTTGTGTGAAGCCTCAGAGAACCTCAGTATCGCTCTCAACTATTCCTCTGGAAGCCAGGGAAGGGATGAGATGACGTCTATACCTCTTTCTGTTATAGAAGTCTATGAAGAGGAGGCTGGAGGGAAAGGATCCAGTTTGGGAGGGAGACAGGCTGGCTGGCTTTGGAGCGTGGTCCTCTGGCCACTCACTGCTCTTTTCACTGTCCCTTGGCACCTGGTGAAAGTAGGCAAGAAGCTCTGGAGGGAAGGCCACCCAGAAGCTATTCAGAGACCAACCCACATTGCCCGATGAGAGGGTGGGGACAGCCCGTGGCTGTGGAATCTGTCCTCCACACTGGGGCTTCCCCACTGGACTTCTCAGACCATCACTCCAGGGGTTGCCTGGGAACTCCAGCAAGGACCCTGACCAGGCTCTGGCCAGAGCCCTGGAGTGGAGGGGAGGAGCCTCGGAGAGCAGCCCAGCCCTCCCGCAGGCATCCTGCCAGGCCTCTCCAGCCTTAGAGGAGCTGCGAAGGTCAGCCAAGGGGCCCTGCTGCAACAAGAGACCTTGTGCCCACACCAGGATAAGGACTGAGCTGGTCTGTCCTGAGTGGGGGAAGGGAGGGGCCTCAACCACAGCAGAAGATACAAGACCCTGGTACCATCAGGCTGGACTCCGTCATTGGTATGAGAGACATCTGGAGAGGAAGAATCGATAAGGGCCAGATTCCCAGTAGAGGCTGCAGGCCCCAAGAGAAAGATGGAGCAATGGCCAGAGGTGCCTGGAGGACTTCCTGCACGTGCCCCGGGTAGACACGTTGCTTCACGCACAAGCTGCTCCACACATTCTGAGCTCTGTCTGTAAACTTGACACCCAGTACCATTCCTCCATTGTGCGCTGTACATGAGCTTTCCATGGGATGATGCATGATGGTGATCAGCCCAATCTAGCTTCCCACCATGAGTAACACAGCAAATCCGGAGATGACTGACCAGGATCCAGCGGCAAGGTGATGGCAGGGGTCCGATCTTTTCTCCGGGAAGAGAAAGGGGGCCTGAACAAGGATCACAGGTTTTCTAGGCCTCAGAGGCAGGATTTAAGCAAATGAGTCAGCCTGCTCAGGGTTCCGCTCCCTGGTCTCAGGGGCCCTCCCTGCAGGTTTCCGGAGGGTTCAATGGGAAACAGACAAGGACTGCAGGAGAATGCTGTCGACCGTGGTTCTCTGCCTGGCCTGTGGAGTAAGAATAAAGACGGGTTCACCAACCCATAGCCGTCTTCTTGGCCCTGTCTCTGCAGGGAAAGAGCCCACCCCCGTGTGTTTTATAGATCTCACATACTTTCAAGGCCTGCTTCTGATGCGCCAAGCACTCTTCTAAGCCTGTGATAGGTAGGAACACATTTAATTCTCCAGTAACGCCCTGAGTTAGGTGGTATTACTGTCCCCATATTTATAGTGGAGGGAACTACAGAACAAAGATGTAATGTGACGTGCCTGAGGTCACAGAGCTACCCAGGAGCAGAGCTGGATCCAAACCCAAGCATTCGGGCTGCACATCCCTGCCCATGGCCAGTGTCTGCCAGCCTCACTGAGGCTTGCACACGGGCACAGGAGCCCTGGACTGGCAGAGTGCAGGGCGCCGGCTGTAGGGCAGGAAAGTCAGGGGGGTACATGTCTCAGATCACTGCTTCCTGGCAAATGACCTGGAGCGGGTACCTCCAGGTCATGCGGGTAGCTCCATGACCTAGTAATGGTCTTGCCTTGGTTCTTTTTTAAAATTATTTATCTATTTATGGCTGTGCTGGGTCTTCATAGCTGTGTGAGCTTCTCTGTAGTTGTGTTGCTGCGGGGGCTGCTCTCCAGTTGCAGTGCCCAGGCTTCTCATTGCGGCGGCTTCTCCTGTCGCAGAGCATGGGCTCCAGGGTGCTCAGGGCACACGGGCTCAGTTGCTGCGGCTCCCGGGCTCTAGGGCACATGCTCAATAGTTGTGGCTCGGGGGCTTAGCTGCTCCAGGGCGTGTGGGGTCGTCCCGGATCAGGGAAGCCAACCTGTATCTCCGGCATTGATGTGTGCTCAGTCCCTCAGTCGTGTCTAAATCTTTGTGACCCCATGGACTGTAGCCTTCCAGCCTCCTCTGTCCATGGGGATTTTCCAGGCAAGCATACTGGAGTGGGTGCCTTTCCTGCATTGGTAGGCAGATTCTTTACCACTGAGCCACCAGAGAAGCCCTTGCCTTGGTTCTTAATCTATACATGGGCATCTCAACAAAACCTGATTCATGGGTTGTTGTGAGGTGGAGACAAGATCATGTCACACGGTTAGTACTATTAGCAAGGGTTCCCTGGGACCAGCAAGATTCAAAATGGCCTCCCACAGTCACCCCCATCAAACTCCCCACCCTCATGCTATGAGAACAGTGGAGACCGACAAGCCTTGGCCGCAGTTTCCTGTCCGGGTGGGAGGAGGGTGCTTAGGAAGCGTTCCTTCCTGTCTCCTCCTTGGTCTCTTCCAAGCTTTTGCTTTCCGTGCCTGGTGGATTTCCTTCTTGTTTTCCACAACTGCCCTCAGTCTGACATTTGGTGCTCATACGAGTTTCCTGGGGCTGCTGTAACAAAGGTCCACAAACTAGGGGGTTTAAAACAACAGAAACGGATTTTCTAAGTCTTGGAGGACAGAAGTCCCAAATCAAGAGATCAGCAGGGGCTTCCCTGGTGCTCCAGTGGTTAAGAATCCGTCTTGCAATGCAGGGGTCACCAGTTTGCTCCTGGTCCTGGAAGATCCCATGTGCCACCGAGTAACAAAGTAACAAACCCTGTGCACCAAAACTACTGAGCCTGCGCTCACTCTTGAGCCTCCAGCCGCAATTACTGAAGCCCCTGGCCTGTGCTCCACAACAAGAGAAGGCACTGCAAGGAGAAGCCTGCACACTGCAACTAGAGTGTAGCCCCTGCTCAGCAACGAAGACCCAGCACAGCCAAAAATAAATGAATAAATATTAAAAAAAAAAAAATAGATGTCAGAAGGGCCGTGTGCCCTCTTAAGTCTCTAGGGGAGGATCCTCTCCCCAGCACTTGGTGATCACCAGCAAGCCTCAGCATTCTTCGGCTTGTAGACGTATCACTCCAGTTTCCGCCTGTCTTCAAATGGCCATCTTCCCCGAGTGCCTGTATCCAGGCACATCTCCCTCTCCTTGTGTCCAGTCATTGGATTAGAGCCCAAACAAATCCAGGATGACCTCATCTTAACTAAAGACATCTGCAAAGACCCTCTTTCCAAACAAGGTCACATACAAGACTCTAGATGGACACGAATTTGGAGGATTCTGTTCAACCCGGTACTGCCAACTGGTCCTGCAAGATCTAAAGCTAAGAACATTTTATTTTTTTCTTTCCTTGCCTCTTCCAGGAAGAGAGCCTGACCAATGTGTCCTTCTTTGCTCTTGGGAGGAGGAACAAGAGGAAGGCCCTTTTATGTTCCATCCAAACACCTTGAACAAAGAACAGGCTGAAAAGATGCCTGGGGATGTACCCAGCAGATGGCCTGGCCAAGGGCAGGGCTGAGAGGCAGTCTGCACGGCCAAGGGCAGTCCTCTTGGGGAGGAGGAAGATGCGTCTGTAGCCTGTTTGGCATGGCCTGGTCCTCCTCAGACATTGCCTCATTTAGATGCAGGGATATTTCCTACATTTCTCTGGTGAAGGGCTTCAGTATTAGCAACCTCAAATGACCCTACACACAAGAAAGAGCATCCTCTAGAAAGCTTATTCTGAGCTTCCAGGGGCAAGAGACAGAAGGAAGGTGAAGCCTCAGAGCTGGGCGTAGGAGATCTGGCCAGTGCCACACCGTTCCTTGGCAATGTCACCTAGGGAAAAGTCCAGGGGATGCCCAACGGCGAGCTCTTTGCAAAGCCCTGGGTATCTGATGGTGAAGTGGACACAGGTGCACAACAGCCTCCATCCCTCAGCTGTGCCTGTTGGATCAGACAACCAGGTTAGAGAGACAGCTAGGGATATGAAGTGAAGGGACTTTCATCTGCACCTTTCGTCACTGCAGCATTATCATCATCAGAGAGGAGGTGTGAAGAAGAAAGCTCCAGGTGGTCTGTTACAGCTGAAGGGGATGTTCTCAGGTCCTGCCCTCACCCAGGGCCTTGCAGCCCCTTCCCTCTGCCTCCTCAGTCCCTCGCCTACAATTGGAGACTCTGGACAAACCTCTGGTCCTGAGAAGCTTTCTGGGGCCCCCAGGCCTGACAATCTAGAGCCTGGGAAAGGAGAAAGGGAGGAGGCCAAGAAGGCATGGGCTTCAGCGCTTACCTGAACCACAGGAAGGGGACCGCCTACCCCAGCATACCCGCAGGTGCTCTTCCGGGGACAGGAAGTCAGCTGAGTACTGAGCAAACAGCACGCTGGGGGAGGGGCTCAGGCACCTGGGCGGTCAGCTGCCCCCCTCCCCCACTACTCTTCTGCTTTTCTGGGCCACACTGGTTCCCACACTCAGGAGACCAGACGAGTGGGGATTAGGAGCCTGGGTTGTCTCCCCAGTTCAGTTTGCCTCCTCAAAGTTAGGAGACCAGGGTACGTCTCTGAGTCTGCTCCCCACCTGTTACAACGGTAACAGGTAATAATGCATCTCTGCTTCCCAGGGTTGTTGTCATAGACCAGTGAGTGAACATAGTGAGTCCCAGGTCCACACTGGCTGCTCTGCTGCCCCTGGAAAGGGGCTGAGCCCAGACAGACTATTTCTTGCAAATAATCTGGCATATCTGCTTAAGGGAGAAATGGCGCCCTCCTGGCAGACCTACCTGGCCTGCTAACACTCCCTGGGAAAGCAGTAATTCCTGTCTCCACTTCTCACACTGCGTGAGCCCTCACCCCACCAGGGCCCCTCTCTGGCTGGCCTGCCCAACCACAGGACAATCAGGCTTTTAGCCAGGCAGTTACAGTAAGCTAGGCCCGCCCTTCCTTACATGGGGTACCACGGCTCTCAGGTCCTGGGGCCTTGGTTGTTTTCCCAGAGAGGAGTCAAATGGGGGATCACCAGCCCCTTCCCAACCTGGTACCCTGGGCTGGCTCCTAACCCCACCCCCAGGACATGCTGGTGTTCCCAGCGATTTCTAGGGGCCGCTCAGTCCTGGCAACCAACCAGTCCAAGCTGCAAAGGGCAGCTGAAGCAGCAACTAACGTTTCAGAAGGAGCGACTGACTCACTTCAGCCGGGCTGGGCCCCCTGTTAATATTCTTGGACCGCAGCCTGGGATTCCTGCAGGTTCCGACAGCAAGTTAAGCCATCCTCTTGTAGGAGGCGGCTTCCAAGGTAACCCTGAGAGGAGAGGAGGAGAGGAGAGCCCTGGCAAGGGTGTTGATTCACCCAAGAAGCTCCAGGCCTGGGGGACAGGATAGCCCCCGGCCTGATTAAGCAAGGAAGGGGGAGGAGGAGGGAAACAGGACCCTATCTACAGAGCACAGGACACGTTACATAATTATTCTATTTTAATCACAGCCACCCTGTAGGGTAGATATGACTAAATGCTGGTTAATAGATGAGGAAACTGAGGCTGGGAGAGGTTAAGGAGGCTAGCAGGTGGGTGGAGGGTGGTGAGGGGAGAAGGCTGCACGGGCAAAAAGTGAGGTCAGCCCCCTTTTAAACAGCTCAGCCTGAGGGTCCAAGGAAGGTAACAAACAGCCGGGAGCCTGTGCTGCCCCGCCCCCCACCCAGGCGCACCTCTCGGTGGGCAGGGCCGGCACAGAGCCTCCCTAGGACCCCCTGGTCTGGGACTGCATCTGACCGGGACCCCGCCGGAGCAGGGCGTGGGCTCGGATGGCGGTGGCCCTGGAGGTGGGTCCCTGCCACCCCTCCCCCAGTCGGCGGGATCTCTCGACTCCTCTGTCCCGGCGTGGGGCCGGGCGCCAGGACTCGGACCCGTACCGCTGTCAGGGGACGCTTTGATCCCGATCCCAGCCACCTCGTGCGTGCCCCTGGCAATTGCGCCTCTGCCGGCTGCGTTTAAAGGGGAAGTGTACCGACACAGACACACACCCGCCCAATCTCGCCACCAGCTGCGGATTCATCAGCCCTTCCATCAGCGCGGCCGGCCCCCGACCGGCTTCCTCGCGGGCTGAGGTCAGCGCCCCGCCCCGCCGCCCCGCACCTGGCCTCGCGCCCGGGATCCCTGCCCCGGGTCCCCAGTCCCTGCCGCGCTCCCGGGTCCCAGCTCCCAGGCGCGGGGCGGCCCCTCGCGCCCGCCGCCCGCGGACCTCCCGGCCGAGCCCTATTTCGGGCGCTGGCGCCGCTGGCCCGGGCAGCCCTGCCCGGAAGGCAGGCTATTCTGGGCCGGGCGGCCAGAGCAGCTGCGGCCCCAGGGCTTCCCGGCAGGGTGCGCGCCTGGGACAGAGGGCACGCTGGGGCAGGGCTCCCCTCCTCCCCTAACCGCCCCACCTTCCTCCCAGTCCACGCCCAGCTCCCCTCCCCTTTTTTTTGCCATACCTATGTCCTTCCCTCGGCCCGGGAACATTCTCTGGTGCCTGATCGCTGACAGTGTCCAGAACCTGTGGCCACGATGCTCCTGCCTCCGGTGCCCAGCACGCAGGTGCGAGCTCCTGAGCCTCTCGGTCCTCTGCTCCCATCTCTCCATCTGGGGTGGTCTTCCTAGCGCCCTATGCTCCTCTGGGGACAGCCACTCTCCCCGCGTGTCCCATTTACCTAGCCTTCCCGACCCTACCCATGCATCTATGTGATTCAACACTGAATCCCCAGTGTCCAGCACAGGATAAGGTTTAGAGAGATTCAGTGGCTTGCTTCCGTGGCGAGGTCAGCGCCCTAGCCCAGCTGACCCGCAGAACATCCCCTGACCCTTAGCTGTGGGTCCCAGGTGCCCCACCTTTAGCCCCAGGCTCTTTCCCTGGCAGTTTACACCCCTCCCTTCTTTTTTTATTTGGCTGTGCCAGGTCTTAGTTTCAGCATTGGAGATCTTTAGTTGCCGCATATGGGATCTTAGTTCCCTGACAGGGGATCGAACCTGGCCCCCTGTATTGGGATTGGGAGTACGGAGTCTTAGCCACTGGACCACCAGGAAAGTCCCTCAGCTTCTTTTCTTTTTCTTTCAAATTATCCCACTAGTTCAGTTCAGTTGCTCAGTCGTGTCCAACTCTTTGCGATCCCATGGACTGCAGCACTCTAGGCCTCCCTGTCCATCGCCAGCTCCCAGAGTTTACTCAAACTCATGTCCATTGAGTCGGTGATGCCATCCAACCATCTCGTCCTCTGTTGTTCCCTTCTCCTCCTGCCTTCAATCTTTCCCAGCATCAGGCTCTTTTCCAATGAGTCAGTTCTTCCCATCAGGTGGCCAAAGTATTGGAGTTTCAGCTTCAGCATCAGTCCTTCCAATGAATATTCAGGACTGGTTTCCTTTAGGATGGACTGGTTGGATCTCCTTGCAGCCCAAGGGACTCTCAAGAGTCTTCTCCAACACCACAGTTCAAAAGCATCAATTCTTCGGCGCTCAGCTTTCTTCATAGTCCAACTCTCACATCCATACATGACCACTGGAAAAACCATAGCCTTGACTAGATGGACCTTTGTTGGAATCACACTAGTACTTGTGAATAAAACATGTGTACCAAATGTATAATTAAACTCAGTTAAAATAAATTGAAATCAGTGATACGTGATTAAAAAATAAAACTTAGTGAGTAAAACACGTGTATCTGATGTATTCTGGAGGAGGAAATGACAGCCCATTCCAGTATTCTTGCCTGGAGAATCCCATGGACAGAGGAACCAGGCAGGCTACAGTCCATGTGGTCGCAAAGAGTTGGACACGACTGAGTGACTGAGCATGCACCTTATGTATACTTAAACTTGGTTAAAATGAACAACCGCTTATATATGAACAAAAAAATAAAATTTAGTGAGTAAATTACACGTACCTGATGCATAGTTAAACTTGGTTAAAATAAATTAAAAAATCAATTATATGTGAATTAAAAGGAAAATTTATCCCTATGGCCAACGAAAGAGAAATACCATCTACAGTCTACTGCCGATGCTTTACAGTGTCGTATAGATTTGTTTACACCTTGAGTTGGTCAGGGTTAACACCGCAGGATATGGTAAAAGGTCAGGCAAAAAGCCACCAGACCTGCGATGGAAATCAGGTGAGAGAGAGAGGAAAGTGTGGTTCAAATCTGGGCCCAGGAAATGTTAGGAAACCACTTTCTCCCCAGGGCCCTTTCCTTCCATCTTGCAGGGCAAGCTGGCACAGGTGAGGGGAAACCCAGCGAGGGCACCCTGGCTCATGAATAAGTAACAGCCACCCAAGGCTTTGACTCATTTGTCAATAGATGGTTGACTTCCTGACAGAGAGGCTAGCGTCCTCATGCTCACGTGTGTAAGTGAACCAACCGGTAATCAACTGACGATTCATTAATTACAAGTGGAAGTTACTGGGACTCCAGAACTCAGGCAAAACTTCCCCAGCGAAGGCTTCACTTTTCAGAGGTGCGTCTGTGTCAGAGGCCAGAGGTGCAGCTGGATACATCAAAGTGGGGCCCTAGTTTCCTGAAAGAACAGCCTCTTGGGGACTTACTGTGGGGGCGGGCAGTGGCCTCAGGGCCAGAATGTATGGGAACTTGGCTGGCGCGTGAGGTCAGGTCCCGGCCCCGCCAGCCACTCACTGCCAATGAGGGTGGTGACACCCTGCAGAGGGCTCTGGGTTCCCCACCTGACACATGGCAGGGTTTCGGGGCAGGGGGAGAGGAAAAGGGAGGGTACTCCTTTCCCCACCTTTGGGCACCCCCACTGGGTGCCCCAAATCTATTCCTCAATTCTGGGGCCCAAAAGAGGCTTGCAAGTCTAGTTTCTTTTCAGGAAGAAAGTCTTGGGTAACGGGAAAAGTCACAGGTCCTGTTTTTGAGAGGGAAGGGGGGCCGCAGAGGGTTGGCGGGGGGAAGGACTGGGAACTCTCAGGTTCTCACT
Organism: Bubalus kerabau; assembly: GCF_029407905.1. Lineage (NCBI taxonomy): Eukaryota > Metazoa > Chordata > Mammalia > Artiodactyla > Bovidae > Bubalus > Bubalus kerabau. The sequence continues at coordinate 10,458,427 of NC_073627.1, read as the reverse complement.
TCTGCTTTGCGGGTTATGGGCGCTGAGCTGCCCACAGCCCTCTCCTCCCAGAACTTCCTCCGAAGAGCCCGCTGGCCATTTGCATATATCTGGTTGAAATTCCCGATCAGAGCGTCACTCTCTCCTCCCCTCCGCCCCCAGAGGGTAGCTGGAACTTCACTGGGGAACCAAAGAGTGGGGACAAGTGGCTGTGGGACTGCGCTGAGGGCCCCAAAGCTTCCCCCGCTGATTCACCCTTATTCAGTAGATGGGCCATTTTCCCTAGAATGTTGCAACAGGGGTATTAGGGTTTTTCCAGAACTTTCCACCCTCGATGACCCAACTCTGAACCCTTCAAGTGGAACTCAAGATGACTCCCACTGGCAAGGGCTGGGCACTTGCCCCCTGACCTTGGTGTCCCCTCCGTTTCAACGCTTTCTCACGGGGCAGAGCTCAGTCTCCTGAGAACAGGCTCATTGTATATCCAGTTGTGCACAAAGTAGGCTCTTGGCCTGTATTTTGCTTCCTTAATACATATTTCTTTAATGGATGGGATGACTGGAAATTGCTTCCCCCTGATGAAGAAACAGGAAGACATCACCACTTCAGAATTCTTTAAAAAAAAGACTCTATCCCAATTGTACCTGCTTCCTCTCTGTGCTTCTTCAACTTAGGTTGTAAGCCCTCCGATTCCAAACCTAAGTTCTTAGTCATGAGAGGCAAAGCTCTTTGGGGGCAAGGCCAAGTCTCATCTCCATCCGTCTTGTCTCTCCCCACTCCCTGGTTCAGAGTCACAGAGTCGATGCCCAGTAGATTTTGTTCAATTGTGCTGCTTTTTCCTAGTCATTGTTTATGAAATCAACCCCTTACAGAGCCAGGGATAGCATCAATAGTTAATCTTGGCACTTCTCTGGTGGTCCAGTGGTTAAGAATCCACCTGTCAATGCAGAGGACACCGGTTCAATCCCTGGTCCGGGAAGATCCCACATGCTGTGGAGCAACAGAGTTCACAGGGCATAACTGCTGGAGCCTGTGTGCCCAGAGCCCGTGCTCAGCAACAAGAGAAGCCACCACAGTGAGAAGCCTGCGTGCCACAATTAGAGAGTAGAACCCACTGGCTGCGACTAGAGTAAGCCCACGCAAAGCAGCAAAGACCCAGCACAGCCACAAATAAAATTTTTTTTAAATAGTTAATCCTTGGCTGAGCTGACGGATCACAGTGGCGGTGGGAATGATGCTGGTCTTTATTCCAGGGAAGAGCCTGATGTGTTTGAGTTCCCGGATAGGAATTTCATTGTGGGGTCTCTTTAGGGTGATTTCCTATGAGTTAATGATAGCTAAGGAAAGAGACACTGGGGATTGTCAGATGGGTTCTCTACACTTTAGGGGATGTTTTTCCAAAAACTTCAGGGAAACTCTGGCCCAAAAAGTTATAGGTCCTAGGAGTGAAAATGGGTCAAGGAAAATAATGAACTAGGAAAAAAAAAATCCACAGATCAGACAATCTAATCACAAAAGAGCTCTATGTGAAACAGTGTTGGTGGGTGGAACTACTAAATAAAGCACTTCTAGTAAATTCCCTGGCTGTCCAGTGGTTAGGACTCGTTGCTTTCACTTCTGGGGCCTGGGGTTCTATCCCTGGTCCCCCGGTTGGGGGATTAGCCATGTGAGGCAGTCAAAAAAAAAAAAAATAGCACTTCTAGGAAACTGAGGTCATATTTCAAAAAGATGAGAGAAGAGGGAGGGAAGAAGACAGAAGGGAGAGAAGAACCTTAGGGGAAAGACTGAATTGTGTCAAATGAAGGAAAAAGAGAGAGAAACTGCCTTGACTGAGCACCTACTGTGTACTGCTCCGATCCCAAAGTCTGTCCATCTCACCCAAGCCCTGAAGAGCAGTGCCTTCTGCATCTTTCTCACTCAGGGCAGGCACACCCTCCCCCATTCCCCAGATGGCCTCCCAAGGCCATTCAGACCTGCTCTGAGTTTACCTGCTCCTCCATCAGATTTAGAAAGAAAGGAGGGCAGAGTGAGGCTAAGAGGGAACTGCAGTCCCAGATAGGAAAGGAGACCCTGAGAGTGGGCAGGGAGTCTCTGAATCAACTGGTGTCGACCCAGGGCAAGGGCACTGTCTGGGGCCGGGGGAGGTGGGGGAGCTCGCACCCCTGGCTGGGCAGCAATGCACTTTCTGTCACCCCTGAGTTCCAGAGGGAGACCGGAAGATGGGCAAACCATGCCCCGCTGGAGCAGAAACCAGACTTGGGGAACTGGAAACCAGCGGGTATGATGTTAATCACCAGCAAAACTCTGGAATGAATCATTAAATAAATTCATTTATTCATGCCCTTAGTCAACAAATATTTACGGAGTGTCTCTAAGTATAAGCTACAGTATTAGGCGTTCAATTGGAGTGGACTAAAGGATTTGGCGGCTACAAGCAGGGAGATGATATTTATAACCATTATAATGGAAACAGGTTCACATGAGAAGGACAGATAAACAGTATGGGGATTCAAAGAGTACTTTAAAAAGGCAGAATATAAGATCTGAATTTGGGACTTCCCTGGTGGTCCAGTGGCTAAGACTGAGCTCCTGGTGCAAGGGGCCGGAGTTCCATTCCCCGGTTGGGGAACTAGATCCCACATGTCACAACTAAAGAATTGAAGATCCTGCATGCTGCAACCAAGACCAGGCACAGCCACATTAAAAAAAAAAAAAAGATCTGAAGTTGTTTCAGGGAAGGAACCAGACACATAGTTAATAGGTCTATGTAGCAATGTGTATAAAGGCAAACAACCAGAACCTAATAATGTAGAATCTGTTGAATACGTGTCCTTATAGAATAGAATAGAAAGTCACTTAGTCCTGTCCGACTCTTTGTGACTCCATGGTCTATATGGTCCATGGAATTCTCCAGGCCAGAATACTGCAGTGGGTAGCCTTACCCTTCTCCAGGGGATCTTCCCAACCCAGGGATTGGACCCAGGTCTCTCCCATTGCAGGTGGATTCTTTACCAGCTGAGCCACAAGGGAAGGCCAAGAATACTGGAGTGGGTAGCCTATCCCTTCTCCAGTGGATCTTCCCAACCCAGGAATTGAACCAGGATCTCCTGCATTGCAGGCACATTCTTTACCAAGTGAGCTGTCAGCCAATCAAGACAGTTCATAATGGAATACTATCTAGCCAATCAAAACAGTTTATAATGGAATACTATATAGCCAATCAAAACAGTTTAGCTGTATACTTATTCATATGTGAAGATATTCACAAAATATTAGTAATTTAAAGAAGCAGATAATAAAAGAGCATTTAGGTATGATGGAATTTTATGAATGTTTGACATATGTATTTTTAGACGTTTTTAGAAACTTGTAGAAATATATACCAAAATGTTTGAAGGGCTTATCTTGGCCTAGGGGGATTTAGAATGTTTTACAATTCTTGTCTTCTATCTGTATTTTGGAATCTCAATACAATGAGTATTGACTATCCTTTTTTCAAGGATAAAAAAATGTTAAACCTAACTGTTAACAACTCAGGCCAAATAAGTCCTCATTTCTTTGACAAGATTGTCAGATCATAGAAATACTACGGATAGGGAATTCCCTGTTCCCTGGAAGTTCAGTGGTTAGATTCCCCGCTTCCATTGCAGGGGGCCCAGGTTCTATCCCTGGTCGGGGAAATAAGATCCTGCAAGCCATGCAGCGTGGCCAGGAGGAAAAAAAAAAAGTTGCTATAGATACAGAATACCTTGATTCCATGAGAACATCTGGTGGCACAGTGGCACACACCTGCCAGGGTAGCGTACATGGGTTCAATCCCTGGCCCGAGAAGATTCTACATGCCTCAGAGCAACTAAGCCTGCGTGCCACAACTACTCCGAGCTCTAGAGCCTGCGAGCCGCAGCTAGTGAAGTCCAAGAGCCTAGAGCCTGTGCTCCACGGTAAGAAGCCACCATGATGAGAAGCCGGCACACCGCAGTGAAGAGTAACCCCTGCTCATCATATCTAGGGAAAGCCCATACAAAGCAACGAACGTCCAGCGCAGCCAAAAATAATTAATTTAATTAAATTTCAAAAAAGGAAAAGGTAGGCCTGAAAATAGTATGGTTAGGTTGTAGCAGGTAGAAACAGTTACTAAAAACAAAACAGAAAGTACAGGACTTCCCTGTTGGTCCAGTGGTTAAAACTCTGTGCTTTCACAGAGGGAGTGTGAATTTGATCCCTGGTCAGGGAAGTTCCACATGCTGCAGGGAGACACGGCTAAACAGGAAGAAAAAAAAAGCAATTGCATGGGACTTACCTGACGGTCTGGTGGTTAAGAATCCTTGCTCCCAATGCAGGGGACATAGGTTTGATCCCTGGTCAGGGAACTAAGATCCTGCATGCTGCTCAGCTAAAAACAAACAAACCAAACAAAAAACAAAACCAAAAAAAGCAATCCATTAGTAAACAATGCCCATCTGAAGGTAAGTCCTTACAGATGTGCCACAAATCTCTGGCCTTCTTGTTGAACATTTTCATCCGTGACCGGAATGAAGACCGTGAAGGGAAATGACCAGATTTTTAAATAAAACAAAATTCAGGGGGATAATCCCATTCACCTGGGTTCAGACATGATGACAGGCCAGAACAACAAGATGAAAGAGACAGATGAAGTCGAAAAGGACTGAATAAATAGTCCTGAATCAGATGCTCCAGGGGCCCTAGAACTGAGAGGTCCAGGTTGGGGGGAGAGGAAAACTCAATCTGTGAGGGGGAGGACGATGAGCTTCACCAGCTAGTTGATGATCCTGGGGAGATGGCTTCCCCCAGATAAGAGGACACAGGAAGTTTCCAGGAGGCTGATTTCAACACAGTACAACGAAAGAGGAAACAGTGCTCCTCTGGGTGCCAGGTACTCAGAGCACCATTTCCTCCAGCAATCCCAAGAGCTCACCCCATAATCCCCAAAGGAACCGGGGGACTGTGGGGAGCGGGGATGGGGCAGGACAGGACTGCTCCAGCAGAGGCTGGCTCACCCCCAGGAGGCTGGACCAGAGGACCCCCAGCTCCTTTTCCAACTGGCTGGGAGCACTTCCCAGGGGTCTCCCTTAGGTTTGCACCAAAGAAGTGGGAAGTGACCTCACAAAGCCAAGACAGGGCCCTTGAGTAGGGGTGTCCCTGGGGAAGCCAGCACTGGCCAACTGGCCATTGGAGGATGACAAGTCTGCTGACAATGCAGAGAAGGAGGTGGAGCAAGGGAAGGAGAGAAAACAGAAGGGGGAAAAGGGGAAGAAAACCCAACAAATGAAGAAACAGCAAAACAAACAAAAAATAGGGGGAAGAAAAAAAGGGAAGGCAGGAAAGAAGCCACAGAGTGGGAAATCAAAAGGCAGAAAGGGGATGGACTTCCCTGGTGGTCCAGTGGCTAAGACTCCATACTCTCAATGCGGGGGACCGGGGTTCAATCCCAACTGGATCCCACTCGCCTCAACTAAGAGTTCACATGCCGCAACTAAAGATCCTTTGTGTTGCAACAAAGATCCCGTGTAGCCACATAATTTTGTGTTTTTTTTTTTAATAAAAGAGAGAGAGAGAGGAACAAAGGGAAACACACGGAGAGGGACCGTCAGGAACGGATAAGGAAGCTGCAGAGAGATCAGCCTGGAGGTGGGCACCAGCAGCAGGCAGCCCGGGATCTCTCATCCACCGAGGAGGTGAGAGGAACAGGTGTGGGGTGGGGGTGGGGGTGGGTTTGGGACGGCGGACTGGCACGGGGCCAGAGTCACCCTCTATCAGACGCTCGCCCGCCTGAAGCCGCGCCTGAGCACCCGTGTGTCAGCGTGTGCAGCGTGCAAGGAGGTTTCAGAAAATGAGGGTGCCCTCCTCCAGGCCACGCCTCCTGATTCATCTTGCAGTTGATAGACAAGCGTGGACACATGAAAGACCACCAACAGTCAAGGAGAACGCACAGCTCATCTCAAGGAGTGATAAAGACACGGTGGACACTGGAGTCAGGAAGACCCCAGTTCAGATCCAGACTTGGTGCTGTGTGGCCTCCGGCAGCTCCTTAACATCTCTGAGCCTCGGTTTTCCTCTCTGTGTTATGAAGATACACGAGACAGTGGATGTGCAAGCGCTGGGTCACTTTCACCCCCATAAATGTGATCACACCTTAACTCTGAAGTGAGTAATCACAGCCCTAAGTGAGAAAAAAAGCTGGAGAGGTCAGGGCGTCTCCGAGGGAAGACACGGCCTGGGCCCTGAAGCAATCTTCCTGCACTAACTATTTTGGTTTTGAACCCACCAATCAGAGAGTAGACAGGCTCCCAGCACAGATCTTGGAGGCAAGTGGAAAATGCCAGGGGGCTTGAGCCTTTCCAGGCTGGAAGGGCTGGGCCCTAGGGACCTAGACAGCCGAGCGTCTGCATGACTCCTGGATGCTAACAAGGCCCCTGGCCCAGGGACCTGGTTCTGGGCAACCTGTAAGGTCAGACACTTGGGCAGCAGCCGCCGGCTTTGCAGACAGTGGGGAGTCCATAAGGAGTGTCCCACAGGCTCACAGATGGCCACACAATACCACAGCTGGGGGCAGAGCTCACAGAGGGCTCATTCGGCCAGTCCTCGGAGGGTCCGGCCGGGAGAGCGCTCCAGGTCCAGCCTCCAGAGCAGCACTCCCTGGGCACATCACCGTGGGGTGCAGACCCCCCTCGTTGGGGGCCGTCCCTGTCCTGGAGCCTCAGCTGCTATCCCAGCCTCCAGGAGGGACAGGGCAGAGCCACCCGTGAGTCACTGTGCCCACTTCCTGCCACATGGAAGCCGTGGCTGAGTCACCGGCCCCCCAAAGGGAAAGACTGGCCACAAGGCCGGAAAGCTGGAGCCCGATGGTGGCAGGAGTGTGTGGGGGGTGCTGGCGCTGTGAAGAAGTGCTGCCCTGCCCCACGGCCGAGGCGCCTCCGGCCCAGCCTGGGGTCCTCCAAGCAGGACCAACCCGCCACCAGCAGGATGGGCTATTTCTCCCCTCTCCCCCAAACCCCGACAGTAACAGTTGTACAATGCCCTTCAAAACAAAACAGAAAACCCGAACTTTTTATTTTGAAATAACTCAGGCTTACAGAAAAGTTTCAAAAATACGACAAAAAACTCCCGTATACCTTTCAGCCAAATGCCCCAAACGTTCACATTATTATGCCACATTTGTGTTATCATGTTCTTTCTCCCTCTCACCTCATGCCCCCCGTCAGCTATGTGAGAGTAAGTTGCAAACATGATGCCCACTTCCCCTGAAACACTTGGGTGGCTTGCGTTGCCCTAAAAAGAACGGTGCCTCACCACAAGGTAGGCAGAACTTCCCTGCCCCGGGGACCGAACTCATGCCCCCTGCATTGGCAGTGTGGAGTCTTAACCACCAGACCATCAGGGGAGTCCAACAAGGGCATGTCTTACAGAGGCAACATCAACGTCAGGAAAGGGACTTCACATCGGATGCTTTTTATGCACCTTCTCAGATGTTTCTGGCCTGTAGTGCCAGCCATGAGGGTGGGGTGGGGTCCCCACCTAACCGCACCTGGCCCAGGCCTAGCACCCCAAGCTCTTCCCTCTCGCCCCACCTGGAGGGCCGAAAACCCGCTAGGCATCAGTGATGTCTGGGCCATCAATTCGCTGGAGGGTGAATCTGAGTATCAGTTCTCCCTTCCTCCTGGCATCTGTGCTTTAGCTCATTCTATTCAGTCTCTTGAAAGACATCCCAGGCAACAGCGATCAGTCACATTACATTCTCAGGGGCAGGCTGTCACACGGGGCCTGCACCTAAAACAAAGCCCCGTGTTTGGGGTTTAGCGCTCTGAGTCCCCTTGAAATTCTTCATAATGTTACCTTTCAATCTGTGTTTTCTATGTGAAACCTAATGGGACGATGGAGCTTGCACTGGGGGCTGGAGCCTCAGCTCCAATGGGGTCCTGCCTCCCAACTTCCAAGGACAGGTTCTTGGTTTCGGCTCTCCTACCCCCAGCCAGCAACCCCTGCCGCCACCACCCCAGCCCTGCTGCTCCCACCATGCTCTTGCTTCTGCTCACATTGCACCCAAATCCCTAAGTATCCAGTCTCCTAGGCATAGGCCACCATGGGAGAGAGGAGCACAGCTTCCTGTCCTCCTGATAATCACAGCAGAAATGTCCTCTTCATTTCTACAGCCACTCCCCAAACTAAGCCCCCAGCACTTTGTCAGCATCCCCTCCAGCAGGTACTGTTCTGCTACCCATTTTACAGATGAGATAACAGAGTCACAGAGAGGTTTACTCGCCCGAGGTCCACCAGCCATGAATGGAGCTGGATTCAAATCCAGCTCTTCCTGCTCCGAAGCCCGAGCTGTCACTCAGCCATTGCTTTGGTTGTTTATGAGGTCTCTCCTCTGATCAACTAGAAGCAGTGTGTGTGTGTTTGTGTGTGTGTGTGCTCAGTCGTGTCTGACTCTTCGCAACCCTATGGACTGTAGCCTGCCAGGCTCCTCTGTCCATGGAATTTTCCAGGCAAGAATACTAGAGTGGGTTGCCATTCCCTTCTCCAGGGATCTTCCTGACCCAGGGGTTGAACCCGTGTCTCTTGTGCCTCCTGCATTGGGAGGAGGATTCTTTACCGCTGCACCACCTGGGAAGAAGCAGTGTAATTGATCTCATTCTGTGGACCACCTAAGAAAAAGCTCAGGACCTGGAGCTGGGAGTGAGGTTGGTGAGCCCCATGGGAGTGACGCTGGTGCTTTAGGCCATGTGGGCCCAGGACAGGCTCTCCGAGGTAGCTGAGCTGGGGCTGAGTCTGGGCCAGGCCTGTGTTCTTGCGGGCAGCCCAGTTCGCATTTCCACCAGCTGCAGAAAGCAGGTCTGAGTCATCGGAGTCCCTGTGCCTGACTCCTCGCCCATACAGCTTGCATTCTGGCCCCTGGATCTCGGCAAAACCCCATTAACTTTTTCGCTCTCCTCACCTTCTTCCCTGAAAGAAATGAAGATCTCAAGCTGGGGAGGAGGTCGCTGGATCCAAGCTCTTTAGTCTGCAAAAGAAGGACCTGGGTTTCAGACAGAGGTCCTGATGGACTGAAAGAAGCCTGGGCTTGCACCATGGGTAGAATTCCATCCCTGTGCCAATCAGCCTCTCAACATTCTCCTGGCTGGGGCTGATGATAGTAACTTCCAGGAAGAATCCCCGGGACCATGAAATACAAGGGCCTTCTGGAGAGAGCTCGAGGGACTGCACCTGACACTTGGTGATGTCATCACCCTTGGACAGATCTGTCAGGGAGGCGCTGTTAGCTTCCCCACTTTACAGAGGAGGAAACAGAGGCTCAGAGAGGTTAAGTAACCTGTCTAAGGCAGCCCAGCTAGCAAAGCAGAGCCAAGGTCTACCAGACAACTGTGCAGAGCAGCCACCCTTCCCATCAGACACTGGCCGCAGAGGAGCAGCAGGCACTGGCCACCCGCCTAGGGCTCCTAGAGTCCACGGCTACAGCCATCCCACACCGGCCAGCCCCGGAGGAGCAAGGAAACCGACCCCCTCCAGATAAACAAAGCACTTCCTCCCCAAAGCCCGGGCCCAGGAGAAGGAGGAGGTGCCCCGAACAACTGTTTATAGAGACAGATGTTTGGGACGGAAAAAGAGAGACAGCCCTCCTCCATCCCCATGGAGACAGAGGAAGTTTGCAACTTGGGCAGAGGCAACTGGAATTGAAAAAGGAGAAGGGGAGAGAAGGGAGGGAACCAGATCTGACCCGCTGGAAACAGTCTGACATTTTCAGATGCTGGTGCCTAACAAAGAGGTGTTGCTGTGGTAACCAGGCCTGCGGGCTCTGGGCTGCCTATCTTGGCTGGACCCGGGGCCAGAGCCAGGAGATAAATCAGCACACGTGGGATAAATACCTCTGAAGAGCAAATAAATAAGCACATACTCACCTAGGGGCCTCTGAGCCCCAGGGCCTCCTGGGACCACGGCAAAGTGGGGAGGCTGCTCACGGCCCCTCCCCTTCTCTCTCCTTACTTCCTCTCTGCTTTCATCCTTCTTTATTTCCTTCCATTTCCCCCTCTCTCTTCCACCCTATCCCTACTTCCTTCCCTCTCTCTTCCCCCACCTCCTTGCTTTGTTTCTCCTTAAGTGTTCAACCTTTGCTCCTGCTCTGGCCTAGGAACCTCATCCCCATCTTCCTGGTGGCAGCTGGCAGATGACCCTCAGCTCGGTTGATAGCAGAGGGATGTTTTGCAGTAGAGTGAGGCCCCCACGGTGGGTGGTGGGCAGCACAGCCATGTTTTTTCTCTGGCTAGAGACCCTGGGCATTTCAGGCTGTAGTTATGGGGAAGAAGAAGGGGAGAGCTGGAAGAGAGCTTTGGGCTTCCCTCTACTAAGGAATCTAGCTCCTCGGAGTTCCTCTGCCCAGCTCCCTAGCCCCTCCATCTGCACTTACTTCCCCTCCCCAGCAGAGCCATCCATCTCCCTGGGGTTGGCATTGCTTCCTCAAGCCTCTGGATGAAAACCCACGAGGTCTGATGGTGACGTTGTCATCTCACTAACCCCCAGAGCCGTGATGTGCACTGTGGGACACACACGGTGGCTACCCACAGTCTGACCTGTCCTGAGACCCTGCTGCCTTGCCGCACCTGTCACCAGAATCCCAGCCTTCTCCTCCTCCAGCCCTGCCGGAGGAACCCATCTCTCTCCTTCCTCCTTGTCTCTCTCCAGGGGAGGGGGGGAGTGGAGGAACTTCCGATGAACTCTGGCCGAGGTGATGGGAATCCTTGAAGCCAGGATGTTCTGTGGGAAAGAGCTAGAAGGGCGAGCTGAGCGGCAGTGGTCCTGGGGTCAGGGCCTGCAAGTCCAGAGGAGGAGCCCGTACCTTCCTGCCTCCAACCTCACAAACCTCCCGAGACTCCCATGATGGGAAGGGAGGCCACAGCTGGACCACATGTTTATCCAGCCTGGCCCGCCCAGGAGCGCGCCCCAATTCCCAGGCTGATGACGGGACTGGGAAGGTGTCAGGGTAATCATCCTCCTCTGACATATGGGGAGGCTAACACTTGGCAAGAAGGATTGGAATGAGGGCTAAATAAAGGCCATGGCCAGTAGGGACGTGTCCACAGCTGGGGGGCAGGGAGGACAGCTGTTACAGCCTGTGTTCTTGGGGGTTCAGACGGGAGGCTGAGGAGGGGCGACAGGGGACTGTGGAATGAGGGATCCATCTCCCTGGGTCTATCCCTGAGAAGGAAGCCCAGATTTGAGTCACAGGAATGCTACCATAAGGGCAGGGGCTGATGGGAACGTCCATCACTGCCAAGCAAGTTTGATACCAAGGATGAAAGGCAGCCTGGGCTTCCCAGCTGACGCCTGGAGCAACCAGGCCACACCTTCTAGAGGCCAAGCTTCAGGACAGAGGCCCAGGGCCAGGTCAGTGCTGCCCAGCCACCCAGGAAGCAGCGTGTGGGCTCAGTTCCTCCTCCTGTCCCAGCTCACTGGGTGACCCCGGGCAGGTTACTTACTCTCTCTGGGCTTCGGTTGCCTTGTCTATAAAATGAAGATAATAGCTATGCTTCGCTCACATGTTGTGAAGATCAAAAGAGACAATGTGGGGACTTCCGTGCTAGTCCAGTGGCTAAGATTCAGTGGTCCCAGTGCAGGGGGCCTGGGCTCAACTCCTGGTCGGGGACTAGATCCCTCATGCCGCAACCAAGACTGAGGCAGCCAAATAAATAAGTTTTGTTTTCTTTTTTGAAAAGAGAGAGACATCGCCTAAAACTACCACAACACTGTCAACAGGCTATACCCCAACACAAAATAGAAAGTTAAAAGTTTGGGGAAGAAAAAAAGAGAGAGAGGAAAGACAATGCGTAAGAAGCACACTTAATTGTCAAACACTTATTGAGCACCTACCGTGTGCCAGCTCTGGTGCTGGGCTATAAGGAAAGAAGCAGGGCAGGGCATTGTGGGTATGTCCCACAGGCTGGTCCCCCTGGTCAGGGAAGGGATGTGTCGGCTGTGGCCCAAGAGGGGCACAGCCAAGAACAGGGGGACCGCAAACCATAGCCCACGGGCCAAATTCAACCTGCTGCCTGTTTTGGTTCAGCCCACAAACAAATGGTTTCTACATTTTTAAACCGTCAAAAAAACAAACCAAAAGAATATTATTTCAGAACATGTGAAAAGTATATGAAATTCAGATTTCAATGTCCATCAACAAAGTTTTATTAGAGCACAGCCACAGACATGGGTTTGTTAAATCTCTACGGCTGCTTTCAGGTTACAGGAGCAGAGAATCAAATAGGGACCCCTGGCCTTTTTCAGAAAAAAGTTTGCTGACCCCTGACCTCAAGAAAACATGTTCGCAGGCCAGGGGGTGAGAGAGAGTAAAACCTTCTGGACCCTGGGAGAAGCCCACTGCGGATGGGGTGGAGCTTGGTGAGGCTGCAGGTTGGCAGCGGTCGGAGGAGGAGAGAGGCTGCAGAGAGGAACTGCCCACTGCATCCCAACAAAGCTTGTCGGTGCCCACCCAGGAGAGGACAAGAGCTGAGGGCGGCTGGACGCCACCCTGCACAAGCCTGCTGGGGAGGGGGAGGAGAGGAAGGAGGGGGACAGAGTTCCCTATTCCTACTACTAGGAAGCAAGGAGCTGGCCGTGGGAGGGCTTGGAAATCAGAACTCCCTCCTCCCTTCTGTGGAGCTTGACTATGCCTTCCTCTCCCAGGAGGCCAAGACTGGGGCTTGGGGCTCAGGGAGGGGGCGATAGGGAGGGTACTGGAAGCTGCTGTCCTGATTCCAGGGGGCCTCAGTGAGGCCCAGGGGGCTGTGCCCTCCACCTCTATACACTCCTGCTCAGTCACAGAGCAGAGACAGGACCGTCCCGGGGGCCTGGGGTAGGCCCACATCAGGCCAGGGGTGCCGAGGCCACATGACCTTCAAATGCGGGCAGAAGGGAATCAATGTTCAAGGCGCCCCCCAGGAAGCTGGGACCATGGGGGACTCTCAGGGGACCCTGGGCATCTATGGAGCACACCATCTAGCTGGGGGGAGATGGTGCCCTCTCCCATCCCAACGTGACTGGGTGGGCTGCAAGACTGGGCTTGGGTGGGAAAAGTGGTACAAGCCCATGAGCCTGGGGGGTGGCGGGCGTGTCTCCTTTGCGTGCCAGTGGGAGGACGGGGGCCAGCCCTTCACTGGAGTATGCAGGCGAGATGGAGTCCAGGGCGCTCTCCTCACCACACCTGCCTGTGGCCTGTTAGCCGCTCAGTCGTGTCCGACTCTTTGCGACCCCATGGACTGTAGCCCACCAGGCTCCTCTGTCTGTGGGATCTTCCAGGCAGAATACTGACGTGGGTTGTCATTTCCCTCTCCTCCCTCACCCCACACAGACCTGCAAACAAGCTTCTTCAAGAAGCTGCTTTTGTGCATTTGTCTCCGAGTTCCCCCCAAGAGGCGGGGCCCCTGGGCAGCTGCCTAAGGACGAGCCCCTCCAGGGCCACCCCTGGGAGTATTTGGGACCAGTTCGAGTGATTCTAGAAACCCCTGATCCTCAGTCATTTCTGGATTCCCCAAAGTCAGGGGCAGTCTCAGAGGCAGGGGTGGAGATGAGAGAAAGAAGTGCAGTGAGGAGGGGTCTCCACCCTCACCCTCTGGGCCCTTTAATGTCGCTGTTTGTGCTGGGCGTCCCCATTCCGGAGGACAGCCATGGAAGGCACCCTCTGGGCTGGCCCAGGTAGGAGGTGGTGGAAAGTCAGGTACAGGCTGCAGGCGAGGGGCTGGGCGGGGGTGAGTCGTGGGAGATGCAGGTCCATTCCTGCGACAGGGCTGCAGGAAAACCCATTCCTCCAGTTGGACCAGGGGAGAGCCGGCTGGAGGCGGGGATTCCTGCTGCCTCCTGGCCTGACTTCAGAGGCTCCCGCTCCTCCAGCTTTGGCACAACTCCAAGAAGTAGGAGCCTGCGACCTCAGCCCTCCTAGCTCCTCCACACCCCCCTGCCCTGCCCCCTGGGCTGCAGCCACCCCCTCCACCCCAGGATCCGAGAGGCCTCCATCCCCAGGGCGGTGGCTCCAGCCCTCTCCCCTGGGCCCACACCCAGTGGGTTCCATCATGCAGGGGAGCCCCACCTCCTGCCATTCTTGGCCGGGGAACCAGGAACCCTCAAGCCCCTGGATGTTGCCTCACTCTTCACAGCATCTCCCAGCCAAGGTCCCCACCCATGGCCTTTCCCACTCTTCCCTCCCTCTCTCTGAACTTCCTAGAGCCCCTCCCCTGCCTGCCTGCAAGTCACCTGACTGGGCTGCTGGATTCCTCACCCAATTCTCTGGGCTCTGGAAATGCCTGCCCCCGCCAGAGACTGAGAGTCACTTGACAGCTCGAGAGTCATCCGAGCACTCCTAGCCCCCATCCAGTCCCAGCCACACACTCCAAGAACACACCCACACCCACACAGGTGCACACACATTGTGTACGTAATGCACACGTGTGCACAGGAATGCACACGTGCCCACCTGTGAACATGCAATGCACAGCCACGAGGACAACAGGCACGCATATATGCTGCACACTTTCATGTATATGGCTGCACAGGCACACACGTGCACACGCGCAGTCTTACACCATCCTGTTGGTCTCATCCATGCTCCTTCCTCCCAGGCTCCTGCAGTGCTCCTTGCATGTCGGATCCCCTCCAGGGGCCTGCACTTATGACTTGGGGTCAACATTTGCCCCCCCAAGGCTCCTCCCAGAGTGCACCTGCCTCGCCCCTCAGGACAGTCACACTCTCCTGCTCCCAGGAACTGGCGTCTTAGGCTACGATTCATTGTTTTTACAGCTGAGATTGGAAAAAAAAAATCTATCTTCTGTCACTGTTCAATATTGGTGAATGATTGTGGGGAGGGAGAGATCCCTGCCCACAAGGCTCAGTTTCATTGGGAAAGGGACTTTCCTTGGAAGGAACCAAGGCGTCTTGTATCAGATTTGGGAAGGGAGACTGAATAGCTCTTTACTGTAATTTGAACAACTAAATTATTCATAGAGAGCGGCAAACAGAGACTGGATGGTGACCAGAGAGCCAGGAGACCCCAGCCCAGCCCGATGACCCGGGCCTGGGGCTGCCTCTCTGCTCCTGAGGGGCCAGTTAGAGGGGTCTGGGAAGACTTGGCCCCAGGGGTCCCGCACAGATTCCATCTGGGAGGGAGGAGACTGAATTAAAGGGCCCTGGCCATGTGGGGAGCCACAGACCCCCTTCAGGGGCTTGTCTTAATGGAGGGAGCTCACCTGCTCCGGCCAGACGGACCCCAGGCCGCAGGAGGTTGGCACTGTCCTGAGAGGCCTGCAGCCTGGAACCTTCCCTGCTGTCCCCAGGGGCTGAGGTTGGAGGGGGCCTGCCAGAGTCCTGCCCAGAGCTGAGGCCTGGCCTCCTCCTCCCATAGGAGCCTGAGGATGGGGAGACACGGAACAGGTGGCCGTCAGCCCCTCCCTCAGATTCTAAACACAGCCCAGCTTCCCATCACCCCTGACCTGGGCAGCACCTGGAGGGACAGTGGGTAAAGACTGCTTCCCCTGGCTCTTCTGCCGGCTTGGTCGTCCCTCCCCAGGCACTCCCTTGGCCGTAGGCCCTGGGCTCTGATGTCCCTGGGCCCTGATTGGGAGGGAGGCAGGGACAGAGAGCTCAGAATCAAGTCCTCAGGCAATCTGCTGGGGGCCCAGCTCTGGGTGTCCCAGCGGAGGGAGTGAAGGCAGGTGCCGGGGGAGGTGGAAGGATGGGGAGACTGGGAACATCCTCGAAGGTCTTCTAGCAGGAGTCTCCTTTCCCCACAAAGCTCAGGGACCGGGGAGGCTTTCTCTTTCTCGGCTTGTCTTCCCTCCCGCCCGCAGCACCCGGACCGGCAGGTGAGCCGTGCATACGGATGGAACGAATAGACGCAGAACGGTGCAAACCCCGGGCCCGGGAGGGAGGGCCGGCGCTCAACGAGTGAGTGCGCATGCGTGAGGCCGCAGCCTCGGCGGAGAGAGGCCGGGCCGTGGAGCAGGAGAGGAGAGTTGGGGGAGGAAAATAAGGGGAAAGGAGAAAGACAAAGGGAGCCTCGTGGGGGCAGAGAACGTGGGGAGGTGAAAGTCAGGGTCCCCAGAGCGGGCTCAGGGCGGGGCCGGAGGGGGTCAGGGGGAAGAGGGCCAGCCTTTTGGAAAGTGGAACCCTGGGGCCAGCACGTGCTGACTCACCCGCCTGCCTTCAATTTTCCCTGTTTCCTGGGGATTCTCATTTTATTTTCGGGAAAGCTGCCTGCTCCGTGACTAATTTGTTCTTAAACAAACCAAACCCAGGCGGTGGGGAGGTTGGGAGGGCCCTGAGTCACTCTCCGCCCAAGGGGACCACACCTCAGCTCTGGGCCTGGCTGCACCCCGCCACCCCAGCTCCTGGGGGCCCCTCAGGCCTGGCCTGAAGGCCACTCTGATGCTCCCCAATGGGGACACCCTGGGCTCCCAGGGATCCCAGGCTGCTGAATGAGCACCCTGATAGTCCACTGCCCAGAACAGTGCTGGGCACAGAGCCGAGACTCTGTGTTTGTTGACTGACTAACTGACTCTGATCCCTCCCTCTTCTCTTTCATAGACTCCTCCTTGAACTCTTCCTCTCGCTTGAAGCCCCTCAGTTTGGTGACACAGATTTTACTGTAATTAATAATAATGTCACCTTTCACCGTGAAAGTGAAAGTTGTGTCTGACTCTTTGGGACTCTACACAGTCCACGGAATTCTCCATAACTGGAGTGGGTAGCCGTTCCTTCTTCAGGGTATCTTTCCAACCCAGGAATCGAACCCAGGTCTCCTGCTTTGCAGACTGATTCTTTACCATCTGAGCTACCAGGGAAGCCCACCCTTCACCATACCCTAAGCTAAAAGTGTTAGTTGCTCAGTCATGTCCGACTCTTTGTGACCCCATGGGCTGTAGCCTGCCAAGCTCTTCTGTCCATGGAATTCTCCAGGCAAGAATACTGGAGTGGGTAGACATTCCCTTCTCCGGGAGATCATCTCAATCCAGGGATCTAACCCAGGTCTCAAGCATTGCAGGCAGATTCTTTACCATCTGAGCCACCAGGAAGCAAGACACACAATAAATTCATTCTGTCTGGATCTATATGACCTGCCTGGTCCCTTGGGATGTGTTTCTAACTGCTGTACCATTCAGGGTGGCTCAGGGATACCCATGGCCTTTCTTGGTGGCTCAGACTGCAAAGAATCTGCCTGTAATGCAGGAGACTAGGGTTTGATCCCTGGGTCAGGAAGATCTCCTGGAGAAGGGAATAGTTACCCAATCACAGCAGAGCCAAATCAGGGGGCAGCCTGCACCCAGGTATTCTGCTAGGCAGCGGGAGATACTGTTCCCTCAAGTTTACAGAAGAGGACCCTGCGGCTCAGAGAGGCCAGAGGTCACTGAGCCAGAAAGCAGCAGATATGAATTTGAACCCAGACTTCAGGGCACCTCCAGTATACTAGCATGCCATTTGCTACCCTCTGCTGAAGTGGGATCCAGGGCCCCCAAAGACAGCTCACCCTTGGACCTGGAGGGGCAAGATGATACGGATCCCAGTGGGAAGGTAAGGGTGACGTCGGGGTGTTTTCTCCAACTTCAGGTCCAGCCCGGATGCAGCCACTGAACTTAGGTCTCTGAAGGGGGGGGTAGGTGCAAGACAAGCCATTGACATATGGAAAGAAACACAGCCTTTCTATTTCTACTCTTTATCTCATCCTTTGAAAATTGCAACCTTTGTGGGTACATAATGTATAAACCTAGCAATACGGTGCCTATGGTTTACAAGTAAATCAATCTACAAACTCTGGAACATTTCCTAGAGAAGAAACAGCCTGCCATCCCAGTGGGCTGCACCCAGGGACTCCCCCTTAGTAGGTGCCCAATAAATAACTCTGTGCTTGAAAGGGTGCCCAGGGGTTCTGGTTGGAAAGCAGCTGGGAGGGGGGCTCTCTTCCTGCAGGGGATACGCACCCCAAGCCCTCCAGGGGCCCAGGCTGACCAGCAACTTCGGGGGGCGTGACGGCAGCCGGCCCCGCCCCCTCCCGGCGCGGCACCACCTCCCTGGGGTGGCCGCGAGGTTACCGGGAAGGGAGGCGGGCTCGCAGCTCAGCTGCTGACATCTCGCCCCACGGCTTCCCCGGCGGGTCCCCGCCCGCGGCAGCGCGCCAGCTCCCTCCCGCCTCCCACCCGCCCCGCGGCGCGCCGGATCCCCCGAGGCCGACCAGCGCCCAGGGCGGCCCTGCGGGGGCGGCAGCCCGCGGGCGCCGCGGTGCCCAGCCCGGCCCTCGGGCGAGGCGGCCCGGGGCTGCAGCCACCGAGGGGCTCCTCGCCCGGGAGCACGTTTCCAGGAAGCGCTCGAGGAGCCGGCCCGAGTTCCCGACAGCCGGCCGGGCGCGCAGAGAGGCTGAGTCTACACCAGCGATCAATGCACGCCCGCCTCTAATCCCCTCGAGGCCGAGGCCGCCCTCGTCGTCGTGCGAGTGCCCTGGCTCGTTTCGGGGGTGGTTGCCTTACTCCTTCCTGGTGGGCACGTCGCTTCGCCTCCTGGCCTGTGTGTAAAACCAGAGGGCCGGTCAGCCCCACCCCAGAGCCCGCCCTGTGAGCACCAGCGGTGCAGGGACCCAGGACCCTGAATACGGACCCCTCAGAAGTCACTGCTTTTACTGCTACACAGCGGATCCTAGTGGAGGCCTTACGGGCCGGGCCCACTGACCTGCAGTTGAACCAGCCAGCTCTTCCCCCTTAACTAGAACTATTCTTAACAAGAACTACCTCCTCCTGGCTTTTTTTTTTTTTTTTAAGGGGTTCCAGGGACGGGGGAGCCTGGTGGGCTGCCATCTATGGGGTCGCACAGAGTCGGACATGACTGAAGCGACTTAGCAGCAGCAGCAGCAGTGATCAGCAAATATTCCCTTGGAAAAAACTCCTAAAAGAAGGCAAGCAGGGTCTTGCTCTAGTCAAGGAGTGGGGGGCCTCAGATTTGTCTTCCTAGTGTGGAGGATAGCTGTTTAGTGTGGGGCTGCAGCCTGGGGCCAGCTCGCCCGCCCAGGGGGTGCAGGGAGAGGTGGCCCGGGTGCCCTCGGATGAGCTCAGGGAAGTGCCTGAGAGGGGCTTCAGCTCAGCTTACCGGGTCTCCCCCGCCCTGATTTGGGAGGCTGGTGAGGAGAGAGAGGGAAGGAGGGAGAGGAGAAGGATGGGGTGGAAGACCTTTGGGGAGGTGCAGGCATGGCCCCCACCCTGATGGGGAGGTCTGACAGGGGGACAGAGGGAGGGGGCCTGCAGGGCCTTTCCCCTCCCTGGGCCTGACTTTGGGACCTAAAGCATGAAGGGGGGCAGGCTCCTGCTCTTACTAGACCACCTGTGTGAGCCCCTGGTTTCCACTGCTTTCCCAGAAGATGAAAAGGGGGTTTCTAATGGGGCCAGGTAGCGCGGTCAGAGTAGGAACTCTAAGGCTATTCAGCCCTGCACAGGGTTCCCTGCCTTCCTCCTCCCCCCTCCCCTGCCCAGGTCACTGGCTCTCTGCTCACCTGGTTGGGGAAAGAGGTCTAGATCTGGGAGGAAATTTGGATCTGAGCCCCCACCCCCAGACACCACCAGGTTCAAAGCCCTACTTCACAGGGATGGCAGTGTGGAGGGGAGACCCCAGGGAGGTTTGGGGAGTGGGGTTGGGATGAAACAGTAAGAAGTGCTGCTGTGGACTTGGAATTCACCTCCGGGTGTCTGGAAATGGCAGACTGAGAACCCGAGTCCCTTGATTTTAGTTGCAGGCAGAGTTCCTTTGAAGGGGACCCAGGTCTCAGGCCAGGCATGTGTGTGGGCTTTTCAAGGTGCTGTCCTGCTCCAAGGTCCAAGCAGGGTTACCATCCTGCCCTAAGCCTTTGTGTCTTCTTCATCCTGCCCGGACTGCATCGACTCATGCATTCATTCAGATTCACTCATGCATTCACGCATTCATTCATGCATCTCTTCATTCTCCCATCCATTCATGCATTCATTTAGTCTCTCATCCCACCTTTGATGAGCACCCCTGGTGGGTCAGACACATCTGAATCTGAAGATGTGAAGATGGAAGGGGGGCTCCCCTTGCAAGCCTGGGCAGCCATGAGCACAGGGGAGTAGCCCTGAAGCCCAGCTTTGGCACCAAAAATAAATTCCTTTCATGGAAATTTGTATTACTGTAGATTCACAGGCAGTTGTAAGAAATACCAGAAAGGTCTCTCTGCTCAGTTCTCCCAGTGGTGTCACTTTTCAAAGTTACTTGCAATAGCATACCCAGCACAACGGCCTTCATGCCGTCTGTCCACCTTCTTCTGATTTCCCCAGATGTATTTGCATTCATTTGGGTGTAGGTCTGGTTGAGATAATCCTATCATCTGTGTCTGTCACTAGTTGAGATGCGGACCAGAGTCACCAATGCAAGGACCCCATGCATGACCCTGTATAATCATACCCACCTCACACCAGCATCCTCTGGCACCCTGGCCAGATGTGAAATTTGAGCAGCAAGTAGGAGGCAGTTACTCTTACCCTCCCCTCCCGTAGCACTTGCAGGCTGTTTGGTGCCTTGACCTCCCCTCAAGGGCATCTGTCATCCCAGGCTTGGCCAGAACCTGGTCTGCAGTGTTTGTGGGAGGAGGAGGCCTTACACAAATCAACGATCTGGAAGACGGGCCATCCACTGCCTTTGTCTGCCCAGCACCCTTCCCCTTCTTCCCGGAACAGACCTCCAATATGCGCTTCTCCACCATTCTTGGTCTTTGTGGCTCATTGATGGGGCTGACCTCCCTTACCCCCTATAGGGGAGCATGACCCAGCATGGCGCCATCAGAACATGCCCACATTTGCTGGTCCCAGCTTGGGGACAAGACCCAAGCAGCTCTGTGGCTAGACAGCCTGGTCTTTGCCCAGGTCTGCTGCAGCCATTTTTAGCCACCTCTAGGGAGAGCCTGCCTGGCTCTCTGGTGGCTGAGAGAGGGAGAGAGACAGGGTCTAGGTGACACCAGTGGGAATCTGAATTCAGTGCTTCAGTCCAGTGGTGCCTGAAGCCCAGCTCTCATCCTGTGCATTTTTGTCAAGTGAGCCAGTAACAACCCCTTTCTGACTGCTTAAGCCAGTGCAAGTTGACTTCACGCAGTCCCAATAGGCGTTAGTTAAATGACCTTGGGCATTTTGCATATATTCTGAGCCTCAGAAGATAGAGTCAAGGACAATAATACCTGCTCATATGGTTGTTGTGATATTTATATGACAATGACTTCAGTTACCTAAGTAGGCATATAGTAAGCTCAGTTGTTAGATTTGAGTTATTATTCTATAGGAGTTGGGTCAGAGCTGCTTTAATCGAAAGACTACGTATGATACAAACGAGATGCACTATCTTACCAGGGAGCAAAGCCTCATTATTGAGGAACCAGCCTTAGCTGGACTGAGATCAGAACCGCAGTGTCAGGAGGCAGAGACCGTCTCCCTCTCTGGAGCCAGCAAGACTCTGGCATGAGAAAACCCGCCATAGCGTCTGTGGACAAACCCTAAGGCGACCCCAGAGCATCGCACTTGTGTATAATCTCCTCTGTGAGCATGAGCAGAACCCTGGACTAGCTTCCCACCCACAGAATATGGCAAAGCGGATGGGCTCTCACCCCCACGATTACTGTATGTTATGTAAGACACCATCTCACAGCTCAGAGTGAGCACCACAGTCCCTCTTCCCGTGAGCTTCTTCGTGGGGTAGTTTGAGCATCCTCATGGAATGGTGACTGGCTTCCCCAATAGCAAGTGAGCCAAAAGAAGGTGATGGAAGAGGCAACACTTGAGGACCCTGCGCTGGAAATTACACCCTGCTACTTTGTTGTATTCTGTTGGAAACAGAGTTGGTGTGGGAGGGGCTGCTGAGGGTGTGAATACCAGGAGCCTGGATCCCTGGGGCCATCTTGGAGACAGGCCACCAGATGAGGGATATAGCAGTGGGAACAGGGGCTGGTGGGAGCTTGGAGAGGGCTAGGGAAGTAAGCCCGGGGCACTTGAGAAGCTAGAGCATACCCCGAGGCCCTAAATTGGGACACCAGGGGATAAGCTGGGTGAAGGGAATCACAGCTCCCAGTCCTGCTTCTTCAGACAGGGATGTGGACCCCTCTCCCGGGAAACTGGAGCCCTGCAGAAAGGGCAAGGGGAGGGGCACCCCATCTAGGCTACCTCTTTGCCACATGGTCCTGGGTGGTAACTCTTTTCTCTGAGCTTCTGTCTCACTGCTCTCCATATAGATCCACTTATCTGCCCCCTCCCTCAACATGGAGATGAGGGAACTGGGGAGGGGGAGGTGGGTGGGGTAACATCTACTGTTTGGCCCTCTACAGCCTTCTCCCATTTATGCCCTGAAAGACTCTCAGGCTGGGTGTCCTCCAACCACAGGATCCAGAGGAGGAAACCGAGGCTCAGAGGTCCCGAGGTGAGTAGGGTGGAGACTGGGGAAGAAGACTCCTGCAGCCAGGGCCCCCCTCCCTGGGCCAAGCTGGGGGCCAGGGAAGGAAATGTTCTGGGGCAGAGGCTGGGAAGAGGGTTGGAAGTCCTGCCCAAGGCAATCTGAGACCCAGGTTCTGACGCTGCAGGCCTCTGGCTGCCAGCCTTCCCCGCATTGATCTGGGGAGTTCAGGCTCACATCTCTGGCTGCACAGGCTTCCTGGAGCCATACTGCTGTCTCCTTTGGGGCTGGCCCAACCTGGCTGCCACAGGGAGGCCACCGGTGGAAGGAGGAGGGTGGTAGGCACCCCTAGAGCCGGCTGGATATTCAGATCTCCTCTGCCCACCAGAAGGCCCTGGACTCAAGGCCTGGAAAAGGTCTGCTGACTTCAAGGAGGGGGTCCAGCAGGAGTGCTGAGGCCAGATTTGTACAGAGAGGAAAAGCTTGTGGACCTGAAGTCCCAGATGGAAGAACAGGATAATCTCCCAGTCACATAGGTCAGGTAGAATCCCCTGGAGAGAATTCCTGAAGGCTGGCTGAGAGGAATGATATAGGAGGGGGCGCAGAAGTGAGGACAGGCTGGGAAATCCCTCTACAGAGCCTGGGAGGTTGCTCCTGCCATGACCTCTGGGCTCAGTGCCCAGGCTGAGTCCCTTCTGCAGGGAGCCCTACCAGGTGCCACCAGAGCATCTTCACCACGGTCCCATGGGTGGGGTTATTCCCACTCCCCATGGACCAGCATTGAGAGGTGGAGTCGCCCACTTCCCCACTCCCCACAGAGTTGCAGATCCAGAATCTAACATGAAGGCTGACCTCCGGGAGGACTGTGCTCACTGCTTCCCATGTACGACTTCATCAAACGTGAGAACCAGGAGACTGGGAGATGGCCAAGGACAGGGAGCCTGGTGTGCTGCAGTTCATGGGGTTGCAAAGGGTCAGACACATCTTAGCCACTGAACAACAACAACAACAGATCCCATGTCATAGACGAAAGGTCCAGAGGCGTCCAGTCATGTGCCCAGGTCCCCACCGCTCCTTGGTGCCAGGATCAACAACCAGACATCTCAGCCAAAAAGGTGGGAGCAACCCAAGTGACCGTAGATGGTTGAATGGATAAACAAAACATGATCTATCCATACAAGAGACTCTTAGTCCAGGGGGGACTCTTAAAGAGGAAGGAAGTTCTGACACACATGACGATAAGGCTGACCTTGAAGACATTATGATCAGTGAAGCAAGCCAGTCACAAAAGGACAAATATTGCAGGATTGCACTTCATAGAGGGTATTCAGAATAGTCAAATCCACGGGGACAGACAGGAGCGTGGAGGTTGCCAGGGGCTGGTGGGGAGGGAGAATGGGCAGTTAGTGTGGGTCGGGGGAGTTCCAGCGGGGCGTGTTGAAGGGTTCTGGAGATGAATGGGGGTACGGGTTGCCCAACGACATGAATGATACCACTGTACACGTAAAAACAGTTAAATGGAAATTTTTATGTTCTGTACATTTTACCACAATAAAAAAAAATATTAAATAAAACCCAAAAAACCCAGGCAATGACCTCAGTGCCCATGGTGCAACCACCAGACTGCACAAAACCGGTGGCAGGGTCCAAACCTTTGCTTCTCCCCATCCTCACATCCCAGGGCAGGAGGTGGGTAGGGGGACGAGGTTGCCAACAAACTGGAACACAGGATCCCAGAAGCCAGGAGCCCTGAAGACGTTCTGGAACAAGCCTCAAGGGCAGCGGCCCCTCGGGGCCGATCGGATAGCGCACTGGGCAGTCAGGCCCAAACCGTCCCTCCCCTCCACGGATGCAGATCGAGAATCTAACATGAAGGCTGACCTCTGGGGAGACCCCGCACATTGAGCCCCTCAGATCACCCCGACAGAGAAGACGGGGCATGCGCATGCCCTTCACACTCACCTACACACCCTGGGATACCTCGGGCAGACACAGACCTGCGATCCCTGGTTTCAAGGCAGTGCACACACACAGGTGCCCTCCCCCAAGTCCCTGGAGCTTCCAGAACTGCACAACAGAAAGGGAATCCATCCCCCTCAACTCCCCTCCCATCCCCCTTGCCCACCTCAACCACTGCCCCAAATAAGAGCTCAAGTGACCCCACACACGGGCGCCATGGCACCAGGCTTGAGGCAGGCCAGGGCCAAGACCTATACAGAGACTGCCTGGAAATAGGAGGGCAAAGAATGCAGTGGGCAGCTTGGCAGAGAGACAGACAAAGCTACTGGGCTTCCAGGAACATGCTGGCCCTGCCCTGACCTCGCCCACCGGCCCAGGGACTCAGCCAATGGATGCTCGGTCCTGGGCTCCAGCCCCCCGGCCACGCCCAGCCCAGCACAGCTGCTCCAGGCCCTCCTGGTCACCACCCCCTGCCCCCCGGTGACAACAGGACGGGAACTGGATCCCTGTCCTCTCAGGGTTCCAGCCGTGCCGGGAAGGGGGTATCTTTAGCTTCCCTTCCTGGAAGCCCACTGGCTCCCGTCCCACCGTGGCCGGCCTCAGAGTCCAGGCCACCTCCCCCTCTAGCACCAATTCCCTAGAAGAGGAGCGGCCACCCCAGAAAGCTCTGCTGGGCTGGCTCGTCCCCCACTTGCCCCAGGACCCCGTACCCAGCCTGACCCCTGTCCACGCCAGCCCTTCTCAAGCCCCAGCTTGAAGCTGCTCATTCAGGGAAAGTGACTTAAACATGCCCTACCCCCGGTCTAATGCGAGGACCTTAAACAGCATGCAGGTGAAAGGAGAAGAGAGCAGCCTTGGGTCACTACAAACCGGGGCTGGACAAGGCCCCGGACCGTTCCCAGCAACAGCACTGTGTTTTCCTGGCAGTACAGTCTGAATCACGACCTGAAAGATGTATCCATGAAGGGACCTGTGCACCTCCTGGTGTGGGGCAGGGCAAAGTCGGGCGCGGCTTCGGGGAAAGTGGGAGTCCAGACAACAAAGGATAGGGAGGGGCACATTCTCAAGGGCCGTGGGGCTGCAGGGGGCAGCCAGAGGAGAAAGGCTGGAGTCTCCAGAGGGGAGAAACAGCACCCACCTGTGGGGCTTCTCGCAGGAAGAGGGCTGGGCAGACAGGTGATAAGGAGCTGAGTCAGCCACTGGGCGGAGAGGACTGGCCGGATCTCAAGCTACAGGGTGGCCCTGGGGCCTTGAAACTGGCTGAGGGTGCAGTGAGCCCCTGGTCCAGGAATGAAACTGGGCAGGTCGGGCCTGGCCTCACTTCCCAGCCCCGAGAAGTCACTCCACTTTGGATCCCTGAATTGTTCAACCAAGACCACAGTCCACTCTCTCGCGCTGGGACTGGGGTGGAGGGAATATTGAGAAAGTCATTCTGTCCGTGCCCCCTCCCAGGGGCTTGTAGTGCGTGGGGGAAGGGAAGGCACAGGGGGCAGGTAAGAAGAGAAACAGCGAGCACCCAGTTAGCTGCAATGTGGGAGGGAGCAAGCAATATCAGAAAAAAGAAGTAAAGTAAAATGCCTCCGAAGGCGAGCAAGTTTGCAGCTGGCTGCGGAAAAGCTCAGGAAGCCTTCAGGGAGGAGGGGGCACGAGAAGGAGACCTGACAGGGTGAACGCAGAGTGATGGATGGCAGACAGGGTCACGGGGTCAGGGGGCACAGTGCATGAACAGCATTAAGGGATGCAAGGTGTGCAGCGCTCATGCCTGTGATTTCAGCCACCAGTAACAAAAGAGAGACTTGAGTCATAAAGACCATCACTGGGTTTTTGTTTCTTTAAAATTATTTTTATTTTTTACAATTTTAAAGGTTACACTACATTTACAGGTATTACAAAACATTGGCTATATTCCCTTTGTGTATAATACATTCTTGTAGCCTCTCTTACAATAACCATTGTTTATATAACAAAAAAGTCCAGAGGTTACGGGTTCCAGAGCTGGTTAACAACTCAAAGATATTGGCAAGGGCTAAGTTCCTTCTGTCCTTCCATGCCACCAGTTTAAAGTAACCAATCGTCCTGTTGCCCAAGACTTACACAGTTTTAGTGCTGAAAGTCTTGCATCCTGAGAATGCAAATCCAGACTCTCAGTTACTCTAGTATTGAAGATGTTGCTCCTCATGGGCACAACATAGTTGCCACAGCACCAAGCATCACACCCTCATGAAATGACAGTGTACTGAGCAAGAAGAAATGGGGTGCAAGCAAAACATATTCTCCTTGGACTTCTCAGAATCCTACAGAGACACTCCCCTTACATTTCATTGGCAGGCCCGAGTCTCATGGTCACCCTGGACCGATTGCTGGTATGACTGGCTAAGCCCCATCACTGTTCATCTCTGGGGCCAGGACTCTATTACTGAGGAGAAAGGTGGTATGGCTGCTTGGTGGCACCCAATATCGTAAGGCCAGGATGGACAAGCCGCAATGGGGGACTCAGCCTGCTTCGAGTCCCAGCTTTGCCCTGTCAGGGTACGTTACCTGTGCTTGGCGAGTTTCACACTCCTCACCTGAGATTGGGGGAAACTAAGAGCGGTGTCCTTGCAGAGTCTCGGGAAGAAATGAAAACATGAAGAAGAGTACTGAGCGCAGTGTCTGGCAAACAGGAAACAGGATAGAGCTGGTGTCCGTGTAGACTAGCCACGCTCACCATTTTCAGTTCAGTGCCCCAGATGGCAGATGCTGCGGCACAGACCCCCTGCTCTGGGGCCTCAGTTTCCCCAACAGAGGAGAGTGTACTGGATGGTGGGGGAGGGAGGGTCTTCAAGGGGAGCCTCGAATCTGCTCCACTGAATCTGGTTCTTTCTGCACAACTCTTTTCTTTTATGTAGGATTATTTCTTGGAGGCGTTTTCCCAGAAGTGCAAATACTGAATCCAAGAGAATGGACTTTGAAATGATGCTTTATTTTAAATTATGTATGTAATAGATCATCCTTGTAGAAAGTCAGAAAATACAGAGAAGCAGAAAAACAAATATTAAAAACTTCCTGGTTGACTTTCTGTTTTTGGAAAAAAGTAAATCATTTAGAAACGCAGGCCTATTTGGGGAAAGAAACAACTTGTATCTCACCCCAGTCCTGATGGAGGCCTCCAACCTGGCTAACCAGGGAGCCAGGGAGTCACCTTCTCGGGCTGGAGGAGAGAAGTTAGAGTGCTGTGGCCATGGTGGACTCAAGAAAGTGCCCAGAGAAGGGGAGGGGAGCAGGGTGTGAGAGAGACATGGGCTGGGCCCCTACCCCCTGGGCAAAGCAGGGCTAAGGGAAGCCTCAGGATTTCACTGGGGCTGAGAAAGCACATCTGGTGCTTACAGAGGGACTGGATGGTGGAGCAGAGCCATAGGGGTCTGGAAAAGCAGGATGATAGCAGAAGAAATGGAGTGTTTTGAGGGACTTTCCTGGTGGTCCAGTGGTTAAGATGACTTCCACTGCAAGGGGCATGGGTTCTATCCCTGGTGGAGGAAGATCCCGTATGCCACACTAAATAAATAAAATGGTTAGTTAAAAAAAAAAAAAAGATGGAGGTGGGGAGGCAACAGTGAGGCTGGAGCCCAGGGAGGGAGGGGAGAGAAGAGGCCAAATCCCACAGGGCCAGGGGAGCCCTGGGAAGGAGTTTGGGTTATCGCCCGTGGGTAACCTGTTGACTCTGAAGCCAAATAACAGAATAACCAACTGCACTATCAGATCTGTGTTTTAGGAAGACCTCCCTTCTTGTCCTTGGGAGCAAAGCCCAAGGGGAGTGAGGAAGGAGGACCTCTGGGAGGCCATGCTGGTTCTGCCACCGAGAGGCGGAGGGACCAGGACCAGGGTGCGTGAGGAGGGGCTGACCTATGGGTCCACCCAGAAGGCAGAGCTGGAGTCACTGCCGGACTGAACGTGGGATGCAAGAGGAAGATGGGGGAGGGGTGAGGGTGTCAAGGACAAAGGCACTGTCGGGGACCTAATAACTGACACCGTGGAGTTGCCTGGAAGACAGTGGGAGGGGGCAAGAAGGGGAGTGTGGTTAGAACAGTGGTACCCAGCTTTCTCTGAAGGGCAGCCCTCTAACCCTCTTTGTAGAAACTTCATAGAAATTCTGGGATTGTTATCGTCTCTCCCTCAGCGAGTGTGTGTCCATCTGGAATGAACCCAGAAGAGGAGGTAGGGGTCCAGGCTCAGGCCTGAGCACGTCCCCAGCTCCTCTCTTGCAAGCACCTGAGGTAAAGCTGCCTGGGCTTTCTGTATGCCCTTTCCTGAGCAGTTCCCTTGCCAGCTCACTCCCTGTGACTATTTCACCCCAGCAGGGACCTTCTCTGTCTCCTCACACCTCCCTACCCTCTTCATTCACAAATGAACCTAAAACTGAATCTATCCCTGTGGCCAGCCAGCCTCCAGCCAGGCCACCTTATGCCATGAGCGGGACGCTCCCCAGCGCAGGTCCTCTCTCAGGCCCGGATGTCCCTTCTCCCTTCTCACGGTCACCTCCCCAGCAGTCTTCCCGCTATCTCGCCCACAACCCTTCGCTGCCACCCACCTCCAGACCAGACACGCTGGGCCACCTCCTGTCTCTTAATCCCTCTCTGTACCCTTCACTGCTTCTTCCTGTGTCTGCACTCCGATCCCTATGCACCGCCTCACCCAGCAACGAAATATCCCCAAATCAGCATCTGTGTTCCCCCCACCCCCCGCATCTCTTTGGTTCACTCAGGCTGGCTCGTGTCCTCACTGCACTTGTCAAGGTCGCCAAAGAGCCACCCCATCGTCCCATCCTGGTCTGCAGTAGCATCTGACTCCGCTGGTCCCACCCTCCCCTCAGACCCACACCCACTCCCAGGGCTTTTCCCTTCCACATCAAGCAATTCTCCGTGACCTCAGCTGGCTGTCTTACAATTTAACTCAGTTCTGATACTGTCTGCCTGGAGATCTCACAGGTTAAGGGCTCAGTCCTGTGAGACTGTTCCCCAGTTCAGATGCCAATCATAAGCAGTAGGTCCCCTGGGGTCACCCACAACTTCTGTTTCCATGACCTCCTCCCCCTTGGATTCGGTTATTCATCAGAACAGCTAACAGAAGTCAGGGAAACACTGACATTTACGAGTTTATTATACAAAGGATGGATGGATGTGCTAGTTGCTCAGCTGTGTCTGACTTTTTGCGACCCCATGGACTGCAGCCCACCAGGCTCCTCGGTCCCTGGGATTCTCCAGGCAAGAATACTGGAGTGGGTTGCCATTTCCTTCTCCAGTGGATCTTCCCAATCCGGGGATTGAACCCAGGTCTCCCACATGGCAGGCAGATTCTTTGCCATCTGAGCTGCCAGGGAAGAAAAGCACATGAAAGGACACAGATGGACAGCAAATGGAGAGACACACACGGGGTGCGGTCTGGGGGGGTCGCCAGCACAGGAGCTTCCACCACCCTTGTGTGGTCACGGCCTAGAAACTCTCCAGACCCTGCACTTCGGGGATTCTTCTGGAGGCTCCCTCACGCAGCCATGATGGGTCATTAACTCCATTCCCAGCCCCTCTTCCCTTCCCGGAGGGTGGAGGATGGGCCGCACATTCCTGGTTCCCAGCGGCTGGTCTTTCTGGTGACCGATCCCCAGACAGAGTCGCCTGGGTGACTATCGCCCAGGAAATTCCAAAGGCTTTAGGAGCTCTGTGTCAGGAACCGGGGTCAAAGACCAAATATTAGAACAAAAGATAATCTGAGTGCTCTTATCACTTAGGAAATTACAAGGGTTTTAGGCACTCTGTGCCAAGAACTGGGGTTAAAGACCACCACATATGATAACACATAATATATAGTACTACTAATAAATACTTATATATATATTTCTATTACTTTGCACCACTCACCCTTCACCATTTCTTTTTTTTCCCTTTTTTATGGCTGCACCTTATTGCTTGTGGCAGCTTAGTTCCCTGACCAG
This sequence comes from Bubalus kerabau, assembly GCF_029407905.1. Taxonomy (NCBI): domain Eukaryota; kingdom Metazoa; phylum Chordata; class Mammalia; order Artiodactyla; family Bovidae; genus Bubalus; species Bubalus kerabau. The sequence goes on along the minus strand of NC_073627.1, from coordinate 10,428,105 downwards.
GAATCGAACCTGGCCCCTGGTGGTAAAAGGGCCAAGTCCTAACCACTGGACAGCCAGGGCATTCCCATCCCCATCCCCCCATTTCAAACACCGTTAAAGTGAAGACAGACACGGAGAGCAGCATTCTGTTATAAACGGTACAAGTACAACGCATGGGAGGCACCCCCACTCCAGTGCTCCCCGGGGTTTCCCACGAACTCAGCCCAGGGCCAGCATCACCATCCAGGCAGCTGACCCCTAAGATTGTATGTTTGGGCGTTGGCATGGCAACCCAGCCAGTACCCATGACTGGCCTGATTTCTGGGATATTCTCCCCATTTAAGGAGTGAGGTCCCGTCCTGTGGTCACACACAGGGGACGTCAGCCAGGGCCCAGGCTGATGGCCGAAACTGGCACACACTTGGCCACTTGGTGCCAATGTGTCCCAGGAACCCAGCAGGACGGGGTCCAGTGTCCACCGTTCCCACGTTCCCAGCCGTGCCTCGTCCATGAACAGCCATGGCTCCAGGTTCACCCCCAGCCCCAGGGGAGTCCTGTTTGTAGTTAACACTCCATCTGCCTCCTGGACCAATGATGGTCCCTCAGTGACCACTTGAAGGCCTCCATCCCTTGGAGCACCCCAGGAACCTCTCATGCGCTCTTAGACACATCACTACCTGTGTCCGTCTCACCCCTATAAGGTTGCCCTAAGGTCCAGGTTAGGATCAAGTAGGACAAGCCTGTGTGTACTTAAAGGCCCTCTGGCAGAGGGACTCTGGAGAGATGTGGCCTGAAGCAAGAGCTTCCAGTGTGCGCTTCCAGATAGAGACAGCAGAGAATTCTTGGTGCGGGTTGGTGCATGTTGGGACTTGGTGCACATTGAGTTGGGAAATAACTGACCCAAGACCAAGGGTAGAAAGGTCAGAAAAGCAAAATGGCAGATCTGGGGTCAATATTAGTACTCTCTTGAGTCAGAATGTTCCAGAAATCAAGAGGGCTGCCTCCCCCAGCAACAGGCTCCCCATGGACGGACACTCAAGGAGAGCCTGGCTCCTCCTGGGAATACGGAGCCTGCTAGGATGCTTTGGACTGCAGGGACACGAAAAACCAAGTCCTCCTAGCTTAAACCTCGAGAGGCAGTGATCCACAGTCCTGGGAAGGCTCCTCCACCAGAGGGGCGGCCCTGAGAGGTACCCACTTGCTGGGAACCCACTCCATCCTGCCAGGCTCTCCTGTGTGACGGAAAGAGAACTTTAAGCTGCTCCCCAAAGGCTTGTGCTGCTAGGTCCAAACCCAACAGAAAAGGAACACATCTAGTGCCAGCCAAAGAAAAAGTCCAGAATTTACATCTCATGGGGCCCATCTGGCCAGAGTTGGGATCTCTGTCGTGAATGACTGTGGCCAACGGGCTGAGGCATTAGTAAACCAATCAAGGCTCACCCCCGGGGGTGGAGCTGGGTCCACGGGGGAAGTGGATTGTGGGGAGGAAAGCAAGAAATGCCCACTGTAGGAGGGGGCTGGGGGGCCACATTCTAGGAGTACAAGCACCAGAGGGCACCTGTAGCAGCTCTGTGTCCATAGGCTAAGTTGCTTCCGTCGTGGCCGACTCTCTGTGACCCCATGGACTGTAGCCTGCCAGGCTCCTCTGTCCATGGGAATCTCCAGGCAAGAATACTGGAGTGGGCTGCCATTCCCTTCCCCAGGGGACCTTCCCGACAGGGACTGAACCTGCATCTCATCTCCTGCATTGGCAGGTGGGTTCTTTACCACTATTGCCACCTGTGTCCGTATAATAGAGGTTTAATGAATGGTTGTTGAATGAATAAATGAAAGAAAGGAAGGACAGAGGGAGCAAGGAAGCAAAGAAGCGAGGGGAAGAGAGGGAAAAAAGGGCAGAGCCCAGGGCATGTGGCTGATGCAGGTCGATTAAGAGTAGAGAGTCCCTGGGACTTCCCTGGTAGTCCAGTGGCTAAGACTCTGTGCTCCCAAGGCAGGGGGCCCAGGTTCGATTCCTCATCAGGGAACGAGACCCCATGTGCCGCAACCAAGAGTTCAAATGCCGCAATGAAAGGATTCTGCATGGCATCACTAAAGACCTGACAGCCAAATAAATAAATATTAAAAAAAGAATTAGTGGGGGTTCCCAGTGGCAAGGAGAGAATTCCTCCTGAGCAGCGGCTGAAGTCTGCTCTTCCCTGAGGGGAAGTCAAGCCAAAGGTGGAGAATGAAGCAGGAAGGTGGCAGCCGCGGAAGGCAACTGCTCAGACCACCGAGCTGTGGTGTGGGGCGCAGGCGGAGTGAGCAGAAGCGACCTGCAGATGAGGTGCGCTGACCGGGGCTGCTCTCGGGAGCCATGGCCCAACATTCCTCTGACTTCCTTCCTGGCAAACTTGGCAGACGGGAGGTGGACTCTTGAATCAGAGAGGGGTGGGGCAGGTGTGAGAGACACCCCGCCAGGCTGCTGTGTGGGGAGACCAGGTGGGGGATGGGCTCCATTCCCTCTTAGCCCGTGACCTCAGCTCCCTCCGCCCGGACCCCCACCCCTCCGGGCAGGCCTGTAGCAGGCAAGGACCCGTGGCACCTGAGGAGGCCTCGGGGACCCTGGGTGGACCTCAGAGAGCCTCCCGCTCCGGCCCCTCTCCTGGCCAGGACACGGCCTGTTCCCAGAACACCGCCTGCCCCAGAGGCCATTCACCCTGGGCGGTCAGGCTCAAGGGCAGGGGCCCAGCCCAGGAGCCAGGGGTGAGGACTGAAAGGTGCCAGCTGGAAGGCCCCGCATGCCCACTCGGGCTGCCGGAGGGGGATGCCGAGGGTGCTCAGGGACACGGGCCTGCAGGCGAGTGAACTGACTGAGGGGAGCCGGACGCCGAATGGGGAGCACTCAGGCGGTGGCACTGCACGCTGGCCTCGGGGGTCCCCGCAGGGTGAACTAGGCGGGTCTGGGCGGACGGAGATCCCTGCTAACGACTTAGGGTGGACGAGTGTGAGCTCAGAAATGGCACCGCTGTGACTGGGGGACCCAGCTCTGGTTTGGGGGAGCAACTGGCTGGACGCCGAACCACGTGCGCGCCTGAGAAAGGAGGCAGGGAGCCCCGAAGCCTGGCGAGGACCCGCTCCGCTGTGCCATTCTGTGCGCCCTTTTCTCACGAAGGTGGCTCCTTGCCTGCTGAGCTTGATGACACGGGGGCAGAGACAGGAGAGCTGGCCTGGCTGCACATGCACAGGGCCCTGGGGTCAGGAAGTATGGAGAAGTTCAGGAGGGTGACGGCGAAGCATTAAGCCTGGCACAGGGTCCTTCTGGGCACAGCCAGAGGGAACAAGAGGAGAAAAGTCCATGGTGGGGGAGCAAGGACGAGACAGCGGGCAACTCAGGGGCACACATGATACAGAGCAAGGCCCCGAGGCCACACGCCAAGGGGCCTAATGAGCCCTGGAGTCTGCCTCCCTGCACATCCTGTGTCTCAGTTCAGCCTCTGAATCACGCCCCTCCCACACCAGAGAGCTATCTTGAGTCCCATCTCTAGGAGGGGAAGCCAGGCTTGGAGGTGCAGACTTGCAGAAGGGGCTAAGAGCTGTCTCGGGCCTGTATTCCCCTCCCCAGAGCTGTGGGGTCCAAGCCCTGACTCCCGCGCTCTAGATTCAAACATCAGCTTTGGCCTTTCCATAGCTCTTATGGCAAGTTACTCGGGCTCTCTGGGCCTCAGTTTCTTCATCTGAAAAACGGATCTTATATGAGTAGCTCCTACTCTCCATAGGGTGATTTCTCATAATACACAGAATGCTTAGCACAGCACAGGCAGATTCGTTGCCATCTGAGCCACCAGGGAAGCTTTATTATACAGTAAAGGACCTGAGAGGACACAGATGGACAGCAACGGACAGACACACACAGGGTGAGGTCAGGGAGGGTCCTGAGCGCTGTCAGCCTTGGGGTGGTCACAACCTAGACGCTCTCCAGACCCTGCACTTCGGGGATTTTTCTGGAGACTCCCTCACGCAGCCATGATGGATCATTAACTCCATTCCCAGCCCCTCTTCCCTTCCCGGGGGATGGAAAAGGGCATGGGCATGCAAAAGGTCCCCGTACGTGTCCTCCATTCGACCCATTGTGGTTCTTATCTGCTGAACTTCCTGCCCTGGGTGCTGGCTCCCACCACACCCCCTAGCTTCTAAGTAGGTCCCGCTGCCATCCAGTAAACAGATCTCCACCTGCAGGAAGCCAGACCACTGCCCACCACCCAGGTAGGACACACACACACAACACACACACACACACACACACACACACACTTTCTCCTGTGCTGGGCAGTTGCACCCAGTGGCTTTGGAGGAGCCGAAGCTGGGCCGTGAAGGTCTCCCTCTAGTGGCCCCAGAAACAACAGCTGCTCGCTTGTGCCTGACGCCAAACCCTGAGCAGAGGCAGCAGGAACCCAGCTTGACCCTGGCGCTGCAGCGGGAGGGACCCCAGCTCCCTCCCAGTCCCCACTCCAGTCTGGCCGGATGCCTACCTTCTGTGCGTTCATCCATCTGCATGGCGGGAACCTACACTTTCCAGCAGCAGCCCAAGCCCAGGCTCAAATCTCAGAGCAAAGGACAAGCCTGGAGTCCCAGGCTGGGTGGGAAGATGGGGGGTTGTGGGGGGGAGGAGGGGGCAGAACAGGCTGCTAGCAGATGCAGAGGGCCACCCCAGGATCACGCCAGATCTGGAACATCAGAGGGAGGAGTATGGTGCTGGGGCAGGGGGGGCAACGGCGTCCCACAGCCCAACAGGAGAGAAGAAAGGAGGGAAAAGCTGGCATCCCCTGGAGGCCAGAAACAGGAATGTTGGGAACTCTCTGCAGCTGGGCTTTGCTGGGATGGAAAGGAGGCTGGGGGCGTAGGGGAGGAAGATATCGGCTGGGAGGAGCAGAGTTGCTGCCACACCGAGTGGGCACAACATGGACAAGTGAATGAAAACGAGTGACCGGTGGGCTTTGCCATCCTTGTATCACACGAGTGCCTCCACCCTTCCTGACAACAGATTCCAAGGCACCTTCTCCCAACCTGCTGACTCAGACTCAGCAGGAAAGAAGGCCATGTGATAACCAGCAGACCAGGGAACTCAGAGATCAAATCTGGAAATCATCTGGTTCCCCGAGGCACTGTTGAATTGCCTGGGCAGGCCCTAGGCCTGAGATGCTGAGGCCTCCAGATTCCAGGGCAGAAGGTACGGCGGCACTCTGGGGACTCAGGAGGGAACTAATCCAGGCTCTGGTGACCTCAGCCGCTCCCACATTCTCTGGGTCTCTGGTCCCGCTCTGGAGAGGAGGCACTCTGTCTCTGGTTTGCTCCAAAGGTGCTGCTGGACACAGACTGGGGCCCAGGCCAGGGACCTGCAGCTCCTGCCTTCAGCACGTAGCAGTCACTTGTCCAGACAGCCCTCCCTGCCTCTCTGAGACTTGGCTTCTGCACAGCCACATGGGACCATAAAAGCCTACAGGCTCTTGTGAGCATTTTTTCCCCTCTTCTTTTAAGAAAACTGTGGTAAAATACACATCCCATAAAAGTTGCCATTTGAACCATATTTAAGTGTCTTAATTCAGTAGCATTACATGCCTTCACACTGTTGTGCAAACATCACCACCATTAATTTCCAGAACTTTTGCAACTTCCCAAACGAAATCTCTATCCCCATTTAACACTAACTCTCCATTGCCCCCCTCTCTCAGCCCCGGTCCCCCACCAGTCTACTTTCTGTCTCTATGAATGTGACTGTTCTAGATGCCTCATAGCTCTTGTCCTTTTGTGAGAGGCAGATTTCACCGGGTACAATGCCCTCAAGGTTCATCCATGTTGCAGCCCGTGTCAGAATTTCTATCCTTTTCAAGGCCAAATAGCATCCCACTGTATGGATGGACGACATGGTCCTCCAGGGTCATCTCTTATTTGATCCCATCCATAGGGCTGGTGCTTCTCAATGTTTCCATCTTACATCCCGGCTGGCAATAATAATAATGATGATGATGGGACTCCCATGATGGTCCAGTGGCTAAGATTCTGAGCTCCCAATGCACAGGGACCAGTTTCAATCCCTGGTCAGGAAACTACATCCTTCATGCTGCAACCTGCTCTCCAGGTGGCCTAGGAAATAGTTGCTTCATCCCTTTGAAGTCCCTTGGGGAACCCTAACTGCTAGGCTGCGTCCTGACCCTGCCAGTCCCATCAGGGGAGACACAGAGAAACCACTTCTTCTGAGAAACAGATCCTGTGTGCTGCAACTAAAACCCAACACAGCCAAATAAATAAATAAATGTTTAAACGATGATGATGATATTTCTTGAGTTGACGCCTCAAAATATGTCTACCCAGAAGCTGTGAAAGTGACCTTATTTGGACAAAGGGTCTTTGAGGATGCAATTAAGTTAAGGATCTTGAATGAGGTCATCTGGATTAGGGTGCACCCTACATCCAGTGACACATTTCCTGAGAGAGGGATGGGGTGGCGGAGTAGGACATTGAGCTCACCTCCTCTCACGAGCGCACCCAAATCACAACTGCTGAACCACTATTGAGAAAAAAGACTGTAACCTACCAAAAAAGATATTCTACATCCAAAGACATAAAGAAGAAAGCACAATGACAAGTATCCTTAAAAGAAACAGAAAAGAAGAAACTTCTCTGGTGGTCCAGTGGCTACGACCCTGTGCTCCCAATGCAGGGGGCCCAGATTCGATCCCTAGTCAAGGAACTAAGATCCTGCATGCCAAGAAAATAGGGGGAAAAAATAAAAAAGAAGGAGAAACCATAATGAAACTCACAATCCTTCTAAGAGACAGAAGAGGAGACAGAAGACTCAGAGGCAGAGAGATCTGAGACCGCAGAAGGGACACAGAATGAGGGACCTGGCCACAAGTTAAGCAACCCCCGTGACACCAGAGGCTGGGAGAGATGAGGCAGGATGCTTGCCTGGAGCCTTCGGAGGGAGCACAACCCTGCTGACACCTTGATTTCGGACTTCTGGCCTCCACAACCATGGAGAATCAATTTCCACTGATAAAAGCTGCGCAATTTGCGGTAGTTCATTCCGACAGCCCCAGAAAACCAATACAGGGATTGTCCAAAGACAGCCCATCGCATGCCCTCAAGACCAGCCCTTCTATTTAATAACCCAATGTTTTTGTTCCCATTTCACATGCCATTGAGGCTCTGAAATGTTAAGTAACTTGCTCTCCAGGCGGCCTGGGAAGAAGTTGCTTCATCCCTTTGAAGCCATCCTGGGAACTACTGGGAACATCCTAACGACTAGGCCCAGTCCTGACCCTGCCAGTCCCATCAAGGCAGACACAGAGAGACCACTTCTTCCGAGAAGGATGTCTTATGTATTTTACAAGCATTCTGTTATTACGTTTACGGCCAGCTTTGGGGACATAAAATTGCAGCTGTATTGTGGGGAGTAAATTTTATTTCCAGGGCTTTAAAACACAAACAATAACCTCATTAGTAGCTGAATATTGTCATAATTCTGAAGAATATAAATTTTACTGCAATAATAACTGTAAAATACCAAGAACCCATTGCATCAAATTTTGGGGGGGAATAAATGTTACTTCTGGGCCCCCAAACATGAACAAATAATTCCACTCTGGCTGCAAAGGAGCCTCATACTGGAGAGTATAAAATGTGCTGGGTAGGTAACTATAAAGCACCAACATCAAGGGAATATTTAAAAACTGCAGTGGTGTGACTGGGAATCCATTTTATGCCTCTGACATGCATATAACAAATGATTCCCTTTGTAGTTAAATTTTCAATCATCCTGCTGACAAGAATTTTTTACTGTTGCCATTGTGAAGCTATAAAAGGCAAAAAGCAAAAGTCATTTCAGCTCCGGGAAAGGGAGAATGATAAAAATGCAGCTTCCCTGCAAGAAATCTATGGGGTGGATGGGATTAGGGTTGCAAGATAAAAGACAAGATGCTCAGGGGTTTCCCTGGTGGCCCAGTGATTAAGAATCCTTCTGCCAATGCAGGGGACACTGGTTCGATTCCTGGTCCGGGAACTAAGATCCCACAAGCTGTGAGGTGACTAGGCCTGTACACCACAACTCCTGAAGCCTGTGTGCTCCAGAGCCCATGCTCTGCAACAAGAGAAGCCACTACATCGAGAGAAACTAGAGAAACTAGTTGCAACTAGAAAACGCCTGCGCATTTCAGGTGAATAATGAATAACTATTAGCATAAGTATATTCCACACATCCCATACACTTATCCTACAAAATGCTGTTTATCTGAAATTCACATTTAACTACACACTCGGGTCTCTTGGTTTATTTTACTAAATTTGGCAACTTTTGGTGAGACCAAAGAACAAGGATGAATCTCCACCCCCCACAAGTGAATTCTTTTTTAAAAATTATTTTACTTATTTATTTTGGCTGCACTGGCTCTTCATTGCAGCACACGGGTTTCTCTAATTTCAGCATGTGGAATCTTAGTTCCCCAACCAGGGATCAAACCCCAGCCATTTCTACATTGGGAGTGCAGAGTCTTAATCACTGGGCCACCAGGGAAGTCCTCATAAGTGAATTCTTAACGTGAATAAATGCTGTGATGCCAGGAAACGCTCGCAGGAGCAGGTATCCGAAGGTGGCCAAGCAGGTGTTCTTAGTCTCAGTGGGTTTAACCGTGTCCCCAAGCTTTGAGGGAGGAGGAGCCAGGGGCGCTCAGGGGGCATCGACATAGCCTTGACACTGATCGTTTAGGTACAAAGGTAAATGGTAACGAGAAGGTTGGATGGCATCACCGACTCAATGGACGTGAGCAGACTCCAGGAGATGGTGAAGGATATGGAAGCCTGGTGTGCTGCAGTCCACTGGGTCGCAAAGAGTCGGACGTGACTGAGCGACTGAACAATGAAGAGAAGAGGTGTGACCTTGATCAGGATTTAGAGACAGATTTCATTCAGGCCTCCCAACTCTGATGGGGAGTGGGGGTGTGCTGACTGCTGTTCCACAAGAGGGGAGCGTAAGGACCGCAGCTCAGTCTCACAGGGGACCTCTCCCCTCAACCGCAGGGTGAGGCTTCGCACTGAGTGCTGCAGAGCCTGGTAACTTGGGGGGTTGTACCCTCAGTCCTGAGACGCTTTGCAACTAGACTTCGGAGCCACTTGGGAAAACCAGCCGCAGGCTTTTTGGAGCGGGGGCTGCTTTGGGGTCAAAAATTGCATGATCCAGTGTTGATCAGTCACTCATTTGCCAAGCCCAGTAGCAAGCGGTTTTTGGTTGCTGCAAAAAAATCCACTTTCAGAGGCGGCCAGCTTTTCCCCCTCCAACAGGTGGAAGTTAGGAGAGGTGAACCCCAGGGACCCCAGAAAAGGCTCCCCCACAAGGGGGCTCCAGGGACAAGCTCCCGGGCCGCTCTTCCCTGTGAGGGCCTGACTTGGGGTTCTGCTTAGTTTGGCCGTGGTGTGTCCAGCAGTGTGTGGATGTCAGCACTGAAGGAAAGACGCTGTCTGCAGAGCTCAGTGAAGACGCCCTCCCTCTCCCGGGACCTCCTACGTCCCCACTTTCCACTTCAGGTTGCATCCACAGGCTCGTGTGCTTCTATGGCACCCATGTCACTGGACACACAGGTCTCTGTTTCTGCTTTGGGGTTTTGTTTAATGTAAATAATGTGGAAATGTAATATACCCCAAATGCACCCAGAAGCTAACTGCTTCTCAGCACCTCCACTGGCACCCTTGCATACCACTGCATCTCTGCCTAGGTGACGTGACCACCGTCTCTATTCAATGGCCCCCTGACCCGCATCAGGACCTCCCCGTGGCCCCCAGGTGACCTACAAGGCCAACTCCCACCCCGTTGCCTCCCACCTTCCTGCTAGGTCCTCAGGTGTCCTGCAGTTCTGGGAACACACGCCCAGCACATCCTCCAGGGCCATTGTTCCCCAGGGCCCTTGCTCCAGCTGCCCCCCAGGTTTCCTATGTGGCTCAGCCCTCTCTGCCTCAAGGCCTGGCTCAATCACTGGGCCAGGTGCCATTCCAGATGACCCTGGAACTTTATAACCCTGCCCCAACCCCCTTCCTCGTCCATTTAATCTGCTCTCCTTTTCCCTTCAAATACACTGGAATCCCTACTTCCTGGTGGCACAGTGGGTAAGAATCCACCTGCCAATGGCTTAAATCCATGGTCCAGGAAGATTCCACATGCTGTGGAGCAACTAAGCCCGTGTGCCACAACTTCGAGCCCACTCTCTAGAGCCCACGAGCGGCAGCCACTGAAGCCTGTGTGCCTAGAGCCTGTGCTGCACAGTAAGAGAAGCCACCACGCTGCAAGTAGAGTAGGTCCCCCCCACACACCCCGCCTTTCTGCAGCTAGAGAAAGCCCGCATGCAGCAACAAAGGCTCAGTGCAACCAGCCAAAACAAAACAAAAAATCCTTTGAAAGCTGCCACCACACTTCCCCTCCGGCCTGGAAGCCCCTGCATCTCTGCTGCCACTGCTGCTGGTGACAGCAACCCACAGCTGAAGGTGGGGTGGGGGTGGGCGGCTCTCCATGTGCTTTGCATAAACACTACCCTGGTGGGAGCCTGGAGCAGTCAGAGGAAGGGCCCTTTCTTCATCCCAGCAGGGGTGGCAGGGGGTGGGAGGGGGCTGTGGCCAAGGTGAGTGTCCTCAGGGCAGCCTGCTCCCTGGGGCTGGGAAAGGCTTGCAAGGCCAGCCCGAGGACAGAGGGCCACTGCAGGGCCCTGGAGAAGGGGGAGAGCGCAGACCCCCACGCTAGGCCTAGGAAGGTGGGCCAGAGGAGATTGGCCCCTGAAGCACAGAGGACAAACGCCCTCCCTGGGAGGGGGGGGTCCTAGGGGACCGACTCCACCCCAGAGCTGGCCCGTCTCCCAGAGGCCAGGTCACAGGGTGAACTGAAGCTTCAGGCCAGGGAGGGTGGGGATGGAGGCTTTGTCCCCAGATGCGGGGGCCTTCCTTCCTCTTTCTGGAAAAGGAGGGGCTGCCCTGCAGGCCCTGGGAACCTGCCCAGATGTCTCCCCCGAGACCACGCCCTGCACCTGAGTGGCTGGCTGCGGGGGGGTTGAGTGGGCAGGGGCAAGCAGCACCTACCTCTCAGGGTGAGCCCCAGATCCCAGGGAGGGACGGGGAGGGCGTCAGCTCAGAGGGCAGCACTGCAACCTCGGCCGTGCCCCCTCGGCCGTGTCCCCACAGGGAGGTGAGAGGCCCGGGTCCCCCAGAGTGGAGGTCACAGGGAGCGCCTGTGAAAATCCCAGATCGCCTGTCTGGGAAACACTCTCTCCCCCTTTTATGCCCAACAGACCCTTGGAAGGAGACCTCCCAAGGGGCACCTCCCGCTCAAGGAACACCGGCCCCCCCACCCCCAGGGCAGGTGGGGAGCAGATTCATGGAGCTGAGCCCGGGCTGCTGGGCCACGTGGGGCAGTGGGGCTAGTAGGTGCTGAGTTCAGGCCTGGCCAGGAAGGCATCTGGGCGGGTGGTAAGGTTGGGAAAGGGGGTCACGGGGCCACTCCTCAGCAGACTGCAGGCAGCATCCTCCACTGGCCCCTGCTTTTCTCCCCAGTTGTCATGAGAAGAGTCTTATTATACCTGTCTAAGCATCACCTTAAAAGCAGGGGTAGCCTGGGACTCAACCATAAGAGGAGCGGGAGGACTGGGAGGAGGAGCAGGTAGGAGACAGGGGAGGGGAGGGGGTGGCCCCAGGCGGGCAGAAGCTGGCACCCCACCCCATGTTCTGTTTTTACCGGAATCGAGGAGGGCCCCTGGGGTCTCAGCAGAGCTGCCTGCCGGTAAGTCCCTTCCCCAGAGGCCCCTCCAGCCCTCCCACAGGCCCAGCTGTGCCCGCCGCCCCAGCCCGGTGGGCCCCAGCCGCCGCCCCTCTCCTGGCTCCTCTGCAGGTGGTCTCCTGAGGCCCTGAGGCCCAGAGTGGGCATCCAAGCCAGCTGGCTCTGCCCACTCCTTTTACCACCACCTCAGTTTCCAGGAAGCCAGACACTGATGCCCAGGCTTACGGGACACATGGCAAGCAGTAAAGACCCCAACTGAAGCCTGGGTGGGGCCAGGAGCACTGAGCAGGTGGGACCCCAGGGCCCTGCCTGGCCTGCCTCATGCAGAGCCCCCAGAAGGCAGGCTCTCTTCCCCATCACTTCGGCCCACCAGACCCACACAGCAAGCCCATTCCACAAGGAGTTCAAGAGCATGCTAAGGCTCTGCGGGTGAGGCCAAGGAGCCAGGTGTTAACTGCAATCGAGCAATTCATCTGAACACAGGCAGCTTACTGGTGAGCAGAGGGTGGGCACCTTCCTTCTCAATCCCCCTTCCTGGAAGGAAGGAAGCCCATATTTTTAGATACCACAGCAGCTCTTTCGGGCAATGAGCTCCTCTTCTCCAGATGTTCTCAGCCTCCAAATGCCTCATCCTGGGAGAGTAGCAAGGAGTCTCAGCGCCCTCTCTCTTCCCAGTCTCTCCTGCACCCTGGTGCTTTCCAGGTCTTGGGGTCTCCCCGACCCCAACACCAGTTCTCCAAGTCTGAGCCAAGGGAACAGGCAGGCCTCCCCTGGCAGTGACCTGGCAATGCCTACCCTACCCTGAGGAGCCCAAGGTCACGGCTCAGGTGTAGACTTGCCTTTGAACCCCAGCTCTGTGCCTCTGGGCAAGTCACCTGTCCACCCTAGCCTCAGCTCTACACTGGGCTTCATAAGCAGCCCCCACCTCACTGGGCTGTTGGGGTCTTGAATTGGGACAGTGCTTGAGAGTGAAGAGCCTGGCTTGCAGCACACGTTAGCTAAAACAACAGGACACTTGCTGCTGAACCCACCCAAACTAGTCCCAGTTACAAGAAATAGAAACCCATCTCAAAAGAGAGCTGAAGTCAAAAGGAGATAGAAACACAAATCAAAACCACAATGAGGGGACTTCCCCAGTGGTTCAGTGGCTAAGACTCTGTGTTCCCAATGCAAGGGGGCCTGGGTTCGATTCCTGGTCAGGGAACTAGATCCCAGATGTCTTCGCATGCCTCAACTAAAGATCTTGCAAGCTGCAATAAAGACTGAAGATCCCACATGCTACAACTAAGACCCGGCACAGCCAAATAAATGAATATTAAAGGAAAACAAAACTATAAGACACTACTTCATACCCTTTAAGATGGCAATGATGAAGAAAGGAGGAAGGAAAGGAGGGAGAAGGGAAGGGAGGGAAGGAGAGAGGAAGAAAGAAGGAAAGAAAGGAAAAAACAAAATAACAAGTGTTGGTGAGGATATGGAGAGACTGGAGCCTTGTGCTTTGCAAACAGGAATGTGAAATGGAGCCGGCACTGTGGAGGACAGCATGGCAGCTCCTCAAAGAGGGAAATGACCCAGCAATTCGACTTCTGGGTATACACTCCAAAGAACTGAAAGCAGAGTCTCAAGCAGATACTTGTACACTCAGGTTCACAGCAGTATTATTCAAAACAGTCAAAAGGTAGAAGCAACCCAAATGTCCATCAGTGGATAAATGAATAAACCAACGTGGTCTGCGCATGCAATGCAATATTAGTTGGCCTTAGAAAAAAGAAATTCTGACACACACTACAATAGGGGTGGACCTCGAAAACACTATGCTGTGCAAAATAAGACAGTCACAGAAGGACAAATATTGTGTAATTTTTCCCAGATAAGGTACCTAGAATAGTCAGATTTATAGAGACAGAAACATAATGGTAGTTGCCAGGGGCCGGGGGAGGGGAGAATGGAGGGTTAGTTTCTCATGGGGACAGAGTTTCAGTTTAGGATGACGAAAATGTTCTGGAGGTGGATGCTGGTGATGACCGCATAGCAGTGGGAATGGGAATATATCTAATGCCACTGAGCTGCACACTTAAAAATGGTTAAAATGGTAAATTTCATGTTATGTGTATTTTAACTTCAATTTTTAAAAAGCTTTAAGAATACCTTACCAAGAAAAAAAAAGGCAGATCAGGGAAAATGTAGGAAGATATTAACAGTTATGGAATCTGGGTGATGTTCCAAAGAGATTCACTATGCCCCTCTGCCTACTTCTACTTTCTGATTTTTAAAAAACTATTCTCATAATAAAACTAAAGCTAAAAAAGAGGGGATTGGGTTATCAACCCTGCCGCTTCACTCCCTTCTGCAGTTATGCCTCTGTATCCTTGGCATTGGGCACCACCCCCCCACCCCCCTCCCCCTGCCCCGTCTCAGTCTATACAAAGTACCATAGTCTCAGGGCTTATAAACAACAGAAATGTCTCAGATTTGAAGGCTGAAAATCCAAAATCAAGGGGCCAACACGGTCACGCTCTGGTGAGAACCCTCTTCCTGCTTCCCAGCGGGCACCTTCTCACTGTGCTCACATGAGGAAAGGGGTGGGGGAGCTCTGGGGGGCTCTTTTATAAAAACACTAATCTCATTCATGAGGCTGGAGCCCTCATCACCCACCAAAGGCCTTACCTCCTAACACCATCATCTTTGAGGGTCAGGATGTCAACATCTGAATTTTCAGGGGACACAAGCCTTCAGATAGAAGCGCCGTATGACTTGCTTTGATCAATGGGATGGCAGTGATATGCAGCGAGCAGAAACTTGAAATGCCTCACACAACAAACCTGCTCTCCTGCCTGCTGACACAGACCAGGAAAGAACACACCTCGGGTCGCCTGCTGGTCCAAGGAGGACAAGAAACATGCGGAACAAACCTGGACCCAACCCACAACATGGAGGCAAGCCCAGTCTGGATCTGCTGAATCCCAACAAGCCTACTCACATAACAGCAAAAAACCAGTGCCTACTGTGGAACGCCGCGGAGACTGTGCGGCTGTTTGTTAGGGGGCCTAATTATGGCAGTAGCTGACTGATACAAGGAGTTTCTCAGGAAACACAAGGGAAGTCACTAGTCCGAACTGCATCTGACAGAGAGTTGCTCTCTGATTAAGACAGGCAGAGTAAGTAGCTTTACAGGTTAGCACGGAACGGCCTGCATAGGATAGAACTACTGGACCTTTATCGCATGCTGTCTGACCCAACCATAGGCCCTGGGAAGGCTGTTTGGACACCAAGCAGCCCAAAGCGCAGATGTCTACCACCAGCAGGACTGAGGGGAGGGACTGGAGGAGGCTTGGGCTCTCAGCTTGGCCCCTGCCCCTGCCTGGGATGCAGACATCATCACTCAGGGCTCCTCCTCCCCTCCTGAGCCCCGAGCACCAGCCTCCCTGGATTCAGCCACCTCAAGGGAGACCTACTTCTCTTCCTCAGTTCAGCATGCTGGCCAAGTGCTCCCAACAGTGGGACATGCCCTGCCCCTAGTCCTTGGGGACAGGGAGTCCCTACTTGCCTCTTGGAAGATACCCGAAGCAGAGCTGGGGCTGAGGGGCAGAACCTGGCAGCAAGGGGCAGGCAGGTGGGGGAGCTCGCAGTCTGCAGACAGGTGGGGGAGCTCGCAGTCTGCACCCCTCTGGGGCAAAAGGCAAAGGCTGAGCCCTGGTGGTGCCCAGGGAACCCCGAGTACAAATGCCACGTCAAGCTGTGGGTCGGTGGCAGGCACCGCGGCCGAGCCTTCCCTTTATCATCTGCAGCAAAGCATTTACAGTCAATAAACGGGCTAATTAATTCTCTTCAAAGACCTCTCAATTATTCATCCTGGGCTACAGAGAGAACAATTAGAGCCCACTGACGGCTCTGAAAGTGGAAGCAGGCTGGGCCGCAGAGCTGAGCCCCCTGGGTCCCCACAGTCTCAGGGGTCCCCAGGGGCCCCTGATAGAGACAAAGCAGACTTTATCGCTGGCACCCCTCCCCCCACCCCCCCACCTCCCCTCCGCAGGATGGAATATCTCTTCTTCCTCAAATTGCAAGCAGCCTAGATCATTCCCCTCACTTCTCAGGGAAGAAAGCCAAGACCCCAAGTGGTCAGTGACTTCTTTTGTCTAATAGCCCACCAGAGCGGACCTATGGACACAAAGCCAGGCTGACGGGCGTGTGGCCTCCCTTGAGGGACTGCTGGGTGCGGGCAGTGGGGCTGCTGGACTTGAGCTGAGCCCTCTCTGCCTCCAGAAAGAGGTTTGCGCTGGAGGAGGGGTTCAGGAGGGAGAGGGGAGAGCTGATCCGTCAGCAACTGCAGGCCAGGCTGGGGAGACCTGCTACCCCACCGACAGCGGAAGGCACCCTGGGGCGCCTGGCCAGAGCCCAGCGGGGACACTCGGCTTCCACCGGGAGCAGTCCTGGTACCCCGGCAAGAATCCTCCAGAGCCGGTGACAGTGGGGCGCTAGCTTCCTTTCTCTCCTCTAACTTCCTGGAGTCCCATCCTGGGGCTGCGAGGGAAACAGCAGCTGGCCCTACCCTGTACACTTTCTCCTTTCCAGCCCCAGGTCCCCCACGGCCAGCTCTCACTCCCGACTTCCCCCAATACTGCCGGCCAGCCGGCAGGCAGAGGGTTAACTCCTGGCCGCTCCCTACCGCGCAGAGTGGGGGGTGGGGGGCCGGGGGCGTGCCTGTCGGGAAGTATGGATTTCTGCAGTGGTTTTACTGGAAAAGCTGTAGCTGAAGGTGGGAGGGGGTCACCATGGCAACTTCTGGCTATGGGAACAGGTTGGCTGGTGGGAACCAATTCTTCCAGGGGCCCAAGGGGGCCCGGCTGGCGCTTGGCACCCGGGGGGCCCCTCGGAGGATCCTCAGAGTCTTACGGAAGCGCGGAGACCCTCCCCAACCTGGAATTACCGCCTTCCCCGCCTCCCACCGGCAACACTTCGCTGGGCTGGGCCCCAGACTCAGCAGCCCCGCCCCCTGTTGAAGCGCCCCCAATCCAAGCTGTTAATCGATGAACCGATTACCCAGGGCCGTCCGGAGCTCTCGGGAATCTCCCACTCAAAGAGAGAGCCTCGACTCCAAGACCTGGGGTGAGACACCCCCCCTGTCTGGCCCTGCCCCAACCAAGGGAATCTAGATTCCAGGGGGCCCAAGAGCTTGCCCCAACCCGGCCCCCACCCAGCCCCAACCAGGAAGATTCCGCCCGCAGCGGCAAATTCAAGGAAGTCCTCCCCACCCCCAGCACAAACATACACACTCTCCCAGCAAGGGGCTAGCCCCCCCCCACTCCCCGGAAGACCCCGGTGGGAAGGGGGAAGGCGGCCTCGGGCTAGGAGGCTCCTGGGTGCACCTCTAAGTCTCTGTCCCTGTGGAATTCCAAGCAGCTGGGGTACAGCCCACCCAGTGCCCCATGTCCCACCCCATCGCGGGGCCCCCCTATCCCCAGCCAGACCTCCCGGTGGGACACTCTGCGCGCCTTCCCCGGGAGCCAATTCAGCTCTGGGCCCCAGAAGGCCTCCTGGGTGCGGGCAGGACAGGGGTTAGGCCAGAGCACGCTGAGCACTGCCGGTAAGAGGAGTGGGGGACTCCTGGGCCCTCCAGGCTCAGGTTCCTGGCCCCCTACCCCAGGATTTCAGAGCCCCCCTGCAAATCCTGCAAGCACAGGGTGGGCGGGTGCAAGGAGGGGTGTGTGCCTGGGAGGCGCTTCCAGGAATCTCCCGCCCGCGCTGCCCAAACGTCCAGGAAAAGAGGGCATATACAGGGCATATGCAGCTTGGGGGACGTTGGAATTCTGGGGGCCAAGTGAGGGGGCAGGCCCGGCCCAGTACCCTCCCCTTGCTCCAGGAAAGACCACCTGCCTGAGTCCACATGGGCACCAATCCCTGCTCTGCTGGAGGTCCTTAGACCGGTGACTCTCCTGAACCTCAGTTTCCTGCTCTGTAAAATGGGCAGGAAATGTCTCCTGGGGGTGGTGAGCATAAAGAAGACATAACGCCCCTGCACGTTAACAGGTGAGGGATCCCAAGGTCAGGCCCAATCTCTCCTCTGGCCACTTCCACCAGGAAAGAGCAGGGACCCTTCTCAAGGCTTCCTGGGTTGCTGCTGGCAGATGTGGTTCTTCATCCTCCTTCGCATCCACCAGGGACGCTCGGGGGAGAAGTGGCCCGCGGCGTGGCGCCCCCTGTCGGCGGGACCCACACAGGCCAGCGCCCAGAGGGGTTAAGCAAAGCCGCCCCAGGTGTTAACTCCCGCAGGCAGGCCGGATACCCGCTGCGGTTTCCCAACTTCCATCAGGGCCTGAAAGACTTAAACCGACCCACCGCGACTGGGGTCCTTCCTTCCCTCAACCCCGGGCTGATTTAGGGGACGCCTAAACTAGCTCCCTTCACCCCCCGGCTCCCTACTGCTTCCCCTACAGTCCCCTCCCCGCCCCCCCCCTCCCCCGCTCCTGCCCGGGGCTTCCATCTCTCGGATCTGCCGAATCCCGATAAAACATTTGGGGGAGATAAGTGCTGCGTATAAATAATTAAGACCACATGCATATGCGCCAACAAAAAAAAAGTTTAAAACCCCCATTCCGGGAACAGCTTTCTGTGTGGGGCCGGGCAGTGCTGCCGGAGGCCCCCACCCCACCCTGCTTGCTCCTTGGGGAGGGTCTGCCAGGGGCTTGCCACCCCCAGAGCCTCTTCCCCCACCCCAGGGGGACTGTCTCCCTGCTTGGCCCAGAGTGGGCGGGAAAAGGGTGGCAGAGGAGCCCACCGGTGCAGTGAGGGGGACTGGCACCACCGTGGGAGTGGCCCTCACACATCCCCAGAGGCCAGAGTCCACCAACCCCGAGACCAAGCAGGGTCTAGGCACCCAGGAGTGCCCAATAAACATTTACTGAATAAACACACGAATGAGCCAACGAAGGAACTGATCCCGGGCTCCAGGGGAGTGTTGCCCTCAGCTCTGTCACCGTGGAGACCTGCTTTCCCTGATGCCAGCATCCTGTCAGCTGCTGGGGAGTCAAGCCCAGGGTGCCCAGGCGACCCCCCCCCCAAAAAAAGGGCCATCTCCCATCCTCTGCAGGAATGCCAGGGGAAGAGAACTAGCTCATCAATTAGACCACCATTCCCGACCAGCCGCTGGCAGACACCTTTCCCAGGTGCAGCTTGAGGGCCTTAGGTGAGAAGACTGGAAGAACTTCCAGGAGTCAGGTCGCAGGCCTGGAGAGTGCAGCTCCTGCCCCTCCCCACTGCAGGAGGGTCAGCATGGGGTGCACAGGGATAAGGGGAGGCTTGCCCTGCCGAGCCCCTGCTCAAGAACCTGCCAGGGCTCCCACCTGGCAGTGCTGTCTGATGCCTAGGCTGGAGTCGTCCCCTGGCAGACTCTCCCCCCAGTGCATGCAAATCCTGCTCCTCTCTCTGGGGCCACATCCCATCTTTGGAAGGAAGGCCCTCGCACCCTCTACTCTTGCTTTCCTCATTCATTCGGTTATTCCCTTAACAGCTACCATGTCCTAAGCCGGAAGGATGCTAGGATGCTGAGAACAAAGGACACAGGTCTTGCCCTCAAGTGGCCCGCAGCCCAGTGAGAGGGAGCCCAAGTGGCTGGTGTCAAGGGCTGCTCTGAGGTGAGCCAGGTGCGCAGGGGACAGGGGGAAAGGGTGTATCTTGGCAGAGTGTTGGGGGCTGGGTATCATGGAAAGCTTCCTGGAGGAGGAGGCGAGCTAAACTCCTGATACACAGGATTCCTCCAACCGCAGAAGGAGAGCAAGGCTGGGCGGTGCCTCCAGGCGCTTCCAGCACTGCCCCCTGCTGGCTGTCCACACACCTGTGGCTCTCACAGCCAGACCTGGGAGGTATGGGTTCCAATCCTGACTCTTCTATTTACCCTCAAGTTAGTCTACTTCCCGGACCTCAGTTTCCTTATCTGTAAAATGGGGATCAGGGTCCCGCCGTGCAGAGCTCCTTGTGATCCATCCTGGGCCCTCCGTCCTCTGCGGGAGACAAAGGCCCCTACCCCAGCACCCAGAACTGGCTGGTTAAACCTAATAGGTAGATGGACTGACGACTTGGCGTTTTCTTGCTGAGCTTCCTTTCCCGGGAGCAACAAACCCCAACAGGGAGCACTAGCCTCTGCTCACCCAGGACTCCGGAAATGTACTCCCACCTTGGATCGCTGGCATCTTGTACCGCTGCCTGCCCACCTGACCAGGTGTGTGACGGCACAAGTTGTGTCCTGTCCCTCCCCGGGGCCCCACAGGAGCATGACAAATACTTTGTGGAGTTAAGCACTCCAGTAACAAAGCTCCTCCCAGGGACCCAGGACTGGAGAGACAGGTGGGTGTGCTCAGAAGGTGCCAGTCCTGGGTGCTGTCCTCAACCCTGAGCAAGGGGGTCTTGGGTTCCTGACCAGAGGCCCAGGCATGGCTGCCTCTCTCTCACCCCACGCCAGGGCGAGCTCAGTCTTGCCTCTCTCCCGATGAGAGCAGGTGCCCACCAGAGACAGCCTGGAGCCCCATCTATGCCCGTGTCACCTGCGGGTCCTTAGACCCCGCCATCATCCCGGTCAAGCCAGCTCAAGACTTTTTGCTGATGCCAGACCTTCAAGTGCCTGAATGTGGGACCTTCCTTCATCCTGCCATCCTGGATTTCAAACTCAGTAGGAAGGTGCCCAGGATTTAAAAAAAAAATCATAAGCGCTAAGAAAGAGTGACCTTCAAACCCTCTCACCGCTTGGGTCATGCACTCTCTCATAAGAAATGCTTGAGCTCATAACTCCATATGAACTCATAACTATATATGTATAGTTATTTATAGATTTCAAGTTTCCGTGACTGTATGAATCTATTACTTGTGTTATAAAATATTCACAAAAGAGAGACATTTTAAAAGGATGAAATGTAAATACTAAGCATAAAAGTCTCCTCCCCACCCTAGGGGATTATTCTGTGTTTGGGGCCCAGTCAGATCCCTTGGCCTCCCCAGCTAGGATGGGGTCCCTGGCAGATCCCCTACTTTGGCCCATTCCCCGGCCTCAGACTCTGACCTTCTTCCTTCCCAAAGATGTCCTCTGAACTCTGCCACTGTGAAGACCTGCTTTCCCTGACACCAGCCATCTGGTCAGCAGCTGGGAAGTCAAGCCCAAGGTGTCCTGGGAGCCCCCCCCCCAAAAAAACGGGCATCTCCTATCCTCTGCAGGACTGCCAGGGGAAGAGAAATGAGATGAGTCTGTGGCACAGAGGATGGGAACAGGCCCACTGCGGACAAAATAAAGGACTGTTGTGCTAAGTGGCTTCAGTTGTGTCTGACTCTTTGTAACCCTATGGACTGTAGCCCGCCAGGCTCCTCTGTCCATGGGATTTCCCAGGCAAGAATACTGGAGCAGGTTGACCATGCCCTCCTCCAGGGGATCTTCCCAACCCAGGGATTGAACACACGTCTCTTATGTCTCCTGCATTGGCAGACGGGTTCTTTACCACTAGCACCACCTGGGAAGCCTAAAGAAGGATTAGGTAGGGTTCCTTATAAGACAAAATTCCTGCAGCTGGGCACAGAGGGAGGCTCTGTTCAGGACTAGACACCTGGTTCCAATCTGGCTACATGACTGATGCAGAAGCTAGGGCTCGAGGACAGCTGCACCATCACTGGGAATACCTTTCCTAGACAAGGTAGGGTCCATGCCCAGGGTGCCTGATGTCTGTTCCCATGTTCAGAGCCCAGTGGAGGCAGGGCAGCCTCTCTTGCCCCCACCTTACCCTGAGACCTTGCGATTCCTCTGGGGTAGCTAGGGAGGCCCACCCAAGGTGCATAACCCTGGAATTTTGCAGCGGAAGCCCTTTCCCCTTCTGCAGCGGAAGCTCTTGCCCCTGCAGATAAGGCCGAAGCCCCGATTCCCTCTGTCCTTGTGTGTTCCTTCCAGGTCTGCTCTCCAGAACCTCGTGTGCCCTCCGTTCTCACACAGGCTCGGGCCCCAGTGCAGGCACAGGGGACCGGGAGGCAGAGGAGGTCAGAGGGGAAGGGCACCCTTCGTGGATACTCTGCCCAGCAGAGGGCAAGCGGAGGAGACTCAGCCACCCACCGTGCGGGACCCAGAGCCGCGGCCTCGGAGCCCATGGCCCCACATCCTGGGGTCCTCTACCCCCAGCACAGGGTCAGCATCTGCAGAGCTGGTCCCACCCCAGATGGCTCGCCAAGCCCATGCCTGGCATCTGACCCCTGTGTGTTCCCTGCCGGGTGGACTGAGGGGCCTGGGCAGAGGCCCTGGGAACAGCCGGGGCCCGGCCAGCTTAAAGCTGACCCCATGCCTCGGCCGGGGCTGAGTAACAGGAAGCGAGAGGCTGATGCCGGTAAGAGAGCAGATTCGAGAGATTAGAGGTCTGCTGCCTGATCAGAAGCTGCCTGGAGCTGGAGGATAAGTTACTGGAAGGAGGAGGAAGCTGCCGCAGTAAATAATGCCAGGCCCTCAACTCTGGCCTGATATGGCTGATGGGGCCCAGCTGGGGCCTGGGGCCGGCAGGTGGGGCAGAAAGTGTAAGGGTCTGCTCTCGCTGAAGCCAGAGCTGGGGTGGCCTGGGAAGGTGGGGTGCCCAGAGGGTACCCTGGCCCCAGCTGGTGGAGCCTGAAATTCAGAAGGTCTCCAACGCTATGTCCCCCGCTGCCCCCACGTCTCCTGCCCCTACTGCCTGCATACACCCAGCCCCACCCCCCACCAGGAGAGACACTTGAAGTGGGGACCCAGCCCTGGGCTTGCTTGGCCCCCCCACAATCCTCCCTGCTCCCCACCCCAAAGCAATTCCTGGAAGGCTGGCTGCTTCCTCGCAGAATGGAGGGCACCCTGGGTGTACTGTCCCAGCGGATTTCCCTGGACTCCAGCATTCCGCCCGTCCACCTGCCAGGCTTCACCCTGGGCTGTTGTGCCCCCGACCACATAGACTCCCCAGACCCCTGAAGAGCCCTTAAGACCCAGAGTTCCCTGTGGCCCGACCCTGGGATCCCACAGTGTGGGTGCTTCTGTGGAAGGGGTCAGATGCTGACCCAGCACCTCCAATCCCAAAAGGCTGAGCCCCCAACTTTGCACACTCTGGGGGGGGCCCGAGAGGCAGCAGAGGCCTCCCACCTCCACGAGGGTCACAGAGCTGAAAGGCCTGTCCAAGGCCACCTCTGTTCCCAAAGCCTTGGTGGCACGTGCCTCCCATCCTCTCTTTCACTTCTGACCAAGACCTTCCCCAGCCTCCCCCAGTCAGGATACTCTGATTCCCGCCCTGACCCGGGTAGCCCCCTACTGCCAGCCTAGGCCACCCCGGGGTGGAGAGGACGGAGCCCCCGTGTCACACAGGCACATTCTCTCTGAAGTGCAGTTTCCACACCACGGCACCAGCAAGTGGTTAAATTCAATGAGACAGCAGAACTCCCATATTTCAGAAGACAGTGAGGAGAGTGTCATCACGACCTTGAGGAAAGGAAAGCAATCTTAAACAAGACATCAATCATAAGGCTGGGGGGCAGATTTAACTACAGAAAACAAAGAGCCTGTGATCTAGCAAGAATTCCATAAAAGTTAAAAGACAGGCCATAAAAGGGGGACTTTTTTTTTTCCATACATATAACTAACAAGGGTTAGTACCCAGCATATGGAAATAACTCTGACGAAGCAACTAGAGAACTTTATCAAGTTCCTCATAGGAGCGGAATCTGAATGGTTAAGACCTAAGAAAAGGTGCTCAAGTTCGTCACTTATCAGAAAGAGCAGATTAAAATCACAAGAAACCGCCACATGTCCACCAGAATGACTAAAGTTTTGAAGTCTGATGATGCGGAGGATGGCAAGAACAGCAAGCAACGAGAACAATGGCATGTAAATCACGTTGGCCACTTTGGGGAAGGCTCAGGAGGGTCTAGTGAGGAGATAAGGATCGCAGCCTCAGCAGTTCCTCCCCAGGCGTGTGTCCAACAGAAATGTGCGCACTTGTGCCCCAAATAACACCAGGGTGAATGTGCCTGCTCACAGCAGGGCTGTCTGGAAACCACGTCTGAAAACAGCCAAAGGTCCCCAAATGGCAGAGTGGAGAAATCAACCCTGGCACACAGTGGAAAAACCACACAGCTGTGGCAAGAGTGAGCTACAGCTGCAACACGGATGAATCTGACAGTTGGAGCATCGAAAAAGGCACGCATGCACGCTCAGTCGCTCAGTCGTGTCCGGCTCTGTGTGACCCCATGGACTGTAGCCGGCCAGGCTCCTCTGTCCATGGGGATTCTCCAGGCAAGAATACCCTCCTCCAGGGGATCTTCCCAACGCAGGGATCAAACCCAGGTCTCCCGTATTACAGGCAGATTCTTTACCATCTGAGCCACCAGGGAAGCCCAAGAATATGGGAGTGGGTAGCCTATCCCGTCTCCAGGGATTTAAGGCATACATTACCCCAAATTCACAGCAAATCCAAAAGCTAGCAGCGCTAGCTATTAACTAAGGAAATAGGGTGATGGCAAAACAATAGAGCAAAGCAGGTAATGAGCATAAAAGTCAGGCTGCAGCAAAGCTTCTGGCAGAGGGAACGGGTTGTGCATGGCAAGGAAGCTTCTGGAATCCTGGCTATGTTCTATGTCTTGATCTGAGTGGCAATGATATGAGAGATCATTTTATATGTATTTGTAAAACTGTGCATATATGCTTCATGCACTTTTCTGTATTAGGTTGTGTGGGCAGCTCATTATTTTTTCAAAAACACAAGTGTATCTGAGCACCCACTGTGCCGGGCACTGGGACTCCTCACACAGACTTGCACCCAGCCCTGTTCCTGGCGCTCATGGTCCAGGAGTTCATGGAATGAGGATGCAAGTTCTATGGTTTCCCCTTGGCCAGCAGAGCGCGGGGTCTCCCGGCTACCATAACCTCAAGCTCACTGTGGGTGGTCGGCTGAGCCCCCTGCTGACTGGTAGGGTGCAGCCTCCCATGGCTCCCATTCTCTCCTGGTCCCCCACCCTGTTCAGAAATGCAGAGACAGTTCTGAAGGGGACCCCTCCAATGCATGTCACGTTTCCTTCCCCAGTGGGGGAGGCACAGGGCTTGAACTGGTTCCTCCCACCCCCCACCCTCCCTCCCAAGAGCAAACATGGCCTTGGCCCCCAGGCCCAGCACTCTGTCCCTTGCCACCCCCCAGTCTTCAGAGATGATGGTGCAAAGAGCCTTCCCTCGACTCCCAGGCTGTGGGGCTGGACCCAGGCCAGCGCCGTGTGGATCCTGCAGGCTCAGGGCCAAGGGGATGCGATGGGAAGGACATCTCCCCAACCTGTTTACGGCCCGGCCGCTATCTCCAGCTCCAATCTGCGGCCTCCCTTTATCTCAGCGGGGCCAGCCCCGGGTTCCCAGCAGCAGCCTCCCCACTGCTCACTTCCTGCCAGCGACCCAGTGTTACAGGAATATGCACACTGAACTTGGCTCACGTGCGTGTGTGTGTCTGTGTGCACAAGTGTACGCCCACACCCCAGATATCCTGTCCCTGGAGAGGAGCCAGGGGGCCTGGGGGTACCTCAAGAGGCAGCCACCCCAGGACTCATATCTCACTCCCCTGAAAACCTGCCCACCATCCTCACCCTGCTCGCGGGACAGACACCTCTAGAAGGCCAGGAAGGGGCTGACTCGGAGACCCCCAGCTTTCCCCAGCATGTGTTCCTCACCCACTCTTGCCTCCTCCTGCACAGGGGCCCTGTAGCCCTCCACGGTCAGAGCTCCCCACAGGGCTCCCTGCCTCCCACGACAGTGTCCATACTGCATGGGGGTCCCCGGGGTCAGGGAAGTTGGGCCATTGCCCCCTCATCATCCATTCAACTGAAATCACGGAGTACTGGGGGGCTGCTGCTGGTCTGGGCACACAGGACACTTCGAAGGCCAAGAGCGTCCTAACCTCTCCCCAAACCTGCAGGCAGTGAGAAGAGACCCTACTGACACCCCAGAGGAGAGCCACCTCCCTTCTCTGCTAGAAGGGGGTCAGGGTGCTTCCCAGAAGGAGCGTCTCAGCTGAGACAAGAAAACAGAGACGGTGGTAACCAGAGACACGTGCCACTGGCTGGGGGGCGGGGGGTGGTTTCCGGGCAGAAGGCATGCAGGTGCAAAGATCTCGGGGTGAGAGTGAGGCCAGTGCATTCGGGGAATCAGAAAGGGCTGCAGCACTGTGAGGGAGACAGCTGTGAGGATGCGACGGGGTAGGGGGTGGGGTGAGGGGGGCCAGGGGTGGGCAGTGCGGGCTGCATCCCGGGGGTGGAGGCAGGGGCAGGAGCCCAATGTGGCCTCACCTAGGGCAGTGGCTATGGAGTGGGCGGGTCTGCATGGAGGCAGGAGAGGACCCCAGGCCTCCAGGTTCACAGTCGGGGAGGGGGCTGAGGAGGAGAGAAGGGGATCGGCCCAGTGACCTGGGGTGCTGGGGAGGGACGAGCAATGCTGGCTGCACCACGGGCTTCTGGCTTCTCATCCTAGTCTGGGAGCTGTGGACTGTCCTTGGCTTACCAATGGGGTGACTGGACCTCACACACTCCAGGGACACACACATATATACATGCACACAGACATACATACGTATACACCAGTACACACACACGGGCATATATAAACGTGCGTGTGTGCGTGCTAAGTTGCTTCAGTCATGTCCGGGTCTTTGAGACCCTATGGACCGTAGCCAGCCAGGCTCCTCTGTCAATGGGATTCTCCAGGCAAGAATACTGGAGTGGGTTGCCATGCCCTCCTCCAGGGGATCTTCCAGACGCAGGGATCAAATCTGTGTCTCTGACAGTGGCAGATGGTTTCTTCACCACTAGCACCACCTGGGATGCCCATACACACACACATGCCCACACACAAACATGTACACATATGGACAAGCACGCCTTGTTTCACAGAGCTTCGAAGATATTGCTTTTATCTTTTTTTTTTTTTTTAACAAATTGAAGGTTTGCAGCAACCCTGCATCAAGCAAGTCTATTAGCACCATTGTTCCAAGAGCACACTCTCACTTTGCGTCTCAGCGTCACATTTGGGTAATTCTCGAAATGTTTTAAATTGTCCAACAAAAATATTACAACTCACTGGGACTTCCCTGGTGGTCCAGTGGTTAATTAAGACTCCACACTTCTACAGGTTCAGTCCCTGATCGGAAACTAAGATCCTGCCTGCTGTGCAGCCAAAAAAAAGAAAACAAAAAGATTATAACTCATTGACGGCTCAGATGACGGTAAGCAATTTTAGCAATAAAATATTTTTACTTAAGGTATGTACATTGTTTTTAGACATAATGCGACTGCACACTTAAAAGACTACAGTGTTGTGTAAGCATAACTTACGTGCATTGGGAAACCAAAACATTCATGCAACACACTTTGCGATACCTAATTGCAGTGGTCTGGAAGCAAACCGGCAATATCTCTTGAGGTGTGCTCATACACGCGCATAACAAATACTAGTACAGTTACATATACCCACGAGTATACACACGTGTGCACAGTGCACACATACCTGGGTGGGCATGCCAACATGCATGCACACACAAACTCATACACATATACATATATACATACATACGTAGACACATTCACACACATGCATGTGCCTACACAACTCCCTGAGACCAAGTCTTGGTCAGAGGGTCTCTGAAGCGCCAATACTCTGGCCACCTGATGCAAAGAGCCGACTCACTGGAAAAGAACCTGATGCTGGGAAAGATTGAGGGCAAGAGAAGGGGGAGACAGAGGATGAGATAGTTGGATGGCATCACCGACTCAATGGACACGAGTTTGAGCAAACTCTGGGAGATGGTGAAGGTCAGGGAA
The DNA here is from genome assembly GCF_029407905.1 of Bubalus kerabau. NCBI lineage: Eukaryota > Metazoa > Chordata > Mammalia > Artiodactyla > Bovidae > Bubalus > Bubalus kerabau. The sequence continues at coordinate 10,400,519 of NC_073627.1, read as the reverse complement.
GCCTGGCGTGCTGCAGTCCATGGGGTTGCAAAGAGTCGGACACAACTTAACAACTGAACAACAGCAAGCCCCCATGATGAGGCCTCAGAAACAGGCCATGGAGGGCCCCCAGCCTTCTCCCACGATAGCCCAAGCTTCCTGCTCCGTTCACGCTGGAGAAGCCACCACTGGGCAAGGAGGGGGTGGCCCAGGTGCCCTGGGACAAGATAGGCGGTGATAAGCAGCCACCTGGCAGAAGCAACTTTTGTTGGGGCCAACTTTCCCCAGGAAGTGCCCAGCTCGCTGAGGAAACAGCTCTGCCCTGGGAGGAGAAAGGCCCAGTTTGGTGACCAGCTGTTTCACCTTGGTGGCATTTTCGGGTAGCTCTGAGGCCCATGCCTAATCCCTCTCCCCCAGGGTTGCAGTGAGGATTAGCAGGGAAGGTGAAATGCCCGCAAACATAAGGCCATTCTGTGGCTCTGCCATGGCTGGGAGGTGCCTGGGGATCCAGCTGTTTGCCCCCTTCTCCCTGCTCCCCCTAAAGCCACCATCACTGCCCCAGCCCCTCCCTTCCTTCCCACAGAGGCCTCTACTCCCCGCCCCCCATCCCCCACTTCCCAGCAGCAGGGCTGGAGCCAGACACTGAGATAAGGGGCTTGTTTTCTCAGGGCCCGGAATTCAGTGGAGATTGTGGGTCAGGGCCGCAGAGCACCAAGGGGGGAGTTGGGGAGGGCAGAGTGGGCCTTTCCTTTAGATGGGTGTCCTTGGGGGCCCAGATCCTACAGGGACTTGCGATTTCTGCCCTCTCACGATGGCTCTGCAGGCACAGGGGAGAGGACTCCATCTCCACCCCCGCTCCCTTCTCTTTCAGGCCTCAAATGTTCCAGCTGCCTCTGAGTGCAAGCCTTTGCTGAAGCTGTTCCCACTGCCTGGAACACTCTCCCTCTGCCTTTGTCTGATTAACAGCTTGCTCTGCCTTCAAAGCTCAGCCAATCACTGCTTCCTCCAAGAAGCCTGCCCTGATGCTTCAGCCAGGCCTGTTGCAACTTTTCCCAGAGCCAACAGGCAGCATCATGTCCCCATCCCAAAGAACTTAACTCCAAGGGCAAGCTACTTTGCTCTCCTCTATCCCCAGACCTGACCTGGAGCAGACACACGTCAGAGCTCCGATGAAGGTCAGTGTCAGAGTCCTCTTTGCTGAGGGCTGCCCTGATCAGAGCTGTGGGTGCCTCTTCTGGTCATGTTCAGTCCTTAGGGTCTGGTCTCCTCCCATGAGGAAGAGACATCTGTGGCCCACACTTGGGGAATCGGAGCTGCTAGTGGAGCCGGGCGCCCAGAGAGAGGCCGGTCCTCCCCGGCCGAGGGACGGTCAACCCTGTAGGAGACCCAGTCCAGGCGGAGTCGGGCTGCACCCCACAGCAGCGGCACCAAACCCCAGCGCCCTGGGCTGTGACCAGTAACCACAATAAAACAGCAGAAGTAAGACAGAAAACACTCATCTGTGGCATTTACTACCAGCCAGGCGCCAGACTCAGCACAAAAAAACCCTTAAGTCATCAAATTCTGAAAACAGCCCATTTTGCATTTAAGGAGACTGAGGTGCAGAGAGGTTAATTGACTTGTCCAAAACCACCCACCTGCTAAGTGGGGACTTGAGTCAGTCAGGGCCCTCCACCACTCCCCACCCCCCAACCCGACACTGGCCCGGGGTGGAAGCAGCACCCTTTCCCCCACCAAGGGCCAGTGGGTAAGGAGGAGGGGACTCTTTGTCACCCCCCTAATTCCACCTCCATTATGCCCCTGAAGTCGGATGCTCAGACTTCGGGATCATCTTTGTATCCCTCTGCCTGGCACCCAGACAATGCCTGGCACCAAAAGGTGCACAATAAATCTGTATTGAAAAAAGTAGATGATGGGAAGCTACTTTTTTAGGGGCAACATAGCACAGTCCAGTTAGAGCTGGACGCTCCCGGCCAAGCGACCTTAGGTACGTTCATTGCCTCTGTGCGTCTCAGTTTCCCCATCTGTAAAATGGGGTGATAATAACGCTGGTCAACGGACAGCTGTTGGGAGGCTTAACTGTTTTAACACTTGTAAAGTGTCTGGGACAGTCCTGGACACACGGTAAAAACGCACATGAGCGTCTGCTCAATAGAAACTTGCCTGGGCTTTGTTTCTTCATGGGTAAGCGCGCAACCCTTCCTCTCTCTCCCTCAGCCCAAGTTCGCTCCGAGCCGAACGCGGCGAAAGCGGAACTACAACTCCCAGGATGCCTCTGGAGTGCGCTCAGCGTCGGCCGCGACGAAAGCTGAACTACAACTCCCAGCATGCCGCGGGGCCCTCCGGCCAGCCGGGGTCAATCGCGGCCGAAGTCTGGAAAGCCCTGCCACTCCGATCCGGCCGAGGAAGATCGGGGCTGGAGGGCCCGGCACTATCCCCGCCATGCTCCGCAGACTGACCCGGGCCGCGACCCCGCGGCAGCGGGTCTTCTGGGCGCGGAGGTCTGGGAGCCTGGCGGAGGTTCTGACGTACGTGGTGGACCTGCGCAGCGACACGGTGACCAAGCCCGGGCCGGCCATGAGGCGCGCCATGGCCGAGGCCGTAGTGGGGGACGACGACTACGGCGAGGACCCCACCGTCCGCGGTGAGCCCGGCGTGCAGGCCGGAGCCGGGGGTCCTCGCGGCGACCCCAGGGCGCTGTCCGTGGTGCTGGCGGGAGCGGAGGCCCGGGGCTCGGGGTGGCGGCTCAGCTGCAGGCCGTGCATTGCGCTCGGTTTCCTTGCAGCTCAGTCTGACCCATCACTCTAGAGCCTGTTAGAAATGCAGAGTCTCGGGTCCCACACCGGACCTCCGGAGCCAGAATCTGCAAGTTAACAGGATCGCCGGGCGATCTGTGTGCTCATTGAAGTGCGGCCCCAAGACACGATGAGAGTGGGTGTTATCTCATCTTGCAGAGGAGGGCTTTGAGAAGCTAGGCCAGGTGCTCTAAGTCCCACGTCGAGTAAACGGCAAATCAGGACTCGAACTCAGGTCTTCTCACTCTGGAACCCTTGGCTATTGTCCTGCACCCACCACCTTCCCACATGAAAACAACAGAAAACCCATCTAGAAAGGGTTTCTCCACAGGCTGCTCCTCCAGAGGTGTGAGTTCTAGAAACCTCGAAAGTGTTTTCAAGATGGTTGAAAGTTGCTGCCACCCACCCTGGTTTGAGGGTTGGTGCCATAGTGACCATTACTATTGCTGGGGTGTGTACAAACTGTCAGCTGTGCCAGGGGCAAGTCGCGGGGTCGTGGCTTTAGCCCTGAGGGCCTGGATGTGGGGTCAGGTAATGATGGGGCTGATCAAGCATCCAGCAGACACCCACTGTTGTCCTGGAACTTCAAAGATGTTGACCCACTGCTCATCAGGCAGTCTGACGCATAGACAGTCATCGCCCTGGGTGAGGGAGGTGCTGGGGTTAAAGCATCCACAGAGAGTGCCTTGGAGACTAGGGGTGGGTGAGGAGAAACATGGGACTCACAGGAAAGGGGGACTTTGTGGAGGAACCTCTTCAAAGATGAATGAGATGCTCTACCCCTAGTCCCGGGCATGGAAGAGAGTGCTGGCTCACCAGGGCAGCAGCATAGTGGTGAGAAAGGTGTTCAGGATATGGATGGGGAATGTGGCTGGAGCTGGGGTGTAGGACAGCACCCTTGTTCCTGGAGGGGAGGCAGAGGCCAGATCCCATTGGTCTTGAATGTCATGGCAAAGGGAGGGGAGCTTTAAAGCAGGAGCCGGAAGTCCCGCCCCCTTCCAGCCCCCCAGAGTCTCCTTCTGAGGGCTCCTGTCCTTGTGTTCTGGGAGAGGAAGTCAGCAGAGAAACCACAGGGCCCCACCTGCAAGGGACTGATGGGAAAGGAAGTCAGACAGGTGTGAGGTCTGGGTGGGACAGGAGGGTTCAAACCACAGAGTTTCAATGTTGGGGGGGGAGGGGTGGAGAACACGGCCCAAGAGGAGGCGGGGGTGCGGGGGAAGGCGGTCAGAGGGTTGACTGAGGGGCCCCTGAACCCAGATGTGCAGCCACCCAGACCGCAGACTGCAGTTGGAAGACTGGGGCTGGCGTCCGGACTGGCCACTCACCACAGCCTTGGGCAAGATGTCCTTATGCGGACAAGGGGCTCATGGGGTCAGTTAGGAGAGGACTTTGAAAAGTGCCATTGTTAATGGGGCCCCTACCCCCATCCCTTCCTGCTTCAGAGCTGCAGGCCACGGCTGCAGAGCTGCTTGGGGTGGAGCGGACCCTGTTCGTGCCCACAAACACCATGGCCAACCTCATCTCTGGTGAGCGCGGGGCGACCTTCACTTGCCCCCAAGGCCCTCCTTCCACACTTCTCGCTTTTGTAGAGGGGGCTGTGAGAACATCAGTGGCGCTCTGAGCCATCTGGAGCCCATACCACACCCTTCTCTCACCCCTTCCTGCTGGGGGTCTCGCCCCCGAACCTCGTGACTTCCCTGCAGGCTGCCACACCTTTGTAAATTGCCTCTTTATCAAGCGGTCTGGTTTCCCAGTTGGTGCCCTCTGTTTCCTCTGGCACCTGACTGATGCTGTGCCCTGGGCTGCTGAGCCCTCAAAGGGGAGCACTGTGGCTGGCCTCCCCTTGCAGGAGGTACTCTGCAGGGGGGCTGCAGAGAATCGGGAGGAGGAACAGAATGTGCAGGGCCCAACGATCCACAGGCCTAGACTTGTGGACTTAGTAGGATGCTTTCCAGCACATGGCAGGAAGGTGTCTTAAAGGGGCGCTCTCTCCTAATTGGCATAAGGCACTTGGGAGCTGCCTGTGGCCCTGAGGGTCAGACTGGCTGAGCTGGGTGGGGACAGATGCGGGGAGGATATGGCCCAGGAGGAGGTGGGGTGCAGAGGGTTGACTGAGGGCCCCCTGGACCCGCATGTGCGGCCACCGAGACCACAGGCTTCAGCTGGCAGATGCAGTCTGCCAACACTTGATGCCAACACTGCCCCCACCCCATCTACCTTAGTGATGTGTCACTGCCGGCGCCGGGGCTCCCAGCTCCTCCTGGGGCATGAATGCCACCTCCATGTCTATGAGCAGGGCGGGGTGGCTCAGGTAAGCACCCAGCACCTCTCACCCTGGGGCTAGCACAGGATGCTCAACACTTGTGGTGGGAACCTGCTTCCCAGGCACCAGGCTGGGACCTGCAGAGGAAGAAATGGCTGGGCCGGTGGCCTCTCTGGGGGGGGGCAGGAAGGAGAGCCATTCCCAGATTGACCACGCTGGGGCAGGCTAGGCTCAGTCCTGCAGCCTGTATGCTGGCTGTATGCCTGCTGCCCCCTAGTGGGCACTCAGTGCACTGGGCGCTCAGGCCGGAGGGACACCAACCTCTCAGGCAAACATGGTGTCTTCCATCCTCCCTGGCTGGGATGTCTGTGCCCATGGCTACAGCTCAAGTGGAAGCCTCCATGGCCCAGAGCTGGGGAGGAGCAGACAAGACAGGGGTAGGAGGTACTTTTGGATCCCTGAACCTTATCCTCTGTCTCCCCCACACCTGCAGATCGCAGGAGTGCACTCCCACCCCCTCCCAGACCTGCCCCACGGCACCCTGGACCTGGCTGAGCTGGAGAGGCTGGTCACACGGGGCCTTGGGAGCCCCTACCACCCGGTCTGTGAGCTCATTTGCCTGGAGAACACCCACAGCAGCTCGGGGGGCCGGGTCCTCCCCATGGAATACCTACGCCAGGTAGGCCCAGCCCCACCGCTGTGCCCCCAGCACTAGCCAGCTACTGGCTTTCTGTCCCCTGGGTCCCCTGCTGGGGTTTAGTCTCCTCTGAAATATGTCTGTGTGCCCATCAGTGGCCAGAACTGCTCTGGGAGACACGGGTGTGATTCTAGGTGCAGCTGCAAAGGGGATGATGGCCCAGTGTAGACACCCCCCAGGGCTCCAACCTTCCTCCAAAGAGCAGAGACCCACCCTTGGGGGTGAGTCCCCGAGCAGCACCAGCTTGGCCAGGTCTTACGGCCAGCGTGCAAGGACTGAGCGCTGGCACTCTCCCCGCGAGAGCCTGAGGGCCAGCTCACCCTCACCTGGGAAACAGGGCTGAGGGCTCCCCTCCAATGGGGCTGTGGTGCTGCTTAGACAGGACGAGGCATCCGTGGCCTGGCCTGCAGTGAGCCCGCCATAAACAGGAGATAAAGCCCTTATCGTTGACCCCCTTTCACAGAGGACGGCCCAGGCCCAGACCCAGAGTGACTGCCAAGCTGGTCACCAACCACGCAGACCCTTCATCCTTCCTCCAGGAGACAAGCCCGGTGACTTTCTAGTGACCTTTTGGAGACCCATTCTCCCCCCAGCTCAGCCCCTCTGACCCCACCTGCGTCTTGCCTGCAGGTGCACTTGCTGGCCCGACGCTATGGGGTCCGCATCCACCTGGACGGGGCGCGGTTGATGAACGCCGCGGTGGCTCTGGGCGTGCCCCCTGCCCGCATCGTGGAGCACTGCGACTCTGTGTCTTTTTGTTTTTCCAAGGTAGGGAAGCTACAGGAGGGTGGAGGTGCCCACTGCAAGAGGCTGAGCTGTGTCCTGGGGCTCCTGGGCAGGCAGGTGCTCACCCTGGGTCCTCTAACCCCCTCCCCTAATGAGGCCACAGTGTCTGCCCCTCCACATCCCTCTTGTCCCCTCCAGAGCCCCGAGAACAGAGATGCACACCTATGGGCAGGCGGGCAGGACTCCTCTCTTCCTTCAGGGCCTCGGTGCACCAGTGGGGGCCCTGGTTGGGGGACCCAAGGACTTCATTGAAGAAGCCTGGCGCCTCCGGAAAGCCCTGGGTGGAGGGATGCGCCAGGCAGGGGTGCTGGCCGCAGCTGCCCTGGTGGGACTGGCTGACGCCGAGGAGATGCTGCAGAGGGACCACCAGAATGCCCAGAGATTCGCCAGAGGTGCCTGATACCCCGTCACTTCCCTTTGGCCCCAGGGTGGTCCTTGGGGGTCCCCTGTAGCAGGGCCCAAGTCCCCAGCAGGTGTGCATCCCTCCAACTCAAGTAGGTGAAGGTCAGTCACCAAACCAGAAGGGGTGGGATCCAGGGAACGAGGGCTTTACCAGACCACACCCAGTGCAGGGCCTGGACTAGTCGGCACCCAGTAGGGGTCAGTAACTCTCTGCAGGATCCAGCAGAATGTAGCCTTGAACCTAGGTTGAATCCTCACAACCCCACAATGTCTCCACTTTACAGATGAGGAAACCGAGAGGTTAATTGATTTGTCTAAAGAAAATGTTAGTCACTCTGTTGTGTCCGACTCTCTGCGGCCCATGGACTGTAGCCCACCAGGCTCCTCTGTCCATGGAATTCTCCAGGCAAGAATACTGGAGTGGGTTGCCATTCCCTTCTCCAGGGGACCTTCCCAACTCAGAGACTGAACCCAAGTCTTCCACATTGCAGGCAGATTCTTTACCATCTGAGTCACCACTAATGTGTCTAAGGTCACAGCTAAAACGTAGCAGGGCCAAGTCTGCCCAGGTCAGGACTAAGGCTCCCTCCTTTCTTCCCTCTACAGTTGGGCTGCCCTCTGCCTTTCCTGGGTGACAAGGCCAGGGTGGTAGGGGTAGCTGTAGAGTTCTGGGGTTGGGCTCAATTCACCACAGGACTTGGGCCCAGGGCTCCAGGAACTGGCGTCCCCCGTCTGCTCTGTGGATCCCACCGCCGTGGAGACCAACATGGTGATGGTGAGGGTGGACGGGCTGCCTCCTGAGGAGCTGTGCCAGCGCCTGCAGGCCGTGAGCGCTGACGAGGTGGCCCAGACCGGCCACGCGGTGCGCGTGCTGCTCTTCCCCTGGACTGAGCGGTCAGTGCGCGCCGTGTGGCACCGGGACGTCTCCGCGCAGGACACGGAGCTGGCGCTGGGAAAGTGGGCGTTCGTGCTTAGGACCCTGCGGACGGGGTGACGGACCCTGTGCCTTGGCTAGGATGGACGGAGGTGACGAGGGCAGGTATCTCCAGCGAGGAGGCGGAAGGAGAGGCGGTAAAATGACACCCCTGTTATCTGCTGGCCTTCTGGGACCCCCTCACTCCTGTGACACGTGGGGTGATGCCTTCCACCTGTTCATTCAGCAGACCCCGCGTGCTGCTGTGTCTGGGATGGGGGCCCAAGCATGCTGGGACAGGTGGGACACCCACCACAGCCCAGGGGGCATGAGAGCATTTTGGGGACCAGCAGGAGGAAGGACAAGAGGACACGGAAAGGGACGCCGGCGTCGGGTGGCCTGGTGGGGGGCTGGGGCTTTACCTTGCAATCGTCTGACTTGTTAAACAATAAATTTACCTTTTAAAACAATAACTGTCTTTTTGCTTACAAAATAATGTCATTACAGCACATAATTTTGGACTGGATCTCCTTTCTAGGGACTCGGTGGTTAAGACCACCTTCCTCTGAGTCCCTCTGCTGTCCACCTGAAACTACCACATGGGCTACATGCCAATATAAAATAAAAAGAATATATCTATACAACGCTCCTGCCGAGGTTAACCAGAAGACCCGGACAAAATATACTTTCAAAAACCACCTAAGAATAACCACTATTCCTATTTTTTTGCATATTTCATTCTGGATATGTATGTATGTATATATACATTTATATGAAGCTGCATCTGGGTTTTTTAAAATAGGGGAGATAGGCCATCACGTCAGTGCTTTAGAAAACCCTTAACAGGTATCGTAGGAGGAGGAATAGCTTTGTGAGGGTAGGGGATACGTCAGTTTAAGAACATTGTTTCAGCCCCATGCACGAGTAGTTAGAAACTGCCAGAAGCAGAAGTGTAGGCGTGGCGCTTAGGAGAGGACCTGGACGGGAGGCACGGAGGTGAGCGTGAGCCACAGGAGAAAAGGCATCCGTGGTGGGCCAAGGAAGCCTGAAGCTGAGGACCGGCCTTCTTTGCCTCCCTCCCTTATTTTTATTTATTTATTTATTGGCCATACTGCGTGGCATGTGGGATCTTAGTTCCTCGACCAGGGAATGAACCCAGGCCCCCTGCAGTAGAAGCTTGGAGTCTTAATCACTGGACCATCAGGGAGGTCCCTGCCTCCCTCCTTAGAAGAATCTAGATGTGGCTATACTCTGGGAAATGCAGCATCCGGGACTCCCCAAGGCCCCAGAATCATTCTCCTGTGTGAGAAGGTGACCATAACAGAGAATCCGAAGAAAATCAGCACCTCTAAACCTCTGCAGTGTCCCCTGCAAATGTGCACTGTGCGTGAGTGAAGTCGCTCAGTCGTGTCCGACTCTTTGCAGCCTCATGGACTGTAGCCTACCAGGCTCCTCTGTCCATGGGATTCTCCAGGCAATAGTCCTGGAGTGGATTGCCATTTCCCTCTCCAGGGGATCTTCCCAACCCAAGGCTCGAACCCGGGTCTCCCGCACTGTAGACAGACGCTTTACCGTGTGAGCCACCGGGGAAGCCGTGCACTGTAATAGTAATCAACTGAACTGAATGGTAATCCAACGCTTGGTAACAAATTACTCCCCCACAGCGATAATCCTTTTATTATCATTTGGTTTCTGTGGTCCAGGCATTAGGGAGAGGAGTTCCGGGAGCTTCTCAGGAGGCTGCAGTGGAGACCGGACTAGGGGCCAGGGCCAGTGGGAGGCACCCACTGTGGACTTTCACCAGCCCGAGACTGAGGCTCTCCTGGGCTGGCATCTCTGAATCACGGCCAGGTCTGTTCTAGAGAGGGAAGGGGCAAGTGCCCCCCCCTCCCCCGCTGCAACCCTAGGGAGTTCTGGGATCTGAGGCTCACCCATGTGTGTCTGGTCCACCCAGGATTAAACCCTCACACTGCTGAGCCCCAGCTGCGGTGGGAGAGGAGGGAGAGGTCAGAGGAGAGCCTCCCAAGCTGAGAGGGCCTGCCCACAGAGCCAGCCCCTGGAACCAACGTGAGGCCCCGGGGGTCCTCCCTGCCTGTGCCGGCCAGAAATGAGAAAGAGCTGACCGAGTCTGCCAAAGACGACTCCAGACGGACGGACACACACAGCATGCACAGGATGTCTCTGGATGGATGGACACACACACACACAGACCTGGTGACAGGCTTCCCCTGCACTGTTTGTAAGCCATGGGCATGTATTATCTTAAGTGAATAAAGGTTCAACTGCACACAGAACAAGCTGATTTATTTATGGACACACTGGCACAATGTTAGACCCTAAAACACAGGTAGGAACGGCAGCCCGCATTTAACAGCCCCTCCCCCCCGCCCCCGCTCTTTGTCCCTCAGGGGGACTCCCCAGATGGTACCAGCCCCTGATGGTCCCGAGCTTCATGTAACCACCCTGCCTCCAGCCATGAAGGGAGACTGGGGAAGGGGAAAGACCAAGGTAAGAGACGCTGCCATGGACCCCCACACATACCTCAGACTCAAGAGGGCCCTGAGCCTCAAACAAACGCTGAGTAGGTCTTCAGGTCCTGCCCAGAGTGGAAGGAGCCTCAGCCTTCACAGACCATGATGACACCCACGTGTCACGGGCAGGCCACCCACCTTCCTGTCTGTCTGGCCCTTAGAGGCACACTGGGTCTGGGTCTGCCTCCATTCAACAAGCCTGCGGCCAAAACTCCAGGCTCTGGCCTCTGTTGCCCCTGGCAGCCGCCCCGCCTGGTAGAGAAGCCCCTCACTCTCCACCCTGGCATGGCTGCCCCACCCCACAGGACTTCCACACCTGCTTGCCCAGGGGCCCACATGGGATCACAGACATCCCTCTGGGAACTACAGACGAGGGTGGGCTCCCGGAGCACCGGCCCCAGGACAAGGAAGAGACCTGAAAACAAGGGGGTGGAGATATGCCCAACCCCCTCTGCCCCCCCTGCACCTGGAAATCCAAGAGGCCCCCCAGTCCTCAGTCTCCTCCCCACCAACAGCTGCCCTGGGGAGGGGCGGGGGGAGGACAGAACATGGCATGGAAGGCCTGGTGAGGGCCTGGCATAGAGTGTTTGACGGATATCTGCTTCTCCCTTGAACTGCCCCCTCTGAGGCCTGGGGCAGCTTTTCCGCCTGACGCAGGTCCCTAGGACTGGGGCCAGCTGTGGCCCACCAGGACGGGTGCGGAGGGGCGGGCACAGGACACAGCCTCGAGAAGCAAGGGGACCCGGTGACCAGCCAAGAGCCTGCAGCGCCCCGCCCCCACTACCACCACAGCCGTCCCTGGTCCCTTTGATCCCACTTTCTGGGTCTCGCCTTTCTCACCTCTAAGAAGAGGCCAAACCAGTTAGTCCCTGAAGGCACAATGGGCAGGGGAGCCCCCCAAACATCAAGCAACAGGAGCCTGGATTCTCAGCTCTACCCCGCACCCCCCACCCCGCACGCACCCTAGGGCCCACTCCCAGCCAGGACTCCAGCCCGGCAGAACAGTCAGAACAGGGCTCCTAGCCTCCTTCCCACGGCCTCTCAGGCTCGGCTGCCCCAAACCCCAGGAGGTGCAAAGGGAAATGGAGCCCCTTTCCCCCAACCTGCCTGCCTGGGACTCAAATGACCACAGAGTGGGGGGCGCCCGGCTGCCCGCCCAGGCTGAGGGCTCGGGCCGCTGTGAGCAGGAGGGCGCCGCTGAGTGACTCCGCAGCACAGGAGCCCCAGGCCAGGGCCAGGGACCAGCCGAAGCTGATGCGGACGTCCTGCATGTGCTGGGGGCCGTACTGGCGGGCCGTCTCTGTGAAGGCCAGCTGTGAGTAGCTGATGTAGATGATGACCCCCGCCAGGGTCAGGGCGCCTGGGGAGGAGGTGCAGAGTGACCACTCAGTGCATCTGCCTGCTGAGGGCACCTGCCCTACCTGGGACCCTGGCACGGTGGTCCAGTAGACATGGCCTGTGCCCACTGGCCTTTGGGAGGATGGAGGTTCCAATTCAGTCCTGAAACTTCAGGACCTCACCCTACAAAACCCCTTGCAAACAGTACTACCTACACCCCCAATAGGTAGTCCCTACTCACATAAATGCCCCCGAATACACAGCCCCCTCCCATCGCCCCTGGAGTTATACACACACACACACACACACACACACAGAGCCAGTGGCCTCTACTGGCAGCCGGGAAGCGTGGAAAGCTCTGGAGCTCTGGCCAGACATCCTGAGCCAGGCCCCTGACCTGCACCTCTGGCCCCCTCCTCCTTGCAGTTCCCCTCCCCACTTCACTGGCCCACAGCCTCCCCTCCTGACCATTGCTCAGTCCCTCTTTCAGAGGCCCTGTCCCCTCCCCAGGTCTGAGTTTCAGGCCCTTCCTACAGATCCCATGACCCCAGTCTGTCCCCAAGCGAGGACACCCTCCTCCCTCCCACCCTGCATCTCTGCAGGAAGAAGACTGGCTTTGCACCTAGGGCATGGTGACCCTGCGGGGTCGGGGCAAGCAAAGAGCTGGGCACCAGGACATTTGCCTGTCCACCCAGGTTCGGGGGGCCAGCCCAGAGAGCCGCCCTCTGTCCCACCGCTGCAGGCTGATGTCAAGGCCTGCCCTTGGTGCCAGCTGCCGGGAATGTAGGTGGGGTCCTGGGACCTCCAAAGGCACATCCTGGGTGCATGGTGGACACTGCCCAGTTAAGGCCCGAGGCAAACCTTCGGGGCTAGGTCTGCAACTCACTGGGACCCAGAGAAGGGGCAGACCCTGGGCTCCCCACACTGCCTGCCCCTTACTCAGGTCCTCTGGGATTCCTCACTTGACCAAAGACGGGAAGGACGGACTGGCCTCCACCAGCCTAGGGCTGGCTGGAGCCACCACAGAAGTTATGGATTTAATTTTGGGAAGCTGTGAAGCCAAATCAACTGCAGGGCTCTGGGACTGGGGTCAGTGCCCAGCTGGGGTGGGGGTGCTGAACACATCCCTCAGGCTTCTTCAGGGAACTGTGTGCAGCTGAGGCCCCAGAAACAGAAGTTCTGTCTCAGCCTACAGCAGTCAGAGCTCCCAGCCAAGTCCCCCTGTCCCACCCCCTCCCCAACCCAGGCTGCCCCACCAGCTGAGCACGCCTCTTCAAGCTGCCAGCTACTTCCGTCCAGCCTGGCTCTGGGCAGGACCCGCTGCTCTGCTAGAGTAAGCTCCCAAGCTGGACCCCAACCTGGAACACCTAACTCTTCCTGGGGACTGAGGTGCCCAGGTCCGCCTCCTGCCAGACTGCTCTGAACCTCAGACTTCCTGAGATGACTCAGCCCTCTCCCCTGGCTGGCTCTGGAGCCTCGAGCCGGGTGATGGCCATGGGACTCATCACCCCAGGCTCCATGTGCCCCCAGGCCCTTAGCTCAGGGCCCAGCCAGCAGCGACCTAGAACCCTCCGTGTCCCTCCCCCTTCTGCAGTGACAATGGGGGGGATTGGGGTGATCTGGCCTCACGAAGGTCCCCTTGGTGTGACAGTCCTGACTCCGAGCCCCCAAAGCTGGGGCCCTGGCCCCACTGCAGCCCCCCGGGCAGGCTCCTGACAGTGACGTCAGGGGATCTGTTTCAACCAGGAGCCTGCCATGCAAGGAAAGCGGCCAGTCCAACCCCGGCGCAGGGGAGCAGACGGGGTGCTCCTGGAACCCGGCCCACTGTCTGCCCTCCGTGGAGCAGGGGAGTGGCCCTGGCTCTGCCTCCAGGCTCTCCCTCCGCCCGCTGGCCTGGTGCCTTGGGTCCAAGGGCAATGCTGAGGATTCCTGTCACCGCCAGGTTTCCTGGTTACAATCCCACCCAATTACTCCTCTCAGTGGCTTCCCAAGGTCCTCTTAATTGGATTTTGGACACACACAGTCTCTGGGGTCAGGCTAGGGCCGATGTTTTGATTCTTCCTGTTCTCATTCTCTGAACCATACACCTAGGCGGCTCAGCCCCCTGGCAGTTGGCACCCACTCCCTCCTGACCAAGCCTCCCAAAGGGCCCAGCAGCCCCTGGGGAGGAAGCAGGCCTGCCCAGGAGGGAGCCCCGGCCAGTGTGGTCTGGTCCTCCTGCTGCAGCCCTGGCAGGAGAGCCAGCCCAGGATGCCAGACTCAGCTCAGGCCTCGGCCCTGGACAGGAGGGGCCACTGAGGACTGACCCGAGGAGCCTCCAGCCCACAGTCAATGATGGCCAGCCTTGGGCAGCTGGGGACACCAGGTGGCTGGCTGGGACAGATGGCCCCGAAAGACAGCGATGGGGATTTCAGGACCAGCTTCCTGCTGAGCTCAGGGAATCCTCAGACATCTCAGCAGGAAGCTGTGACCCGAGGGCCTGCATCTGTCACTGCATCCCTGAGGGAGGGCTGGGCCCAGTGCCTGCGGGCTACGTGAATGTCAGTGATCACGCTGTTACTAGTCAAAGTCTGGACCTGGCTCCGCTGGGGTCACTGCCAAGGAATCCAAGGCCCTGTGTCACCCTGTCTTAATGCTCAGGCCTGCCTGGCTGATGCCAAACCCCTACCCATGTTGCCCCCTCCCTGGGATGGTCTTGGAAGGAAAGGGGAATGGATGGGGGCTGATCCCACCCACCTCATGCAGGTCCAGCAGGGCACATCCTGGGCTCACCTCGGAGATGCTCGTGCCTCCTGCTCCTGGCAGCTCAACTCGGGGCTCCTGACCCCCGTCCCTGGCTCTGGCCCCAGCATTCCTGCCCCTCCAAAGGCCCCAGTGCCACCCAGGACGCCTCACCTGCTGCAGTTCAATCCCCAGGGTGGGTCTAGGCTCAGAGCAGCCAGGGGTTGGGGCAGTGAGACAGGCAGAACCCCACTCCCAGGACCTGCAGCCCCATAGCCCCTGGACTCACCCCCCAGCAAGAAGTAGCAGCCAGTGAAGAGCAGCAGAGGGATGCTCTGGACCAGGGAGCTGAGGAGGCCACAGATCCAGCCACACACAATGAGGACGAGGCTCACAGGCAGGACCACCAAGACGGCTCGGTGCAGCACTGCCAGGAGAGGGGGCTCAGGGAACAGACCGGGCCCCCAAGGGAGGTTCAGCAGAGCACTTCAGAGCCCTGTGTGCCTGAACGTCCTCCTTCGTAGGACACATGGGACTGTTCTGGCCCTGGCCGGAGGAGGAGCTGGCCATCTAATTCCCTGTGATGTCTCCATGGTAACCACCCGACCCTCCCTGGCACAGGGGCAGCAGACACATGCCCCTCAACTCACCAGGTGGGAGATGCCCACTGAGTAGACCCATTTAGGAACATAAAAGAGAATCCAGAAGATGCACAGGGAGGGCGAGACAGCATCTGTGGTTATAAGCTAACAGCAGAGCCTGGGGGGGCCAAGGCCAGTCAGGAGAAGTTCTCAAGCAACTATGGAAATGTCCTCTGGGCAACACAGGGTCTAGCTGGAATCAGTTCTGTGGGTCTAGGAGGAGGGATTCTGAGCCTTGCCTGGAGGTCAAGGAAGGAGGGCGTGACTCCCACCCCAGCACTCACAGATGAGGTGCTGCATCGAAGTAGAGGTGTCCAGGCTCTCACTGGCAAAAGGGTCGATCAGGGGGATGCAGCTGTTGTGCCCTAAAAAGTGGAAAGAACGCACAGCCTGATGGGCTGGATATTGCTGGGTATACCCCACCCACCGTACTTCTCAGAGATAGGTGGGCTGCTGACTCTCACCACCCTCCACCGGGCCAAGGGCCCTCAGTTTCTTCCCTGGAACTCAGAGTTGGGGCTCAAATGGGTTTGGAGGGCTCAAGACCTTTCATTTTGCTTATATGATGTGCAAATAATAGCTACATGGAGGCCTGTCGAAAAATATCAAACACTGCAAAGAGAATGCCCTCAGGCCCTCCTTGGGCCTGCTCACACATGGAGGCCAGGCTATGCCTGCATGAGAAAGGGGCATGCAATATGGGCTCTCCGGCCACACACTAGGGCGCACACACATGCACAAGTCGTGAACGCCTGGAGCCTTAGGCTGTCTGTGGGGCGGTTGAATCAACTGTGCTCTCCTTCCTCCCCGGTAGCTCTGAGGAAGGCTCTGTCTCTCTCTCTCTCACACACACACGTTTACACATGCTCCCACACATCCCTGCCACCCTGGGCATGTCCTGCGCAGGGGAAGCCCCCAGGCTGGTCCCAGCTTGGTGAGGTCCCCAGCTGAGGAGTGTGTGGAAGCCCACCCCTCCCTAAACGGGACAGAGCCCTTGCCTCTCTGCATTCAGGTCTGAAGCCATGTGGCGTTCCTGTTTTCTTCCCTGTGCCAGGCCGAGGGGTGTGGAGAACTGGGGCCCCGCGCCACAGCCCTGGCTGAGCCTGACAGGGAGCAGGGACCAGACTGAGCCCTGGACAGAAATGAAGAAACAACTCTGGGTCACTGGGATGAGGAACCCTGGTCTTGCCAGGGCCCCAGCTCCCCACACCCGGGCCTCCCCCTGACACACGGGCTCCTACCTCAGCCCAGGGACCCTGCAGATGAGTGACAAGCACAGCGCTGAGTGCCCCTGGGTGCCAGGCTTGCCCGTGCCTCCCCCAGCCCCACTCTTCCCACCCCGACTCCTGCATCTCCAGAGGCCTCATTTTCTCCCCTGACCAACAAGGCTGAGGGACAAGGTGCCGGGTCACCCCTCGATGTCCTGCCACCTGCCAAGTGACGTGCCATCGCTTGGAACACAAGACCGGCCCCCAAAGGGTGAGGGCACGGGACTGTGGAGGAAGCCTGCTCTGGAAAGTTCTTGGGGCCCTTCTGGGGCCACCCTGGGCCCCTCCTTTTCACTTCCCACCCTTGGACGGTGGGAGTTGAGCCCTCCTCCAGCCAGACTGTCAGGGAGAGAGTTGGGGGGAAGGGGTATGTACCCTTGAGGGCAGACAGGCGGGGGAGGGGGTGTCTTCTCGGCGCTGCTCTGGGGAGGGGTGCGGCCCGCTGAGTCTGAGGGGAAGGGTCGTATGGGGGAGGGACAGCCGGTACCTTCGCAGATGCGCCAGAGCCCCGAGTGGGAGGAGAGCTGCCCGTGGCCGCTGTGGTTGCTGGCGTCCGCCACCTCCAGGAGGTACCAGTAGTCGCTGGCCACGGCAGCCGCCAGCAGCACAAAGCTGAGCAGCGCGCCCAGGGCAGCAGCCGGGAGCAGTGCGCCCAGCCGCGCCATGCGGTCAGGATACCAGGATCAGAGCCGAGCGGAGTGGGATGTAGGAGAGCCGAGGGAGCCAGGAGGTGAGGGGCAGCTGGGGGCTGGGGTGTGGGGGCAGCGCAGGAAGCCGGGACTTAGGGAGTGGAGAGACCCGAGAGAGTCTCAAGAGAGGGGGTTCAGGGATCCTGAGGGAGTAGGTCTACCGAAGGGGCACGGGGTGGGGTGGGGGTAGGTGGGGGTTTGGGGAGCGGGGCCGGGGAGGGGGCCCGGGAATGGGGAGCAGGAGCAGCAGGTGGGCTCTTCCGGGTATGGTGCCCCTCGGGTGCACAAGGAACTCCCACCTGTCTGTGATCGCCAAGCTACCTCCCAGGGGAAGGAGGAGGAAGCCGGGCTGGCGCAGCGCTGTGTTCAAATCCCAGCGTCCCTGGCTGTGGGTCCCTGGGCAAAAGCCTTAATTTCTCTAAACCTCGGCTTCTTCAGCTCCCAAATAGCCAAGCTGAGGAGGGAGGGTGGGGCCAGAAAAGCCCGGGTGGAGACTCAGCAGGAAGCTTGAATGGTGGGAGGCAGCTCCCCCCCTCAACCTCCAGCCCTTACACTGGAACACTTGGCTGCTGGTTGGCCCAGCGGTGTGGGTCTTAATCAGTCTCCAAGATCAACCACCAGAGGTTCCTGATAAAGCGGGTGGGCTTGTGAGGGGCTACAGAAGGGAGCCTGGCTTCCTATTAGTTGCAATTACTAATGCCCTGGGAGGCTAGCCTCTGCCTGTCCATCACTCACTCACAACCATTAGCAAAGCTTCTCCAAGGACAGGGGCAGGTGCTGGTGGGGCAGGAGGCAGAGGAGCCACAAAGGGGCCCCACTGGCAGCAGGAGGGCTGTCATGGTGAGGCTGTTGGGAATTTAGTTTTGGGCGATGGGAGGTCCTCCACTCCAGGTCCCTGGACTATCCACTGCTGCCCCTTCCACCAATGCAGGGCAAAGATGGGGGTCAGAGGTCTCACTGAGGGTGGTCCTTCTCAGACCACCAGCAGCTTCTCCACTCAGGGTCATGTCAGGGCTCTCATTTCCAAGTGTTTGCTTATTTTGGCCCCCTTTTCTCTAGGTTTGAGCAATATCATCAGGAAGTAGAAGTAGTCCCAACAAACTTATTGAAATAATCTTTCAGGGGGCATTCAGACACAGTGGCTAGAATTGTCCGGTATCCTGCCAGCCACGCATCTTTCTCACACTACACTCAAGACTGGGTTGGGGCACATGGTGGGGATAGGGTGGGGTGATCCTGGCTGTGGCGGTTTCCGTACCCTCTCACCTGACAGCCCTCCCCCCAGCCCCCGCCCTGGAAATTGGGTGCCACCCAGAGGCCCTCCTCTCTCAGGGGGCATTGGGCCTGGAGGGTAAAAGAATCCAGCAGGCAGACAGAGAAAAGCAGGTGCTTGGGAGCAGCAGCAGTCTACAAAATTGGGGATGGGGGGAGGGACTGGGGGAGCAGGGGAGAGTGGGGGTGGAGCTGGGAAAGAAGGTAATGACCCAAATGTGACAAAGATGGACACCACTTCTGTGTGTTTAAGCTATGACTGAGAGATGGTGTTTTGTTGTTGTTCTTCTGAATATTTATCTGGCTGCATCAGGCCTCAGTTGTGGCCCGTGGAATCCTCCTTATGTCACATGGACTCTCAGGCTGTCGTTGCTGTCCACTGGCTGCAGACCACACTGGCTTCAGTATTGCAGGCATAGTTGCTCTGCAGCATGTGGGATCTTATTAGTTCTCTGACCAGGGATCAAATCCACGTCCCCTGCATTGCAAGGCAAGTCCCGAGAGACAGTGTTTATTTTAGGGAGAACTAGAGGAACCCTGTGACTGCACACTCCACACACTTTCTCCCAGTGCCCCTGCCTTTCCCTGAGCTTGTTTGAAAAGGTCTCGTTTGCATGCCCTGTCAAGGCGTGTTGGGTGCTGTTTGAGGCCACTGTACCCCCAGAGTCCGCCTCTCTGTAGAGGAACAGACATGTATCCCATTCCTGTTGCAGTGTAGATGGCCAGGTGAGCAGTCTACACCTCATCGCTTCAAACCCTTGGTTCAGGGTTTCAACCCCAGATGTGCCAGTGACTGATTGGACTGTCTCCAGACAATGGGTATCAGTCCTTGAGAGGCTACTCTGATGAATTCCGCCAGTCTACTTCCCTTGAAATGGACTCAAATTATACCCTAGCCCAGTTCTGAAAAGGCACCTCTTAGAATGATCCATTATTTTTCATTCTTCATCCTCCTTTCATCAACTTGCAACCCCGAACTTGTGAGCACCAAGCCTGTCACCAGGCTGCTGAGGCCTCTTCAAAGCCAGCATCGACCACTTCCACTGAAATCAGGGGCAGATGAGAACTTTAATGGAAGAAATCCCAATTATGTGTGACAGAGCAACAGGACTGCAGCCAGGCCTCTTCTCTCTCTTAATATTTCTTTTTATTTGGCTGTGCCAGGGTTTAGTTGCCACATGAGGGATCTTCTATCGTCTTTGCAGCATGTGGGACTTTTTAGCTATAGCTAAAAAGGATCTGGAATGCCGATGTTCCAGAAAAACATCTATTTCTGCTTTATTGACTATGCCAAAGCCTTTGACTGTGTGGATCACATTAAACTGTGGAAAATTCTGTAAGAGATGGGAATACCAGATCACCTGACCTGCCTCTTGAGAAATTTGTATGCAGGTCAGGAAGCAACAGTAAGAACAGGACATGAAATGACAGACTGGTTCCAAATAGGAAAAGGAGAACGTCAAGGCTGTATATTGTCACCCTGCCTATTTAACTTAAATGCAGAGTACATCATGAGAAACGCTGGACTGGAAGAAACACAAGCTGGAATCAAGATTGCTGGGAGAAATCTCAATAACCTCAGATATGCAGATGGCACCACCCTTATGGCAGAAAGTGAAGAGGAACTCAAAAGCCTCTTGATGAAAGTGGAGAGTGAAAAAGTTGGCTTAAAGCTCAACATTCAGAAAATGAAGATCATGGCATCTGGTCCCATCACTTCATGGGAAATAGATGGGGAAACAGTGGAAAGTGTCAGACTTTATTTTTTGGGGCTCCAAAATCACTACAGATGGTGACTGCAGCCATGAAATTAAAAGACGCTTACTCCTTGGAAGGAAAGTTATGACCAACCTAGACAGCGTATTCAAAAGCAGAGACATTACTTTGCCAACAAAGGTTCGTCTAGTCAAGGCTATGGTTTTTCCTGTGGTTATGTATGGATGTGAGAGTTGGACTGTGAAGAAGGCTGAGCACCGAAGAATTGATACTTTTGAACTGTAGTGTTGGAGAAGACTCTTGAGAGTCCCTTGGACTGACAGGAGATCTAAGCAGTCCATTCTGAAGGAGATCAGCTCTGGGATTTCTTTGGAAGGAATGATGCTAAAGCTGAAACTCCAGTACTTTGACCACCTCATGCGAAGAGTTGACTCATTGGAAAAGACTCTGATGCTGGGAGGGATTGGGGACAGGAGGAGAAGAGGATGACAGAGGATGAGATGGCTGCTGACTCGATGGACGTGAGTCTGGGTGAACTCCAGGAGTTGGTGATGGACAGGGAGGCCTGGCGTGGTGCGATTCATGGGGTCGCAAAGAGTTGGACACGACTGAGCAACTGATCTGAACTGCAGGATCTGGTTGTCTGACCAGGGATCAAACCCGGGGTCCCTGTGCATGGGGAGCACGGAGTCTTAGCCACTGGACCACCAGGGATGTCCCCAGGCCTCTTTAAACTTACACTGAACTGACTCACAGCAGCTGAAAGAACAGGATGCCTGAGACCAGGGATGAACTTCCTGCTCCAGGCTGATGATGCCATAAATAGCCCCCAGTGATGGACTGGGAAGCAGCTGAAACCACTGGTGAAATTACTCTGAGTAGCTCAGCATCAACTACACTACAACTAATCTCACTGCATTTGGTGAACATCCTCCAACAGAAAATGAACCTCCCTAAATCGTCCTTCCCTACACGTCAACTCCTCCACTCAGCATGCATTATGAAGTGAATTCATCCTGGGAGGCTCTCAAGACACCGTTCTAGTCAAAAAAGGGCTCTCAAATGGCTGGGGTCACAGCTGGGAAGCGCTGACATGCAGGTTGGGAGCTACGTGACTGGCCGCGCTCGTCTCCCAGGACTCACAGGCCTAAAAAGGGCTTATTATGGTCACCTTGGATGCACAAGTGTCTGTCCAGTGAGTCCAGTGACTGACTAAGAGTAAACGGGAGGAAGCCACCCCTTTCCCTCATCACAGAATGCATTTGCTGTCCCCAGAATGGACACTCCCGTCCTTCACAGGTCACATCTGTTCCTTCCTTATCCATCTGGCAGCCTCCTCCTCATTCCTGGACAAGCAGAATGCTCTCCGAGTTCCTTGTCTTCTTCTTGCTGCTCCGTTGGATGCACTCATATGGATACTAGGTGGCCTGCCTTCCCACCATTCAGAGAACAAGCAGCCCGTGAGCTCCCTACAGACTTCAAGCCCTGGACGCAGAACCCGGCAAACTAAGTACTCAAGCAAATGGATGGATAAATGTCACCACCCTGGGCCTCAAGTGGACAGTCGCCACAAAAACCTAGGTCCCAGTTTGGTCCCAGTCAGCTGAAAATTGGCTGAAATGCTGGAAGCTGAGCCAGCGCAGAGGAAACCTACAGCTCCGTTGACTGACTCTGCTTTAAGGCCAGACTCACCCAGGGCGAGACAGGAACCCCCCTGCAATGGAAAGCCTGGTTCAGTGCTTGCTGGGTTGCACCGCTCACCTCTCAGCTCAGACCCTAGGTGCTGGAAGCAAGTCCAGACATTTTACCAGTTACAACTGGGAAATCTAGGTGAAGAGTACACAGAACCTGTTTTAGCTTTACAACTTCCTGTGAACCTTAGTTCAAAATAACAAGCTAAAGTCTGGTACAGTGAGGATCAATGCAATGCTCCAGAGAAAGGTATCAGTTCATATGTGTACTGAGAACCTTTAAAACCAAGTTGTCTGAAAAAAGGAATGGGGATGGTTTGCTGCACTAGCCCCCTGGGGCCAGGCTGTTGCCCAAAGCCCCAGCCCCCAAGGCTGGGCAGCGTCACTAGTGAGTGAGAGGCCAGCTCTGGGGTCAGACTGCCTGGATTCAAACCCAACCTGAATGCTTTCTTACTTATATGATCTTGGACAAGCAATTTCATCTCTTTATAAATCTCCACTTTTGCATCCAAAAAATGTAGTTAAGATCCCAATAGACTTTACTGCCAATTGTTGACTTTTTTTTAAGTGAGTACAACCTGCAAATGGTCCACATCCCAAAGGAGTACCAACCTGCAAGTCATGGCTGGCTGGTGCTCCATCTTTCATAGCGCTCAGGATGGAGGATCCCAATTCCCCAGGCTGTCTACTGGCTCTGATCTCGCCATACCTGACAACTCTCACCACCAGTTACAACCCTTCCAGACTCGCACTGACTTGGAAGAATCAGAGAGGCAGACACATATTTGAGAAAGTTGAGGCTGTTGCCCTTAGTAAGGGCCTAAAACTTCATTAATGGATGTCTGGTAAACTTTCCGGACATTGGCAGCCGTAAGAGGAAATCTGTAAGATGGTCTGAGGGGTCAGTGCCAGCTTAGCCTTGCCCCACAGCACAACCTGACAACACAAACTGCAGATTACCCATCGTGCAAGAGCGAGCGAAAACGTTTTCTCAGCTTCTATACAATGCCAGTTTGTAAGGATCAGTTATTATTCATTTAAAGATTGGCACAAGTATCAAAAATAAGCGGCTGAGATTAATGTAAAGGCTGAAATGCTTTTTTTCCCCATAACAAAAACCACTGCAATATCCTCCAAACTTGGAGGGAAGAATTCAATTTACTGAGATATGGCAGAAAACATGTCTGAGGTGCGTTTTTCACAGCTGGTTTACACATGGAGTGAGTCCAGATGACACAAACAGCTCGTCTCAAGTGGCTCTTGCAGAGGAGCCCAAGGCTGGCCCTGTCACTCTGCAAGGACATCCCTCCCCCACAAGCACTGCGGTGGGATTGATCAATTGGCAAGCTAAGGGACTGCCACGAAAAGCCAAAAATATTTAAGAAACCCAGTAGGGTCTGCAGTGTTTGAAATGAAGTAGTCTTTATTCTTCAGCAACTACTCAGATGACCCCCAGAGGTTCCAATAGGACAGTAACAATCCACCCTGCAGCTTTACTTCATGAAGGATGGTGAAATAAAATCTATCATCTGAAGATCAGGCCTCAGCCCTGCGTGAGCCGGCCTCGGGGAGGAGAGGAGGGGACCGCTGCAGAGGCGATGCTGTGAACGTGGCGCAGATGTGGAGCAATGGAGACACAGCCAATCAGGGCTGACAGATTGTCTGCACGGCGCACCAAGTCCCCACAGCTCTGAGCCAAGTCGTTTAGAAGGGATTCAGGCCACTGCATTGTTCTCGCAGAGGAGCAGCCAGTGTGCGCCCTCCAGCTCACCAGGGCTGGCTAACCATGCAGCAATTTCATGACAGTTTCTTCCAGATATTTCCTGCTATCGTACTTTGTCTCCAAATCCACCTAAAGTTCACACTGGTGTCCCCAGTGACTAAGAAAGGCTTTGTGCTCACTTTTAACTGTAGTTTATCCTGTTATGCAAAATAATAATTCAAACAAGATAAGAAAACAACACTACAGAATCTTAGGATTGGCTGAGGGCTTTGTCCCAATTCCTCTTTACATGAAAATCCTGTTGCCACACACACACACACAAAAGCCAGCTGAGGCTGCACAGCCTCTAGGATCCCCACGTGACTGGTGAGGAAACGGCAGCTCCAACTCAATAGGCGCCAGGCCCAAGCCCAAGCCCACAAGGCAACATCCTGTCAGAGGGCAGTTTGGGGCCGGAGTGGGTGTTCTACACGCTTTTTTTGCTCCAACTCTTTGCTTAGTCTGTGCTGGGGCTGAAACTCATACATCATTGCATTTATGATCTTGCAAGACTGAAAACAACATAAAAAAACATGCTTTTCTTTTTGTTTTAAAGTTTTCCCCAATGAGGTTTTGCAATCTATTTTTTAAATTAATTTATTCCTTTAGGAAGATTCACATTGGAAAGACAGGAGAATTATCAGTTGCCTAATGCACATCATTAATGGAAAGTAGGTATTTGAAGAGTATTAGTAATTAAGTCCATGAACTCCTTCCTCAGATTTTTCATCCTGACCCTGTGTGCCCCGCCCAATGGATGACAGCTGGTCCACAGCGGGACTCCCCAGGAAGAATCCACTCTGACTGTGTGCTCTGCTATCCAGAAGCAGTGAGCCAGGCCTCTGAAACATTGCTTTTCTGCATGAAAGACCTCCTTGTCTATTGTAGAAAAATGTTGCAACCTTGCCACGAACCATGGCAGAAGTATCTTCAAGCTGACCACAAAGCAAGAGGCCAGCTCTACGCTCAAGACATCAGTCCTTCTGCATCCCCCTCACCAAGCCACACATACTACAGTCACAGAAAGGCCTCGGACACAGATCAAGTCCAGAGGCAGAGCCTGGGGTCTAATCCCATGGCTACCCCTGTGAAACTGAAAATCACAAGATGGGATGGCAAGGAACCCCTAAAACACAGGGCACTTTCAGAGGCATGGCAGGGATGGGCCGGACAATCTGTCTGGGAGGAAGGGAGCTGCTGGGACACCACAGACCTGATGGGGTAAAGAGATGGTCACAGGATCTGCAGACATCAATGTGAGATAATGCAGAACATCTGGAACATGATAAGTGCACACCATAAATGCAGATTATTATGCAAGTGAAACTTAAAATGGCATTCTTAATCCTGTTTGTCCAGTCATAACGGACCTATGATCACATTCACGCATCACATCTCAGCTGGACAGCCAGTCACCAGCTTCGTGAAGCCCAAACATGTTGCTGTAAAAGGGCTCTACCCACGTGAGCAAATGTCTTCCCTCACCCTGCTAAGTCCAGGAAGCAATAAAACGAAAACTACCAAAGAGAAAAGACAGGGTCAGTTACTGTACTTAGCTCCAGCTATATAACAGAAGTAGACCTTGGCATCAACTTCAAGAAAAAAAATAAAAAAGTTTAAATATTCTCATTTCAAAATGTTGATGTTCTGCTTTCCTAAGGCACAGTTAAGAGGCCCCAGAGAAACACTGGTAACGCTGAGGGGTGTGCCCTGGAAACGACGTGTCTGTGTCGCTGTGCAGCAGTGACGGGAGGTGTCACTCCAAGGCAGCCAGCTGCTCAATGGCACAGCGGACTTTCTTTGCAGTTTCTTCAAATTCTTTCTGCTTATTGTTGGTTTCCTTTGCCTGGAAATAAAGAATACACACGTGAAACTGAAGCTCTAGGCATGCTTGGATAGGGATGCCCAGCTATATGGGGTAAATAGTCTCATTCACTTCAAAGGCCTCTTTCTTTTTTTTTTTTTTTTGGCTACACCATGCAACCAGGGATCTTGGTTCCCCAACAGGGATCAAACCCTGGCTCCCAGGCCTAACCATCAGACTGCCAGGGAATTCCCCTCAAATGCCTCTTCTCATCTGAGTTGCCTCACGATAATTATAACAGAAGACACTGATCGATAGCTTCGCTTGTACTGTACCATTCTACCTGCTCCACACACGCTAGCTTACTTACCGCGCCATGTCCCATGAGGTGGATGCCACCTTTATCTCCATTATACAGAAGAGGAAGCCGAGGTCCAGAGTACCATTCACTCAGGGTCACCCGCTAGTCTGTGGCAGAGCCCTGCTCTTCCCCACTACCCTACATTGCTTCTGAAGCTTCCACAGAAAAGTCCACAGCTCTCCTCTCCTCCCTGGCAAGCATCAGCTTTCTCCTAAAACAGAAAACCTGCCACCTGAACTTGCTCTTTGAATCTGGCTTCCAATCTTTCATTCTGCCAAGTGCTCTCTCCAGGGGAACAAATGACAATTACGTCAGCAAATCCAGAAAGCTCTTTCCCAAATTCATTCTACTTGATTTCTCTGCCATATTAAAAAACAAACAATAGGTTTTTATTGGGTTAAATAAGAAAAACAACAGAGGTAACTTTTTTCA
Source organism: Bubalus kerabau (assembly GCF_029407905.1). Classification (NCBI taxonomy): domain Eukaryota; kingdom Metazoa; phylum Chordata; class Mammalia; order Artiodactyla; family Bovidae; genus Bubalus; species Bubalus kerabau. Next base: position 10,374,458 of record NC_073627.1, on the reverse strand, counting down.
AAAGAGGGTGGTGGATGCAGCGGCAGGAGCACAGAGCACACGGTGTGCTACCGGGTCAGACCCCAAGCCCCAGCTCTTCCTTGGCCGCACACCAGCCAGCACCCACGTGGCTGCCTGACCAGTCAGTGGTCCTTCAAACTGACCAGCAGCATCTCAATTAAATATGGGGTCTCATTAATTCAGAGCATCACGACAGACAACACTCGTTCCTTGTTTTCAGTATTTGTAAACTGCAACATGTAATTCTCTCACCTGGATAAATGTCTGTCTTAAAACTGTGCACTGCAATCCCATTGCTAATTTAATAAATGGTTTAAAAGATCAGCTCCCAACCTTATTTCCTATCAGAGAACAGACAAGGTCTGCATGCCAGCCCACCTCCAGGAGCTATGTACTCTAGATGGTTCATCCTGGAGCTCTAGCAGGAAGCAGATGGGCCTCTGGTTACACCCATTCCCTGCACTTGGCTCTGACCCCAAACCTTACTGTCCACATCCACTCACAAGCATATGCCCATAAGGAAACAAGAGGACCTGAATTTTTGTATCAGGGATATATTATTTGCAACAAACCTCACAACTGGGTGTCACTTTAGAGCAGCCCTATCCAACAGAATTTTTTGCAATCATGAAAATGTTCAATTGTCTGCACAGTTCAATAAAGTAATCACTGGCCACATGTAGCTACTGAGCAGATAAAATGCCACTAGTGAAACTGAATTTTATTTGATTTTCTTTTTATTGGCTGCACCACAAGACTAGCAGGACCTTAGTTCCCTGACCAGATATCAAATCTGTGCCCCCTGTAGTAGAAGTGCAGAGTCCTAACCACTGGACCAATAGGGAATTTCCCCAAATATACACATTTACCAATGATCTGGAAGGAAATACACCAGTTAATGGTGGTTTCCATCGGCATAGGGGTGAAGCTTTTGGTTCTTCCTTACAAAAGCTTTATTTTTATACTGATAGTTTACTTTATAATTAAACAAGGTAATAAAAACAAATGCATAGACTTTAAAGTATTTTGATTTGAGGAGAACAAAAAAGCAGTTGCAAAATAGAAGCAAACCATTTTCTTCCAATCTCCCCACTTTTCTCCTGGGTGTTTACACCTGGTTCTGATCTGGTTCTGCCCCCACTGCTGACACCCAGATAAGGCAGGCCCAGCATCTCCTGGGTCTCCTCCTCCAGTCCTCCTAAGCCACCTTCCTCAACAGGTTAACTGCCTTCTTCTGTCGGATCACAGGATCACGAGCACTCAGTTTTCCAGGACTGCACTGTGACAACTGTGGCGTCTGTCTTCCTACTTGTTCCAACGACCAAAGCCTCTTGCGTTTCTCAGAGACGCACAATCTGGCTGCCGTCTCACTGTACTCGCCCCTTCTCCCATTAGCACAGACATGGCTTTCCAACAACTGTTCTCAAAGTACACAAGCTGGTCTTTCTTTCACTTTGAACAGGGCTGGCAAAATATGCCCTGTGGGACACATCCAATCAGCCCATGGCCTGTTCTTAACCCAGTGCTAAGAATGCTTTATGTTTTTAAATATTTGTGGGGAAAAAACGAACAAAGAATAATTTCTAGGGCTTCCCTGGCGGTCTAGTGGTTAAGAATCCACCCTGCAAGGGACACCAGTTTGCTTCCCGGTCCCGGAAGACCCCACATGCTGAGGAGTAACTAAGCCCATGGGCCACAATGACTGGACCTAGAGCCTGCGCTCCACAACAAGCCCCTGCAACGAGAGGCCCCCGCACCACAACCAGAGAGTAGCCTTCACTTGTTGCAGCTAGGAAAAGCCCGAGTGCAGCAACGAGACTCACCACAGCCAAAAAATAAAATGAATAAGTAAATATTTTTTAAAAAAAGGAATATCTAACAGAAACTCTGTGGCCCATGATGGCTAAACACTTAACATCTGTGGCACCTCACAGAAAATGAACTGACCCCTAACCTCAAAGGCCCTCTCTAGCCCTCCTCCTAATTCCAACACAGCAGTTCCCAAAACCTTCACTGAATACATAGCTTTACTGACCACTGACTTCTTGCTTCTTGAAAAACTTTTCCATTTTGTCCTTAGCATTTAAAAAGTACCATATTAGACAGAATTATGTATATTGATGTCTAAAAAAGAACATGATTTTCAAGTTGAAAAGGATCTCAGAAACCATGGGGGTCTATCCTCCATTTTATAGGCAGGAAACTATGATCAAGACTGGTCTAAATTCACAAAGTCTGTGAGTGGCAGAGACAAGTGTTATGTCTGGACTCCCTGCCCAGGGCTTTGCTAAAAAGAAATTAAATACCTGAATATTTATTCTTCATAAAGCTACCGGATTTAGCACATAAAGAGAGAGGATACTCAGTTAAATGTGAACACCTTATAAACAAGTAATTTTTTAGTAAACACCCACATAAAATGTGAGATATATTAAAAAATTATTCCTCGTGTACCTGAAATTCAGACTTAACTGGGAGTCCTGGTTTTCTCTGGCAACCTTACTTCTCTACAGCCCAGCCTGTTTGGGAGCTGCTTCTTTAACTTATGGTTTCACTCTCCCAATAACCTAGTTTACCCGTGCAAGAGTCAAAGTTTGCCTGCAAAGATCTCTTCAAGGTCCAGTAGGACTGGCACTATTTTCTCCCAATACACATAATGCCCCTTCCTGACACACTCTCTACTCTGTCTCCAAACCCTCTGTTCCCACCTCTGCTAACACATGAACACACTCTGTATAAAGGAGCTACCATCTCAGTTGTCACTGAAGGCAGGAATGCCAGCCTAGCCCTCACACGTCCCACCACCAGAGGTAACCACACACTGAGGGCACCTCTACTCAGGGCATGCATTTTTTTCTGATTGTACAACCCCAAGGCGACAGTCTAGGTCACATGCTTTTCTGTCCTTTTATATCTTCACACACATATCTGAGGGGTTTAGAAAGTGCTGAGGAAAAGCATCTATGCAGTGTTTGTGAGGGACTAGGAGTTTAGTACTAAAGATGCTGAACAGGATTTGCTCTTGGTTCTTATTTCCAGTGATACATACGATTTTGTTCTTGGTTCTTTCTTTATCCAGTTTCAAAAATTCACTGAGGGTTAATTCTTCAAACTGCTTCTTGACAGAAAGGAATGCACAACCAGATGAATGCTTTTTATGTTCTTCTCTAGAAAAAACAATACACGAGCATGTCAACAGAGACAGTGAAGTAAAGGGAGAAAAGTTCATTACCACCAGTCTCCCTCCCCACCTCAGAGACACACACTGCTCTGCTTCAGAAGCAGAGTATGAATTCTGAAGTGGATGGAACCAGTGCCCAGACCCACATTCCCACATACCTCATCTCAGCATCTTCTTGGTCTGTGGACAGCCCCCCATCCCCCTCCTATGGCTGTTATATTCTATCTGGAGTCCTTTAGCAAGCAGTAGGAAAAGTGTTACAGAGTGTAAATCTAAAGGTACCACATGTTAAAGCCCTTAAAAATCATCCAGGAACCGTTTGCAGTTATCTCATTTTATTGGACTTATTACATAATCTATTGGTTCAGAGAAAGGGCACTACTGGCCTGGTTTCTCCAGTGAATTCTTGTGCCTATACTACCATTCTCTCCAGTGGGAATTATCCCTGCATAGCAGACTGCACTAGAACCAGAATAGTCTGGGGACTTCCTGGTGGTCCAGTGGTTAGGACTGTGCACTTTCATTGCTGAGGGCCCAGGTTCAATTCTTCGTTATGGAACTTAAGATCCCACAAGCTACTTGATGCGGCCAAAAAGAACAAACAAAAAACCACAGCAACAACCCAGAACAATCTGGAAGAAACACACAGCCACACAAATTCCAAGAGGACAGCCAATAGTAACTATATAATCTGAAAACATTACAGCACTTGGAAATCCACTCCCAAGAATACAACCAGTATTTCTCCACTGATCCCTGGTATGATCACCATGCCATCCCAGTCAATACCGGGTCACAAGAGCAAACACGTTACGAAAAAACAGTAATACTCTTCCTGCCAAGAAGACAAACAACTCCAGAGATTCTCTAGGGCAAAAAAAGTCAAGTTGTGGAAGCTACTGATTCTGACGGGGGAAAAAAATGGGAGGAGAAAAATGGGGTATTACATTACAGGAAGACAGCTGTTGTCTGTATGAATATATGCACGCATGCAGGCACACACACACACAAACTAGACGCGAAGAACAAAATCCACAACAACACTGAGTGTATCACTTTAAGGTGTGGTTTTTCTGCTGTATGAATGATAGTCCAGATAATAAAGCTTCAGATTTAAAAACTCTAAAACAGGAAAGGCACCTGGACAGCTCTAGGTCACAGCAGGATCTGCTCCAGCATTCTAACTTAAAAGGTATCAAGAACCCACAGGAAAATGCCTTTCTTTAACATCCACCCAGAAGGATATTCCGCCAAATCGGGTTGGATTAGGTTGAAAGCATCACCAAAGTGCCAGCAGCAGACTCATCCATTACAATAACTGTTTAGGGCACAAAGGAGGTTGGAAAGCTGACGCTCTTTCACTAATCCTTCAAAATTCAGGTTTTTTGGGGTTTTTTTGTTTTTTGGAGGAGCCCAACACAAAACAAAGGGTCCCGTTGGAACTGAGGCACCCACGAAGCCCAGTGAGGCCGGCCTGCGGGACTTACATAGGGTCGTCATCTGGTTCCCAGCCTTCCAACTCCTTGAAGCAGAAGAAACACTGAGCCAAGTCGGGCTCGTTCTCAGTGGGACAGTGGATGAAGCCTGCCGCGGCCATCTGCAAGGGAGAACTCAGCTCAGGCCCCAGCGCGGAGGAGGGAGCCCACCGAGGGCCCGGAGCCCGCGGGAGAGGTTGTCCCGGGCCTGGAAGCCCACAGCAGGGTTGGGGCCCGAGGGAGAGGTCGCCCCGGGCCCGGAAGTCCACAGAAAGGCCGGAGCCCGAGGGGGCGGTCACTCAGAGCCTAGAAGCCCACAGAAGGATTGGAGTCCGACGGAAACGTCGCCCCGGGCCCAAAAGCCACGGAAGGGTTGGAGTCCGCGGGACCGGTCGCCTCAGGACGGGGGCGGGACTCTTGGGGCGGGGAGGACCTGGGGACTCAGGGAGGTCTTACCCGCTCCGGGGTGCAGGCGCAGCCCTCTAAGAAGGGCCAGTTCTTAAACGTGGAGACGCGGTGGTCCTTGAGGTAGAGCTGCCAGGCCGGAGGCAAAGACTGGGCACCCATCCCGCCGCCGCCGAGCGGTGCCGCGATTCAAATCCGGCGGTTGACGGCCTCCGCGAGGCATGTCGGGAACGCGCCTCCCGCTGCCTTCTGGGAAGTGGGAAGCTGTGTGGCGCGGGGCATGCTGGGAGTCGTAGTCCTCTCGCCGCGTGACTCTGCAGCTGCTCATTCGCCACCGAGAGAACCACGCCCCGCGCTTACTACTTGCTAAGAGCGGTGGGAATAGAAGCTGGGGACGTGCTGAAGCCTCCGTGATAGTTTCAAGGAATGGCCCCTGCGAGCACGAATGGATTAAGCTCTTTCAGCCTGCAAACTCGATTGGTTTTGTGGGTGCCCCATTCCTGAAACCATTAGTGCTAGCTTCCCCAGGCGTTGGACTGGCCAGATTGGAATATGTGCTGAGGCCCGTCCATCTAGAAGGCATGCGTCATCCGGGGAAAAGGTGACAGTCACATAGATGAAGTCTACAGCTTAACCTCCACCCTTGCTGGAGTGAGCTGTTCGCTCTTTTATCAAGTCTTTTATCGAATCTTTTCACTGAAGCTTCTTGGAGATCCAGAAATTGATCCTTGTCACTTTGTTCTTCCCTTTCCACCAGAATTCCTCAGGAGTTAGATATCTCTTCTAAGTCCCCGCCCCAGAGATGCAGATAGGGGTAAACATAGGTGAGATCAGATCAGATCAGATCAGATCAGTCGCTCAGTCGTGTCTGACTCTTCGCGACTCCATGAATCGCAGCACGCCAGGCCTCCCTGTCTATCACCAACTCCCGGAGTTCACCCAGACTCACGTCCATCGAGTCAGTGATGCCATCCAGCCATCTCATCCTCTGTCGTCCCCTTCTCCTCCTGCCCCCAATCCCTCCCAGCATCAGAGTCTTTTCCAATGAGTCAACTCTTTGCACGAGGTGGCCAAAGCACTGGAGTTTCAGCTTTAGCATCATTCCTTCCAAAGAAATCCCAGAGCTGATCTCCTTCAGAATGGACTGGTTGGATCTCCTTGCAGTCCAAGGGACTCTCAAGAGTCTTCTCCAACACCACAGTTCAAAAGCATCAATTCTTCAGCTCTCAGCCTTCTTCACAGTCCAACTCTCACATCCATACATGACCACAGGAAAAACCATAGCCTTGACTAGACGAACCTTTGTTGGCAAAGTAATGTCTCTGCTTTTGAATACGCTATCTAGGTTGGTCATAACTTTCCTTCCAAGGAGTAAGCGTCTTTTAATTTCATGGCTGCAGTCACCATCTGTAGTGATTTTGGAGCCCAGAAAAATAAAGTCTGACACTGTTTCCACTGTTTCCCCATCTATTTCCCATCAAGTGGTGGGACCGGATGCCATGATCTTCGTTTTCTGAATGTTGAGCTTTAAGTCAACTTGTTCACTCTCCACTTTGACTTTCATCAAGAGGCTTTTGAGTTCCTCTTCACTTTCTGCCATAAGGGTGGTGTCATCTGCATATCTGAGGTTATTGAGATTTCTCCCGGCAATCTTGATTCCAGCTTGTGTTTCTTCCAGTCCAGCGTTTCTCATGATGTACTGTGCATAGAAGTTAAATAAACAGGGTGACAATATACAGCCTTGACGAACTCCTTTTCCTATTTGAAGCCAGTCTGTTGTTCCATGTCCAGTTCTGACTGTTGCTTCCTGACCTGCATACAAATTTCTCAAGAGGCAGATCAGGTGGTCTGGTATTCCCATCTCTTACAGAATTTTCCACAGTTTATTGTGATCCACACAGTCAAAGGCTTTGGCATAGTCAATAAGCAGAAATAGATGTTTTTCTGGAACTCTCTTGCTTTTTCCATGATCCAGCGGATGTTGGCAACTTGATCTCTGGTTCCTCTGCCTTTTCTAAAACCAGCTTGAACATCAGGAAGTTCACGGTTCACATATTGCTGAAGCCTGGCTTGGAGAATTCTGAGCATTACTTTACTAGCGTGTGAGATGAGTGCAATTGTGCGGTAGTTTGAGCATTCTTTGGCATTGCCTTTATTTGGGATTGGAATGAATACTGACCTTTTCCAGTCCTGTGGCCACTGCTGAGCTTTCCAAATTTGCTGACATATTGAGTGCATCACTTTCACAGCATCATCTTTCAGGATTTGGAATAGCTCAACTGGAATTCCGTCACCTCCACTAGCTTTGTTTGTAGTGATGCTTTCTAAGGCCCACTTGACTTCACATTCCAGGATGTCTGGCTCTAGGTCAGTGATCACACCATTGTGATTATCTGGGCCGTGAAGATCTTTTTTGTACAGTTCTTCTCTCTTCAAGAAAATCAGAGATACCAAAGGAACATTTCATGCAAAGATGAGCTCGATAAAGGACAGAAATGGTATGGACCTAACAGAAGCAGAAGATATTAAGAAGAGATGGCAAGAATACACAGAACTGTACAAAAAGATCTTCACGACCCAGATAATCACGATGGTGTGATCACTGACCTAGAGCCAGACATCCTGGAATGTGAAGTCAAGTGGGCCTTAGAAAGCATCACTACAAACAAAGCTAGTGGAGGTGACGGAAGTCCAGTTGAACTATTCCAAATCCTGAAAGATGATGCTGTGAAAGTGATGCACTCAATATGTCAGCAAATTTGGAAAGCTCAGCAGTGGCCACAGGACTGGAAAAGGTCAGTATTCATTCCAATCCCAAATAAAGGCAATGCCAAAGAATGCTCAAACTACCGCACAATTGCACTCATCTCACACGCTAGTAAAGTAATGCTCAGAATTCTCCAAGCCAGGCTTCAGCAATATGTGAACCGTGAACTTCCTGATGTTCAAGCTGGTTTTAGAAAAGGCAGAGGAACCAGAGATCAAGTTGCCAACATCCGCTGGATCATGGAAAAAGCAAGAGAGTTCCAGAAAAACATCTATTTCTGCTTATTGACTATGCCAAAGCCTTTGACTGTGTGGATCACAATAAACTGTGGAAAATTCTGTAAGAGATGGGAATACCAGACCACCTGATCTGCCTCTTGAGAAATTTGTATGCAGGTCAGGAAGCAACAGTCAGAACTGGACATGGAACAACAGACTGGCTTCAAATAGGAAAAGGAGTTCGTCAAGGCTGTATATTGTCACCCTGTTTATTTAACTTCTATGCACAGTACATCATGAGAAACGCTGGACTGGAAGAAACACAAGCTGGAATCAAGATTGCCGGGAGAAATCTCAATAACCTCAGATATGCAGATGACACCACCCTTATGGCAGAAAGTGAAGAGGAACTCAAAAGCCTCTTGATGAAAGTCAAAGTGGAGAGTGAACAAGTTGACTTAAAGCTCAACATTCAGAAAACGAAGATCATGGCATCCGGTCCCACCACTTGATGGGAAATAGATGGGGAAACAGTGGAAACAGTGTCAGACTTTATTTTTCTGGGCTCCAAAATCACTACAGATGGTGACTGCAGCCATGAAATTAAAAGACGCTTACTCCTTGGAAGGAAAGTTATGACCAACCTAGATAGCGTATTCAAAAGCAGAGACATTACTTTGCCAACAAAGGTTCGTCTAGTCAAGGCTATGGTTTTTCCTGTGGTCATGTATGGATGTGAGAGTTGGACTGTGAAGAAGGCTGAGAGCTGAAGAATTGATGCTTTTGAACTGTGGTGTTGGAGAAGACTCTTGAGAGTCCCTTGGACTGCAAGGAGATCCAACCAGTCCATTCTGAAGGAGATCAGCTCTGGGATTTCTTTGGAAGGAATGATGCTAAAGCTGAAACTCCAGTGCTTTGGCCACCTCGTGCAAAGAGTTGACTCATTGGAAAAGACTCTGATGCTGGGAGGGATTGGGGGCAGGAGGAGAAGGGGACGACAGAGGATGAGATGGCTGGATGGCATCACTGACTCGATGGACGTGAGTCTGGGTGAACTCCGGGAGTTGATGATAGACAGGGAGGCCTGGCATGCTGCGATTCATGGGGTCGCAAAGAGTCGGACACGACTGAGCGACTGATCTGATCTGATCTCTGTGTATTCTTGCCATCTCTTCTTAATATCTTCTGCTTCTAAAAAAAAAAAAAAAATCTGCTTCTGTTAGGTCCATAGCATCTCTGTCCTTTACCGAGCCCATCTTTGCATGAAATGTTCCTTTGGTATCTCTGATTTTCTTGAAGAGATCTCTAGTCTTTCCCATTCTGTTGTTTTTCTCTATTTCTTTGCATTGATCACTGAAGAAGGCTTTCTTATCTCTTCTTGCTAGTCTTTGGAAGTCTGCATTCAGGTGTTTATATCTTTCCTTTTCTCCTTTGCTTTTCGCTTCTCTTCTTTTCACAGCTATTTGTAAGGCCTCCCCAGACAGCCATTTTGCTTTTTTGCATTTCTTTTCCATGGGGATGGTCTTGATCCCTGTCTCCTGTACAATGTCTCGAACCTCATTCCATAGTTCATCAGGCACTCCATCTATCAGATCTAGGCCCTTAAATCTATTTCTCACTTGAGCCTAGAGGAGCTATCCCAAGTTGAAGGGTCAGGAAGGGCGGCGGTGAGGAGCTACCCCTCGTCCAAGGTAAGGAGCAATGGCTGCGCTTTGCTGGAGCAGCCGTGAAGAGATACCCCATGCCCAAGGTAAGAGAAACCCAAGTAGGTGTTGCAAAAGGGCATCAGAGGGCAAACAAACTGAAACCATACTCACAGAAAACTAGTCAATCTAATCACACTAGGACCACAGCCTTGTCTAACTCAATGAAACTAAGCCATGCCCGTAGGGCAACCCAAGATGGGCGGGTCATGGTGGAGAGATCTGACAGAATGTGGTCCACTGGAGATGGGAATGGCAAACCACTTCAGTATTCTTGCCTTGAGAACCCCATGAACAGTAAACAGAGGTGAAGCCATGTGTTAAAAGAAATAATGCCCACTGCCCTCCCTCCAGGAGACCTGGTGTCCTCTCAGAGAGGTGGGAGGGGATAGGAATGTGATTCAAGGAAGTGAACAGCCCAGGACAGTACGCCTGCATAATAGAAATGATTGCCCAGGGAGCAGGCATCTGCCTGTAGGCTCAACCAGACTGGGTTCAGAGAAGGCCTGTGTAGCTGGTACCCAGCCTCAGGCAGAGGCCCCAGCCTTCCAACTCTCTGAACATCCTCTTTTGAGAGGTTTTTATGGAGGTTTCACAAGCTTGGTTGATTGAATCATTTGCCTTTGGTGATTGAGTCACCAGCTCCTCTCCACTTCCTGAAGATTTGGAAGGTGGGGCTGAAACCTCCCGGGGTCTAAAGAAGGTTTGGTCTTTCTGGCTACTGTCTACTGGTCTGCCAAGAACTGCTCATTACAAGAGACTCTCCTATCACTTGGGAGACTCCAAAGGTTTTTTAGGACCTGTGTGCCAAGAATCAGGCACAGAGACCAAACATCTATTTATCACAGAGGCAAATTTTCTATGTAAACTCTCTGGGTTTTTAAATAGTTGGCAACAAATCCTGGTGGACACTGTGATGATCCAATAAAGCAATTTTGAGATTGTAAGTCATCAGTGCTAGATATTACCTTATGGCCATCTAGTCTCACCAAACCTTTTGTGAACATGTTTTTCCTCTGTTGTAAGAGTGACACATCAATGCTGTAAAAGCAAAAACCATGCAATTGCTGTAGCCAGGCATTCCGGGAAACAAACTCACTCAGAAGGACAATGCAGATAGTGGAGTGCAGGTTACTACACCAGCGGGCCCAAGGCAGAGTCTCCTCTTAGCCAAGGACCCTGACCAGTTTTTGTGAAAACCTTATATACCCTAACTGTACTTGCTCAAACCCACCTCCCCAAATTCCTTGAGACTAGTCTGGACAAGGTAAAAGAGAGATATGATCAAAGTTAACCCATGATTCATGTGTCACAAGACTAGATAAACAGTGGATATTTATCAATAGGCCTGTGATCATATCCCGATAAACATAATGGGATTTACCACTTTGTTCTGCTACAGAGATAATTAGCATATTCTTTTAGGCAATGGAGAGTCCAAGTCCTGAGGCTCTTTTATTGGGGGGTCTGGTTTTCCATTGGTATGCCATTTCTATAGACACCGGGCACAAAGTTCAGAGTCCATTGGGAGGGTGACCATGCGTGTAGCCTAATGTTCGAAGCCTGGCCTAAGATGGAGTCCAGCTCTGTCTGTTTCCTCCTTCACAGTAGGAAGGAAGTCTTCCTCTCCCCCAAGACCTCTAGCAGAAGGAAACTTTTCAGCAGTTTCTATATGTACTTCTAGGGGTGGTGTGTGTGTGTATCAGTTGGTGTCCTGTCTTTTCAGGTAACAGCACATCTCAGCTTTATCAGCACCCAGAGATTGCAACTATCTAACGTTTTGTAAAATCTGCGTGGTGTGTATTAGATGGTCTACTGATCTACTCTAATTCCAATCAGCCAGTTTCCCATTGGATAGCTCCAGTTTTTTTGTTGTTGCTATTATGAATTGTATTGATACTGCAGCCAACAGACACACACACATCCAAATATGCCTGGAGCGTAAACATCAGCAAGCAAGATTTCTGGCAGTGCGTGTGTGCCTTGAGCATTTTTCATTACAGCCGACTTGCCCTCTCAATCATCAGAGTGGGACACGGTTTGCTTTGCAATCTTGTCTGCCTTTTTCATCCTGCCTATTTTAATCAGAGTTCTACCAATATCGATGGCATCTGTTTAAAAACATATATCTTACAGAGAATTCCCTGGCAGTTCAGTGGTTAAGACTTGGTACTTTCACTGTTAAGAGCACAGGTTTAGTTTGTTTGAGAAACTAAAATCTCACAAACTGCGTGGTGCAGCCAAAAAATATATGCAATTTTAAAAATAAATAAAAATATACATCTTCTGGACGAACACCATCAAGTCAATGTATTTCTGTGATTCATTTTCTATTTAGCACCAACATGTTCCAACTTATTTTCCATTTAAAATTTTATTTTACTGAAAACTTCAGCTGCTTAGTCTTTTCTATAAGGTTTTTTAAAAAAATTATTACTTGTATTTTTATCACAATAAGAGTAACATATATAACATGAATAAGATGTAAATAGCAAAGTTGCTATATGTGATAACATTGCATATACAGAGAAATCTCAACATTTTGGGTTTTGGTTACTTTTCATTTCTATGCCAACTGAAAGAGGTATAATTAAGTGGAAGAATTTAGAATATCTGCATTTTTTCCCTCTATCATTCTATTATATATATATATCTATCTATATATATACACATGGGGTCGCAAAGAGTCGGACACGACTGAGCGACTGATCTGATCTGATCTGATATATACACACACACAATTATATATGGTAAAATACACATAGTATAAAATTTAGTTTTAGCCATTTTTTTAAATTGAAGTATAACTGACCTACAACTGTATGCTTGTTCCAGCTGCACAACATATTGATTTAATGTTCTAACTCATTACAAAACAGTCCCCACCATTTCAATCATTTTTAAGCGTACAGCTCAGTGGCATTAAGTACATTCACTTTGCCATGCAACCATCACCACCATCCACCCCCAGAACATTTTCTTTCATCTTCCCCAACTGAAACTTTATCTATTAACAATTTCTGTAGGATTTTGTAACAAAATTTTAAATTCATGGATTAGCTTTTGGCTGTATCAAATTTTATTAAAACCAGGTTCTACCATCTTGAGCCTTTGACCTCCTATGTCTGGGGTCCATTTTTTAACATCTGAATTTTTTAAATATTTATTTTGCTTATGTATTTGGTTGCGCCAGGTCTTAGCTGTGGCGTGTAGATCTTTTAGTTGTGTCTTGTAGGATCTAGTTCCCTGACCAGGGATCGAAACTGGGCCCCCTGAACTGGGAGTGTGGAGTCTTAGCCTCTGGACCACCAGGGAAATTCCACTTTTTGGTGACTTTTATTTTTATCATTTTAAAGTTGCAATAATAGTACAAGGAATAATCATGTACCCTTTACTCAGATATTGTTTACATTTTGCAGATGTGTATTATCATTCTCACTCTCTTCCTTTCTCTCTTTCTCTCTATAACACACACACACATAACACACTCATACACATATATGTATACATTTTTTAATCTGAGCCATTTTTTGAGATTTTCTTGAGGCATGGCTGATTTATAATATTATATAAATTAACTTTCATGTATACAAACATAGTGATTTACAATTTTTAAACATTATACTCCATATATAGTTGTATCGGCTATTTTCCCTGTGCTGTACAACAAATCCTTGAAGCTTATTTGGGTTTTTCTTTTATTTATTTATTTATTTTTGGCTCTGCTGGGTCTTCACGGCAGTGCGGGCTTTTCTCGAGTGGTGGGAAGCAGGGGCTACTCTCCAGCTGGGGCCTGAGGGCCTCTCAGTGCAGTGGCCTCTTGTGGAGCACAGGCTCTACACTGTGCAGGCTTCAGGAGCTGCAGCACATGAGCCCAGTAGCGGTGGCTCCCGGGCTCCAGAGCACGGGCTCGATAGCTGTGGCGCACAGGCTTAGCTTTTCCACAGCATGTGGGATCTTCCTGGATCAGGGATCAAACCCACGTCTCCTGCATTGGCAGGCAGATTCTTTACCACTGAGCCACAGGGCTAATCTGCTCAAAGTGTTAGTTCCAAAGATAACATCCCAGGGCTTTCTGGGATGAAGCCAGACGTCAGGTGGAGCCCAGGACCAAGCAGACATGAAAAAGTGGAGCAAAATAAATAAATAAAAGGGACAGGGACTTCCCTTAACCACTGGGCGGTCCAGTGGTTAAGACTCTACACTCCCAGTGCAGGGGCTTTTGTGGTTCAATCCCTGGTCTGGGGACTGAGATCCCACATGCCATGTGGTTTGGCAAAACAGAAACAAAAAAAGGAACAAAAACTGGTTTAGAAAGCTCCTTCTCTTAGTGTTGGTTGCAAGTTGTCATTTCTGCTTCACCTTCTCAGCCAGAGGGGTGGCTCTGGGCAACACACACGGCATGGACCTGGGCCAGACCTTCCCTGGAGCCCACCTGATCCAGGCTGGGGGAGGGCCATGGAGATTTGTATTCAGGTTCAGAGCAGCATGAAGAATTGACTCTGGCCGGAGGGTGGGGTAGGGGGGCGAGTGAACAAACAGAGGCGCTCCTGGGTTGGGTAGAGCTGAGGCCAGCGGGAGAGGGAAGCAGGGGGGCTCCCGGAAAAGCTTCCCAGTCGGGATACACGCGGGCGGTGGCAGGGTTCAGGTGTCATCAGGACTCCTGGAAGATTGTTTTCAAAATAATCTGCAGCAGGAAGGAAAAAATACAATAGCTCTGGAGTTGGAGAGGCTCTTGGGAGGATCTCTTGGGAAGGAATTTGATTAAAGAAACAGGCTGCCTTTGTGGTCACAGAAATGTAACTTAAATGAGCTCCTTTCCATCTCTCATTTGAAATGTTTCCATGAACCAAACATACACTTCCCTCCGGCTCGCTGCCTGTTCCTGTATGAACCATGAGCTAAGAATGGCTTGACATTTTTAAACGGTTGGGGAAAAGAATTGAAACAAGGATATTTTTTGTGACATGTAAAAATTACATAACATTCAAATTTCTGCATCCATAAATAGTTTTATTGGAGCATGTGTGTGCTAAGTCGCTTCAGTTGTGTCTGACCCTTTGCGACCCTGTGGACTGTAGCCCGCCAGGCTCCTCCATGGGATTCTCCAGTCAAGAATACTGGAGCGGGTTGGCATTTCCTCCTCCAGGGGATCTTCCTAACCCAGGGATCCAACTTGGATCTCCTAAGTCTCCTGCATTGGCAGGCAGATTTCCTACAACTGAGCCACCAGGGAAGCCCAGGAGGCAGCTTTTGAGTAGCAATGGCAAGAGTTGGGTAGTTTTGTCAGAGACCATATGGCTTCCCAAATCTAAAATATTTATTAGGTTTTTAAAAAACAGATGTCATTTATGGCTAAGGTGGCTCAGTGTTAAACAACCTGCCTGCCAATGCAGGCATTGCGTGCTGGGTCACTGGGTTTGGAAGATCCCGGGTTTGGAAGATCCCCTAGTCAGACCCATCCAAGCACATGTGTATACACATTTATGAATGCTTGTTTTTTTCCTCAGTTAAAAAAGTAATACAAGGGATGTGTCCCTGGTGGTCCAGTGGCTCAGACTCCATGCTTCCAATGCAGGGAGCATGGTGTTTGATCCCTGGCTGGGGAACTAAGATTCCACATGCTACATAGCTCGGCAAAATAAATAATTAAATTAATTAAACAAGGAGTATTCATTTTAAAAAGTAACACATGTTCACAGTAGAAAATAGGGAAATCAAATTTTTTTTAAAAGCACTTGCAATACCACTGGTAAATGGTTTTTTCGGATGCATATACATGCCTCTAAGGGCTCCAAAATCACTGCAGATGGTGACTGCAACCATGAAATTAAAAGATGCTTACTCCTTGGAAGAAAAGTTATGACCAACCTAGATAGCATATTGAAAAGCAGAGACATTACTTTGCCAACAAAGGTCTGTCTAGTCAAGGCTATGGTTTTTCCAGTGGTCATGTATGGATGCGAGAGTTGGACTATGAAGAAGGCTGAGCGCCGAAGAACTGATGCTTTTGAACTGTGGTGTTGGAGAAAACTCTTGAGAGTCCCTTGGACTGCAAGGAGATCCAACTGGTCCATTATGAAGGAGATCAGTCCTGGGTGTTCTTTGGAAGGAATGTTGCTAAAGCTGAAACTCCAGTACTTTGGCCACCTCATGCGAAGAGTTGACTCATTGGAAAAGACTCTGATGTTGGGAGGGATTGGGGGCAGAAGGAGAAGGGGATGACAGAGAATGAGATGGCTGGATGGCATCACCAACTCGATGGACGTTAGTTTGAGTGAATTCCGGGAGTTGGAGGAAAAGGGGACGACAGAGGATGAGATGGCTGGATGGCATCACCGACTTGATGGACGTGAGTTTGAGTGAACTCCGGGAGATGGTGATGGACAGAATGCCTGGCGTGCTGTGATTCATGGGGTGGCAAAGAGTTGGACATGACTGAGCGACTGAACTGAACTGAAGGGTCTGGCTGTATAAGTATCATAAAACTAGGGAGATGCTAGGTTAGTTACTTTTGTGTTTTTGCTCTTACTTTTGAATCAGTTTAATATATCCTAAGAAATTTTCACAAACTTCAATCTATTACCTGATTATATCAGAAATTAACCTCATTAGATATTTAGGTTGTTTCCAAGTTTTGAACATTAATAAAGCTGTAAAGACTATCTTTCAGTGTTTCTCTGATTATCCTGAAAACAAATTCCAAGCATCAGAATTACTGGGTCAGCAGACTTGCATCCATTTTGCCAAGTTGTACCCCAGAAACATCAAGTTGACATGTGTTTTCACCAGAAGGACGAAGGAAGCCTCCCCCACTTCACCACATTCTCATCAGCACTGGACATAATTATACTAGAACATTTCCATTGAGAGGTGGGAGAGGACTCATTTTCAGTCACATTTCTATGATCAATGTGAAGTGAAAGTGAAAGTCGCTCAGTTGTGTCCGACTCTTTGCAACCCTGTGGACTATACAGTCCATGGAATTCTCCAGGCCAGAATACTGGAGCGGGTAGCCTTTTCCTTCTCCAGGGGATCTTTCCAACCCAGGGATTGAACCCAGGTCTCCCGCTTTGCAGGTGGA
This sequence comes from Bubalus kerabau, assembly GCF_029407905.1. NCBI lineage: Eukaryota > Metazoa > Chordata > Mammalia > Artiodactyla > Bovidae > Bubalus > Bubalus kerabau. The sequence continues at coordinate 10,357,625 of NC_073627.1, read as the reverse complement.
TTCTTTACCAGCTGAGCCACCAGGGAAGCCCTATGATCAACAGTGCATTTTAATCTTCCACATGTCTACTGGCCATCTTTATTTATTTTTTAATTATCACTAATTCTTTGTCCATTTTTTCTATTTATTTCTGTTCTTAAAGAGGAATAAGACCTGCTCTTATTACACTTAGTAAGAGGTACAAACTACTATATATAAAATAAATAAGCTACAAGGTTATATTGTACACTGCATGGAATATAGCCAATTTTTATAACTTTCAATGGAGAATAAGCTATATAGAAATATTGTATCACTATGGTACACATACTACTGCAAATCACCTAATTCCAGTTAAAAAAAGAAAAAGAACCATTTTATTGATTTGAAGGACTTCCCTGCTGGCTCAGTGGTAAAGAATCCACCTGCTCATGCAGGAGACATGGGTTCGATTCCTGGGTAGGGAAGATCCCCTGGAGAAGGAAAATGGCCACCCACTTCAGTATTTTTGCCTGGGAAATCCCATGGACAGAGAAGCCCAGTGGGCTACAGTTTACGGGGTTGCAAAAGAGCTGGACGTGACTTGGCAACTAAACCGCAACTGATTTGAAAGTGCTCTTTGTGTGGTAAGGATATTAACTATGTTAATTAAAATGGAACGCTATAGGGAGTTCTCTGGCAGTCCAGTGGTTAGGATCCTGGACTTTCACTTCGGAGGGCCAGGGTTCAATCACTGGTTGGGGAACTAAGATCCCGAAGCAGCCAAACCGAACCAAACAAAACCAAAACTCGGAATGCTATCAAAGTCCTATTGCGGTGGCAGCTAATCAGGGCTGGAGGGAGGGGGAATTGGAGGAAGGTGGTGAAGGGTACAAACTTTCAGTTATAAGATAAATTATAAGACAGATAAGCACTAGGGATATGATGTACAGTGTGATAAATTTAATTAACACTGCTGTATGTTATATATGAAAGCTGTTAACAGAATAAATCCTAAGAATTCTCATTACAAGGGAAAATTTTTCTTTTTCTTTTCTTTTCTTTTGTATCTATGAGATGGTAGATGTTCACTAAACTACCATGGTTCATTTCATGATGTTTGTAAGTCAAATCACTATGCTGTACACCTTAAACTTATACAGCTCTGTGTGTCAATTTTAACTCAATAAAACTGGAGGGAAAAAGTAAATATTAAAAAAAAGTACAGCTAATCAGGTACCCACTTTCTGAGAAAAAGAAAAGAGAAAGTAGTAACTATATTTTCTGGGTCCATGGAAAATATTTTCCCCAATCTATCCTTTGATTTTTTTTAAATAATTTTTTAAATTGAAGTATAGGTGATTTACAATGTTTCAGGTATATAGCAAAGTGATTAAGTTTTATATATATATATATATATATATATATATATATATATTCTTTTTCAAGTTCTTTTCCTTTATAGGTTATTACAAAATACTGAATATAGTTCCCTCTGCTATAGTTCCCTCTACTATATGGTAGTAGGTCCTTGCTGTTTATTTTACATGTGTGTTAATTCCAAATTCCTAATTTATCCCCCTCCTTCCCTTTTGGTAACTGTAAGTTTGCTTTCTTGTCTGTGAGTTATTTTGGTCTTGTGAATAAATTCACCTGTATTGTTTTTTAAGATTCCACATATAAGTGAAATCATATGTGTCTTTGACCTCACTTAGTATAATAATCTCTAGGTCCATTTATATTGCTGCAAAAGGCATTATATCATTCCTTTTATGGCTGAGTAAAATTCCAGTGTTTGTGTGCATTTGTATAAAACACATCTTCTTTATCCATTCATCTATGGGTGGACATTTAAGCTATTTTAAATAGTGCTTCTATGAACACTGGGGTGCATGTATCTTTTCGAATTAGAGTTTTTGTCTTTTCTGAACAAAACAAAAATTCCAGTCCTGGACATAAATCAGGAGCGGAACTGTTGCATTGCTGGATCATAGGGTAACTCTAATTTTAGTTTTTTAAGGAACCTCCATGCGGTTCTCCATAGTGGCTGCACCAGTTTACATTCCATCAACAGTGTAGGAGGGTTCCTTTTTATCCTTAGACTTTTTTTTATTATTATCCTTACACTTTTAAAAGGGTTCACCATATTAAATTTGTACTAAACATTCATGTGGTCAAATCCATCCAGCCTATCCCCATGGAGCTGCCGTTGCGTCTGTGCTCACACACAAGCAGGCTAATACTTTTCATACCTGCCTGGCCCCATGAAGATCCCATTGGTGTGCCCAGGACCAGCCTCTGCAGATCACCTGGGGCTGTTTCAGAGGGAGGTGAAGTTCAGGAAGCAAGAGTGGCCCTCCATCCTTATCGTCAGGTCCCCTGGATGCCAGGATGCCAAAGAACCAGCAAGGGACTCCCTGTACCCTCTGCCTGCCCACCCTGCCTCACATGTAAGGGCTGTGGCAAGACACATTCTGTCACAGTGAAGGGATGCACCCTACCTGGGTGAGCACGTAGTCCTCCTGGGTTAGGTTCCAAAGGATTTCAAAGTGGTCCATATCATGGAGCTCTTCAAAGGAGGCTTTCCACCCTCCTTGGCACAATGTCTGTGTAAGAGAAATGAGGGAAGAAGAAACACGAGGCTAGTTGGCAGGGAGGGCGTGTGGAGCTGGAGAAGGGCTCTCACACCTGCTTACCAGGTGCTCACTAAGTATTTGTTGAAGAAATGACTGGTATCATAGGGTCCATTTGGGTGAAATAAACAGGAAGATAATAAGATTGGACGACCCTCAACCTCGAGCCAAAAGAGGGGTGCCTGGGGTACCTGATAAAACTCCCTGGACTGTCGGTGGAATTCCGGGCTGTCATGTTGGCCCACAGTCACCAGGATGCGGCAGGCTGGATCCGCGGGCTGGGTGGGGGCCGTCTCCAGCTGCCACAGCGGGCTGTTCCTCTGAGCATCCTCCCTGGTGTGGGGGTAGGTGTGGTCAGGACAGAGGAAAGCATTTGCTGCACCCCTGGCCCTCCTCACTGGCTGCAGGCCAGCTGAGGGGGATGAGGGGACAAGTGACTTACAGGGCTGGGAGGAGGGGGGCATTCTCAGAGGTGTGCATGATGGGCTCCAGGTCGTAGACCCCACTCAGCAGGAAGAAGCCTGTGAAGGTAAAGAACAGTCACTGAGCCAGGCTGCTGGATGGGGCAAGATGGGGCCAACCTGCCTCCAGGGCCAGAGGGGCAAGACAAGGGAAGGGGCAGAGAAGAAGCAAAGCAGGCCCTGCTCCCTGGGCCCAAAGCCCCCAGGTCAAGCCACTCACAGCTGTTGAGATTTCAAGCAACTGGTATAGACCCTCAGGCCCATCAGGGCAGGGTGAAGGCTGCCTAGTGAGACTCATTCCCCGTGGAAACCTTTGAGGTTGGGCGTGACTCCATGCTTGGTCCAGTCGGCCAGGAGCATCATGGCAGCGAGGTGGGCCCCAGCAGAGTGTCCACACAGGTAAATTCCCCTTCAGTGGGTCAGAGCAGAGAGCGGGGTTTGCCTTCAGTGTAGTCAAAGCAGCAGCCAAGTATCGAGGGGGGGTCCCATTTGCCTTCTGCTCCAAAGCCAGAAGGGATGGCTGGGCTGCATCCAAGGAGATGGATCCACTGTCCTCCCACCCAGTCTGACAAAAGGAAAATTTGCAGTGATACCCACTGGTTGCCTGGATACTGCTTCTGGACAAACACGATGCTCTGGGTCACCTGGTCTACCATCTGGTCCAGGGTGCCTGTGCAGAGGGCAGGAGCTGTGTCAGGCTCCATCAGGGGCTCTCTCCCCTCCAAATCCCAATGGCCCTTGTACCTGCGAGACCACCCTCATTACCTTTGGGGGCAATGTCATAAGCCACTATCACCACGGCCACTCCCTGTGCTGTCAGTGGGTTGACCATGAAGGCTGATGTGTCTTTGCTGCAGAAGGAGACAAAGACATAACAACTGGAGGCCACTTGGCCACTAGACTGCTTCAGTATCTGGTCCACCCAGAGCCCTGCCCCTCTCTGACCCAGGGCGGTAAGGGAAGAAGTGAGGCTCTGCCCTTACCACATCACATGCTAGCTGTGGTACCCTAGAGACTATATTTAATCTCTAAGCCTGGTTTCTTCCTCTGTAAAATAGAGATAATTATGTTCTTTCTCTTCAGATGCTGTTTCTGAGAACTGAAGATCAGACATGCAGGGAGCCTCACAAGGCAAAGGGTAAAAATGCAATAAGTGCAACATTAAAATGCTGTGGTCAAAGGGCAGTAGATCCTATAATAAGCAACAGTGTCTGTGAAAATCTCAAATACCCCTCTGCTTATCTTAGGGTACCCACTGGGGCCAATCCCAGTTTGCCTGGGACTCTCTCTTTTTTTACTGCTAAAGGCCCCAACCCCCGGGAAACCACTCAGTTCTGAGCAAAATGGGATGGTTAGTCACTGTGGTTCTCCATGATTGGAGAGTAGACTGAACATGCTTTTCACTGAATATAGTGGGTTCAACAGTGTCCTTCCTCAAAAGACATGTCCAAATCCTAAACCCTGGTACCTGCAAATGTGACCTTATTTGCAATAGGGTGTATGCAGATAAGGGCTTCCCAGGTGGTTCAGTGGGTAAAGACTCCACCTGCAATGCAGGAGACTCAGGAGATGTGGGTTCAATCCCTGGGTCAGGAAGATCCCCTGGGGAAGGACATGGCATCCCACTCCAGTATTCTTGCCTGGAGAACCCCATGAACAGAGCAGCCTGGTGGGCTACAGTCCATAGGGTCACAAAGAGTCAGATACGACTGAAGCGACTGAGCATGCACACAATGCAGACATAATTAAGAATCTTGAGATGGGATCATCCTGGATTTAGGATGGGCCCTAAACCCAATAACTGGTGATGTTGTAACAGAAATGAGAGGAAGGATGGAGATGGAGGCACACAAAGACCATGTGAAGATCAAAGCTCAGTTTGAAGTGATGCAGCCACAAGGTGAGAAAAGCTTGGAGCCCCCAGAAGCTGGAGCCTTCGGAGGGAGCGCAGCCCTGCCCACACCTTGATTTCAGACTCCTGGCCTCCAGGACTGTGAGAGAAGACATTTCTGTCCTAGGAAGCCCCCACATTTCTAGTAAGTTGTTGCAGCAGTCCCAGGAAAGGAAGAGGCCAGGCAAAGATGAATCTCCTCTTTTCTCCATTCATCCACATTCCCTGGCTCACCTTCCGCTCTGCCAGTATCCTCCATGAAAAAACACCAGGAAAGGGATAGCTGTAGGACAAAACAAAGGGCGTGTGGGCCAAGGCAGGGCTCCCAGCTGAGATCTGAGGGCAACCACCAGCCCCCAGTTACCTTTAGATACTGCCTCGGGAAGGTAGATGTCCAATTTCTCTCCGTCGCCGTCTCCGTAGGGGACATCGAGCAGGCTCCTCCCGGTGGCCCGGGCCCTCTTGGTGGCTGTCTCCGGAAATGGACAAGTCACTGTCAGCACAACTTCAGGCAGCAGCACATTCTGTTATTATTTTGCTGAAAGCCCCTTTGGGTTGACCAGTTGGCTCCAGAGGTCAGTGCTTCCCCAAATTCATATGGTAATTGGGCCTGGGGTCTGAAGCATTCCCCCAGATCCGTAGTTAAAAAGACATCAGACTGGCCCATCTGAGTGGAGGCAGTACTATCTTCAATGTCTGTCTCTGGTGAGCTGGCAGTTGACCGGCATAATTTCTACCTCTACTCTATTACATGTTTATTATGAGTGTTACCCTTGGCTACATGCTCCTGGAAGTATAAACTTGTCCAAGTATTTGAAAAAATAATCTTCTAGAAACTAAGATATAAAATCACTTGAAACAAATAGATAATAAAACACTGCTACTGCTAAGTCACTTCAGTTGTGTCCGACTCTGTGCGACCCCACAGACGCCAGCCCACCAGGCTCTGCCGTTCCTGGGATTCTCCAGGCAAGAACACTGGAGTGGGTTGCCATTTCCTTCTCCAATGCATGAAAGTGAAACATGAAAGTGAAGTCGCTCAGTCATGTCCGACTCTTAGCGACCCCATGGACTGCAGCCTACCAGGCTCCTCCGCCCATGGGATTTTCCAGGCAAAAGTACTATAAAACACTATGAATATATAATTGAGTGCCATGATGGCAGAGGTCAGAGTGATGTGAAAATTGGCTTAGGACTGGGGTTGAGAGAAAGGAGGAAAGGAACTGTAAATAAATTAAATATCAAAGGCGAAGGTGTAGAGGTGGGAGTGAAACAGAGCAGGACTCTATGGTCCTTGTCCCCCATGTCATCTGCTGCCTTTTGTCTGTGGAACATTAGCCAAAGAATAAGTTTAATCAGAGAAGTGAGAAAATGCAGAAACGAAGGAAAACAGTCAAAGAAGACCAAATAATAATAATAATGTCATAAAACATAGGCAAGGACTTTTAGTTCCTTCTCAAGGGCTATAGATTATATTCTGAGCCATATCCTGTGAGCTGTCTTATAGATAAAGCCCGCACCATGTGGAAAAATTTAACTACAAGATGACTAGACTATAGCCAGACAATGCAATCTGCCATAATTGTAAGAACTGGCCTCAGAGAAATGGAAACAAACCGACTGTGGAACTGAAGATTAACTGTACCTAAAACAATCAAGATGATGCTGGTCAGACCGCTGGTGACCAATTTCAAGATGACTGTCAGAGCTGACTGTGCTGTTTCTGCCTGTAGCTCCCTCCCTCTGTCTATAAAAGCTCTTGCCCCCTGATTGTCAGGGGGCAAGTCAGCATTTGAACAGGTGTCTGCCTCACCCTCGCCTGCTGAGTTGCTGGCATCCAAAATAAAGCAAATTTTCATTTCCACCAACCTGGCCTCTTTATTGGCTTTTGAGAGGCGAGCAGCCAGCTGGGCCCCACTTTCATGAAGAGGAAGGGACTCTCTATGTTCATGGACTTTCAATGTCCCCCAGAGGCCCCACTTTCATCACTGAAACCCGGGCAGCTCAGCTCCCGCCACCACTGGGCACCGGGGAGTGTAAACTGGTAAGTTCTTCCTGTGGGGCAACTTGGAGATATGTACCGAAGCCCAAGAAAATCATATTCCTTGATGCATAAGACCTTATCCATCCATTATTATAAGGAAGTAATCAGAAATATTTTTAAAGACTTGCTTTAAAGATGCTCACACTAATGCTATTTATGACACTAAAACATTTTAGACACAGCCCAAGGGACCTGCAACAGAAAACTGGCCAAATCCATTATGGTATATCCCCTTTCTCTCCTTTACTTTTGACCTCAGCATTCATCCATCCTTCATATATTTTTATTTGCTGTCACCCTCACTAGACCATAAGCTCTGTGACAACAAGGGCTTTGCTTTGCCCACCTCTGTACAACAGAACCGGGTACATCAAAACCATTTAAAGGAAAATAGTGTAGGGAATTCCCGGCAGTCCAATGGTTAGGACTCTGTGCTTTCACTGCCGACAGCTCGAGTTCAATCCCTGGTCTGGAATGAAGATCCCACAAGTTATGCAATGAATAAATATTTCAATACACAGTGTTGGGTCAATTGAATGGGAAAAAAAAGTTTTTCGATCCCTATCTCATACCATATCAGATCAGTTCCAGATAGACTACAGCTTTAAATATAAGAGCAAAGACAATAAACCTTTTATTTTTATGTTGCTTTTTAATGATATGTTTTTTAATATTTATTTTTATTTATTATTTGGCATTGCATTTATGATAATAATTTGAAATGTATTTTTAAAAATATTTTTTATTTGTTTTATTTTTGGCTGTGCTGGGCCTTCTTTGCCGCACACAGGCTTTCTCTAGATGCGGCAGGGATCTCTAGATCCTTCACTGCGGTGAATGGGCCGTGGCTTCTCCTGTTGCAGACCACAGGCTCTAGATGCAAGGGCTTCAGCAGTTTCGGTGTGTGGCCTAAGTAGTTCTGGTCCTTGGGCTTAGTTGCTTCGTGGCATGTGGGATGTTCCAGGACCAGGGATTGAACTGGTGTCCCCGGCATTGCAAGGTGGATCCTTTTTTTGTTTGTTTGCTTTGACACGAAAGTAGGATTTATTGGTGGAAGTGAATAAAGAAGAGACAACGCCAAGGCTCTCATCGGTGCAGGGCCCACCATTTGTCCAAGGGAACACTATCAGGCTGTGTTGACCCCACAGCCATCTGGCATGAACTGTTACTCTGCTTACATGTTTCAAATTTATCCAAATTAAACTTGGCAAATTCCCACTTCTGGTGGCCAGGGAACTTGAACCTGGCCCTGCACAGGGCCTCAGTCACATGCTCCTTGTTCTGCAGCTTGGTGAGGATGGATACATGTTGTTGATGCAGATGACATGGAAGGGGTGGCGCCCCACTTGGATGTGAAAACCATCTTTGCCCTGTTTTCACTATGGACTTGTTGGCACAAATCCGGGCAGCCTCCAGGGCTTTGGAGGAGAGTTGCTCACACTCGTCTGACACTGTGTGGCCACGGAGTGGGAGCCCATCCACTTTTGCCTTCTTCTGCTCCAGGTCAAAGATGCAGATCTTAGCATCAGGGACACCTTGGCAGAAGTCAGACTTTGGGTTCAGTTTGTTCTGACAATACCAGTAACACCGGGTGGGGCGGCAACCCATGGTGAGACTAAGATCTTAAATGGGGTGCCAAAGGGAAAGAGCGAGGCGGATTCTTAATCACTGGACCACCAGGGATGCCCTAACTTGAAATGTCTTTTAAGAATGTCATCATATTTTGTAAACTGTGTTGAAAAGTTGACGGGCAGGAACCTGTGAAAGTTATGAGCTATCTGAGCATTAAGTGAGATGCCATTACTTACTTTTTCTTTTGAAAAAATAATAATCCGCTTATAAAAATATACAGCAGCCATTTCCATGAAATACCCCTGACAAGGTGACTGTCATTATTCATATGGATATGGAATCTCTCTCCCCTAAATCCAAATGGCAGCATATGAAATGCATTTCTGCCTGTTTCACTTAATATTTCTTGGAGAGCTTTCCTAATCAGTACATAGACAGCTTCCTCATTCTTTTCTTTCTTTTTTAATAAATAGGTAACTTGCTATTCCGTCCTATGGCTGCACCTTAATTTATTTAACCAGTTGTGCCAGTTTTTAGGCCAAAGCAAACCTCACCAGATCATCAGGAAAGTCTCTTGGCTTCCTCTCTGTTTATCCTGAATCCTGAATTTTCTCCCTGCGCCCACTGAGACCACCCTGGATCCCCCTCACCTCTCCTCCGTTTTCACCAGGGCTCCCTGCAGCCCTGCAGGTGTGAGCCAGGTGTAAATTGCATCACATCCCATTGATCTGAGGTTCCTGTCCATTGCTGGGGCTGCCCTAACAAAATGTCATACATACACCCAGGGGCTTCGACAACAAGACATTTATTTCTCGAAGTTCTGGACCCTGGAAGGGAGGATCAAGGTGCTGGCAGGGAAGGTGTCTGGCGAGGGTCCTCCCCAGGATGGCAGAGGGCTTTCTGGCTGGGGGCTCCCGTGGCTTCTTTGGGTTTGGGAGCAGCTCTCCCTCTCTCTACGGAGACGAACCCTCTGTGTCTCTTCAAACAATCCTACTGGATCAGGACTCCATCCTTCTGACCTCATTTAACTTTTTTCTTCCTTAGAGGCCCCCTCTCTAAACACAGCCCCACTAGGAGCTAGGACTTCAACGTGTGAGTTTTTTAATAATAATTATTATTATTTTTTAAATATTTATTTATTTATTTGGCTGCATCAGGTCTCAGTTGCAGCACTCAGGCTTAGTTGCTCCTCGGCACAGGGACCTTAGTTCTCCGACCAGGAGCGAACCCGCGTTGCCTGTATTGGAAGGCAGATTCTTAACCACCAGGGAAGTCCCAAGTAACTATTCTAAGGGAAGACAGTTTTTTCTCCTTTTCTTTTCTTTGGTTGTGCTGTGCAGCATATCTTAGTTCCCCAACCAGGAGTCGAACCCCTGCCCCTTCAGTGGAAGCTTGGAGTCTTAACCACTGGACCTCCAGGGAAGTCCCTTCAACACATGAATTTTTCAGTCCATGACAGCCCCACACTCCCTCCCAAAAGCCCCAGAGCTCCTCTGCTCACCTTCCCTGAGAGGTCTGCCAACCACCTTCCCTTCAGGTGTGAAGGTGTTTGTTCTGGACAAACTCCTCATACCGCAGGCTCAGCAAAGGGGAGCGATTTAATTAACACAAGAGTTCTGGAAGTACACGTGGACCCACGAGATTTATGTTGTGCCAAAACGAAGAAAAAGATAATGAAACGTAAGCTCTAAGTTGAAGAGCAATTAAAACCAAGCAGCTGTCAAGATTCGTTGTCACGCATTAAAAAAAGTCTCCCTCTGATATTGAAAAACCCAACTGAGCCTGACACAGAGAAACTGCCTCTCTCCAGGAGGTGGCGTGATGGGTTGATGGCAGGCAGCTGGGTGCAGAGACAGAGACTAGGGTGACTCGCTGTCTCCCCCCGGAGCCTGAATACTGCCAGCCCTCCAGGTGCTGCATCTACAGGCAGGGACACAGGGGGGCTTCAACAAGACGCTCCAGGATAAACCCAATTACAAACTTCCTTTTTTGAGAAAGCAAAAATTCATTTTCTATTGCTTACAGTCCAAAGTGTCACAGTTCTGACAGAGAGAAATTGCCCGTCTCCAGACCCAACTGAGCACTGTGTGAGAGCAATTAGGAGAGGCAGGGGCCAGAATCCCTAGAGACCAATGCAGGCGTGGGGCGGGGAGACCCGTCAGACGGTGTCAGAAAGCTGAAGATCAAGAGTTTATCAGGTGCTGTGGGAGCAATTTAAGAAGTGGTTAGGGTCCACCAGCCTTCTTTTTTTTTAAGTTATGCTCTATTTTTATTTATTTATTTTCTGTACACTCTTTTTTTTTTTTAGCCTGGTCACACAGTATGTGAGATCTTAGTTCCCCGACCAGGGATTGAACCTGCGCCCCCTGCGTTAGAAGCATGGCGCCTTAACCACATGACCATCAGGTTAGTCCCCTCATCTAGCTTCAGAACTATTCCCTCTCAGTCTTTTAATTCACTTAGAAAACAAATATTTATATAAGCAGCGATCTTGTGCCCATTTTGGAATTTTGCAGTGATAAAATAGGAAAAAAAAATATCCCAATCATGTGTGGCTTACCCCTTAAAGAGGGGGACAAGCAGTTATAACTGTCAGGTAGGAACATGTTCTATAAAAATGAGCCAGATCTGAAAAGACTGCACACTGTGATTCCAACTATTCTGGGAGAAGTAAAACAATGGAACAGTGAAAAGATCAGTGGCTTCTGGGGGCTGGGGTGGGTGGGAGGGAGGGAAGAATAGTCGAATACAGGATTTTTAAGTCTGTCTGTGAAAACAAATAGGGAGGGAGTATCTGGCAGGACCAGTGGACAAGCTGGAGAAGCTCTGGGAGGTTGTGGGGTAGGGGGGTTTCTGGGGTTCAGTCATGTTTAGTTCAAAGTCAGAGAAAAAGCAATTTTCCTTCTGATTCTCCACATATGGGATCTTAGTTCCTCAACCAGGGATCAAACTGAGGCCCCTGCAGTGGAAGCCTGTGATCTTAACCACTGGAGTGCCAAAGAAGTCCTAACCATTTTAAAGTGAACAACTCAAAATTGATGGTGTTATTAAAAAGAAAAAAGTGAACGATTCAGTGGCACTTAGCACATTCACAATGCTTTGCAACCATCACCTCTATCTAGTTCCTGAACATTTTTTTCAGGGGTTCCCTGGTGGCTCAGTGGTAAAAGAATCTGCCTGCCAATGCAGGAGATGCGAGTTCAATCCCTGGGTCCAGAAGATTCCCTGGAGAAGAAAGTGGCAACCCTCTCCAGTATTCTTGCCTGAGAAATCCTATGGACAGAGGAGCCTGGTGGACTACAGTCCACAGGGTCACAAAGAGTCAGACATGACTTAGCGACTAAAACAACAAAACATTTTTTTTCATCTCAGAGGGATACCCATTAAGCAGCCCCTGTAATCACAGCTTTGTGTCTCTACAGATTGCCCTGTTCTGGATGCTTCACATAAATGGAATCGTACATATAAATAATAATCATACATATAAATGTGACCTTTTGTGCCTTCCTTCTTTCAGTGAGCACTGTGTTTCAGGGTCCATCGTGTTCTAGTATGCATCAGTAGTTCATTCCTTTCTTGTGCCCAAAATAATTCCATTGCACGGACATATCACACTTTGTTTATCCAGTCATCTGCGGATAAATTTGAACTTTTCCGACCTTTTGGCAATTGTGAATAATGCTGCTATGAACATGTGTGTACATGTATTTGAGTACTTATTTTTAATTATTTGGGGTTAGAATTTTTTAACTGAACTATTGTTGACTTATTACATTAGTTTCAGGTATATGACACAGTGATTCAACAGTTTATAGATTATAGTCCATTTAAAGTTATTACAAAATAATGGCTATATTTCCCTCTGCTGTACAATAATATATCCTTGTTGCTTATCTATTTTACACATAGTATTTTCTATCTTTTCTAGAAAGAATTTTTAACACTGTTCATACTACCAAAAAAAAAAAAAAAGATTGCAGGGAGCTACCTTGTGGTCCATTGGTTAGGACTTGTAGATTTCACCGCCATGGCGGTGAAATTCTTGGTCAGGTAACTAAGATTCTGCAAGCCCTGCAGCTCAGCCAAAAAAAAAAACAAAAAAAAAAACACAAAAACCCCACAACAAACCAGGATTGCACCCTATTAATACAGAACGCTTTCTTCCAGGAGAAAATAAAAAGAGACTAGAAGAAACCGCATTACAATGTGAACAATGGGTGGCAGAATTATTGATGGTTTTATTTTCCAAAATCCTTTTCAGTAAGCAAATGCTCCTTTTGTAATCAGAAAACAATTGTTGCCTAAAAATGGCCAGCCTCAGATAGTGCAGGGCGGGGCTATTACAATGTGGTCTGTGAACAATGAGTGCCCCAGAGTGTTTGCTACTGGCCCATGACGCAGGTGTCGGTAAACATTTATATATTAATATATGCAGTTTGGCAGAATGGCTGTTTCTATTGAAATTAGGACTAAGAAATTTGGGCTTTCAAACAACTTGTACGTGAATGTTCACAGCCGCACTTTTCACACTCGCCAAAAGGGGGAGATAGCCCAAATGTCCATCAGCGGATGAATGGATAAACAAAACGTGGTCCATCCACACAACGGAAAATTATTCGTCCATAAATAGGAATGAAGCCCGGGCAGGCTATAACAAGGACAGACCTCCAAAACTTTGTGCTAAGGGAAAGCGGCCAGACACAAAAGATCACATCTTGTAGGATTCCATTTATAGGAAACATCCAGAATAGGAAAATCCATAGAGATAGAAAGCAGTCATTTGTTGCCAGGGCCTGCCTAACGGGTAGGGAGGTATCCTTTCAGAGTGATGAAAAATGTTTTGGAACCACACAGAGGAAATGGTGGTACATCAACGTGAATGTACTGAATGCCGCTGACTTGTACACTGTAAAATGGTTAAAATGGCACATTTTAAGTTAGGTGTACCCTATCACAGTTAAAAGTGGGCCCTTTGGTTTTATCTGGGAAAGGAAAAAGAGCCAACTCAACCTTAAAAAGTAGGAGGATCCCTCGGAGAGGCTGTCAGTTGCAGGAGCTGTCAATCACGAGGCCCCCACCCACCTCGCTGGTGATTGGCTCTCCTAGGGCGAGGCGTGGCTTGAGGGACGGAGTTTGGAAATGTGCCCCCAGCCTGGTTACACACACACCTTATTTAGTTTCTTGTACAATATATTTTTGAAATTAGTTTCTTGTACAATGAGAAACGCTGGGCTGGAAGAAGCACAAGCTGGAATCAAGATTGCTGGGAGAAATATCAATAACCTCAGATATGCAGATGACACCACCCTTATGGCAGAAAGTGAAGAGGAACTCAAAAGCCTCCTGATGAAAGTGAAGGAGGAGAGTGAAAAAGTTGGCTTAAAGCTCAACATTCAGAAAACTAAGATCATGGCATCTGGTCCCATCATTTCATGGGAAATAGATGGGGAAACAGTGGAAACAGTGTCAGACTTTATTTTTTGGGGCTCCAAAATCACTGCAGATGGTGATTGCAGCCATGAAATTACTCCTTGGAAGGAAGGTTATGACCAACCTAGATAGCATATTCAAAAGCAGAGACATTACTTTGCCAACAAAGGTCCATCTAGTCAAGGCTATGGTTTTTCCAGTGGTCATGTATGGATGTGAGAGTTGGACTGAAAAAAGCTGAGCGCCGAAGAATTGATGCTTTTGAACTGTGGTGTTGGAGAAGACTGTTGAGAGTCCCTTGGACTGCAAGGAGATTCAACCAGTCCATTCTAAAGGAGATCAGTCCTGGGTGTTCGTTGGAAGGACTGATGCTGAAGCTGAAACTCCAATACTTTGGCCACCTCATGTGAAGAGTTGACTCATTGGAAAAAGACTCTGATGCTGGGAGGGATTGGGGGCAGGAGGAGAAGGGGACAACAGAGAATGAGATGGCTGGATGGCATCACCGACTCGATGGACATTAGTCTGAGTGAACTCCGGGAGTTGGTGATGGACAGGGAGGCCTGGAGTGCTGCGATTCATGGGGTCGCATAGAGTCAGACACGACTGAGCGACTGAACTGAACTGAACTGAACAATGTATTTTTGAAGAGGAAAAAAAAAGAAACTAAAATAGTTGCTTAAGTTTACTGCAACTCATTTGAAAAGACCCTGATGCTGGGAAAGATTGAAGGCAGGAGAAGGGGACAACAGAGGATGAGATGGTTGGATGGCATCACCGACTCAATGGACATGAGTTTGAGTCAACTCCGGGGGTTGGTGATGGACAGGGAGGCCTGGCATGCTGCAGTCCATGGGGTCGCAAAGAGTTGGACACGACTGAGAGACTGAATTGAACTGAACTGAAATTTACTGCTATGCTCACTGCTTCCACTTCTGGAAAGTGGCCTGCTTATTGATGCTCACCACCTCTGCTTCTGTGAACCGGCCTGCTCATGGCTTCAACCAAACTGCGCAGGCTGGAAAGTCACTAGGACCCGGAAGCCCACGCCATATAAAAGATACCCAGAACAAAGCCTGGGGGCTCAGACACTGGAGGCGATTCCGCTGAGCCCACACCCTGCTCTTCTGCATCTCTCAGTGTCGTAATCTCTTTCCGTCGCCACGCCTTCTAAAACATTTTTACTGAGAGTCTTAGTTAAACAAATTTAATAGCTACTGGTAGAGGACACAGTTCTTCCAACTTCCCTCTGCCCGTGTTCACCTAGCCTGGGAGAGGCCAGGTCTTGGGGGAGAATAAACATGACCTACTCATTGGAAGAGAACAGTGCCCACCGCAAGTTACTGGTGGAAGATGTTAGGATGGAGTAGATCAAAAGAAAAACAATGTCCTTCCTGGTGCAAAAAAGGAAAAGAGAGTTTACCTCCCTCCCTTTTCTTGGAGAATTTATTTTTAGGAGACATCATCATAAATCCTTTCTCTACCCCTTTGGGAATGCATGTAAATATTTTTTAAAGCTAAATGATTCTCTTGCCAGTTTTACAACTTAGGAATGTTTTTCTCAAAGACCTGGGAGCCCTTTGGGTTTTTATTGATATGGACCATTTTTAAAGTTTTTTATTGAATTTTTTACAATACTGTTTCTATTTTCTGTTTTTGTTTTTTGACTGTGAGGCATGTGGGCTCCCTGACCAGGGATCAAACATGCACCCCCTGAATTGGAGGATGAAGTCATAACCACCGGACTACCAGGGGAGTCCTTGGGAGCTATCTCTTTGAAATGTATTATCAGCAAGATAATCCATGGGAGGACAGGATCCTAATTTCAATACCCATCCAGCTACAACTTGCAAAGCCATTTTTTGTCATAAGGATATGGGGATTTTTTGTTTTCCTCTGGATAATGACAATTTGCAAACTCAGATGGCCAGCCTAATGACTAGGTGGATTTAGGAGGGACTAGGGTAGCAGATGGGCTTCCCTGGTGGCTCAGATGGTAAAGAATCCGCCTGCAATACGGGAGACCTGGGTTCCATCCCTGAGTTGGGAAGATCCCCTGGAGGAGGGCACGATAACCCACTCCAGTATTCTTTCCTGGGAAATCCCACGGATAGAGGAGCCTGGCAGGCTGCAGTCCACAGAGTCCCAAAGAGTCAGCGCCTGAACAACAACATTGTGGTGGTGCCTTTGGGAGGTAGTTAGGTTTAGCTGAGGTCATGAGGATGGAGCCCTTGTGGTGGGATTAGTGGCTTTATAAGAAGAAAGGTGAGCATTTCTTTCTCTTCTTTCTGCCATGTGAGGATGCAGGGGGAAGAGGCTGGCACCTTGACCTTGGACTTCTCAGCCTCCAGCCCTGGGCGAAAGAGATTCCTATTGTTTAAGCCACCCAGCCCATGGCATTTTGTTATGCAACCTGAGCTGACCAATACAAAGACAGATAATATGTAAAATGTAGTATTTTTTAAAATCAAAATTTATGCCAAAGAAGTCGATGATGAACAAAATATCAACATTTCCAACAGAGACAGGCTCCAACCCTTGCATGCACGGCTCTTCTCACTCACCTGGCCTGAATGCCCCATCATCACACTCACCTTCTTCACCAGTGAAATGGGGCAGATGCACTGGCGGCAGCTCTAGGCCACCTGGAGCATCGAAAACAGGAAGGGAGGTGGGATGTGAATGTAAAGCTGTCCACAGGGCTTCTCGGGAGGGTTGGCTAAACACAGTCTCCGAGGGCTTACTTCGGGAGTCTCAGAGTCTCTTCTTAGCCCTTGCTTCTTATGAGAGACTTCCTTTCTCTAAAGGGTCAGCTCTTTTTTCCCTCAAGACAATTACAGTAGACAAACAGGTTTGCTACCTGCTCACATAGGTGTCACTGCGCACTCAAATATATACTGAGTCTATAGAGACATATTTGGTGCAGAGCTAGGCATGGTAGGGAACTCTGGAGAGCCCAGGACACAGCTCCAGCCCTATCAGGAGAGGGAAGGTGCTGAAATGTGCTGGAATAACCCCCCACTAGCCTGTCCCTCCAGCTGGGTTATCTCGGTGTAGAGAACATCAATCCCGGGAGCTCCATCTGGCCTGCTGGAACAAAGTGCCTTTGCCAACCTCCAATTTTCCGACTTGCAGGAGGGGCTGGCTGGTTCCTCACCCACACATTCCCTGTGGAACCTGCTTGCCCGGCCCAGCTCAAAAGGTGGCAGCACACAGTCTGGAGACCCAGGACTGGGATGGGAATCAACCTTGAGACTTCACTAGCTTACAGATTCCCAAGCCCTGATTTCATAAAAAAAAAAGAAACAAAAAAGCTTCTTTGATTTCATAAATAGCAACAACATTCCACTTTTGGCATCTGAGTGGGAGACCTTCCTTTTTTCACTCTACTTCCCTGGGCCACTGTAGCCTTAAGGCCTGGGCATAGCTGGCTGGTTGGCTGATCAGGCAGGGATGTGGAGCACAGTCTCTGAGCCTCCCTCCCCCTGGCAGTCCTGCAGCCAGGGCTTCCCAAGCAGATGAGATGCCTGGACTTTGGGAACTGTCCAGAGAGGCTGGGGCTATGAGGCTCCTCCTCCCTGCCCCAGCATCTTGAACCACTGCCACATGCTAAAGTCCACCCAAAGCGGCCACAGAGAGGTCTCCCAGTACCTTCGTTTCCTATCTGTGAATAGGTCCTCATGGCCTCCTCCGCTCCCAGTCTGACGACCCATCTGCTGGGGGAGTACTGGTTATCCAGCTCCTACGGGACATAGACACAAGGTTCCGTAAGACCTCTGACCTCCACGCAGACCCTGCCCCCACCCCTCCACGTGCCTGGATGCTCTTCTCTGCCTGGAGAAGCCCCTTCCCTGATATCTCTCATAGATGCCCTTAGCTTCCTTCAAGCTCCTCCAGCCTCCAGCCTGGCAACCCAGGCCCCACTGTCCCCCCACTAATTAACTAGATGTTTCAGATACAACAGAAACAAGATTGCAAGTGCTGTCAGACACTTGCAGTGAGGGCAGTGCCTTGCCTTTAACCAGCAGAACAGCCTTGAAGGGAAATGAGGACCCATAAAGGTGTCCCAGTGAATGCCGCCATGGGCACCACTTCTACAGCAGCTAAGATCACAGGAAGCCAGAGAGCTGGGGTGGTCATTGCAGAGACAGTGACGTGAAGTTGATCTTCCCTGACAGGACATGAAGCTGACTGAATCAGCAGAATCAGTGGCCCAGAGGTGAAGAGGAAGGAATCAAAGGTCAGATGATTGGAAATACTGACCAGCCTCAATTGCTGAAACACAGAGGAAGCGGGGCTGGAGGGTGGAGAGTGAGTCTTGGATGTCAAGCTAAGACGTTCAGACTTAATCAGAAAGTAGTAAGGAACCAGGTTTTGGAGAAAGCACTCAGACACACAACCACCACCACAAAACAAATAAAGAAAGCAAACAAAAAATAGGCAAAGGCTGGACTGGGAAATTTGAAGAAAGGGTGGCCTCATGGAAAGGTCTTAGGCTCTACAGTCAGATGGGCTAGGTGCCATCCAAGCTTCAACACTTGCGGGCTCTTTTACCCTGGGCGACTTTCTTACAGTCAGTTCCGTCATCTGTATAATGAGCAAAACAACAGTACTTCACTTCATGTCCATATCCTATAGCTTTCAGCATGGTTAGCCTGGTGAGGCTGAAAGCTATAAGGCATGTACATGAAGTAAAGCTAAGCACTCAGATGTGGGTTTCCTCCTCGTCCCACTGAACAGGGCTCTTGGCCAGTGGTGTTTGGGTCTGTACCGTCTGTGGCCATAGGATGTTTGCAGCCGTACCTGGCACACTCTGTGATTGCTATCATCGTCCTTATTGCTATTATTTACTTATAAGAATGGTAATGCAATGGGTTCTGAGAGTGCTCTCATATTGTAGGGGTTTGTGTGAGAAAAGAGAAAGACAAGAGAGAGACAGAGAGACACACATGCACACACAGAGGATGGAATCTCTTGGGGGCAGTATCCATAACTGTCATCACGTTCTTAGATGTGTCCATGATCTGAGAAAGAACTGCTGCTTAAAATGCAGGAAAAGTAGTCAGGAAATTGAATGATAATCATAAGGAGTGTTTTGCATATGTGGTTTCTTTCTTTTTTAATGAAGGAGAGAGAAAGAGTGGCTTTATTTCCTTGCCAGGCAAAGGGGGAACACAGGAGGCTAGCGGATCAAGAACTGCGCCCCACACATGAGGTTTCTAACCCTCACGACCATCCTGCAGTAATACCAGCCTTTCTGCTTCCTTCAGGGCTGGCACATTCTCTGCACATTGCATAACCTCAGGTTAAGGTTAGGAACTTCGGCCCCAACCTCCTCTGGGGTTAATATTTATAAATATTAACATAGTCAGGGCTTCCATATTCTACCCTTAAAATCAGGCTAGCAAAAGCCTGTCTGTGGAGAGAAGTAAAATAAATACCAGTGCTAAAGCTTTGGGGACCTGCTACACAGTACCAACAGCCCCCACAGGAATGATTCTAAACTTTTCTCTTAACTCTCATGTAATGTCTGAGCTACACTCCTCAGCCCCAGCCTCTCTCCCTGTGATTCTCCTACCTCTTTAGACATCCTCTTCCAGGGAGCCTCGTGCCTGTGATTTCCACCGGAGACGTCCATCCCCGCTTTGTACCACCAGACGCACATATACTACGTGTGCGCGCGCGACCCAGCCTTTTTATAGAAGGTGGGCAGGGCTCCCACCAGGCCCCGCCCCTGATGAACTACGCCCACCTCTCTGGTGACAGACCAGGTCCCACCCCGGAGGAGCCACGCCCACCTTCCGGGGACAGAGCCTGGTACGCGCGTTTCTGGTCCCTCCCACGAGGGGGCGGGCTGAGGCCAAATCTCCCTCCAGTCCCGCGGCCGCGCGGTGATTGGTTCCGGGACGGCGGCCCCGGCTTCCGATTGGCCTGCTCGCCGGGGATAACATGCCCTGCGCGGGAACCGGCGGGAGCCTGCAAGGCGGCGGCAGCGGCTCAGAGTGCTCGGTTTGCCAGCTCCCTGAAGGTGCCATGAGCTGCATCAACCTGCCCAACGTGCTGCCAGGCTCCCCCAGCAAGACCCGGGGGCAGATCCAGGTGCGGGAGCCGGGGAGGGGTCGGGGTCAGGGTCGGAGTCGTGACTGGTAGGGGGGAGGTCCCTGGGTATTCATGCGCCCCGGGGCCCGAAGTGACCTCTCCTTTTCTCCTAGGTGATTCTCGGACCCATGTTCTCAGGAAAAAGGTAATGGCCTTGCGGGACGGGGGTGGCCCAGGACCTCCTCCCCTGCTTCCCTGCTCCTCCTCCAGCCCCCCCGGGACGCCATCCACCCCTGACGCCGCCACCCCGCCTCGAACCTGCGGCCTCTCTCAGAACACTGGCCCTCCCAGAACATCTCCCGCTGTCCGACCCCCACTTTCCCGCCCAGAACGTCTCTCCTGTGTGGAATACCTCGCGGAGGAGGCGCTCCTCCCATTTCCGTCAGACCCTCCTCCGCTTGGGGCCATGCAACCACCCATCCTTCCGGGAGCTGGTTGTCGTTTAGCCCCTTTAAAGCAACCACCTGAAGGGCGTGTGCACGGTGGCCGGGCCCTGAGCGCCCTGCGGTGTTTGTCGCTTTCTTCCAGTGTGACTGTTTCCTTAGACGGCCCAGGAAGGTAGTCACTCTGCACACTGCAGTCAAGCCACTGGCGCCTTTGCTTCCTTGAAGTGATAGACCGAATCCCAGACCGAGGTGGCGCCAGCGAGCTCCCAGTGACTCCCCTGACCCCTTCCTATATGGCCCTGGGGGAGAGCCCTCCGGCTCAAAGCCCTTGCCCACGATGGTGAGGCTCAGGGTGGGCTCATGGACACAGACTCGGTGCTCCCCTTGTTGCACCAAAAAGTTCTGTTAGTTCAGGTTAGGTGAACAACTGTGGGGTGAGATGATTTTGGAATGGAATCTGGACCCCTCTCCCCTGCATGTGGTCTTTTCCTCTGCCCACCCCACCTGTGCTCCTGACAGAATCACTCCTCCAGCCCTTCCCTGGACCACCTGAGGGCTCCTCCTTGACACCCTCCCCGTAGAGAATGACTTCCTGCCCAGACATGCTCCTCCCTCCTTGGGTCTAGACTGAAACTCTGTGCTGGGGCCCTCTCTTTCCTCACAGGTCTTTCCCACACCCTGCCCTGCAACCTTCCCCTCCATGGGTGGGACTCAGGCTGTAGACCCCCAGAAGGCAGTGGGGAACCCAGCTTGAGCTGATGGGGTCTTCCTCGCCCACATTAACGCTTAGGCCTTACCTTGCAGTACTGAGCTAATGAGACGGGTCCGTCGCTTCCAGATTGCCCAGTACAAGTGCCTGGTGATCAAATATGCCAAAGACACGCGTTACAGCAACCTCTTCTCCACACATGACCGGTCAGTCCCTGCCTCTTCCATCCTGTCCCCACACCTTTTGTGAGAAGCCCGGTGTAAATTCACAGAACACACTGTCAGTGTTCTTTAGAGTGGATGGTTAATAATGCTGATGCCTGACAAGGAACCGTTTAAATCTGCAAACTTTCCTAGTTGCTTGGCATGGTACCCTACAACTTAGCCTTTCTTGGGACTCTAGCCCAGTGGTTCTTAACCCAGTGGAGGTGATTTTGCCTTCTAGAGTCTATTTGTAATGTCTGGAGATCTTTTTAGTTTTTAACCACAGGAGGAGATAAGGGCACGATGGCAACTAGTCGGTAGAGGAATGCCACTGAACATTCTATGATGCACAGACCGCCTCATGACAAAGAATGATCCAGCCCCAAATGTCAGTAGTATCTGACCAAGGATACTACTCCTGACCTCCTGCTCTTGACCTCCATGGAGGGTGCAGGCTGGTTTTGTTGGCTGCAGAGTGAATTTTATTTAAATTTTTAGTTGGCTTGTCCTCGACTTCCCGTCATCTCGTGGCCTTCAAGCATCCCCCTTTTACGTCTATCTGCCTGCGCCCTATGGACATTTCAGTCCACTGCCTGAGGTTGGAGGTGAAATTTAGTACCGTTCCTGCCATTCCGTGCAGCAGACTGGGGCCTGATACTTTGGAGCCTGAGATACTGTTGTTGTCTTCCAGACTTGTCCACCTGAGCCCCCAGCAGCAAGGCCATGCTGTGAGTGGTTTCAGGGCGGGAGCTTTTTTTTTTCTTTTTAAAGTAAGAGGTGGATTTATTTAGAGAGAAACATACACCACAGACAGAGTGTGGCCCATCTCAGAAGGAGAGAGTAGCCTCAACATACAGCATGGTTAGTTTTTATAGGCTGGGTGATTTCATAGTCTAACGAGTGGGGTTCTGAAGGCGGGCAGGTGCTGAGGCTTAGAGGGCCCTGGACTCCGAGTTAAGTTAAATGTTGAGTGACATTTCCCTGACCTGCTGTCTGTTGCAGGCAGGTCATTTACATCTCCAAATTTGCCTTCCCATCCCTAAAACATAGGCCTCCACCGCATGGGACTCGGGGAGCATCAGGGGAGGACAGTGAGGCAGTAGAGGCAACACTGCAGCGAACAGAAGGGCAGCTTCTAGAGTCTGTTCAATGGCGTGAAATCCGAGCCCTGCCCCAGGGTCACAAACCCTTTCTGACATGGGCTCTAGAGGCCTGGACAAGCCCCAGCAGAGGCCGAGCACTTGGCAGGGTGACAGAGTTCTAGAGATGCTGCTCTTGCTAGAGATGGAACCAGCTTACTGCCTTGCCTGCTCTCTGGTTTTCTTTATTTGGGGAAGGGTGGGGGGTTTAAAATGCAGGAAGTAGTTTCACACTCTTCCCAGAGCTTGAAGCAGGATGACCATAAAGTAACTGTAAGATAATCACTACGGCATAGTTTTAAAAATGAAGTAAAAGTTGCTCAGTCGTGTCCAACTCTTTGCCACCCCTCTGTCCGTGGGAGTTTTCCCGGCAAGGATACTGGAGTGGGTTGCCAGGGATTGAACCCAGGTCTCCTGCCTTGCAGGCAGATTCTTTATGGTCTGAGCCACTCTAGCTGTAAACTGCAGAACCTTCAGGAAGCTCCTAGCCCCTTGCAAGGCTAGTTCAGAGGAGCAGGCAGAAATGGAGACAGGAGAAAATAACATTGTAGAAAAACAGAAACTTTTTAAAAAGAAGACAAAGAACTAGCTTTCCTTTTCCAGAAGGCCTGGCTGTGGGGGCAGGGCAGGATTCACTGAGTCATTTAATGCACTGGAACATTCCCACATGCTGCCTTTCGCTTTCATACTCTGCTGGGTGGGAATCTGCCTTTAGGACATACGAGGCAGCAGCATGAATGTGGATTTGAATGCCGACTCTGCCTGTTAATAGCTCTATGGTCTGTAAGAAATCCTGTGATCAGCCAGAGGAGTCCACAGGAGGGAATTCTAGGTCACTGCCCTGCTGGTTGGTGTTCCCAGCTTATCTCTGCCAGCGCACGGGGCTGCAAGTCTTAGATTCTGGTGCTAATGGTCTGCCCAGGGCCATGGTAAGACTTTCATGGGCCCCTTCCTCTATCAGAAGAAAAAAATTATACTCTATGAGTACATTGCTAGAAAGACAAAAATAATTCAGACAGAGTCACATTCTGATTTTTTAAAAAATAATTTTATTGATT
Organism: Bubalus kerabau; assembly: GCF_029407905.1. Lineage (NCBI taxonomy): Eukaryota > Metazoa > Chordata > Mammalia > Artiodactyla > Bovidae > Bubalus > Bubalus kerabau. The sequence goes on along the minus strand of NC_073627.1, from coordinate 10,334,042 downwards.
TATTTTTATTTTTTTGGGCTGGATCTCCCGTGCTGTTCAGGTTTTTCTCTAGGTGAGGCGAGCGAGGGCTACTCGAATTGTGGTGAGCAGGCTTTTCATTGGGGTGGCTTCTCTTGGGCACACGGGCTTCAGTTGCTGTAGCTCTTAGGCTCTAGAGCACAGGCTTAGTAGCTGTGGCACCTGGGCTTCGTTGCTGTGTAGCAAGCGGGATCTTCCAGGATCAGAGCTTGAACCTGTGCCTTCTCCACTAGCAGGCAGATTCTTTACCACTGAGCCACCAGGGAAGCCCCTTATTCTGATTTTTAAGAGAATTTAAAACATTTCATTCATCCCCAAAGCGTCATGGGCCCTGGACACTGTATCTCATGAATTAACCCTTTCTGTGCCTTGGCCCCTCCCCTCCCCTTACACACACAGCAGAGAAGAGCTTGGCATCCAGGTTGACCTTTACATTAGGCATTGCTAATTTCCAGTCCAAAGCATAGAGTGAAATAGCTCATGTTGAATAGCTGGTTTTCTGAAGAAAGACCTTTACTGTCCTTTCCAGATGCCTTCCCACGGGCACTAACTTCTCAAAGCTCTGGGCAGATGGCTTGACCTGCTTTGTAAGGAGGGGGTGGTCATGAGGGCGCTCCCCTGCCTTGCCCACACTCTGGCTTTCTGTCCCCAGGAACACCATGGAGGCCCTGCCAGCCTGTCTGCTCCGGGACGTGATCCAGGATGCGCAGAGGGTGGCTGTCATAGGCATCGACGAAGGGCAGTTTGTAAGTTGACTTGTCCTGACATTGCTCTTCCTGTGGACCCCTTAAGTCCCCCTTTTTCCTCTGCTGGTTTGGAGGTTGTTGGTTCTATTTCTGATCTTTAAGTAGGTAAATATTGTTAAGTTACTTTGCTTTAACTAGTATCTGAAAACCCTTTGAATTTCCCTTACTGCTTTCTGTGTTTCTGAGTTGTTTTTTTTTTTTAATATTTATTTATTTGGCTGCTTGGGTCTCATTCAGTCTTCATTGCAGCATGGGGGATCTAGCTTCCTGACCAGGGATCAAACCTGGGCCCCCTTCATTGGGAGCACAGACTCTTAGCCACTGGACCACCAGGAAAGTCCCTCTGTGTTACCGTTACATGGAATTTATTGTACCTTTAAAAAAAAAAAAATTTACAATGAACAAAAAAGTTTGATTTCTCAATACCAGAAGGAAGGGTTTGGTTTGGTTTGGCTCACTGATGCTTCTTGCTTGTTTTTTTTTTTGTTTGTTTGTTTTTATTCATTTGGCGGCGCCATGTCTTAGTTGGCGGCATGTGGGGTCTGGTTTCCTGACCAGGGACTGAACCCGGGCCCCCTGCGTTGGGAGCATAGAGTGTTAGCCGCTGGACCACTGGGGAAGTCCCTCTTGCTTGTTCTTTATGGGTTTATTTTTCCTCCTGCTGAAATACACCCTTTAGTAGTTCTTACAGCCAGGCTGTGTTGGTGGGAAGCTCTCCGTCTTGATGTGAAGATGGCTTTGTTTTGTTTTCTAGTTAGTGGGGTGGCACGTGGCCAGTGTTTCCCCTCGTTGCTTTGGAAAAGCAGCAGACGCGTGCCTTAGAGCTCAGGAGAAGGCCTCTCTGATCCCTTTCCTGGGCAGGGAGCCCGTCTATTCTCTCTCAGAATAGTGTGGTCCAGGGGGGTCTTGTTTTTATTTATCCTGTTTTATACTGGGCGTGGCTTATTTAACAGTCTGCTCCTGGGGTGTTTGTTTGTTTCTGCTGTATTGGAGTGCAGTCGACTGACAGTGAATTAGTTTCAAGTGTACAGCAGAGTTATTCAGTTATACGTATGCATACATCCACTCTTTTTTATTGATTCTTTTTCCATATGGGCATTACAGAATATGGAGTGGAGTTCCCTGTGCTATGCAGTAGGTTCTTATTAGTTATCTGTTTTATATATATAGTAGTGTGTATATGTCAACCCCAATCTCCTAATTTATCCTCACCCACCTCATGCCCCCTGGTAACCATAAATTTGTTTTCTACATCTGTGACTCTATTTTTGTTTTGTAAATAAGTTCATTTGTACCTTTTTTTTTAGACTTCACATATAAGTGATATTATATGATATCTTTCTCTGACTCATTCCAGGGCCGTTCATGTCGCTGCAAGTGGCATTATTTTGTTCTTTTTTAATGGCTGAGTAGTGTTCCATTGTATATATGTACTGCATCTTCTTTATCCATTCATCTGTTGATGGACATTTAGATACTCTTGTTTAAGAATCAAGAACCAATTCTGTTCCTTCTGTTGTCTTTCTGGAAACCTCTTTTTAAAGTCGTCTCCAGCTCACTCTGCATCCGGGTCATTAGGAGCGTGTTCTCTGGCTGAGCTTGTGGGTTGTCTCTTGTGATCTTAGTTTCTCTCCAGCGTTTTTGCAGTGTTTTATTTCTTCAAGTGTGTCTTGAATGGATGAAACTAAAACTCCCGAGGGACTTTACTTCAACCCCCCACCTCCACCCATTACGTTAGGGTAATGTGAGCTCCTGTGACAAATAAACCCTAATTTTCAGTAGCTTACCACGAAAGAAAGGTATTCCAAGTCATCAGTGGTGGGATGGCCTGCCAACGAGGCCCCTGTCTTCACATGTGACTTCCAAGATCAGTCCAGGTGGCTGCATGCTGACAGTAGAGAGGAGACAACCCAGAGGCCCCTAGAACCCAGTGGGTCCCTGGGTGGTTTCCATATGCCAGGGTCCGCATGTGTGCCTTGCCTCTGCTGCCTTTTCACCACTGGAGTTTTGGCATATGGTTCCCTTATCTGTGGACTTCCCTGGTGGCTCAGAGGTTAAAGCGTCTGCCTGCAATGCGGGAGACCTGGGTTCAATCCCTGGGTCAGGAAGATCCCCTGGAGAAGGAAATGGCAACCCACTCCAGTATTATTGCCTGGAGAACCCCATGGACAGAGGAGCCTGGTGGGCTACAGCCCACGGGGTCGCAAAGAGTCGGACACGACTGAGCGACTTCACTTCACTCCCTTATCTGTACTTTTGCTCCAGTGCTATGCCCTGGAGGAAGAGGAAATAGAAAATTAAGGAAATACTTTTCTTTGTTAGGTGAGTGGTTGGCAATCTGCCTGCCCTGCCTTCCAGGTCCCAGGGCAGGGTGGAGCCAGTGGCTCGGGCTGTAATGTCCTCCAGGGATGTCTCAGGCTCTGTTATGGTGATCACAGCTCCATGCTTCCCTCCCACCTGAGACTGGGGATCCTCTATCCCCACACTGGGTGTATCTTTCGGTGTGTGCCCTCTGGAGATGGACTGCCAGCTGCCCGGACCTGCTCCAGGAGCCAGGCTGCATCCGTCTATTCACCCACCTTGTTGTGACCACTCCATCTCTGACCTCAGAGATGGTCAGCTTGCTTCTAAACACAGCTGTGCTGTAGCTGGCCTCTTCATGCACACACACACGTACACTTACGTTTTCTTTTGTGGCTTCATGGTGGAGGGACTTGGGGTAAGAGGGGCTTCAGGGGAGAACAGGGCTGCAGCTCTTCCCTTTCTCTCCTAGACTCTGAGCTCCAGAAGGCTCTGGGGAGCCTGGGTCAGTTTTGGGAGGTGGCTCTCAGAACAAGGAATGTGAGCTTTGGGGAAGCTCTCCCATCCTTCAGGCCCAGTGTGTGCCTGCTAACCACTCTGCTCCCTGGCTGTAGGTAAAGCGTCTTCTCAGGGCTGAGCTGGACACCCTGGCAGGGACCTTCCTCTTCTGACACCTCCTTGGTTGAGAGCCAAGTGCCCTGGTTCGGGAGCTGGTGGGCCACTGGACCCCCAGTTCTGTTCCGTTTCTATGGCTGCTTCCTCTCTGGCCAGCAAGTCACAGTTGAGTTTCCATCACAAGTATTTATTAAATGCCCTATAGAAACATCACCAGTCTTCTGTTCGATCCTCACCCCTGTGGGTCTTGCTTAGCAAGAAGTCTGGAGGCTGCCTCTCAACGTGGGGCCGGACAAAAGGGCTGCCCCTCCCTTCCTTCATCCTTCCTGTGCAGACGGGGTGTTGGGGAGGGGTGTGTCTGAAGTCCCCAAGCTATCAGCTGAGGGTACAGTGATAGCTGGGCAGCTGGCTCCTGGGCACACCAGCCTCGCGGTGTCACCCTGAGTGCCCGTCTTATCTCTGTTTTACCACAAGTACGAAGGGGGCTCATCTGGGAAAAGTCAGGAAGGACTATATCTAAGAAGAAAGTCTATAATTGACTACTAATGTCTTCTGTCCAGAGACCACCAGGAATAGCCCCAGAACTGAACAACTGGGGATTGTAGTTGCAGGGAGACACTGGCATGAGAACTGGGGGGTGTGGGTGAGGGCTTGGTTATTAGGAGATGGGGGCGGTGTCAGGTCATTCCTGGGAGGGTTTTGGAGGCCGGTTTGGCTCTTGATTTGGTGTCCTGGGAAGAGCGATGATTCTGACCAGCATCTTAAACGTCACCTGTAGGGAGGGTGGACCAGGAGGCCGAAGCAGCAGGGGTCACTCCTTTAGCCAGGAGGGGGTACATTTGGTACCCCATAGCCTAGGTGATGCTTACTTACGTTCTGTCCATGCTCAGACATGCTTAGGGAGGAGTCTGGTTTGTTTGTTTTGACCATGCCACACAACGTGTGGGATCTTAGTTCCTGGACTAGGGATTGAACCTGGGTCTATGGGAGTGAGAGCTCTGAATCCTAACCACTGGACCCCCAGGGTATTCCCTAGAAGGGGTCTGGTTTTGCCCTGTGTGACCGGGCCAGAAGCTCATGAAATTAACTCTATGAAATTAGTTGTATGAAATTAATTCTGTTCAGCACAGCAACCCCGAGGCCCACTGTGAGCGCAGGCAGCTCCTGCCGCTGGCCTGCCCTTCTCTTTCGCTGCCCAGAAAAACAAAAATCACAGAACATTTGGTCTGCATCCTTCTAGTCTCCGTACATATATATATCTTTATAGGGTTTATATCACGTGTTGTGACCATCTTTCCACATCAACAGACACCTATCCTTGTGAATGTACCGTGTCTTGCATGACCCAGCCCCTTGGGTGCGGCACTTAAAGGCTGTGATGGACGTGTGGGTGGACATTGGGCTGTCATCTGGTGTATTGGGGTTCATCTGGTGTATTGGAATCACTGGCCAAGGGGTTGGGCTTATTCATGCAGTGTTTTCTGAGCTTGAGCCGTATGGCGGCAATGTTCTAGGTGTTGGGGGTACAGCCAGGGTCTTGCCCTTGCACTTCCATTCTAGCTGGGGGAAAGAGATGTGTAAAAGTTTTGGCAACTAGGGGAGAGAAAAGCCATGTGAGTAGGTGGAGCCCCGGTGGGGATTATGCTTTATGAGGATGGTCAGAAAGGGGCTGGAAGGAAAGTGGGGTGAAGTTCCCAGGCAGGAGTGTGCTCCAGATCAGGGGCTTTGGCCTGGTCAGCAGGAAGGACTTCAGCGTTCACCCTGGGAGAGCCTGGAAGCCGCCCAGGACGGTCCTCTGCTGGAGGGGCATGGATGGCTTGCAGGAGGAGGGCGGGGACTGCCAGGTCTCTGCAGACGTCCCCTGTGGAGGGCAGGGGGCGGTGGCTGCGCACACATATTCTGTTCTGACTGCCTTTCTCTTTTCTTACTGGGTGGCTGACGTTGTCCCTGTTTTCTCCTTTTGTAAAGAGCCTCCTCTTGGTTTGTCTTTCCTCTGGGTCATGTGATATAACCAGTGCCACTTTGTTACATGCTGTAAATATTTCTTCCTGGTTTATTTGCCTCTGGATTTGGTCTGGGCATCTCATTTAGTCTTTACCATTCGTGGTGGAGCAGCTGAATCCTTCACTGAAACATCCTTCGCCCTGTCCCCTCCTGTGGTCTCTACAACCTTCAACGCCAGCCGGGCTGCTAGGAAGCGAGGTCTCCGCCTGGGCAGGGCCGGGGTGCTTCCGTCGAGCATCACGAGGCTGCGACCACTGGGCAACATGACGACAAGGGCGAATCTCCTTCCTGGCCGCCTGACCTCCGCTTCCACCGCTTTCGGTCCTCCCCGCCCCCATCATACCTTGTTCAGGAAGCGGCTCTCGGCAGGTCAGCTCTGGTGCTGGGCCAGCAGATGAACTACACGGGCAGGCTTGTCACTGTCAAGAAACCCTACCTGTTGCTTTTCTTGCTGGATCCCCTGTGGTGATCATTTTTGTCTCCCAAGAAAATTCTGCGTTGGCTAGGTCCTCTGAAGCCCTGCTTTAAATGTAACTTGTATTGGGGTCTCTGGCTGCTGACCACTGCAGACCAGGTGGTTTAAACCACAGACATTCATTTCCTGTAGCTCTGGAGGCTGGGAGCCCAAGATCAAGGTGTGGGCAGGGCAGGTTCTCCCAAGGCCGCGAGGGAGAGTCTGTCCCAGGCCAGTCCCCTCGGCGTGCAGGTGGCCATCTGCTCCCTACCTCTTCATGTTCGTCTGCTCCTCTGTCTGTCCCTGGGTCCACGTTTCCCCTTTTTGCGAGGACACCATTCCTACTGGAGTGAGGCACACCCTACACATCTACTTTAACTGGATGACCTCTGCAAAGACCCTCTGTCCAAATAAGGTCACATTCTGAGGTATTGGGGGTCAGGGTTTCAGCATAAGGATTGGGGGGGTGGGAGGGTTCACAAGTCAGCCCGTAACATAACCTAAAAAAATGAGTGGCGATAGAAACAAACGTCAGTAACGTGGTTGGTTACCAGTGGGCCTTCGGGGATGCTGCAGACAACCTGGACAGCTCTGACTGTACCTTGGATCATTCAGGAACCCCTTCGGGGGGCCCTGGGTTCAGTGTTTGGGCAGAGAGTGGGGTGGCATGTGAACAGGGCACAAAGTTCAGGTGGAAGAACTGAGCTCTCTGACCATGGGCATCACTGTAGCAGGCAGGGTGGAGGACCCCTCGCGGTCCCCAGACCCTGGTGTGGAGGGACCATGACTGGACAGGGAGGGTAAGATGAAGAAGGTGCTCCTCCCAGGGTGGTTCTGCTCTCCACCTTCCCCGTGGATTTCTGGCAGTGTCTAGAAACAGTTTTGTTTGTGACAACAGGGATCGGGGTGGGGGGCACTGGCTGACAGGTCCTTGCAGGCTGGGGGCTGCATTTCTGTGACCTGTGGCATGTCCTTTAGAGAAAAGGAGGGGCCTCACCTGGAGCCAGGCTGGAGCCTAGGGATGGGAGGTGCCATTTCCATAGTGCAGGCTCGGCAAACCCTGCAGAGGGCAGTCAGATCTGGCTTTGGTGAATCCCGCTGGAACTGGTTTGGGTTCTCTAAGCCCTGTCCTGGTCCTCGTCTGGGTGAGCCCTCAGGTCTTGTAACTATGCACCTCCACGAGTAGCTTGGAGAGAGACACTCTGCCCATATACTGGAACTCCCCACTTCACCCATCCCACAGACCAGATAGATGATTGACCAGTGAAAGGTCACCAAAGGATTTGTTTAAGTAGTGGCCCCTTGGGCCACTTGAAATGAAATTTTATTTACCAAGTAAGGACTTTCTGCAGGTGGTGTGTTGAGCCATCCTGCTCTGTAAGTGGCCAGTGGAACTCCTGCCCCTTCTCCAGGCATCACATGGCACATTATGTTTAAAAGAAGAAAAAAATAAAGCAAACACACAGAGCCTGCCTCTCAGCCAAATAGCATATGTAATAAATTATTTGTGTGTCCTTAATCCTTAAAATCACCAGGGGCCTTCCTTGCCTTTTCCTGGGCTCAGGAACATGAAGTCATTGCCAGGGTCACAGCCAATGGAGAACCTGGTTCAAGCCCGAGGCAGCGTCAGATCTGAGCTTTGGTCCACTGCAGTGGCAGACGGCCTCTCCACCTGGGTTGCATCACCCTGGTGGCAGGTCCAGGCGCCTAGCCTGGAGTGCGGCCTGGCTCTGCTGTGGAAAGTTGGTGCCATGGGGGAGCGAGTTGGGAAGCTGTGGGTGGGAGGGCTAGGGTGGCCCTGTTCTCAGCTCCACCTGGATGCGGGTAGTGGAGCTTCTGGGCCTGGCAGCATGTCCGCAGCTCCCAGAAGCTGCTGCCCAGGGCGGAAGCTCACTCCTCCTCTTCTCACCCTTTCCTCCAGTTCCCTGACATTGTGGAGTTCTGCGAGAACATGGCCAACTCGGGGAAGACCGTCATTGTGGCTGCGCTGGATGGGACCTTTCAGAGGAAGGTGAAGTGTCTGTCCAGGTCTTAGGGTGGGTCCGGGGACTGAGGGGCCTGGGTAGCACGCAGAAATGGACAGCCCAGAGCGCCCTGGATGCCCACACCATGCCCAAGCCCAGGCACTCGGGCCAGCCAGTCCCAGCTCCCTGGGGTGCCCCTGACTCCACCTGCCTAGGGCAGGTGCTCTGGGGGAAGGCGAGGTCCAGGCTTAGTCTCCTGGCTTCAGGGCTGTGAGTCAGGGTCTCCAGGAAAAGCCCACCCGGCGAAATGCGTGTGCACTCGTCTTTCTGTGGATTGTACAGGCTTTTGGGACCATCCTGAACCTGGTGCCCCTGGCAGAGAGCGTGGTCAAGCTGACGGCAGTGTGCATGGAGTGCTTCCGAGAGGCCGCCTACACCAAGAGGCTGGGCGTGGAGAAGGAGGTAGCCACTCCCTGCCTTCTCCCAGGGGTGGGGCGCCTACACCTAGAGGCTGGGTGTGGAGAAGGAAGTAGCCGCCCTCTGCCTTCTCCCAAGGGCGAGGGATGGGGCGCTGCGCCCCCAGCCCCGCTCAATCCAGGCGCTTCCTGTCGCACGGTCAGGTCGAGGTCATCGGAGGAGCAGACAAGTACCACTCCGTGTGCCGCCTATGCTACTTCAAGAAGGCCTCGGGTCAGCCCGCCGTGCTGGACAGCGAAGAGAATAAGGAGAACTGCCCGATGACGCTGGGAAAGCCGGCGGAGGCCCCAGGAGTCCGGAAGCTGTTTGCCACTCATCAGATCCGGCAGTGCAGCCAGGCCAACTGAGGTCCTGGCCCCTCCCCAGGGCGGGCGCTCACCCGCCACTTGCTCCCCCCGACTCGCCCGCTGTCGCCCCCTGGCGGATGCCCACGCGCTGCCCGGCCTTCTTGGAGGAGGAAGTGGTGGGGGAGGGGGGAGGGGTGGGGGGAGGTGGAGGTTTCACCACCAGCAGTCCCTGCTGCTGTGCCCTTTCCCAGGCCAAGGAGGCGGCTGGTGGTCTGCACTGCACACTTCCCTCCTCGCCTGCCCACCAGCTTTTCTCAGTTCCCATCCCGGCTGCGGGGCGATCACAGTCTCCCGAGGCCGGAGCTGGCCGCCCTACAGGGCGGAGTCTGGCCGCTGCAGCCATCCCTCTTGGGGTGAGGCCAAGCCACCAGCTGCTGTGACATCGGCGTCGCGGCTTCTTCCCAGTTTGTGGCATTTGCTGTTGAGTTTCTGTTCTCACTGGGAAGTCCATACCCCAGCACCTCTGGCTCAGCGTGGGCCTCCTCCCACGCAAAGACTTGGTCCCTCTGCCTGGGACAGGTTCCCGGCTGCCCCTGGGGATGGCTGGACTTGTTCTTATTTCCTTTTGGGCTGAAAGCCCTTCCTGATCTGGCGATCCTTTTCTCCGGAATTACAGCTTCTTCCACGTGGGTGACACTCACCCTGCTCTGGGGCTCAGCTCCCATGGGCTTGTCTTCTAAGGAGGTGGGGGTTGTGTGCATGTGTGTGTGTGTGTGGGCGTGGAACTGATAACTAATATTAAAATTTATTGGTTGGTAAAAGCATATTTCTCTTTTAACTGTCTGGGATTCCCCAGGTCTCACTATAGACAACCTCTGACATGATTCAGGTATGGGGATTTCCTTTCAAATCTTTTTCTAGTACTCCTGACCCCTTAACCACAAATCTTTTTAACTGAGAAATGAGCATCAAGTGTTCTAAGAGGCATGTTTGCCTGTTCTTCTGTCTGGGAGGGTTTCAGGTCAAGATGAGTGGATGAAGGAGCCTGGGGCTTGGTTGGAAAGATGAAGCCTTGGTCTGTGCTGCCAGCTGGGGCTGTGAGGTCAGGTTTTATTTTGTGAAACAGACTTGACAATTCAGGAGCCAGGAAGACCAGCTCTGCTGTGCCTTGGGAAACGGGCAGTGGGCAGCTTATGGGAGGGTGGGGTGGGCCTGGACTGTGGGTGTGCCTCATGCAGAGGGGGTCCCAGTTCCCCACCCTTACCCCAGCTTCTCCCTCCCGCTGGCTTGTGGCTGGTCCCAGTTACAGAGGTGCAGTACCACGGTCAGACCATAATCCCCAAACCCTGTTAGTTTTTACTCGGGATTTTGAAACTATTGGGGCCCACTTTTGACAGCTCCCTCTGTTGGAAAGGGGAAGTCCAAAGTTGCTTCGGGGGCCCTGGCCTCCTGCCTGAGCGGAGCTCATTCCCAGGCATGGGCTGGGCAGTTAGGTTGGCTCCCCAAGGGTCTGAGATGGGCTGCAGGGGTTCTGAGCCCTGTCTATAGGAAGCAGAGGACCCTTGCCCCTCCAGGGGCACGCCAGGACCCTGGCAAGGTGGCCCAGAAAAGCCGTGTTGTTTACAAGCTGAGCACAGTTGCTATTTTAAGATGCTGATGGAGGGCAGTGTGAGGCGTGAGACCCCAGGCAGGGTGGGGGTGGGGGGAGCTGCTGGGCACAGTGGAGGGGCAGGCTGCCACAACTTAGGCTCCATAAGGCCTCAGGCGGGGTGGGGGTGGGGGGAGCTGCTGGGCACAGTGGAGGGGCAGGCTGCCACAACTTAGGTTCTGTAAGGCCTCAGCTGCAGCTTGTACCTTGCACCTGTGGAATTTCTCTTCCTCCCAGCCCTAGGGAGAGGCCCCACCAATGACAATGGAGATTATGAATGAGAAAACCATTTATTCCATTTCAGAATTAGTCTAACAGAATCCAAGGGTGCTGTGTGTCCTTCCCCCAAGGCTTTGTAATATACATTCAGAGCAGCTTGGGGGCTGTGGGTGCATCCCACACCTCCTGACAGACCTGGGATATTTACATAAAGCTGGGTGTTGTCAGGCAAAGCCCCTCCCTGCAGCCACAGGGCGGGATCAGAGACAGGGTCCCCCAGGGGTGGGCACCAGCCCTGCCCCTCGGCTGCCAGGAAGGTGACCCAGAGGCACTGGCACAGAGTGTGACCACAGGTCCAAGCGAGCAGACACTTCAGCAGTGAGCATGGCTGGCCGCCCGAAGAGCAGGCAAGGGGCTGAGGCGGAACAAACCTGAGTGAGGAGGGAAGGAGCCCCGGCCCAGTGCCTGCAGCAGGAGCAAGGAGAAGGCCCCGCAGCCTTGTCTTTGGCAGAGAACCCCAAATGGCTGCAGCCACCAGCGCCTGGACGTGGGCCCGGCTCCTGGGCTGGGGAGAAGCTAAGGCACTTGTCAAAACAGCATATTGGGCACCTGGAGCTATTCCCGGTGGGGATGCCGGTCATTAAAAGCAACAAAAACCCTTTCCTAAAAAATGCCCTCGAGGAGTGGTGGGTGAAGCCCTTGGGGCACAGGCACTTCAGGGCTCTCTCTCCAGGCCCTGTGTCAGTTCGGACAGCCGCCAGGTACATCGAGAGGGGCCAGCGGCCCTAGGAGCCAAGCCTTGGGGGAGGAGCCGGGGAAGAGGGGAGGCCCCCAGGCACCCTCCTCCCTCCCCATACCATCTGGCTGCAGCTCAGTACACAGGGGGTGGCTGGTAGCCCTCGGTGCTCTCGGCGTTCTGGGTGAAGGGCGGCTGCTGGTAGGTGTCCGCAGGCACACCTGGGTAGGAGGCGTAGGCCGTGCTCGGGTCCGGAGTGGGGTCCACGTAGTTCTGGATGAATTCGTCCACTCCAGCCTTGTAGCGCTGGTAGGCCAGGAAGGCCAGCAAGCACTGCAAGGAGCCCCGAGGTTTGGGTTCCTCAGCCCTGCACCACCCTTCACCAGAGACACCAGGACCCTGGCCCGCCCTGGGTCCACTTACCCAGGAGAAGATGGAGAAGAAGCTGAAGGTGATGGCCGCCCGGGCTGAGTCGGCTTCTATATGCACATCGTTCTTCTTGGTGGCCGCCCACTGATTGGTGAGGAAGCAGAAGCCAACGAACCACAGGAAGGTCCAGAGAGCTGGGGCGAAGGACGGGAGGGGAGGGTTAGCTCCACAGAGCAGCAGGAGGACAGGGGCCCCCTGGGAGCGAGAAGCCTCCAGGGCTGTAGAGGTGCTGATTCAGAAGCTGGGGTGGGGACAGGATGCCATCTCTAGGGCTCTGCTCCAAGCCCCACTCAGCTCCAGGGGGTTTCAGCAGATGCTGAGAAATCCTTGTGTGCCAGCCTGACCGTGGGCAAGGTCAGGAGACCCAGGGCTGCTCCCACCCCTCCCCAGCCTGCAGTCACAGCCCCCTAGAGCTTCTGGGAACACTGATGCTCCTGTTCACCCCAAGGTCAAGTGGAGCTGCAGCCAGCTGGCCGGTACCTGAGAAAAGCAGGTCACCGATGACCAGGTACTTGCGGTCAGTGGCATTGCTGATCTGGGGGAAGTAGATGTCGACCACGAAGAAGAAGGCCGAGGCCAGGAAGGCCAGCACCCCGATGGCACTGCCGTAGCGGCAGGCGTCCTCGTTGCGGTTGAACACGCAGTACTGCTGCTGTGAATCATGGGCGTTGCTGTAGCCCTCGCCGAAGATGCATGAGAACACGATCAAGGCAAAGACCTGAGCGGGAGGCAGGGGAAGGGCTGAGTGACTGCCACCCTTGTGGGCCACACCCCCAGGCGGCACACGGAGTGGGACCCTGATGGGAGGGGACACTGGCCTCCCCGCTCCTGCTGTTCCCCTGCTAGAGCTTGGTGACCCAGCCCTTCCTGAACTTGGGGAGCGAGTCCCCTCCTCACTCCCTTCTCCAGACATCCATTATAAGGGGCATGGATTCCTGGGGATTCCTGGACTGAGGACAGTGGGGAGTGCAGGGGGATCTCCTGGGAGGTGACTGCCCACCCTGCTGTCTGCCTGGGGGATGGCTCTGCCGGACCACTCCCACTTGTAGTGAGTTTTTAGCAGGATGGCTCACAAAGTCAGAGTAACCCAAGCTTGGAGTCTCACCCCCTGATCACCACCTGCCTAAGTCACCTCTCAGCACCCAGCCTCTGCCTAAACACTCAGTGATGGAGAACTCCTCCCACTTCAGGAAAACCATGCCTCTGAACTGAAACCGTGTCCCCAGACTGCCAACTCCCACAGCCCCCTCCGACTCTTCCCTGCTCCAGGCTGGGCTCCCCAGTTTGGCCAGTCTTCCTCCTACAAAGAATTCTGGGCTCTTTAGCATCCTGGCCCCTGGCCTCCCAGGGAATCCCTGTTGGCTTCTGCCCATAGCTGGTCCTACCCACACAGGGCACCTCAGGTGGGTCTGCCCAGCAGGCCCGTGGACACAGCTCTGTACTCAGACCCTGGAGGCACTGGGGTGGGAGGTCAAGAGGGTGCAGCACCCACAACTCTGGGAGGGGCTCCAGGCCCTTGGGAACAGCCTCACATCACCTGTCTCCACCCCAAACTGAAAGGCTACCGCCCAACCCCGCCTTATGTGAGTCTGGACACCTGGCTCCCTCTGGGACTAGACCAGGTCTCTCCCCCGCCTGCCCTGCCTGTCTGCACAAGGCCCTCTCAATAGGCTCCGGAGCTGGCAGTCACAAGCCCCACCCCCAGCTGGAGATGAAGCCGGAACTCTGGATGCTGGGAGCAGTGTGCCAGCCTGACTCCTGGCACTGCCATCCCTAAACATGGGCATCTGCTCCTGGGGTCGGACCTCACAGGTCAGGCAGAGCGCGGATGAGGGTGTCACCAGGGCAACTCACAGGGCTCCAGCCCCAGGCATGTGCGGTGTGGCTACTGTAGGCCCAGCCCTCTGCCTGCGGGCTCCCTAACACCTTGTCCAGCTTTGAGCTCTGGTTGTCCAAGAGCAGGGGACCTCCCACCAACCCCCTGCCCCAATAACCTGGTGCTGGAGCGGCTCACCCAGCTCAGGGGGAGGGGCAGAGACTAGGGTCACTTGACCTTGGGTGGGGAAGCAGACCCATGGGCTGCTTTTGAGTGGAAGACAGGCTCTGTTTCAGGGCGGCCAGGCCTTCCCCTGCAACCCCCTCACCCCACGTGGCTTCGGAAAGCCCCCCTCCGGATGAATTCCCCCAGGCTGGGAGTCGCGGCACGCTGGCCACCTGTCCTGGAGCCGCCTCAAACTCCTCCCACCGCCAGCAGGGCGATGGGCCTGCTCCCGGCGGCGCCTCCCGGGCCACCCGGTGCCCGGGCCGGGAGGTGGGGGTGGTAGGGCCCGGGGTGGGAGGCGGCGGGGATCGGAGTGGGGGGGCCGGCGGGGCCCCGGGGTGCGGGTGGTGGTGAGCGGCTGCAGGGTCCCGGGCCCCTCTCGCCCGCCCCGCGCGCGCCGTTCCCACCCCCGCGCCTCGGCCGCTGCCACCTGTCGCGCTCTCAGGCGCGCGGAGGCCCCCTTGCCCTCGCCGCCCCCGGCCTGGCGACGAAGTAGGGTCCCCGCGGCCCCGCACCCCGGCTCACCAAGCACACGGCGCGCACCACCACCTGCGGCTGCGTCAGGAAGCGTCGCAGGTCGAAGGAGCCGCCCGCCCTGGGAGCGCCGTACGCCCCGCTCTCCATGTCGTCGCCGCCGCCGCCGCCGCCGCCGCGGACCGCCGAGGAGCCAGGCGGCCTCCCCGCCCCCGACTCGACTCCTCCCCTGGGGGCGTGGCCAGAGCCGCCCCAGGGACCGAGGGCAAAGTGCCGCCCAAGGCGAGCGGCGGTGCCGAGGCGGCGACAGGGCCCCGACCGCCTGGCCTGGCCTGCGCTGCCAGCGACCGAAATCAGTCCAGCGGCCGCGGGCTCATTGTCCAGCCCATGTCTCGGCCGGGGTGTCGTCCCTCTGCGATGCTGGCCCGCAGAGCTGCTGGAAAGGGTTCAGAGAGTCCCTGGGAAGAGAGGGTCGCAAGGAGGGCTCGCCCCTCTGCTCCAGCCACTCTTTGCCCTTGCATCCCCGCCTCCTCCTCCAGGAAGTTCCGCTAGACGCCCGTCTGGGTCCCACCTGTCCACGGCCCAGGCTCTTATGCACCCCCTTTCTTCTCCCCTGTTCTACCCCAGCCTTGGGGCCACAGCCTGGACCCCTCCCCGCCTGGCCTGTCACTCTTTCCTCCTCTCTGGAGCTAAGCCTGCGAGGGGGTCGAGACCACAGTTCAGTTCAGTTGCTTAGTCGTGTCCGACTCTTTGCGACCCCATGAACCGCAGCGCACCAGGCCTCCCTATCCATCACCAACTCCAGGAGTTTACTCAAACTCATGTCCATTGAGTCAGTGATGCTATCCAACCATCTCATTCTCTGTTGTCCCCTTCTCTTGCCTTCAATCTTTCCCAGCATCAGGGTCTTTTCAAATGAGTCAGTTCTTCGCATCACGTGACCAAAGTACTGGAGTTTCAGTTTCAACATCAGTCCTTCCAATGAATATTCAGGACTGATTTCCTTTAGGATGGACTGGTTGGATCTCCTTGCAGTCCAAAGGACTCTCAAGAGTCCTCTCCAACACCACGGCCCCTCCCAATCTTCCCGGACCCAGCCTACCCTGGAGGCCTTGTAGGGAGGGCTTTGTGTGGGCCAACTACCAGGCTCCAAGCTGGTGTGCGGACAGAAAGGAAGTTCCCAGGGTGACAGGCAGGGGGCAGAGTTTAATCCAGTTCTTTCCGGAAATGGCTCAGAGCTTCCAAACTGGAATGACTGTCTGGTGAGTGGGTGGGGAGGGGGGGTTGAGTTTGGGGTTTTGGGGCTAGTTCTCCAAGGGCCTCAGGCTGACTTGGCAGGGAGGAGTTCCAGCCATCCTGGTTGCAGGTAAAGCTTAATGAGGGGGCACTGGCCAGGTGGGGCCCGGAGTCTTCCAGGTGAGCTGGACAGACAGAGGTGGGAGGTGGGGCCAGACGCCACCAGGAGATGGGGCGCCACTCCAGGGAGGAGGAGGGGGGGAGGCAGTGGCCCTGAGTGGGTAGGTGCCTCTGGGCCTTCACATTCCACTCCACCCTCTTCCCAGACCTGGATGGAGGGTGACAAGCAGCTGAGGCAGGGGCTCACGGAGCCCGCTCCTCCTGAACCTCCCTTCCCCTGCCACCGCCCCATCCCATCCTAAAACCCTCAAACTAGCACGGTGTATGTTTGATGAGGATCCCCAGGGCTGCAAGATCTAGGCTGGTGGGCTTTTCCATTATTCTTTTCTTCATTTCATTTCTTCAAATGGAGGGTCCTTCCACAGGGAGCAAGGCCCAGGGCTCTCTCTCCTGGGGGCTGTACCCAGCCCGCATCTTCTGGGCCCAACCTTGACGACAAAGGGGCTGAGCCTCCAGGTGAGGCTAGCACACCTCCCAGCCATCCCCTTCCCAAGGCCTCCAGAGATTTTATTGGTGCCAAGTGCATTAGTGCCCTGGGCAGGAGGAGGGGCAGGAGGCTTAGTCACTATACTAAATAAAGGGGGGCACTGAATCACCTGGAAAGTAAGCACTGGCCCCTGGTCTCTACACCCCACATTATAAAAGGGGAAACAGGCTCAGGGAGCCAACATGGCCCCCCCATGAGCCTGGCGTCTGGAAAGCAGAGATTTGGGAAGAGGAGACTTGGAGGTAAGACAAGGAGAGTTTCGAGGACAGACTTCTGGAGAAAGCCCACTGAAGAGGCTGACCGAGTCTTACCAAATGGGTCAACCAGGTCCACACTGGGGGTCCTAGTCTGGGCTGAGACCCCCGATCTCAGCCAGGGGGCTTCTTTTTCTGATTGGGTTTGCACAGACACTAACAAAACCAATGCTGTGACTGGAACAGCACCAGCTTTATTCAATGGCCAAAGACTGAAGAAGTGGGAACCTAGTTTGTAAATCAATTCAAGCCAATTCAGAGGGAGACACTAAATATATAGGAGGGTTGGAGTAAAAGGGAGGGCTTGGAAAGAGCAAGAGGAATATATGATCCAAGAACAGGGGCGTGGTTTGGACCTGAAACCGGTGAAGCTCTCCTTTTCAGTCCTTGTAGGGGCTTTTCCAGTTATCGTCATGGCGACTGTCAACCATCCTAGCGCTGGTGGGTGTGTCTTCTAGGTAATGTATAGAGCGTATAATAAGCTCTAGATCTATTGGAAGTCTAATCCTCAAAACCCATCGTGGGTCTTGTTGGTGTTAACTGGTTCTTTTTTTTTTTTTTTAACTTTGCCGCTTCCTCCTGAAACTTAGATAAGAGTAGTTGGTTGGTGTTCGAGGGAGGGGCAGGGGTGTGATTCTAGGGTGACAGGCTTGCTAACACAGGAGTGGGGAGGAGGACCAGGAGACAGCAGTGTCTTAGGAACCACTGGAGGCGAAAGGCTCAGGAGGCAGAGGTGACCACTGCCAAAGTCCAGGCAGGTGGAGCACATAGACCGGCAGCGCCTGGGGTTGGACAGCACAATGGTCATTTACATGGGTTTTCTTACAACAGGAGGTCCCAGTAAGGAATGCCAGACTGACAAGTTACTGCCAGCCCGAAGAATTCAGGAAAGGTCAAAAGGAGAAAGGAGAGGATTGTCCATATGTCCTGCCAACCTCCCAGCATCCTTCTCACTGGCATCCGTCTTGGCTGCGTGACCCACACGCCACCAGGAAGGACCCTGAGTCAGAGAGATTAGCCAGAAACAACCCAGAAACTAACCCCATCACTATAAAACCCAAGACTGGGAGCCCAGTGGCAGAGCAGTCCTCCTGGGTTCCCTCGCTCTGCTGCCCTCTTCCCGGGCACCCCTTCCCAACAAAGTCTCTTGCTTTGTCAGCACATGTGTCTCCTTGGACAGTTTATTTCCAAGTGTTAGACAAGAGCCCACCCTTGGGCCCTGGAGGGGGTCCCCCTTCCTGCAACAACTTTACAAGTCAGTGAAGTCATGGCCTTGGAGAGAGGACCCCAGGAAATCCAGCGCCTGTCCAGTCACCAGCTGGAAAGACAGACTGGGTTCCCATGGAGGGTAGAAGCCCCTGGCCCACCCTGGTCCCAGGTGGCCTCATCCTCCTCAGATGGTTGGGAACATGGGAGAGCGCCCCTACCAGAGGCAGCAGACCCCACTGTAAAGCGGCTAGAGATATCAGGGTCAGATAAAGCCGCCAATGCACTTCATGGGCACTTGACACACGCTCAGCCCTTAGTAAGCTTTTGCAAGTCACACCTAAGCAATATGGCCCTTTCGTTGCCCTGACGGTGTTATGTGTGCCCATCACACAGTGAGGCCAAACAAACCAAAATGTCGGAGTTTGGGGCAAAGAAAGGTTTATTGCCAGGCCATGCAAGGAGAAGGGAGGAGGAGGGCTCACGCCCCCTATCTCCACCCCCGACCCCACCTCAAACCCTGAACTCCTCAAAGAGTTTCAGCAAACATTATGGGCCAGGAGAAGGAAGAGGGTCTCAGGAGGGTATGTGATCAGTTCTCTGATTGGTGAGGCTGAGGGAACAGGCTGGTGTCACAGAGGTTAGCCTTATCAATCCTTGGGCACCAGAAGGTCCCAGGGTTATGAGCCCATGGTCATCAAGTAATTAATTTTTTCCATTTGGTGGTGGGTTTTAGCATCTGAGAAATTTCTATGTCTGAGATGTGGGTTATCTGGGTAACGTATGTGGGTTTCCTATGTCTGTTATGTGGGTACTTCAGAGAGGAGCTACAGCAGAGTAGAGATGGGAGAGGGGTCTGTCCCGGGAAGGCCCCAGAGGGTCCTGCCCAATCACAGCGGCAGCCCTGCCCTATCAACCCCCACCAGCTCTGCCCAGCCAGGGCCCCTGTGGGTCCCCTCAGGCCACCAGCAGTTCACTCCTCCCCCACATCCAGCACCCGTTTCCTAGCTGCTTTGCTTGGTCCAGATCAATGTCCAAGAAAAGAAGGCTATGATGGAGATGAGGGTGCCAACCAGCACGAAGATGGGTCCCTGGTGCAGCTCTCCTGTGAAGGAGGCGGGGGCAGCTGGGCTGGACCTGTGTTAAGCCAGGCCAGGGTAGGCATGGACACATCAGGGCACCCTTCCCTGCTCTCGGCACCTCCCACTGACCTACCAGAAGTGGCAGCTGCCCTTCTAGAAACCAAGGGGCCCTCTTACCCTGGAGTACCAGTGTGAAGGGACTGTGTTGGACATCAATGTCATTTTCAGCCTGGCACCAGAACTAGTCCGACGTCTGCTTTGGTGGGAAGGAGAAGTTGGCAGACTCCCCCCGGGTTCAGAATCTGCAGGGTGTGGGTGAGCCCGTCCCTCCTGACCAGTCTGTAGCTGGGCTGCCCGAGGATGCCCGCAGAACAGCTCTACCCTGAGGCCTGGTCCGCTGTCCAGCAGGGAGCCTGCAGCTGGGGCACCGGCCCTGGCAAGGTGGGAGAGGGCAGGAGCACAGGTGAGGTTGGGAGACTTTAACACCCTCTCCCCAGCAAATGGCCTCATTACACAATGCCCGATGAGCCTAGAAGCTCTTCCCAGGTGGCTCAGTGGTAAAGAATCCGCCTGCCAAGCAGGAGATGGGGGTTTGATCCCTGGGTCGGGAAAATTCCCTGGAGAAGGAAATGGCAATGCCAGTTGAAGGAAATTCCACTCCAGTATTCTTGCCGGGAAAATCCCATGGACAGAGGAGCCTGGTGGGCTACGGTCCCCGGGGTCACAAAGACACGACTTAGTGACTCAACAGCAACGATGAGCCCAGAGGCCGGACTGGTTACTGTCTCTTCCAGGCAGCCGTCTGGATTACTCCCTCCATCCTGTATCTGAGCTTCTACCCTACTTGCGGTGTATACCATACAATTTCATATTTGATTTTATTCTCATGTAGTATATTCTGCGTTGCCAGATTTAGCAACGAAAAATGCAGGACACTCAGTTGATTTTGAATTTCAGGTTAACGATGAGTAAAATTTAGAAGGTCTCTTCAAGATGACTTCTGGGAGATGAGGCAGTCCAAAGAGGAAGAAGGAAACCAATGTTTATCAAGAAAATGCTGGTTTGGCAATTCCTCAAAAAATTAAAGAATTACCTTGAAGTGAAGTGAAGAAGTGAAAGTCGCTCAGTTGTGTCCAACTCTTTGCAACCCCATGGACTGTAGCCTGCCAGGCTTCTCTGTCCATGGGGATTCTCCAGGTAAGAATACTGGAGTGGGTAGCCATGCCCTTCTCCAATTACCATATGACCCAGCAATTCCACTCCAAGATATATATCAAAATAATTGAAAATAAGGACGCTAACAGATACTTGTACACACATGTTCTGCTGCTGCTGCTGCTAAGTCGCTTCAGTCGTGTCCGACTCTGTGCGACCCAATACACGGCAGCCCACCAGGCTCCCCCGTCCCTGGGATTCTCCAGGCAAGAACACTGGAGTGGGTTGCCATTTCCTTCTCCAATGCATGAAAGTGAGAAGTGAAAGTGAAGTCGCTCAGTCGTGTCCGACTCTCAGCGACCTCACGGACTGCCGCCCACCAGGCTCCTCCGTCCATGGGATTTTCCAGGCAAGAGTACTGCAGTGGGGTGCCATTGCCTTCTCCACACACATGTTCACAGCAGCACTATTCACGACAGCCAAAAGGTGGGAACAGCCCATATGTCCATCAATGGATGATGAATAAACAAAATGTGATCCATCTCTAAGATGAAATGGTATTCAACCATAAAAAAGGGATGAAGCAGTGACACCTGCTATTAATACACTATGAATGAATCTTAAAAACATTATACTGAGTGAAATAAATCAGACCCAAGAGGCCGCATATTGTATGATTCCATTCATGCGAAATAGCCAGAACTTTAAAAATCCCCAGAGAATTTCCTGGTGGTTTAGTGCTTAAGACTCTGTGCTTCCACTGCAGGGGACATAGGTTCTATCCCTGGTCAGGGAACTAAGATCCTGTGTGCCACACAGTGTGGCAAAAAGTAATAATAATTATTATTATTATTATAAATAATAAAATAAAAAATCCCCAGAGTCAGAAAGCTGATTAGTGATTAATAGGGGCCAGGGGAGGGGCAATGAGGAGTGACTATTTGGTAGGTATGGGGTTTCCTTTTGGGAAATGGACTAAATGCTACTGAATTATTACTTTAAAATGTGTCATGTGAATTTCACCTCAATTTTTAAAGAAAAAAAGAAAGTGCTGGAGAAAAAGTCCACCCCTTGGGTTTAGACTCTTTCTGCTCAGAACATTGCTACAGAAATGAAATGAGGACATGAGTAGGAAACATGGAGAAATCTGGAACGCAGGTTGGGAGGGCTGACACTGGATTCAACTTCTAGAGTCAACAGTTTTGTCCGCACTTGCAGGGGCCAGGTGCTCTGCCAGTCCCGCATATCACCGCCTCCCTGGACTGAGGCAGGAGACCAGAAAGTTCACTATCTGCTGGCTGAACAAAGCAGTTGCTCTCGGGTTACATGCAGAAGTGTGGCATCTGCTCCTTGCATCTGTGATAAAGTGGTGAACCTTGAGTCGTGTGGTCCTGGTGTTCATTGAGGACACCCTGAAGCTGGGATTTCCTCCCAGGATGGGGACAAATGAGGTACAAAGTGGACCAGGCACCTGACAAGCTGGCCCAGCATTCAAGCCTGATCCTTGGCAGTGGCCTGGAGGCGTCGAGGACCTGTCCACCTTCTGAGATCAGAGATCAGAGGTTTCTGCATCCAGATCTACTCTGGTACCTTCATGGTAAACATCTCCGCCATACGCATCTTTGCCGTGGGCACTTCCACTACAGACATTTTCATTTCATAACTAATTGGCCATAAGGCAATTCTGCTGTAAAAGATAAAATAACTGATTGACCACTGGGTTTCATTTCTCTGTTGACACAGGACTCCCATGTTTATATTACATAAATCTTAGCCCCTGTGACCATACAGAGACAAGTATAGATGTGATGGTCTTAAAGTAATGGATGATAACAGCTATGTAATATTGACTTGATAGAAAATGCAGTGATAAAACTGAAAGTGTGAAATGAGAGGATAAAGCCAGATGGCACATTATACTAGAAAACGATAACATATCAGTTTGCAAATCCTTTGGTGATTTGAAAGCAGAGTTAAACCCCTATTTCCTGTAGAACTTTGGAACGTCTTTCAACAGACATGTGACAATGTGCCAAGAGTACACAACAGTGTAAAATTTTTCCCAGCACAGTACAAGCTCTGTTGCAAACAGCATCCTAGTGTTTGGAAACTGATACCTCTCTTAATGAATGAACAAATTTTAGTGAACAAGAAAAAGTGTGATGCTGAATGAGGAGATGAATCAATGGACAGTGGGGAGGGGGGAGGATAAAATATTATGAACGAAAGACTTGGAAGACAAGTGCTTAGATACAACCCACAAAATAAAATCAGTTATTTATGCTGCATGGCCATGAATCTGCTGCTGCTGCTGCTAAGTCACATCAGTCATGTCCGACTCTGTGTGACCCCATAGACGGCAGCCCACCAGGCCCCTCCGTCCCTGGGATTCTCCAGGTAAGAATACTGGAGTGGGTTGCCATTGCCTTCTCCAGGCCATGAATCTACACACAGTTTAAAAAATTGTTTTGATGCCACATGGCATGGGGGATCTTAGTTCCCTAACCAGGGATCGAATCCTTGCCCCCTGCATTAGAAGTGCAGAGTCTTAACCACTGGACCACCAGGGAAGTTCCTACATATGTTTTAAATATATTAAAATATTTTCTGTTTCATACCAAAGTCTTTATTTTTTCAATTCATTTTTCATGGTTCACTGTGTCCTTTTAAATGTCCCTCTTTTATTTACTTTTTATATTCATATGGCAAAATTGCCTTCTGGCCAGCTAGTTAATTAGGTATGTGGTGACGATGCCTAAGACAAAGATGTTTACTGCAAAAATAACTGGACACCACCACACCTACTCTGGGGACATGGGCTGTGGGGGTGGTGGCCAGGCTCCTGCTCCCAGAGGGTCAACATCTGACTCAAAGGGACAGTCAGAAGGCAGGAGGGTATGATCCAGACCACAGGAGATGCTATGGTGGAGGGATCATAAACTCAGAGAAGAGGGACAGAACTAGAGAAACAGGCCACTTTAGGAAAGGCAAGGACTTCAGAAACACAGGGAAAGCAGATGCCCACAGCACCCAGAGAACTCTCCTCCCTGGACCCAGGACCAAAACCCACTCTGTAGCTCCTGGCAGCAGGCATTCATCCATCCACACAGACTCTCTGCTTGCGAGTAACTTTTGTGTTTTGTAGGTAGATCCTGAAGTTGATTTTGATGTAGCAAGCATCTTGGGACTTCCCGGGTAGCTGCTAAGACTCTGGGCTCCCAGTGGAGGGGGCCTGGGTTCTATCCCTGGTCAGGGAACTAGATCCCACGTGCTGTAACTAAGACCCAATGCAGGGCTTCCCTGATGGCTCAGATGGTGAAAGAATCCACCTGCAATGCAGGAGGCCTGGGTTTGATCCCTGGGTTGGAAAGATCCCCTGGAGGAGGGCATGGCAACCCACTCTAGTAATCTTGCCTGGAGAATCCCCATGAACAGAGAAGCCTGGCAGACTACAGTCCATGGGGTCACAAAGAGTCGGACCTGACTGAGCACAACACCCAAGCATCTCTAAGATCTTCCTTTTGACCTGGGCTTGCCCACAGTGAATTCTCTGACAGTGATCAGGATTAAACAAAGATGCCTTCTGAGTGGGGGCTTGGGAGAGAGGGCTGAATGATGCATGGTGGGTACCTACCAGACTTTTCGAGGAGAATGTGGAGGGGGTGCTCGGGCGGGGGTAGAGATGGGTGTATGAAATCCAAATATATATTTCATACATCATCTTCATTCCGCCAGGAATGTTGGCTCTGGAAGTGGTGTGATCAGAAAACTACTCACTGAACAGAAAATTGGAAGAAACTAGAATATGATGTTCTTCAGAGACATTTTCTAGGGATCCTAAAGTTTCTGACCACTAAGTATATTTTTTTCTCCACCAGTGGTTCTCAACCTGGGGTGATCCTGCCTCCAAGGACATTTTTGTGTCTGGGGCCAGTTTTGGTTATCACCCATGAGGGGTAAGGTGCTCCTGGCATCGAGCTGGGGAGAGGCCAGGGAAGTTGCTAAACCCACTATGATGCACAGGGCAGC